>NC_141078.1:6778200-7445700 GCF_041138505.1 Cibotium barometz
GTTTCGGCGTCCCTCTGTTCCAAGCAGTCGTCCCTTCCGTCCCGTGTGACTATGATGCGGGAGCATGTTAACAAGTTGCAGGCCCTTCAGCAGGAAGTCCTTCAGGCTGGGAAGGAGATATCATCAAAGGATATGGGCATAACTTTGTCGTCACATTTTCCCTCTCAGTACTCTTTTACTCGTCTTTGATTACCAGTGGCAAGCTCAGCACCATTACATGGGAGGAGCTTGTGCCCATGGTCTTGGACCAGGAGGAAAGATTCTCGAACCCTCCACAAGGCGGAGGTTCAGAGGCCTTAATTGGCCAACGGTGGAAAGGCCGTACCAAGGGCAAAGGGAAGGCTTCACCGGAGAAGTCTTCTGAGAAGAACTCGACGCTGACCGCGAGAAACTAAAGGCAGAGAGGACCTGTAATGATTGTGGCGAGAAAGGCCACTATTAGAGGTAGTGTCCCAAGCGGAACACCGAGAACTCGGCAGCAATCATGAAGATTCCAGCATTTGTGCACTTGGAGGTGATGGACACCAATGTTTTATTTTCTTAAGGCAAGGAGGAGGTTTGGAGGACTCGCTGCTATGGATACTCGGGAGTGGATTCTAGACAGTGGTGCTTCTAGGCACATGACTCCTTCCTATTCAGATTTACAGGATCTTTTTAGGTTTTTTTGGTCACATTCTTACTGGGGATACATCCACTATCCCAGTTCACAGTGAGGGCAGGTTGGAGATAGTTCTCGATGGCAGAGGGGGAAGCATTCCTCCCAGGTGTTGTATGTTCCCACACTTGGTTTTCATCTGTTGTCAGTGCATCAGGTTTGCAAGACTAGCGTACGGCTGGAGTTTGATGAGCATTTTGTTGCTCTCCGGGACAAGGCAATAGGCCAGGTAGTTTGGGAAGGCGGAGTGGAGAATGGAGTTTACAAATTTTCAGCACTCTCTCTCCCAGGTCCTCAATTTTGTGATGAGTGGAAGTTTGGTAATGGCCACTTAAGTGTGGATACGCTGCAAGTGCAGGCTTTCCGGGACCAGATGGAGGATAGCTTGCCAGTTGATGGCAGCAATTGGCAGGAACTTTCCAGTACAGATGTTGGTAGTTCTTGTGTTCGTCAGTCAGAGGAAACCTTACAGGTAACTTATGCTCTGATGTCTCGTAGTGATACAATGAAACTTCTGTAGATACAATGAAACTTCTGTAGATGAGGAAGTTCTTTCCATGGGGACCTCTTGGAAAGCCAGGCAGGTGACAGTTGATTACTTGCAGAAGGAGGTGGATGTTGCTCATTCTCCAGGCTTTGTGGTTCCGGGGTGGTTTATAGGTTTCTGAAGGCCTTGAGTGGTCTTCAGCAGGTTTCCAAGACTTGGCATCCCACTGTAACAGGTGTCGATCCCTTGTGAGTAGTATGATGCCTCTTTGACTCGGAAGCAGAATGGTTCATTGATTTGGTTGATGGATACCAGATTGGACGGGAGCTTCCTGATGAGGCTGTTGAGCTCATGGTTGCAGATGACTCTTTGGGAGGCAGGATTGCGTATCTTGTGGTTTCTGCAGCATGTGAAGGATCTTGGTCTCTTCTACATAGGAGGGGGGATGTCAGAATATGCAGCGGACATGATGACCAAATCTGGGAACACGAGCAAAAGCAAAAACGCAGGCAGAAAAACAGCACAAGAGAGAGAGAGATGTAGGCGTGTAACTCTGCTCTATATACACAAGAAGATCCCGAGGAATGATACAAATGAGGTATGGGGGCTGAGGATCTATATATACCCCCCTAGAGGGCAGTCGGCCAGCATCAGGAGTGCCCACGACTGATAAAGAAGACCCACGACTGCATAAATGCAGTCGGCCAGCTATCTGGTGCCAAAACCTGATCAAAACCAGTCGGCCAGCAGCAAGAGTGCCCACGACTGATAAACATCCAGTCGGCCAGCACTGTATTGCTCCTGGCACCCTCTGGCAGCCCTCCCAAGCCTCAGAAAAAATGGGAAAAATAGGGGAAAATGCGGAGAGTGGGGAAAAATGGGAAAACACCTCATAAGGGCGGGCACACCCACAACAAAGGCCCTGGTGTATAAATCTAGACAGGAGATGACTTCTAACACCCCCTCTCAGCTCCTGGCTGTGTAACCAACCACTGGGAGCTGGGGTGCCGCCTGAGCAAATCCTGAGAGAGCGACTTCGTGAAGAGGTCCACTGTACTGTCCTCCGTCGAACAGAACTCCAGCAAAGATGTCATCAGCAATGATCTGTTCACGAACAAAGTGCCTCGGGATGACCATGGGTTCCGTCAGTGGAAGCCCAAACCTGCAATGTAACCTCCTCTTGCTCCGTAAAACTGCTCCTGGGCCTGAAGTAGATCCCCTCGTGTCCGGATCTCCTCCCCAAACTGAGTCACTCCATCCGCGGAGTCGGACTCCATCCAACAATCCCCCTCCTGTGTACAAGAGTCCATGATCCTTCGCATGTCGCAGAAACCACAGGAAACGCAATCCTGCCTCCCAAAGAGACATCTGCAACCAAAAGCTCAACTGCCTCATCAGCAAGCTCCCGTCCAATCCGGTGTCCATCAACCAGATCAATGAACCATCCAGCTTCTGAGTCACAGAGACATCACACTGCTCACAAGGATCAACACCTGTTACGGTGCACAAGCAAGTCCTGGAAACCTGATGAAACCTGTCAACCACCCCCTCTGAATCCGGAACCACAAAGCCTGGAGAAACCACCTCCTTCTGCAAGTAAACACCTGTCACCTGCCTGGCTTTCCGAAAGGTCCCCGTGGAAAGAACATCCTTAACTACTGGAAGTTCTATGTCCCGAACACGACGAGACATCAGAGCATAAGTGACCTGTTCAGCTTCCTCTGACTCACGAACACAAGAACTACCAACCTCAGTACTGGAAAGTTCCTGCCAACTGCTGCCATCTACTGGCAAGCTATCCACCACCTGGTCTCGGAAAGCCCGCACCTGTAGCGTATCCACACCTGAGTAGCTATTACCACACTGCCACTCATCACAATCTTGAGGACCTGGGAGAGAGAGTGCTGAAAGCCTGTAGACTCCATTCTCCACTCCACCTTCCCAAACCACTTGGCGTGTTGCTTTGTCCCGGAGAGCAACAAAATGCTCATCAAACTCCACCCGTACGCCAGTCTTGCAAACCTGATGCACTGACAACAGATGAAAACCAAGTGCCGGAACATACAACACCTGGGAGGAATGCTTCCCCCCTCTGCCACCATCGGGAACTATCTCCATCCTGCCCTCACTGTGAACTGGGATAGTGGACCGTATCCCCAGTAAGAATCTGACCAGAACACCTGCAGAGATCCTGTAAACCGGAACGGGAAGGAGTCATGTGCCTGGAAGCACCACTATCGAGAATCCACTCCCGAGTATCCGTTGCGGAGAGTCCTCCAATCTCCTCCGTGCCTGAAGAAAATGAAGCATCGGTGTCCATCACCTCCAGGTGCACAAAAGCCGGAGTCTTCATGATTGCTGAGGAGTCTTCACCCTTCTCGGTCTTCCGCTTGGGACACTGCCTCCAGTAGTGGCCTTTCTCGCCACAATCATTACAAGTCCTCTCTGCCTTCAGTTTCTCGCGGTCAGCGTCGGACTTCTTCTCAGAAGACTTCTCCGATGAAGCCTTCCCCTTGCCCGAGTTACGGCCTTTCGACCGTTGGCCAGTAAAGGCCTCCGAACCTCCACCCTGAGGAGGGTTCGTGAATCGTTCCTCCTGGTCCAAGACCATGGGCACAAGCTCCTCCCACGTGATGGTACTGAGCTTGCCACTGGTAATCAACGACGAGTAAAATGCTGAGTACGAAGAGGGCAAATGTGACAGCAACGTGATGGCCACGTCCTCTGACGATATCTCCTTCCCAGCCTGAAGAACTTCCTGCTGAAGAGCCTGCAGCTTGTTAATATGCTCCCGCATCGTCGACGACTTTGCAGGGCTCATAACCTGCATCTGTACTTCCAAGGAAATTCTCTTCATGGGCGATACCCTGTTGTAAAGTGAGGCCAAATGCTGCCATATACCTCTGGCCAGCGTCATGCTTTACATGATTGATTACCTGTGGTGTGCAGTTGAGGAAAATAAACGAACGGACCCTGGCGTTGACGCGATCCCACATCTGCGTCTGGGCCTCCCGGTCCTTTCGGGTTGACGGTAACTCCCCTTCCTCTACTTCCGGCCGTGGAACACCAACAACGACGAAATCGGCGAGATCGTAGGACTCATGAACGGATTCCATCATCACCTTCCATATGCCGTAGTTGCTCCCATCCAACTGACGGTCCACCGGAAACGTGGGGAGTGTCGGGATCTTCACATGTCTCTCGGCCATCTCAAACAAATCTGCCATAGCGGGGATGTACTCTGAAAAGGGTGGGTGGGTGGGAACAAAGAAGAACTGATACCTGCAAGTGGCTGTCCAGCAAATCAGCCCGCCTTCCTCTTGCTTCTCCTCTTCCCGAACAGTCCAAAACAGTCCACCAATCAGCCACAAAACAGCCCCCTCTTGCTCACACAAATCCCAAGACCTATCTAGAGCCTAGGGCTCTGATACCATGTCAGAATATGCAGCGGAGATGATGACCAAATCTGGGAACACGAGCAAAAGCAAAAACGCAGGCAGAAAAACAGCACAAGAGAGAGAGAGATGTAGGCGTGTAACTCTGCTCTATATACACAAGAAGATCCCGAGGAATGATACAAATGAGGTATGGGGGCTGAGGATCTATATATACCCCCCTAGAGGGCAGTCGGCCAGCATCAGGAGTGCCCACGACTGATAAAGAAGACCCACGACTGCATAAATGCAGTCGGCCAGCTATCTGGTGCCAAAACGTGATCAAAACCAGTCGGCCAGCAGCAAGAGTGCCCACGACTGATAAACATCCAGTCGGCCAGCACTGTACTGCTCCTGGCACCCTCTGGCAGCCCTCCCAAGCCTCAGAAAAAATGGGAAAAATAGGGGAAAAATGCGGAGAGTGGGGAAAAATGGGAAAACACCTCATAAGGGCGGGCACACCACAACAAAGGCCCTGGTGTATAAATCTAGACAGGAGATGACTTCTAACAGGGGATTGATGGATGGAGTTCGACTCCACAGTTGGAGTGACTCAGATTGGGGAGGAGATCTAGACACGAGGAGATCTACTTCAGGCCCAGGAGCAGTTTTATGGAGCAGTAAGAGGCAGTCATCTTTTGCCTTGTCGTTGATAGAGGCAGAGTACCGGGCTGCTTGTGAGGTGGTGAGGTTGCAGAGGTCACATGGGAGGATTGGGCTTCCATTGGAGGAACCCACAGTCATCGAGAGGCACTTTGTTCGTGAACAGATCGTTGCTGATGACATCTTGCTAGAGTTTTGTTCGACGGAGGACAGTGCGGTGGACCTCTTCACGAAGTCGCTATCTCAGGATTTGCTCAGATGGCACTCAGGTCATTGTGGTTGGTTTCACAGCCAGGAGCTGAGAGGGGGTGTTAGAAGTCATCTCCTGTCTATACCTATTTACTGGGGCCTCTGTTGTGGTTGTGCCTGCCCTTTTAGGTGGACCTCTTCACGAAGTCACTATCTCGGGATTTGCTCAGGCGGCACTCCAGCTTCCTGTGGTTGGTTTCATAGCCAGGATATGAGAGGGGGTGTTAGAAGTCATCTCGTGTCTATACCTATTTACGAGGGCCTATGTTGTGGGTGTGCCCGCCCTTTTAGGTGTTTTCTCATTTTTCCTCACTCCCCGTATTTTTCCCCCATTTTTTCCCATTTTTTTGTGGCTTGGGTGGCAGTCCTATGGTGGCAGGAGGTCTTAGTAGGTGGCCGACTGCAGCTGTTTGCCTATTGGTGCTGGCTGACTGTGTGATAGGTCGTGGACACCTTCTCCATGCAGGCCGACTGTTCATACCTGGGCGATTGGGTATATATATGCTTGTCGTGGAGATATATGTAACACGCGGAAGCTCCGGGGGTCTTCTTTCAGCCCTAAACACCATTGGAAACATGCTGATGCAAAACGCAGACATGAAGAGAGAGTAGAGAGAGAGAGAGATGGCTGGAAATTCAGTTTATTTCATATAGTACAAAAAGGTACTTTTCTACAGCCCTAGGCTGCCTCATACAAAAGGTCATAAACACCCAAAATCTAGTCCCTACTTGGACCCTAAGGACCCATTCCCTAGAGGAATGAATGCATAAATGATGAGCATCTTTGCCTTTTTATAGGCCTTTGGACTCCTTGGGGAACTGGCCGACCAGCCGATTGGATACCTAATCCCTAAATGAAGATGCGCCTGCAAGCGCCTCAGCCGACAGCTCTTGGGTTCTTCTTTGATTCAGCCGACAACTCCTGTACTCAGCCGACAGCATCTTCAGGTCATCTCCAAGTCCCCATTGCACACTGTGCTCCATGTCCTAGCTTTAATCTGTTTTTCTTGGCTGCCCCTTCTGGATTGGCCTCTAAGAATGGTCATGGCATTTCTTGCACATGACATCCCCCTCTGCTAAACTTGATGACGGAATTCCAACTTTTTCCTTGGATGACTGTCATCATCCCATTCTATTCCGGGAGTCTCTCTGTCATCCATCCATCTCTGGCAATCCTTTTCACTGAAAACCTGCCCCGGTCTCCAAAACCACTCTGCCTCTGAATAAGTGACATGGCATTCTTAGCATCCATAAGCATTAATCAGATAGCATTCAGGATCATCAAATATTATCCAGGGTATTTACAGCATATATCTCATCATGTGCAACATGTGTATGGGACTGTTTCAGCACCAACATCAGCACATAAATCATCAAGAGCATTTAGGGCACTCAAGCATCAGGTCGTGGACTGTGGTCAGCAGCGGACAGCATTATTAAGGCATTAATGAAGTCGTGAGGTCTCAGATGGCTGGCCGACAGCAGTAGTCAGCAATTGACTAGCAGCATAGCATTCATATAAATAGAATCGCATCATTTCAGCATCATTCATTCAGTCTATGATCTCATACCAGGTCTCCTCTCAGCGTTTCCTTCTTAGGGAGCAAGGGGAGACAATAGCTCAGCTTATTCATCATATTCAGAATTCAGTCATCATCTGCCTCCTACGTAGAGGAAAGCCAGCATTCCAAGGGTGGACCTCAACATTGGAGAAGGGAACAGTCATTCATTGTCAGCATTCAGCTTATCTCTCTCTTCCCGAGATAGATACTCATCTAGGAACATCATAGATCTATTTATAGATCTTCATTGTAACTCATCCATTTAATATAGCTGCATTGCATTGACACCATTGTCTATCTCTTAAGTGAAGTTAAGTTAAGCCTAAGGTTGTTTTACTACGATCAATCCCTCGCATGTCACATTGGTATATCAGAGCTTTACAAGGTAAGCAACCTTAGTTCATGTTCATTCCATAAGTCATTCAGTAATTCAGCATGTTAGTCGCTTCCGCTTAGTTAAATCGAGTTCTCAAGATCTTGGAGGCCATCCTTAGGGCTTTCCCCTTAGGCATGCATTAGTAACCCATCCATCTTTGTATTCTTGCATAGCAGCACATGGCTTGCATCAGCATTGTAGTCATCCTAGCAGTCAGTCTAGCATC
Organism: Cibotium barometz; assembly: GCF_041138505.1. Lineage (NCBI taxonomy): Eukaryota > Viridiplantae > Streptophyta > Polypodiopsida > Cyatheales > Cibotiaceae > Cibotium > Cibotium barometz. The sequence goes on from NC_141078.1 coordinate 6,785,793, forward strand.
TTGCATTTGCAAAGCATACATGATTTACCCATGAGTTTTTGGGGGAAGAATGACATCCATCATCAAAGGAGTAAATGGAGTTTTGGGCTTCGACTGGCAATAGGGGGTTCTCTTCCACATAAGAAGACGGAAGTTTGCTCCAACATCGCCTCAAGAGGTTTAGAGGTTCAGGAACGAAGGAGATGGTGTGTGAAAGGATTCCATGGACAGGTCAGGGGTGATTCAGGTATTTCCAAGCAGTTTTAGTAGCATTTGCCATGTAGTTGCCACAGTAGAGAAGTCTTTGGCTAAACGATCCAACTCTTGCAGTCCACCGTAGTCCCGGCAGGAGAAGTCAGAAGGGGGCAGTGGTTTCAGTGGAGGAGGATCAACAGAGGAGTTGAGAGGTTGCCAGGTGTACGTCCAAGCAACAGTTTAGCAGAGGGGAATGTCACATGCACGCCTAGTAGGTGTACAAGTGACATGGCATTCTTAGCATCCATAAGCATTAATCAGATAGCATTCAGGACCATCAAATATTATCCAAGGCATTGACAACATATATCTCATCATGTGCAGCATGTGTATGGGATTGTTTCAGCACCAACATCAGGACATAAATTATCAAGAGCATTTAGGGCACTCAAGCATCAGGTCGTGGACTGTGGCGAGCAGCCGACAGGGCTTGGTCAGCAGCCGAAAGCATTATTAAGGCATTAATGAAGTCGTGAGGTCTCAGATGGCTGGCCGACAGCAATATTCAGCAACTAACCAGCAACATAGCATTCATATAAATAGAATTGCATCATTTCAGCATCATTCATTCAGTCTATGATCTCATGTCAGGTCTCCTCTCATCGTTTCCTTCCTAGGGAGCAAGGGGAGTGAACAGTTCAACCAACATTCCAAGGCTGGACCTCAGCATTGGAGAAGGGAACAGTCATTCATCATTAGCATTCAGCTTCTCTCTCTTTTCTCGAGATAGATACTCATCTAGGAACAGCATAGATCTATTTATAGATCTTCATTGTAACTCATCCATTTAATATAGATGCATCGCATTACATTGACACCATTGTCTATCTCTTATGTATCATTAAGGGAAGTTTAGTTAAGCCTAAGGTTGTTTTACTACAATCAATTCCTCGCATGTCACACCCAACAAAAACAAGTGTAATCGTCAGTGAAATTCATAAAGTACAAATGTGCAGCAAAAGATGGTGCCCTCATAGGGCCACATAGACCACTATGTACAAGCTGCAATGGCCGAGTAGCCCGCACAGTGACATCTTTTGGAAAGAATTGACGATGCATCTTTCCCAAAATACATCCCTCGCATACATGCTTGTGTGGGAACTGCATAGATGGCAGCTCATGAACCATAGATTGACACTGTAAACGCATAAGAGAAGGGAAATTAAGGTGACCAAACCAAGCATGCCATAGCTCAGTGTCATGCATAACCTGTGATGCACAAGCAATCATAGCATCATCATGAGAATCACTACTCCTGTCATACATGTCAAGCGTTTAAAGGCCATTGCTCAATGTACCAGAGAGCATAAGCACATCAGAATCTATTCTGTCATAAATGGAGCAGCAATACATTGTAGGAATGTTTGCCAAGGCATTGCCTCAAGAGAAGTTTGAAGGTTTCCGCAAAGCTTTATTTTTACTCTCCTATTGAGAGTGATCTGCATCCTTGTACAGGTCACATTACTACTAAGGGGGGATTTGATGTGACGAGTGACTACTTCCAGGGGCACTTTTGTCCTACGGGTTTTCCCCCGTGGACATTTGGTGTGAAAGGACTCCTAGACTAGGTTCATTATTATCACTTGTACTTAATCACTTTTTATATCGTTGTGTGAATATATGTGCAAGTACTTATACCTTTCTCTCTTTCTCTCTCTCTCTCTGCTGTTTTCTGCCCCCATTTCTTGCACATTAGGCTTAAGCCTAACCCAACATTTATGGGTTATGTAATTGCATTGTAGAAAACTTATTTAAATATCTCAATTTGTTTTGAGTTTTTTGAAGGAAGAAATTTTGTTTGTAATTCATGTTACATAAGACTGCTATATTAAACTTTTGCAATCTGGTACTCAATCACCTTGATCTGGCTTTGTGAACAGGCATCTCAAATAAGAGCACGTGAGCATTCCTGTTGGGGTTATGGTTCTTTCAAGTGCTTCGGTAGAGAACTTTTGAGGTGTGCAAAATGTACAGGTCTGCCAGGTCCACTCCAAGCCTTTTAAAACGCAGCAGTTTTGGTGCTGCAAGGTGTGGGCAGCATGGCAGACACAGAACCTTACAGGTTGACCAAGGCCTTCCAATATTAACAGGGTCTGATTTTTTTCCCAATTTAATTAGCTCTTCTCTACAAAGTGGGCCCTACAGTTTTTCTTTAACTTGTCTGCAATTACAAGGGAATGCTTTCTCGAAGTACTCTGACACATCAAAGGATGGTCAGCTTTCGAAACAAACTCACAGGTATTTTAGTGGAAGTTGTGATGAGAGGAAAGAGATGGACAAGAAAAGCTCGTCCTTAGCAAGTGCAGAGGAGGGTAGAGATGAGAATGATGAGTCCAAAAAATCAGAGGCAGCTCAGGTGTCTTGTGAAGTACCTTCAGAGCCAGAAAGTGCACATGGACTGAGGTCACAAGAATCTGGGCAAGTTCTGAGCTCAATGGGCACAGACCAAGGGTTGGATCCCAAAGATCAAGTGACTCAATCCCAGGAAGCACAACACAAGCCTGTTGAAGCGAAGCCGCCTGACAAAGACAGAAAGAAAGCGAATGGAAAAACGAATCCTCTAAAGACCAAATTCAAGAAGATGCTAACAAACTGGGATAAGATTGGTGATTCTTTTGAGAATTTTCCTTATTACCTCAAGTAAGTATATACGCGCCATTCTGACTCCAGTAGATAATAATTGATATTTCCCTTTTGCAGTGATTACATGAACTGACTACACTGTTGGTTTTACCTAACAACCAAGCATATAAACTACTAATACTCTATGAAGGTCTGAAGAGCGTGGTTTGAAATGCTTGCAAATGTAATTTTTGCTCTTTCGTGCTGGCTATGCTGCTCTTCAAGACAGGTTTCCTCTTCCTTGGCTGTTTCCCCAAAAGCTCTTAAGAATGTGTAGATTTGGACCTTAAAGTAGTAGTTAGCCCACTTGTCAGGTACTTTGGCAGAAGCATTTATTTTTCAGCTAGATTTTGATGTACTGGTTTGTTTAGACAGCAATGAAATATTCAACACATGCATGCACGCATGGTGCATGGCGCAGTCATTGCCTACCCCCTCCTCATAGAGCTTTTTGTGCAAATCAGTCCGAAATAAAGCAGAAAACTGAAGTCTCTCTCAATTAGGAGGAATAGACTCCTCTTATAGGGAAATTCTCCCCCTTTACAGCAGGTAGGCCTATCGGCCTACTGCAGAGGACCCAAAAATGTGGAACTTGGCCCTTTTAGCTTATGTCAAATTAGGCTTGGATGGCCACAATCTTATATCCGCAACAACACAATTGTCAGTCTCTTCAGCTTGCCTGCACGGGCCTTCCAAATGGGTGTCCTACTAATCACCATGCTCTGCACTGCTGCACATTCATCCCCTCCTCCGTATAGTGCCACCAATCACTATGTTCTGCACTGCTGCACATTCAGCCCCTTCTCCTGCCACTTCACCCCTACCCCTCCGCCTCCGCCTCCGCCTATTTTGGTCCATCTTTGCTGCTCCCTGGTAGCATTGCACTCTTCTTTTGGTAGTTGCTGAGCTGCTGCTTGTTTTTCTCTTTCCGCTTTCACCGCGATTTGAGGCTGCCCTCAGTTGTCTCTTTTCGGAAGTGGACCATCTGCTCCTCTTCAGGTCATTGTCTTCACTAGATGCCACAACCTTGGTCTGCAACTTTGTCGGCAGCAGTCCAGCCCTGGGTCAGTTTTGAGACCTACTAGCTGCCTTCATTGGTGAGCAGGGGGGCACAGTTTGTTTTTCCCCCGAGAAAAAAATCCTTCTATTAGTTACCGAAAAACAACCAAAAATTGGGAAACGGGAATCAAGATGAACAAAGGTGAGGATGCACTTCTCCTCCAGCTGGCCGCTCTAGGAGGAGAAGGCTATCTCATACAATGGGGGGAGGGGGAAATAACCACACAGGTGGTCTATAATGCCAAATGGGCTCGCCACCAGTATCCATTAGAAAGGGACCGTGCCACCAGATCGGAAGGCCTCCCACCGCTTCCTCATGCGTTGTGAGCCGCCTTGAAGCTGCCCCCACAAACCTCTGAGAGTATGAATGATATCGAGCTGGGGTGAGAGTGCTTTCGATGGCTTTGCTGCATTGAGCTCTCCATATATGCCACGTGAATATTCTATTGTAAATCTTCCATCTCTAGCTAGAACCGGGGTCAAATCACAAGTGGGCGGCTGGAAGCGGCACGGTGGAAATACAAAGGTGAGAGACTAGAAGATCTAGTCGCCCACCTTGCTCCTCATACAGCATTGTGATCGCAGCCTCGGTGGCCCAAGCAACAGTGCCCCACATAACAATATGAGTGGGAGCCTGATCCATAGAGAAAATGTATAGGATCGTGTGCAAGACTTGCTGGGCCTTTGGGCAATCTTAAAGGCAGTCTCTTGGGGATGGCCACACCTTTGACATAGTGCTGGTTTTCCCCCAATGGCCAACCAAGTGCCAATGGCTAAGTGCCTGTGTGCCATCTGTCCTCAGAAAAAGGGTGATCTTTTGTGAGCAAAAGATGTCGCACAGCCGCTTGCATAAATTTGCGAGAAAATGTGGTGGTAGGCTTTGGGATTGCCAATGTGCTGCTGCTGTTGGAGTGCCCTCCACCTTTACATCTGAATCCTTGCGGCCCAGCCGTGTAGTGTAGGCAAAGAAGGGGATACCAGGCGACTCTTCTCTGGTCTGGATCCTGCCATATCCACTCTCCTGGGTCCTACTCGAGACTCGTAATAGGCCAGCCCTCCACATCCATAGCTGCCATAGTCTTTCTCTGGCCACCTTGGTTGGCGGAGGGTCGATGTGCCAGTCGTGTGTGAAAACCAATCACCCTCACCCTCTGCAAGGTGCATCCCCTGAGGTCCTCTAAGGGGTCCCTGATCTCTCCAATCTGCCATGAAGCCCAATAGAGAAGGTGAGTAAAATGGAGTACTCGTCCGTGCCATGAACTGCCAGGGGTATACGGTGCCTGGTGAATACTCCCAGCCACTGTGGAGGAGAAGGATCCGGTATTGGGGCCAATCACTCCAGAGGGATGCAAGAGTCGATGTTGAGGCTAAGTCGGTCTTCATCCCGGATCCCAATGGCCTGTACTCAAGGCTCCCCATGATATGTGTGGGCGAGCCCTGAGCATGTGACCACTAGGCAGACGGACCAAAGGATTCTAGATCAGAGGATGCCGGAGCCGCTTCTCGGAGGCTATTGGAGCTGACTGCCGCCCGCAGGGCCGGCCTGAGATGATCGCAAGCATGCAAGAGACTGGATGCAAATCTGTCCTCAAATGTCGAGCTGAAGCCACACACTTGCATCTCTGTGAATATCCATCTTGTGCTCTGAGGCCAAAGGCCCCCCCAGGGTGAGTGTGTGGATGGGGATCCCAGTCGAGAGGAAGTCCTTTCAAGGCTCACCACCTGAAAGAAGACCTCGAACAATCAACTTGCCCAATAGGGCACGGCTTTGAATGGAGGGGTCGATGATGCCGAGGCCCCCTTTGCATCGCTGTTGAATGATCACTCTCCAAGCCATTTTGGCCCTGGGCAGTCTCCCATCACTACGAGTCCATAGAAAGTTCCAGATCAAACACTGAACCTGACCAATACATGCGCGGGAGAAAGATCAGCAGGAGGTAATGTGCCACATGGTGGCAAGAGGAACCATGTCAGAATGCACAACGGAAATGAAGACAACTGTTGTAGAGAGCAAGACACAGATGAAAGAGAGAGAAGCTGTGTAACTCTGCGATATACACCACAGAAAATCCGGGAAATATACCGTTCTCCACTCCGCCTTCGCAAAAAACTGGGCCAGTTTCTCGGTCCCGTAGAGCAACAGAATGCTCCTCAAACTCCTCCCAGAAGCTAGTCTTGCAAACCTCATGCATTGACAACAGATGAAAACCAAGTGCGGGGACGTAAAGAACATGAGAGGAATGCTTCCCCCCTCTGCCATCGGGAATAATCTCCATCCGGCCCTCACTGTGAATTGATATGGTGGAATTGTCGCCAATGAAAATGCGACCTGATTGCCGTTTAAGATCGTGAAAGAAGTCACGGGAAGGAGTCATGTGCTTGGAAGCACCACTATCAAGAATCCACTCCCGAGTATTCCTAGCGGTGCAGCCAGCTTCCCCCTCGCTCGAAGAAGATGAAGCATCAGTGTCCACCAACATCTCCAAGTGCACAAAGGCTGGAGTCTTTGCAGTTGAACTTGAAGAATCAACACTCTTCCCAGTCCGCTTGGGACACTTCCTCCAATAGTGGCCTTTCCTGCCACAGTCGTTACAGGTCCTCTCGGCCTTCAGTTTCTCACGGTTTGAATCGGGCTTCTTCTCAGAAGACTTCTCCGATGAGGACTTCCCTTTGCCCTTGTTGTTGTTGTTACGACCTTTTGACCGGTCAAGGCCTCAGACCCTCCGCCCTGTGGAGGGTTCGTAAATCGCTCTTCTTGGTCCAAGACCATTGGCACAAGCTTCTCCATGTGATGGTGCTGAGCCTGCCACCACTGGTGATCAAAGAGGAGTAAAATGCTGAGTACTGAGAGGGTAAATGAGACAACAATGTGATGGCCATATTCTTTGACGATATCTCTTTCCTTGCCTGGAGAACCTCCTGCTGAAGAGCTTGCAACTTGTTGATGTGCTCCCGCATCGTCGAGGACTTTGCAGGATTCATCATCCGCATCTGAACTTCCAAGGAGATCCTCTTGATGGGTGATACCCTGTTGTACAGAGAAGCCAAGTCCTGCCAAATCCCTTTGGCCAGCGTCATATGCTTTATGTGATTGATCACCTGTGGTGTGCAATTTAGGAAGATGAAAGAATGGACGCGGGCATTAACACGTTCCCATAACTGTGCCTATGCCTCCCGTTCCTTCCGTATAGAGGGTAACTCCCCATCTTCCAACTCCGGCCGTGGAACCCCACAGCCCCAGGATAATGCCTCTTGAACAGATTATACTTAATTTCAAATGCATCTTCTGAAAATCTTTTTGAACTTCTGTTCCGTCCAACTGTCGGTCCACTGGGAACATGGGGAGTGTTGGGATCTTCACGTGCTTCTCAGCCATCTCAAGCAAATTTGCCATCTCAAGGGTTTACAAGGTCTTGTGAAGGGAGGGTGGGTGGGAAAAAAAGAAGAAAAAGAGGCTGCAAATAAAATGCAAGGTGGCTGTCCAACGGTGATGGCCGCCTTCTACCCGATCTCTAAGTCCTGTACAACCCAAACAGTCTCCAATCAGCACCTCAAATCAGCAAACCCTCGACGTCCCACTGTCTCCAAGCTTCAAGCCACCTGGGGCTTTGATACCATGTTAAAAGTGCGCAGCGGAAAGCGTGAGACATAGGCACAAAGAGAGAAATGAATCTGCATGATGATGAAGAAGCAATGATACAAACAACCCTATGCAAGGGGTGGTCCCCGTAGGTGAGGGCATGATGAACAACTACTCCCGTAAGGGAGGACCCGAGCCTGGAAGCCCCTGTCAAGGTGAGTACTAATGAAATAAGAATCTGGCTTTTATAGCCCCTACAGGAGCTGGCCGATGGGTGGCCACCCCTACAACCAAGGGCCCTGAACAGAGGGAAAAATATGGTGCTGGTGCCCAGGATAAATCTTGGCACCCCTGACACTCAACTTGGGCACACTACCAGGAGATGAATAATGCAAACACCCCCTCTCAGATCTTGGGAGAGAAACTGGTCCAAGGAGCTGGAAAAGGAAACCTCCAAAGCAAGTCGAGAAGTCGATTTGCTCCGGCCTCTGCCACTTACTCCAAGAAACTGTTCCCGATCCAGAAGTCGAGCAAAATCCAGAAAATGAACCACCAGATGTCCATATCTCCAACCCAATTTGTATCACACTAGTCCACACAATGTGCTCCCTCTTCAGCCTAAGAAAGGATGTCGTCAGGCCCAGAATGTCTACATCAGATTTGGGAGGTGGGCGGAATAACCACACGGGTGGTCTGTAATGCCAAATGGGATCACCTCCTCTATCCGCCGTGAGAAAAGGGCCACGTTGCCAGAGCCTCAAGAAAGCTTCCCGCCGCTTCCATATGCGATCAGAGCCACCCTGCAACTTCCCACACTGACCGCAGAGGGTATGAATGATGTTGAACCAAATGCTCCTGATGGACTCCGCAAGCGGAGAGTGGGTACCCTCGATGGCTTTGCTGTGCATCTAGCTCGCCGTATGTGCTAGGCTGCAATGCTACTGCAAATCTCCCATCTCTGACATGAGCCTGGTCTCCACTGGTCTCTAGATGGGGCTGGGACTAGTACTGCCAAAATGCGGAGGTGACAACCTCAGCATCTATGGCCCAAGCGACGGTGCCCCAAGTAATGATCTGGGTCGAGGTCCTATCCATCGTGAAGATGCGGAGAATCCGCTGCCAAACGTGCTCAACCCTAAGGCAATCCCAAAGACAATGTCGTTGAGACTCGTGAGGGTGACCGCACCTCGTGGAAGCTGCTGGTCAACCTCCAATGGGCAACCACGTGCCCACGCCAAGCTGCTGTGTGCCACCACAGAAAGAGGGTGATCTTTCAAGGCCAAAAACTGTCCCATAGCCTCTTCCAAAAATTTGAAGGGCTGTGAGAGGCCTTGTGACTGCCAATGTACTGTTGCTGCCGGGGTGCCATCATTTCTCTGGCATCTGGATCTTGCAGCTTAGCGTGGCTTCATATGCAAAGAAGGGGGCATCCAGAGTCTCCTCCCGATTAGCGGGATCATGCAAGGTCTACTCGCCCGGGTCCCACTGGAGGCGCGTGAGAGGTCCGCACTCCCATATCCATAGCCGCCAAAATCTCTCCCTGGCCACCTTGGCCGGTGGTGGGTCTATGTGCCACTCCCGTTCCCAAAATCCAATCACCCACACTCTCTGTAAGGTGCAGCCCACTGAATTCCTCCAAGGGGGGCTCGGATCTCTCTAATCTGCAATGGGATCCAATAGAAAAAGTGAGCAAACCACTGCCCTTATCCGCTCCATGGACTGCTACAAGAATATCATGCCTGGTAAACACGCCTAACCACACTTGGGGGAGTCCGGTTTGGGATAGGAGTCAGCCACTCTTGAGGAATAGCAGAGTCGATGTCGATGCTGAGCCTGTCTCTACCCTGGATCCCTGTTAGGCCTCTCTCCTGCACCTTTGGGGGTAAATGCGCGTGTGCAATCCAATCTCCAAGGGACTTGGCAGGTCCTATGCCCAATGCGCTCCATGATACATGAGGTCAGGCCCCCAACATGTGGCCGCTGTTGGGTAAACGGATTAGGGGGTTCCAGACGAGGGGTTGCCGAAGCTGCTGCTTTGAGGCTACCGGAGCAAGCTGCCCAAGGGCCAGACTGAGGTGATCCCAAGCTCGAAGTAAATTGGCTGCAAATTTGTCCTCAAAAGCTGGGCTAAAACCGCGGGCCCGCATCTCTGTCAAGATCCATTTGGTACTCTGCAGCCAAGGGCTCCTTAATCTCGGGGTGCTTGCTGAAATTTGGGCCAAGAGGAAGTCCTACCAAGGCCGGGAAGGAGTACTCTAACAATCAGCTTGCTCAACAGACTTTGTGTCAATCATGGGTCTTTAGCCCGTTTAATTGGGGAGATCCCTGCTTCTTTGTCTTTGAGAAGGAACCCTTCAAAGAATGCATGAAGCCCGCGGGTGTGCAAAAAGATACAATTTGATCTTTCACCCTCTTCTCCTCTCCTGAGGTGTCTTTAGTAAGACCACCTTTCCATTTGCCCTCACCACCGGCCATGTGTCAGGGAGTTGATCAAGCAATCCCATGTCTTCTCGCATCCCAAGTGTATCCCATGCACCAATCAAGTGATCCCAAATGTTGGAGGCAACATTCTTAAAGATGTGCATTGGATCCAAGAGGTGATGGATCTTTAGTTGTGGCCAAATAAAATGACAATACACCTCAATGTCCTTTGTCTTAGCATGATAGACTGTTACTAGCCAACTGTATGCTACTCATGTTGTCAAAATAAATGACTGTCTTTATCTATGGGCTCACCCATATCACCATGTAGCTTATGAAACTAAGCTACCTTACAAATTGCCATAGTAGTGTCCCTATATCTCTATACTCCATAAGGAAACTGTCGATGTGGTTGTTTCTTTTTTCTCCAACTCACAACACTACTCCCAAAAGTAAACATAAAGTTGTTGGTAGACACTACTAGCCTAATCATCTGTATACCCATGTAGCTATATGTGTCTAGCAACCTCATAGAAAAGTCCACAATCAGTAGTGGACTTTATGTATCTAAGAATCTATCTAGCCATAACCAAGTGTGCTTGTATAAACTAACTCTTAAGTCTAACAACATAGCTCAAATCTGGCCTAGTATTCGTGATGTAGATCAAGCTACCCAATATGCATTTGCATATAGTGGGGTTCTCCAAAAGCCCACATGTATCTATGACACTTAGTATTCTCTCCAATGGCACTGAAATAGGCTTATAGCCTATCATACTATACTTGGACAACATGTCTAAGCTAGTTGATATTGTGCTTTTTCTTTCTATCTTTAGCGGTGCATTTGCCCTATCAACTACTTATTTGCTGATCTAATTCTTTCTATTTTCTACTTCCCTTAGTGCTAGGCTTCATTCTAGCTGAGTCTGCCCTGCATCTCCGGAGGTTTGACAGAAACTCAGTACGAAGGGCTTTGTGTGAATATATGCTCGTGTGTGTGTGTGTGTGTGTGGAGTGCGTGTGTGAGAGCATATCTTGATACAGAGTTCTACATCCACTATTGGGCACTGATGACGTTAGTGGGGATGTCGTAGTATCTAGTCCATACTATGCATAATGGAGTTGATAGTTATATAGTCTCGTGGGTTGACTACCATGAGTATATAACATGCACGTTCCTAAAAGGTGAATTTGGGCATGTTCCTGGATTCATCTAGGTATATAACATGTCTAAGCCATAATATATTTGTAATAGCAAAAGGCCATCAGGTGATCTCACCACCTCTATACCAAGAAAATACCAAAACTTACCTAAATCTTTCATCTCAAATTTCTACTTTGAAAGCATCCTGATATCATGTATGTCAACATCACGAACAGAAGTGATAATCAACCACTGTACCTAGCCAATACGTGCTCGAGAGAATGCCCAGCGAAGTGATGTACCACACGGTGGCAAGAACGTGGCTTACCATCACCACTCTACCAGAGCCTCGTAGAACTCGAGTATAAACACTTTTCTTCGAATACTTAGAAGAAGAGGGGTGAGCTGCTGCTCCGAAGAGATGTCAATGACCACTTGGCATCCAAGATAGCGAACTGGAGTGCCCCTCAAAATCCATTGGAAAGCCTCAATTGGGCGCCAAGTTGGTGCGGGTGTAGAGCCTACCCAAAAACCACACGACTTGTGCCAGTTGATCTGTGCCGTGACAAAAGATCTTGATCGCCTCCGCGAATCTCTGGAGGTTCCCCACATCTCCTGAAAGGTAAGGTGCTATGTCATGTGCAAACTCTGAGTCCAGCAGCTCCTTGTGAGTGCGGAGGGGGGGACGCAATCCTTGAAACCCGGTCTTCTGGGCTGAGAGAAAATTATTCATGGCCTCGGCGCCGAATAGGAAAAGGTAAGGTGCCAGAGGATAGCCCTGCCATACCGAGCGGGAAAGGGGGAATCTGTTACCATGGGCTCCCTGAATGAGAACTTGGCTGTGAGAGGCGGAGTAAAGTCCTGAAACCCCATGAATCCACTCCACGGGGAACCCCATCCGGCTCATCGTGCCCTCTAGAAAGCTCCAATCCAACCGATCATAAGCTTTCTCAAAGTCTAGGAGTAGCACTATGAGGTCCTCCTTCTACTTTCTGACCGAAGCAGTCGCCTCCCAGATGGTGAAGATGTTGTCCAGAATGCTCCGATCTTGAACAAAACGTGTCTAGAGTGTCATGGATCAAGTCAGGGAGGAAAGGCCGAAGTCTTCGACTGATGGCCTTGGCCAAGATTTTGTAGGCGGTCTCTAGAAGGATGATGGGTCTCCACTGGCCAATCTCCAATCTGTCACCACCTTCCTTAGGAATCAAGTGTATCAAACCCTTTGAAAGCCTCTCTGGCATGGCTTCTGTGATCATAATCTCATTGAAGACTGCTTGAAGGCCGCCTTCCATGACATCCCAGTGGCGAAGGAAGAAAGAAATTGGGAGCCCGGGCATTTGCCCCTAGGAAGAGTAGTCAATACATCCACTGGCTCCTCTGCAGTGAAGGGAGCCAATTAGAAGTACCGAAGAGCGAGCGGAACCACCTCTCTTGTATGCCGCCAGACCCTCTCGTGCCCATCCATCAGCTGTGGGGATAATGGGGCACCCGTGGGAGAGATCGGAAAAAATCAGTGGCGATGCCTCTCACATGCAGGGGGGTTAGAAACAATGTCTCCATCCTGTCAACGCAACCTATGATTACCATCTCAACTCCTGTGGGGACCTGCTATCTCAAAGAAGTCTCCCATAGCTCTGTCACCAGCCTGGGTCCAAAAGGAAGTTCTGACATGGTATCTATACTCCACCCTCCTCACTTCAATGGATCAGATCTCCGTACAGGCGGTAGCAAGCTGACTCTCAATCCAAGGGCTATCGGTGGAACACTCGTAAAGTTGCTGAAGAGAAGCTAGACCCCTCCTTAGACTCCTCTGCTGCTCACGGAATCCCTCCAATTTCCTTTGAGCTACTTCATGCAAAAAACTGTTGATCTCACCAAGGCCCACATCCAAGGTGCACGCAACACACCTTGAAATAAAATCCAATCCCGCCCCAATCTGCTCTATCCTGCGGCATATCTCGAGGTCTTGAATAAGGCTGTCTGGAATCCTAGAGCTCGTATGCTTGGCCTGCCTCTAGGGGTCCTCTAAGGTCAGAATAACCGGAGTGTGATCTGAAAAAATAGTGCCTGCCAAGCTGCCGATCACGCCGCCACGGTCGCAAGCTCACTCATCCACATAAAATCTGTCAAGTCGAGACAGGTTGGGGCCATTGCTCCTTCGATTAGACCACGAGAAGCACAGGCTCCCGGGGTTGCGCCCAAACTCTTGAAGCTGCGAAGGATCTTGTCCCTTGAGTGCCAGGATCAACTCCTCCCATGCAGAGCACTCGGCGCCTGAGACTGTGGCCGTGGCTCTTCCGAGTATGTCCTCTGTTGCCTCATTCTTGTTGAAGTCTCCCCCCATGCACCAAAAGTTAGCTTGAGGAAGGGCTTGACAAACTATTCTCTAGAATATGGCTCCACTTGGTGTGACGTTTGGAGCATAGACGTTGAGGAAGCCCACGCAATCCTCTCCAATTGCAACGGTGACCCACTGTGCTTGCCCCCAGACTCTGATACTTGAGCGTGTCTGTCGATAAGAGCTCCTCATTGATAGAAATACAAACTCCTCCTTGCGTCCCGGAGGGGCTAAAAGAGGGGGACCAAAAAGTGTGGCTCCTGCTTGGTAAAATCTCCCCGCAGTGGCGGGTACGCCCCTTAGAGAGGTGGTGCTCTTGGAGGAAGAGAATGTCAATGGATCCCCTAACTATAGCTCTGTGAAGCTTGCCTCTGAGGTTCCCTCGTCTTGGAAAGCCCTAAACCTTGAATGTTCCATGAGGCTATCCGCATATCAGTCTTTGTGGGAAGCGGTACTATCGGAACTTCCCTCCACTCGAAGAGTCTTGGGCGTGGGTTTAGATGGGGAATAATCACTATCAGTCTTGGAGCAAAGGCGTGCCAAGTGGGCGTGGATCCTATCCTCCATGTGTCGCCAGTCTGTCCGAGCGCGAGAGTAGGCATACTCCCAACTCCATCGATCACAATGGAGGTATTTGTGAGAGGGGGGGAGTGGCACTGTGACTGAGATATGTAGGAACACAAATAGCAACACGTCCAAGCTGGAGGCCACACCTCCCCGTCGTTCCTATGGCCTGAGCTTCCAAGCTCCATCCTGGCCAAGGGCCAGAGGTGGGTGAGCAAATTGATGATACGAAGATCGTGAAGATGGTGTGAAAGCTCAATTGTGTGCCCTTGGATGGAGGCAGCCACCGACTCTGAGTTCCCCTGCGTCTCCGGGGCTGCACTTAAAGGAAAAGAAAAGATCATCGTGCCACTCTTTGCGTAGAAGGTCTGGAGTGATGGAACACCACACATATCCGAATGGGCGCTACCGTCTGCTCAAAAAGATTTGCCCCTTCCACTGGGAAACATTGGAAGAAATTGTAATCCAATGGTAGCCCCAAGATCCTGGGGGGCCCAGGGAGAACCCTCACCGGGGAATCGGCGATGGTCATCTCTACCGATTCCGAGAATCTATGGATCAAATGGTGAATGAAACTTGATGGTTGCTTCCGCTCCGGGTCGGGTGTTGCTGGAGGGCGGCGGGAGTGCTTTGGAGAGGCGGAGGGAGGGGGGAGTGTGGGCTTAGAGGAACAGGATGGGGCAGAGGGGATTGTTGCGGGAAAAGTTGGAAGCGAGGATGGGAGAGGAGGCGGAAAAAGGGGGAAAGGGGGGGGGGGGGCGCGATGGGAGGAGGGACCAGTTGAGAGTGATCCATTGGAGAGGGAGACTAGGAGGGCCTCGTCGGGGGTTGAGTGGGGCTAGCTGGCCTCACTGGAAATTGAGAAATGGAGGAGAAATCTCGGCGGGGAAGCGACCGCCAAATCGGAGGAGCCAGAGGGACCCTCTCCGTGGCCAGAGGGGGCTCACCGACGGCGATAAATGCTCGAAATGGTTCGTTGACAGAACCGAATCCTCCTGTACTCTACCAGCCTGGCGCGCCTGGTGGCGACGCTCAGCTCTGGTAGTGGGCTGGCAGCTCGGGCGCAGGCCAATCGTCCGCCACTCTCTTGCACCATGGTCGTCCACGGCCGAATCTTGGTGCTACGCTGCCTGAGAGCATGCCTCTCTCTCTGCCCCCTGGTGAGGATCTGAACGAGAACCTGTTAGGTGGGGGGGGGGGACCACTGGGCGGTCTCCTTGACTGGCGCTGAGGGCAAGCTCTAGTGAGGTGGCTCATCTGCCTACAAATGAAACACTGTCCTGGGAGGCCTGAGTACTCCACTCGCTGAATGATGGGGTCGCCCCGAAGGCATGGGCTAGATATGACATGAGGCAATGTCTCCAGCGAGGCAATACAAATGCGAAGAGATGGAATCCTGGCCGCCCGTGCGAGAGACGAGGCAGTAGTGGGGGGGATTCCATCACTCTCCCTATGGCTCCACCTATCACCGAGAGAAGAGAAGGGTATTCCTTCCTAAGGCCTAGGAAGCAGACTGTCACTGGGAAGCCGCCACGGCAGCCAGATGGTCAGACATGGGGTCGAAGCAGTGCTGTCACTGTGCAAAGAAGGCCTGTGTTGTATGCAGTGCAACAGGGCTTAGTTGCATGACTCAATCTGATGCAGCTGGCGAGTCGAACTACACGTGATAGTAGCCATGCCCTTGAGGATGAATGTCTATGATCTTTGCATGCCCACAGATGAGGCTCGCCTACAAAAGATCTATGAGTTGTCCGCGTGCTGGGCGGCTATCGACAATCTTGCATACTAGAGTGGATGCCTCTAATGATGCAATAGTCGTAGCGAGGAGCTGAAGGTTTGCTTTGGAAAATGATAAAAAGCAAGTAATGGCGGTCTCGGTCAGGGTTTACGGAGCGACTGCGATGGAGTCCTCTTGAGGGTGAAGACCAGAAAAAGCCGGGACTTGCCGATGGGAGAAAGCTCGGAGAATTGAGAAAAGTGCTTGAAGATGACGGAGGTGGCGAAACGGGGGAGAGGCTATCGAGAAGGAAGGGGGAGACCAGGGAAAGAAGGGGGGGGGAGATAGAAAGAAAGAAAGAAAGATAGATATATTAAGCGTCTACTAAAGACCCAATGGGCCTATGAGACCAAAGTTCTATGCTTGGAAAGAGGATGAGTTATACCGACTTTTCTTAGGGCCGAACTGCAAAAGAGGCATGGAGGAAACTCCGAGAACATGGCCCTCCCGCACCTATCACCTGCCCGGACACATGGCACTCCTATGCACGCTCCCTCTATCATATCCCCCATCAGCCACCCCTACCCCCACCACCAGATCCCCGCCCCACCACCTCCACCTTCTGCACAGAGGGCATGGTCCTCAAGGCCATTCGTAGACTACGCAATGGGCGAGCCCAAGATCACGAGGGACTCACTCTGCTGAGTACATCTCACATGCCCATGATACCCTAGCATCCCTACTAGCCTACATGTTCAATAGAGCCCTTTGTGAAGGATTTCCACCCTCTTGGTCCACCAACACCATCACCCCCATCCTCAAAGCCAGAGATCCACTTGATCCTAATAACTACAGGACGATCATGATTGGCCACACATTGGCCAAACTCTATGCATCAGTGCTAGAGGCGGAGCTCAGTTCATTGCAGAGAGCCAGGGATGCAGAGCCTCAGGACAGGTTGGCTTTTGGAGGAGCTACTCTACCCTTGACCACATCTTCACCCTCCGTGCCATCATCGAGGAGGGTAGAGCACGACACCAGAGGATTTACTGCTGCTTTGTGGATTTCTGTAAAGCTTTTGATACTGTACCCCGAGCCCGCCTCTTACACGGTCTACGGGGGATCGAAGTCCCATCTGACATGGTTTGGAGCATCATGGCCCTCTATGAGTCCCTCACCGGACGAGTGAGCCCCCCAGGAAGTACATCACAGCCTACAGGAGATTTCCAGCACTATTGGGGTGAAACAGGGCTGCCCTCTATCACCCACTCTTTTCGGCCTCTACATTGATGAGATCTCGAGCTTCATTGATGGATTAGGCGGGGCTGGTCCCACATTGGCAAGCATATTGATCCCCATACTACTTTATGCAGATGACATCGTCCTCCTCTCAAACTCAGCTGAAGGGCTTCAAAGACAATTGGATGCCTTACATGACTTTTGCACTCAGCGGGACCTCTCCGTTAACCTTGGTAAGACCAAGGTAATGGTCTTCAATACGTGTTGCCCCGTCACATCCAGATTGAGCTTCACATATAGAGGGGATGTTGTGGAGATTGTCTCATCCTATGTCTACCTTGGTGTCACTTTCAGTGGCCCACACTTTACCATGCTTCCCGCAGCACATGCCAGAGTGACGCGGGGATATGCAGCCTTGAGCCTACTTGAGGGGCAGTGCTTCCAGGCACATTTCCAGGAGCCCAGGACGAAGGGCTGGCTTTTCGACACCCTTGTCACACCAGCCTTGATGTATGGAGCAGCTTTCTGGGGGCCATATTTATCCGATGAGGATTGGTAGTGAGTTGAGAGGCCCCAGGTCATGATGTTCTCCCGTATGATCCGTAGCAAACCATCATTCCCACACCAGATTATCCAGGCAGAGTTTGCTGCAGCCCTGATGGTAGTGGAGGCACTCTTCTAGATAGTCACATACCTCCATCGCATGAGTCACATGGATCCCCACAGGTACCCGAGGCTTGCCCTGGAGTCCTCCAGATAGCTAGCACTTGAGGGGCACTCTGGAGTATGGTGTGCATTAGTTTCCACTTGGTTCTCAGTATATGGGCTTTGCATGGACTGCCTACCCACCCTTCAGTACAGTTTGGATTCCCCTTTTCTCCGGTTGTCTCACGAGGATACCAACCGGGTTATCCAGTCAGATCTTCTTAGCCTCTACACACATTGCACATGGATCACACCCCCGGAGCTCCCCACGAAGATGCACTTTTACAGAGACCACTTCCTCACACTCACTGAGGATGGATTCATCCAGCAGCCAGGCTACTTGAGTGTTCACATGTCCCATGCCATGCGGATTGCGATTGGCCAGATACGGGTTTCTTCCCACCGCCTCAGAGTGGAGATAGGTAGAGCTGAGCGCATCTTCAGAGCCGGGAAGCTCATACGGACACCCAGAGAGGAGAGGATCTGCCGACTATGCCACACAGAGGTTGAGACGGAGGAGCACTACATATGCCGCTGTCCAGTATACCATGAGATCCGCGGGAGGTTTCACTGTCTATTTTGTGAGGGATTCGGTCCACTCTCCTTGATCATTGACTTCGAGTACGAGCGTTGCCTGGTCCTCTTCCTGCTTGAGCTCCGCAAACACAGGGACACCTTCTTGTGACACAGGCCCCAGCTACCCCGCCCCCTCCCTCGGCAACCAGCCATCACCAGTTTCTTTCGGACCGAGGAGGTGGAGGACACCGACATAGTGGATCTTGTGGACCCTACACGAGCTGCATTGGGCCTACCTTGCCCGAGAGGAGTTACCTGGGACTGAGCCTCAGCACTCCTGCTTGCCCGACGCCCTCGACCACCCACGATCGCCTCATCAGCTCCAGATCCAGGACATGCTCCACCGCCATCGAGCTACCTTTCCACGTGATGTAGCTGAGCGAGACCTCTCGGCCATACTCGTCAGCCCCATGCTTGACATTTCGGAGAGTGGTATACCATCTACTCGGAGCTGATGTTGCTCCCATGTTTTTGTGTTCTTAGTATTCCATGATGAGTTTCCAGGGACAGTTTTGTATCACCCCAGTGAGATAGCTATATTTATGTTTTCTTTCTGTTTTATTTTACATTCCATGATGAGATATGCCATGGGCATTATTGTATCACTTTGGTCTCATAGGCCCATTGGGTCTTTAGGGGACGCGTGATATATCTTTCTTTCTCTCTCCCGCACACGCTCGCAGTTGGCCGCTAAACTCTCTCTCTCTCTCTCTCTCTCTCTTTCTTTCTTTTCCAGATAGTGTATTAGATGTCACATGGTTGTAACTTTGGTCTCATAGGTCACTTTGGCCTTTTGAAGACGTTAATATTACATTTCATTTCTCTCTCTCTCTCTCTCTCTCTCTCTCTCTCTCTCTCTCTCTCTCTCTCTCTCTCCCCGCCCCCTCCCTCGGCAGCCAACCATCACAAGTTTCTTTCGGACCCAGGAGGTGGAGGACACCGACATAGTGGATCTTGTGGACCCTCCACGAGCTGCTCTGGGCCTATCTCGCCTAAGAGGAGTTACTTTGGAGCGAGCCTCTGCACTCTAGCATGCCCCTACCCCCCCCCCCCCCCCCCCCGCGCGGTCGGCCACGATCACCTCATCAGCTCCAGATCTAGGACATGCTCCACCGCCATCGAGCTACCTTTCCACGTGACATAGCTGAGGGAGACCTCTTGGCCATACTCGTCAGCCCCATGCTTGACATTTTGGAGAGTGGTATACCATCTACTTGGAGCTGAGGTTGCTCCCATGTTTTTATGTTCTCAGTATTCCATGACGAGTTTCCATGGATAGTTTTGTATCACCCTAGGAAGATAGCTATATTTATGTTTCATTCTGTTTTATTTTCCATTCCATGATGAGATATGCCATGGACATTATTGTATCACTTTGGTCTCATAGGCCCATTGGGTCTTTAGAGACGCGTAACATATCTTTCTTTCTTTCTCTAGGCTACCAGACTCCCAGACTACATCAGAGGGAGATCACAGAGATACGGGCTCGACATCAGCACCATATCCAGGAGCGGCTAGCTCACTTACACTCACACCCGGAGATCATGCTCCGAGGTATTTTTGCCTCGCCATCGCCTATATATCACATATTACACCCCCATTATGGTACTGGTTGGAGCTAGACAGATCTGCATTGCATTCTTGTATACCCTATGCATATAGGTTGCATACTGAGCGTCTATCAATAGTGCTACATCCATCACCCCCCCCCCCCACTAGCTCAGTACTTTCATAGTTTATTTCATTTTCATTTTGTCCCCTTTTTTTTTTTTCTGGACATCCAGAAGACGTTGACAGTTGTACATTGATTTGTCTCATAGGTCGAGTTCGGCCTCTAGTAGACGTTAATACAACTTTCTTTCTTTCTTTCTTTCTCTCTCCCGCAAGTCTCTCTCTCTCTTGTCCCCCCTACTGCAAGTCTCTCTCTTTCTCTCCTCTCTCCCCCCTACTGCAAGTGTCTCTCTCTCTCGGGCAACTTTCACTACGTTTGTAATCTTTTTAGCACGTTTTCCAAACGTACTAAACGTATTGTTCACTATGTTTGGAACCACTCTGACTGTCAGTGAGTATGCTCTCTCTCTCTCTCTCTCCCCCCCCTACTGCAAGTGTCTCTCTCTCTCTCGGGCAACGTTCACTACGTTTGAAATCTTTTCAGTAGGTTTTCCAAGCGTACTAAACGTATCGTTCACTACGTTTGGAACACCACTCTAACTGGCAGTGAGTATGGTGGTGGGTGTCTGCTGACACTCACGAAGAACAATCATGAATCTCCTCAGCCATACACAATTTATTGTGGTTGTAAAGCCTGCCTTGCACCCAGCCTCACAAGTAGATGTGGCAACAGTGGGCTGCTTTTTGCTCAACCATGATATGCACGAATGCCCCCAAAAAGAAACAATTTCCAGTGGTGGATTGCCGTGTATCATAGTTACCAGCTGAGTCAGAATCACTGTAAGCATGTAACTGCAAGCTATCCCCCCGCAGCCTTCAATGCTACGGTAGATTGTTTATGGTTGCGGAGGTTGCTTGCTTTGTAAGTGTTAGCAGATACCCACTACCATACTCACTGTTAGCTTGAGTGCTGTGGCCATGGCCTGGAATCCAGTTTTCCATGCACGTACAAAGCACATATAGATACATTATCACTATGTGTGGGAGAGGCTATATGCAGGGGAGATCACTTATACCTATTGCTCTACACAAGATAACGTTGTAGATCTGTTTACGAAGGCATTGCCTCGAGAGAAGTTTGAAGCTTTCTTCCGCAATGCTTTAGGCTTACTCTCCCACAAAGAGTGATGTGCATCCTTGTACAGATTCACATTACTACTACATGGGGGATTTGAGGACATATGCTTATATGTAGGAGCATGTGAATAGGCACTTAACTCCAGGCCCCAGGGGCACTTTTGTCCTCGGGTTTTCCCTTTTGGACATCTGGTGTGAAATGAATCCCAGGCTACGTTAATTATTATCACTTGTACTTGTCACTTATCATATTATGTGTAAATATACTTGCAAGCACTTCTCCCTCTGTCGGTCACCGTCGAGCCAGACGGAGACCGAGAGCAACCAGGCTACCAGACTCCCAGACTACTTCAGAGGGAGATCATAGAGATACGGGCTCGACATTAGCACCATATCCAGGTGCGGCTAGCTCACTTACACTCACACCCGGAGATCATTCTCTGAGGTATTTTTGCCTCGCCATCGCCTATGTATCACATATTACACTCCCATTATGGTACCGGTTGGAGCTAGACAGATCTCCATTGCATTCTTGTATACCCTACGCATATAGGTTGCATACTGAGCCTCTAGCCGTAGTGCTCCATCCATCACACCCCCCCACTAGCTCAGTACTTTCATACTTTATTTCATGTTCATTTTGTCCTTTTTTTTTCTGGACATCCAGAAGACATTGACAGTTGTACATTGATTTGTCTCATAGGTCGAGTTCGGCCTCTAGTAGACGTTAATACAGCTTTCTTTCTTCTTTCTTTCTTTCTCTCTCTCTCAATCGATTTGCTTCCTTTGTGTGCGGGTGTGAGCTTCCATTGTCCCACAAGCCCTAACATTAGGTTGCTGTGAGCCAACACCACCACCCCTTTAAACTCACCCGCATGCGTATCCATCCCCGCTTCCATGCATATAAGCGCCCGTATACGCTTCCAACCTTCACCCACCGCATGTGCCCCACGCATCACCTGGATCCCCCTCAAATTTGCCAGCACCTCTCAGCTCTTCAATAATGTAGCTCCTTACCTTCTCTATTGACCTCTTCCTCCTTCAGTACAACCAACACAACAGAAACCTCACCATGGAAGTTGCAACAAGCAACCAAGTCGCCCAATCTCTTGTAGTACCATGAGATGTGGGAACCATCCACTTCCGCACCAAAGAATTCCGGACCACCATTGGTACTAGCCAATCAAATGTGGGTAGTCCTGGCACAAGAACCCACAACTAAAGGCATGGGCCCCTTCTATCACTTCAGCTTTATTTACGGGGCCAAACGACTTACAATGCTTGAGATGAGGCCTTGTATCAAGCATTTCTACACCAACACTACTGTTCTTGGTATAGGCAGCCAGTTTACTTTTTCAGTTTTCAGTTTTCCCATAGATCAGTATTTTCATGGACATATTGTACTACTGTTTGGTCTCTCATCGACCCTTTGGGTCTTTTTAAAACGTTAATAAAATCATGGAGATGCCCCACCGTAGAGAGGGGTCTTATTTGCAGCTTTCTGCTCGTTCTTGGATGAGGATGGCATCCTCACTTGATGAGGTGGTGGGCACCATCACAGCCAAGCCCCCCTTGCTGCTCGCAGAGGTATGTATGATTCACAATCTATATGTATATACTGGAACGTTGTAATAGACACATGGCTACTCGTTTTGCTACAGATATTTAGTGCTGGTAGCCAGTCTTTTTTTTTTTTTCCATTCCAGTTTCTTTTTCCATGGATTAGCATTATCATGGAGCTGCTGTATCACTTATTGGTCTCATAGATCCTCATGGTCTTTTGGGGATGTTAATATATCTTTCTTCCTTTTGTGCATAGAATCTAGTTCCTTCTGTGACAAAGTATCTCGTGTACATGGATTCTTCTTTGTAATACAACATGTTGGCATGCTTGGTTGCAGCTCGTCACTTTTTTTTTTGGGACAAAGTATTCACTCATGGAGGTTTTACTGTGAGAAAAGAGCTTGTTTGTATACATTGTGCTTGTAGTTGAGCACCAGAAAATCTCCAAGCATGGAAAGAGTGCTGGATAGGTCTTTGTAGCGAGAAAGAGGGTAGATAGACTAACATTTGGTGTTTTGTAGTGAGCAAGCTGGTAGTGATGGATAGACTAACATTTGGTGTGGTGTTCTTCACAGTGAGCATACAAAATGTTTACTTATTGAGTCTGGAGCAGCTCAGCTATGGCATCATAAGCAAACAAAGTTTGGAAAATCATTGCGAACTTCAAGTCGCCTTATTCTTCTTACTGGACCGCCAGGTATGAATTGCTACTTTCAGATAAGGTTTTTGACTGCACAAAGTACTGCATGGTTTCAAAGATTGGGGTGTTTTAACAGTAGTGCAAGGTAGTAGGTTTTCTGCTTCTCTTTGACTACACCTGGGCACTTAATGTACATCTGAATTCTGACCGAGTCTGTCCCAGCTTTGGACTCTTTTCGTCTTGATCTAATAATTTGTTGAAGATATAGTACTCATGACAGGTTTGGTGTGACGTCAAATGCATCAGTCCGTACCACCCAGATGCATGTGTCATATAAGGGACATAACTAGGGTTAGGTTTAACTAGAGAAAGCTCACTTAATGTTGCAAGCTATGATTTAAAAGAGGATTTTGAGAGAGTGTCAGTGGGAATGGACAGAATAGGTTTAAGATGTACTGGCCCATGCGAGTGTGGGGAAGCCAAGGAAAGAAAGACAGAAGGAAAACTCACTTAATGTTGCAAGCTATGATTTCAAAGAGGATTTTGAGAGAGAGTGGGTGGGAATGGACAGGATAGGTTTAAGATGTACTGGCCCGGGGGAGTGTGGGGAAGCCACGGAAAGAAAGAAAGAAGTTTTATTAACATTTGTGGGGGGTCAAAATGGGTTTAAGATGCACTGGCCTGTGGTAATGTGGAAAGAAAGAAGGAAATAAAATTTTAATAACATTTGCAGGGGGTCAAACTGGGCCCATGAGATAAAAATAATGCATAATGTCTAGTAGAATTGTGGTGAAAGATGCATAAGGCATCTTCAAACACATAGAAAGTAAAGAAGAAAAGAAAAACTAGAATCCTACTAATCTCTCATGGAGTCAAGAGATATCTTATTTCGAGACTGACAGGGTTACATAATTATCAAACTATTGCTTATGTTGATCCTCTAAGATAAAAAAGGGTGCTCTGGCTGGTCGGGTGTATCTCACTCTGATCACGATGTCTACGAGTGCTTCTGACAGGAGGCCTTGTTTGTTGGGTCTCAGAATTGTGGGGTGTATTGCAAGTCATCTGTCAGCGACTAGAGGCAGCTAGTCGTTTTGATTTTGCAATGAGGGTGCCCCTGTGGTCGTGGTTGCTCTAACTGGAAACAGCATACAATTTCCAGCCAGCTTGGAACAGCCAAAACGGTGCCTAATTTTGGCCCAGGGATGTGCAGCCTGCCACTCAATCAATAGGGCCCGGGCTCTTTAAAAAGTAAAAAAAAGAAGGTATTTTTTCTGCCCTAGGGCAGCTGACAGAAGCTGACTGGGGCTAGAGGGAAGATTTTCCCTCTAATTAGGCCTGCCACTTATGCTTAGCACAGGGTTGTTTTCTTCAATCCCCTGTTCAACTCCCACTGATGGTCTCATGGTCACTAAATAGACAAGGTTGCTCACAAATTTGTTGCATACCACTGTAAACAGTTTTAGGTCTTTAAATTTTGTTTGGAGGGGGCTGATTTGAGGTGTTGAATAGGGGCACCGCCAATAATTGTGATAGGAGTTTATCACTAATTTGAGTTGAATAATGGATTCTTCAATAACTTCAAGTTTCCTGATCATCGTCTTATGATAGGCATCACCACTTGACATCTGCAGGCACAGAAATTTATCAGGAGAAGCTAGTGAGGGCACTTGCACAACACCTCCAAACATCATTATTGGTTCTTGACAGTGACCTCCTAGCTACCCAGGTTTGGAAAAATGGTCATCTTTTTGAGTTACCACTTGGTTTGGCAGAATTGTAAGGAGGAATAAAATGCCTTTGCATCCGTGTTGAAACATGAGCAAGTGTTACATTAAATGTTTGGTTGTGCAGCATTGTAAGCAAGATACTCATGATGCACTGTCCGACTCTGGAGAAGAAAGTGGTCTCAGCACACCAGATGAAGGAGAGATTTGGACTTTTAGCACCGGTGATGATGAGGCCGGAAATGATGAAGTGGAGCCATCCAGTAAAAAGCCAACACCGCCAGCGAAAACTCCTGTGCAAACGTTGGGACAGATTGTGGTGTGAAGCTATCCCATTTATGGAAGTTTCAGCATTAGCTTTTGCAGTGATACTGAAGAAAATCTGAGTTTTAGATTGATATATTGCCCTTATGTTGCATTTAAGGTTTGATTGCATTGTTGGATGCTTGAAGAAAGGTACAATTTAGAGACGTTTTTTTGTTTATGTTGGTAGGGGCTCAAAGACAGAGCTGCTGGAGCTAAAGGAGCATTGCATGTGGGTAAGTCAGAGGAGCAAGACGATGAAGAAGATTCAGAAGAGGAGCCTCACTCAGATGGTGTTAAAATAGGTGTGTGAGGTTTGCATGAAGTATTTTTCTTCCAGTAGTAATGAAAGAAGCTGTAGTTTGAGAAGAGGAAGCATGATCATGCATGATGGGTTATGATACTGATGCAATTACTGAACCAGCTACCGTGTGTTTTTTGTTTGTTTGTGTGTGTGTGTGTGTGTGTGTGTGGTGTGGGGGGGGGGGTGAGCGCACGTGCTAGCCTTTATCATGGCTGAGTCTGCCCTTCATTTCTGGCGAAGGGATAGAAACTCAATTCATTGGTTTATCTGTGAAGATTTCTCTAGTAGCGTGACATATCTTAATGCATGATCCTGCAGTCACTCTTGGGTGCTGATGACTTGAGTGGGGATGTCATGACACTGATTAAACTTTTTATTTTTATTTTTAACCTTTATGGTACAGGTGACCGGGTTAGATTTATTGGAAGCAAGGACACAAAAGGAGCAAGAAAAAGGTGGTGCACTCCGGCTCTTTGTTGTTTGCCTTCTTTCCATCTTAAGCTTGGTGGATAAGCTCTACGGTGTTGTGAGAAAAGCTAACAAGGTGCTACAGTTAGCAGAATGATCCTGATAGCATAGAAGACATTTTATTCAAAACAAAGAAGAGATTTTATTTCCTCTTGAATGTTATAAGTATAATATCCCTAAGATATCCTTAAGATCTTCCATATTTTAAGATGAAGAAGGAACTTTGAAGCTGCAACTGTTGTGCTATAGGCATGATTGTATCTCATTTTTGTTGTGTCATGATCTTCTTCATGTCCTTAATTGATTCTAGAGGCTCCTAATTTCAAGATGTGCACTTGATGAGAATCGAAATCCACCTTGGGTTGCTGCGAATCCACCTCGCTCAATTGGAGTTACCCGGACTGGGCCTCCCCATTCCGGCATGTGCGGCGCCCCCGGACATCGGCCACGATCCTGCCATAAGCTCTAGATCCACGACATGCTCCATTGCCGTTGACCTACCTTTCCACGTGACGTAGCTGAGGGAGACCTCTTGGCCATACACATCTTTTTTTCCGGGGAAATAGATCCTTTTTTTTAAAGTTTTTCTGGGGAAATAGATCCTATTAGTTATGTAAAGAACCAGCCAGCAGGTTGCAGTACAGCTCGGAACTTTCAAAAGAGGAAACGCACTGGTGAGGGTAGGGTAGTCTCCTCCATAGCTAGCCGCTCTTGTAGGGAACTACCTCATACGATCATTCTCTCCCTCCCTCCCTTAAGCCTTTCTCAAGACCCAAAGTTCAAAGTTCAAACTTCACACACTAGGATGATGATGTTTTCTATACCCACTTTTGGAGCTCTCTCTATACTCTACCGGTTCATTTCAGTTCATTTCATTTTACTTTGTACCCTTGAATCTTGATGATGTATCCAGATGATGATGATGGACTATTTTGGTCTCATAGGTCATTTTGGCCTTTTGTAGACATTTAATACAGCTTTCTTTCTTTCACACACACACTCTGTCTCCCTCTCATACACACCCTCTCTCTCCCTCCCTTAAGGCTTATACATACACACTCTAGCCTCTCTCTCTCTCTCTCTCAACTTGCACTATATATATTATATCTATCTATCACTATATATATATATATATATAAAACAGACGCACGCCTCTAACGTCTCTAAAAAATACGAGTCTTTTGAGGCGCGTACCATACCCGCCTCGTACCAAACGCCTATGACGCCTCTAACAACCTTGATCCTGGGGGCCCCTAACCCCATTGGATTAGATTCCTAATCCGTAGATTAGTGTCTAGATACATAACATTTTCCCCCTCTCTAAACATTTATTGTTAAATGAAATTAGGGAAACACTTACTCAAACTAGCTCCCATTCAGTTGAGTCCTGTGCACCATCTTTCCACTTAATCTTATATTTAGGGATCAACTTGTTCCGAAGTTGTCTTTCTGTGAAATCTGTCACCTTCTCAGATTCACGTGGAACATGGGACAAGTCCTCAACCTAAACAAGTTTTTGAGAAGTAACAAGGTTATCCTTCGCTCCTAGGATCTCTTTCATTTGATTGACATGAAAGACTTGATGAACTTTCACATTCGGAGGCAAATCTAGTCTATAAGCAACCTCACCAATCATTTTCAAGATCCTATAAGGTCCACAATAGCTAGGGGATAACTTCCCTACCTTCCCAGTATGTAATCTCTTTGAACTCTTGGGCACTCTCAAATAAACTAGCATTCCTTTGGTAAACTCCTTCCGTGAAAGCTGCCTATTAGCATAAAATCATGCACGATCTTGTGCACTTTTGATAGCCTCTTGTGCATTGACTAGCATTTCCCGCATATCTGCTAAGAATCTCTAGCTGCATCAACATGTATACCCTTAAAGTCCAACTATTACTCGAGATCTAGGTTGGTATTTGTACATTAGCATAAATAGACTATAACTAGTAGTTGCATGCATAGCACTATTATAGGCAAACTCGACCATTGGGATGTAGTTCTCCCAATCTGATGGTCTCTTGGAGATGTATGGGCGAAGCATATCCTCAAAAACTTGATTCAGCAAAAACATTGCCAAAAAAAACATTACCGCACTTTTGTGAGAAGAAAGAATTCATGACTCTTGTGCCCAAAAAGTGTGCACATCTCGAACGTCGTGCATGCTCCTGTGACCCCCCCCCCGTGCTTGGCGTCGCCTGCACCCCCCCCCTCTCGTAGCTTTGCTGCCCGCTCCCCCTTTTGCTACGCTCCTTTCGCTGCCCCTGTAACTCGCAGCGGTGAGTGCCCAGGGGACTAGGGCCTTTGACATACTTGTTGATACCATCAAAGCATATTAAAACATTTAAACATGGCCACAACCTTAACACATATCCATCATCACTTTGCATAAAACATAAAAGCTGGACAAAATATCCACAAATGCTGAAAATGGATCTTGCACATGTGACACCACATAGAGGCCGGAATGGGCCGACCCTCGCCCTTGGAGTATTTTATTACCCAAGGAGAATAATATCATGTACAAGCTTTGAGGGCCTTACTCTCCCCACGGGAGATGCCGGATTATCCATTTACAAATACCATAACACACCCAACACGAGGCAACTGAGCCGGAACATAGGCTGTAGAAATGCCGAGCCAACAACATAATCCATATACCTCCGTGTGGGTATTGATTCTTCCCCAAAAACCACGGGTCTTTATGCAATAGAGCTGGTACAACAGGTTCAGCTCTCCATTCAGCCGGTACAATAGGTACAATGGCCAGAACAGTAGGTACAAGGGCTGGTACAGCCGGTACGGTGGCTGGTACAGCAGGTACAGCAAGTACAAATGCTGGTACAACAAGTACAATGGCTAGAAATCATAATAATTGATTGAATACCCTTGCCTTCAGTATTTCTTCGCGATGGAAGCCTCCAAAACAGTCCCCAACAGCCAGCAGCCTTCAAGAGAGAGAGAGAGAGAGTAGCCATCATTAGGGCAGCCTGTAACGGTGGTAGAGGCTAGTGTGTAACAAGAGAGCCTCCATTAATGAAGAGAGAGGGCTCCAATTTATAGATTTGGGCCTCCCATGAGCTAAAACGGCAAGAGAAGGCTACAATGACAAGTGGAGAGCCACACAATAGCTGAAGTGACAAGTGTGAGGCCACTTGTCTCACTTTGATCCATTTTCTAACAAGTGTCAGGCCACTTGTCTCACTTTGGTTCACTTTCTTGCCACATGTCCCAATCTCAGAGATGGGTCCTTCCATAATCTTTACCTCTAAAAATATCCCAACTAGTAGACATTCTGTCATAGGCACTTTGCCAACTCTTGGTATCTGCTCAATTCCAGATGTAATGACGCGAACAGAATTTCCATCGGAGTCGGGCCAAAAATAGCAACTCTCCTAAATTTTAGGAGTGTGGTCCTTTGTATCCTAGGATAATCCCCCATTCCCAAAGCTTGTACTTTCCAAATATTTAGACATCCTGGAGTCCACCAGACCCCTTTCATATTGGGAAATGTCCAGGCTGGTGACAGCCCCCCTCCCCCCCCCTTTCCGCTGCCCGCCCCCCTCTCTGCGTTGTCCCTCCCCCCCCCCCCTTTTGGCCCTCTACTCGCTCGCTTGCCCACCTCCCCCTCTTTGCTGCCTGCCTGCCCCTTCCCTCTCTCCGTTGCTCCGTGCCTCCCCCTCGTGTCCTGTCTCCTCTCCCCCCTTTTCTTTTCTTTCTCTCTTCGTTTCCTTGCTCCTCTTCTCTCTCCCCTCCCGTGCAGGTTGATGCTTCCTGGCTTCTGGGGTTTTCAGCTTTAATCGGCAAGCTTCGGTTTATTCTGGTCTTCACCCCAGGAGGACTCCAAGGTAGCCACTCCGTTATCCCTGACCGAAGCCGCCGTGGCTTGCATTTCCTTCTACGAAGTGGATCTACAGGTTTTTGCCATGACTGTTGTCTCACTTGAGGCCTCCACCCTCGTCTGTAAAATTTTTGGTAGTTGCCCTGTGTGCGGACAACTCCGGTATCTTTTTCAGGCCCGCCTCATTGGCGAACCTGCAAAGATCACCGATATTCACCCTCTAGGGTGCGGGTTCTACCAGGTGGAGTTTGACGCACCATCGGCGTCAGATCGAGTCATGCAGCTGAGTCCTCTTGCACTGCGTACGGCCCAGGCCTTCTTTGCACGGTGGCAACACGGCTTCGATCCTGCGTCTGACCCATTGGTTGGCATTTCAGGCTTCCCAGGCCTTGGGAAGGAGCACCTTCCTCTTCTCCCGGTGCCATTGGGAGAGTGATGGAGTCCCTCCCCCACCGTTGCCTCGACCCTTGTGTGGACAGTTGGGATTCCATCTCGCTACATCTGTGTGGTCTCATCGGAGTCTGTACCGCATTGTATATCTATTCCAGCCTTTGAGGAGACCCCATACAGCAGCATGTGGAGTATTTTGGCCTTCTAGGCAAATGCTTCATTTGAAATAGATGGGTCATTTAGCTAGAGCTTGCCCTTGGCGGCAGTCCAGGAGACCGCCTCTGGGGTTTCCTCCCCCTGGTCCTTGTGCTGATCCTCACCAGGGGGTAGAGAGAGGGGCAGGTCCTTAGGGAGTAGAGCACTAGGCCCTGACTTCGGGTGACCCAATGGACGGTGAGTGGCGGACGGTTGGATCGTGCTCGGGCCGCTAGAAGTCCACAAGAGCCAAGAGTCGCTATTGAGCGCGCTAGGCTGGCAGATCTCAGGAGGATTCGATCATGTCATAGAACTGGTACGAGCATTTATCTCAGCATTTTCCGGTTGGTGACGCACCCTCTCCAGTCCCGGAGCGGGCCCTTCCGGCCCCATGAGTATGGCGGCCGATCCCCCCCCCCCCCCCCCGGCCCCACAGACCCCCAGTGTTCTAAGAGGCCGGCCGACCTCTTTGAGCTCTCGCGGGTCCCTCCCCTCCTCGTTCCTCTCCGATGGACCCCTCATGGCAGCACCCCTCCCCGGCCTCCCCGCCACTCCGCCGCCGCCGCCGCCGCGTCCCCCACCTCCACCTCTTGCCCCTTCTCCTCCCCCAGTCTCGACACCGACTTTCCCCGCCGCAGCGCACTCTGCCCCGCCTTTATCATCCGAGCCCTCTCTCTCTCTCTCTCTCCCCCCTCTATCCTAGAGCACTCTCGTCACCCCCCAGCAGCCCCTGACCAGCCGGCAGGATCAGTCCGTCGCTTGATTCACCGATTTTTTGAGGCAGTAGAAATGACCATCGCCGTCTCCCTGGTGAGGGCTATCCCGCCAAAGTCCCTAGGTGGGGCACCTAGGATCCTGGGACAGTCTTTGGACTACAGTTTCTTCCGGTGTCTGCCAACGAAAGAGACCGACAGGAGACAGTAGCCCTTGTTCGAGTATGTGTGGTTTTTCACCACTCCAAGCCCTCTATGCCAGATAATGCCGCGATGATCTTCTCTTTCCCCTTCAGTGCAGCCTCAGGGACAGTGGGATCTTGAGTAATTGGCTACCATCTAGAGTTAGGCAGTTGAGCTCTCCCACCATCTCCACGATCTGCGCATCATAGGCATTCTCACCCCTTTTTGGCCTCTAGCTAGGATGGAGCTTGGAGGTTCAGCCCATCAAGGCCAGGACAGGAAGATGGTAGTCTCTAGTCTGGGGGTGCTGCTCTTTGTGTTCTGCATACTTCTGTTGCGGTACCTCTTCCCCTCTTACAGATACCTCTACTGTGATTGATGGAGTCCGGAGCATGCATATGCGCATGCTCGTACAAAGTGGCGATATGGAGGACATGATTAGTGCCCACCTAGTGCGCCTTCGCCCCGATTGTGATTATTCCCCGTCTAAACCCTCGCCCAAGACTCTTCGAGTGGAGGGTAGTTCCACTAGTGCCTCATCACACCGAGATTGATATGCGGATTTTTTCATGGAACATTCAAGGTTTAGGGGGGCCTGGGTGCTTTCAGAGACGAGGTGTCCTACGAGGTGAGCTTCAGAGAGGGCCATAGCGGGGAGAAAACCCATAGACATTCTTTTCCTCCAGGAGCATCATCTCTTAGAGGGGCGCACCCGCAGATGTGGGAAGTTTCTTCTATGCAAGATTCATACTTTTTGTTCCCCATCCTTTAGCCCCTCAGGGACGCAAGGAGGGGTGTGTTTCTCTCACTGAGCAGCTGTTGCCGGCATTGACTGGCTCAGGAGTCATTGTCTTGGGGCGGGCACAGTGGATTACCATTACTATTGGAGAGGATAGCGTTGGTTTCCTCTGTTGGGTAGGAGGGCAGCTAGCATGCACACACATACACACAACCTCAAGCACAGAGAAACGTGAGTGCTGGAAAAGATGTACTCAATAATGATATGAAAATGAAAGTACAAGTGAGTACTAAAAAGCCTAGGGCTAAGTGCCCAACACACATAAGTGTGTTCACACGGGAAAAAACCTGTGTCCAGTCACAGGGAAAAAGTACCTGTGAGTAAGCTGGGTTCACACCTGAGCTAGCCAGGAGTGGACATGACCAACAAACCCCCCTCAAGTGAATGGTGTGAACGAGTAGCAGCAGGGTGATAAAGTAGTGAATGCTGCCCTGCACTATGCCCCACAGTAAGAGTGAACTGCAGTGCCAATGGGAAAAGCAAGCACTATATGACGAGGAAAAGGAGAATCCCCAATGTCATAGTGCTAATGCTAGAGCACAGTAGTACATAAATGCATCACCTGAAATGCATGGCAAAGATCATGTGGACATCAACTTCATCAAATCAAGAGGCATCGCATAATACCCCTTTTGAAGGCAAGCATCCAAATGCCAAGCTGAACTGCATGTAATCCACATCAATGCTCTGTAACTGCACCAATGATAAGCATAAGAAGAGGTAGTAGATATACGCATTTGTAAAGGCAACAGGATCTAGAAGTCATGCTTGTGAGACATGCAATGTAAGCTGCAAGAGGGAAACTCATCAATGGAGGATCGATGAGGAAAAATCAGCAATGGTAGGGCTGATAAAAGTAAAAATTCAGCAATGGAAAAGCTGAAAATGGGGAGAAAAAGTGGGGGCTCAAGGCGGGCATTGGCCAATGCTATGTGAGGATAGGTAAACTCTCAGCGATGCCATGATCAGGGGCATGTATGGCAAGTGTAAAGATGCCTTATCCCACAATGAATAATATACATGTGACATGTCAAAACCACGAGAGCAAGCCAACACTGGCCAAGTGTGTAAAAGGCGCTCCCAGTAAACATCACATGTGAGAAAGTTACAATGTCAACACTGTAGAAACAGTCCCGCTGCAAGGGAAAACAGCATAAAAGGCATCTCCAATAGACATCACATAAGAGAAAGCGTCTAGCATAGACAAGCATAAGGGTCAACAAGCATAAGTGACCATGAGGCATCACCAACTGCATGTGGGCAAGTAAAATCCCCCCCTGAAATGCGTCTGCCAAACAATGCATACCAAGGAGTACAGACTATAGAGCATAGTCATCAAAAGCAACGGCATCACAAGACATCTCTGCAAGTGATGTGTAGCGAACTTGGCCTGATCTGCACCTGTGGAAGAAGATGCCAGCTTCTTTATTTTTAAAACTCTCAATACGCTTCCTGCATTCCTCTGTGGTGTGCCCTATTTTCCTGCAATAGTTACAACGCTTTTTCTTTTCAGGCTTGTCCTCTGTCTTGGGAGGATCTAATGGGCTAGGTTTAGGCCCAGATCTATTTCCATGAAAGGGAGTAGCCATTGCTGACTCAGCAGACATCATGTTATTCCTGTTGGAAAGAGATTGCTCTTCACTGAGCAAGAGAGTCACAAGGTTGTCAAAAGTGACCGCATTAGGTGCATTGCCCGCCAACAACCGCAAATTGGTGCCAATTGTCTGAGAAGAGTCGAGCAAATTACGCAGAACTGTTTGAACAAGATAGCCATGTGTCAAGACCTCATCAATCTTAATGAGCTGCTCTCGTAGGTCTTTCACATGCGTAAGGTACTGATCGATAGAGTCACCTTCAAGCATGCGGTCAGTCTTAAGCTTGCCCCGAAGGTAAGCTACATGAGCCTCATTGTGACCTGAATACAATGCCGCCGAGGTATCCCAAGCACCCTTTGCAGTGGTGCCTGAACGAATGTGCAGAATGATATGCCTGCAGCATGAGAGAGCAATCAATGCATGGGCCTGAGCATCCCTATCATCCCAAGTACGCTGCTGCTGAATAGGAGGAAGACGAGGAGGTGGACCTGCAGGAGGGTGAGCGGGAATCACTTCACCTTCCGCTGGAGCAGGTGTAAGAGGACGCTCCTCAGTGCCATCCACATATAGCCATACATTCTTGGCAACCAATACATGACGCATCATATAAGCCCACATAGGGTAGTTATCCCCATTGAGCTTGTCCTCTTGAGATAGCATTCCAAAGAGGTCATTATTACTGTTGGCCATGATAACGTAGCAAATCTGTCACAAGTCACCAACGAGTAGGCAATGCCCAGCAAAACCGTAAGAATGCGGGAGATAAATAGCAGGATAATCAATGGACTGAAAGGGAACTCCTTCACCACGAGAAATACATATGCATGTCCCAAATCTGCAAGTGTAGTGCACGATGATGCAAATCTGTCAAAGTGTTCACAATGGCATACATATACTGCAACAAACCACAAATGTATACATGTGCCATGAAAAACACAATCAGCTGACACTTGTAAGAGTTGCAAGTGCTCAAATACTGGCAAAATCAAAGGTAAATGGGTCGAATGCTACAAAAATGGGCTCAATGTAGAAAAGCCCTAATTTTTAGGCTGTCAATTAGACCAAATCTGAACCCGATCTGCACCTGTAAATTTGCTAAAGCAATTGTCACCTGTACCAAATACTGTAATGTCCGAAAAAATTGGGGGAAATGCCCCAATGCCAAGTAAATGTGCCTGTAACACCCAAATGCCTGCAAATAGTACCATTTTTTGCAAAATAGTGCCAATTTCTGCAAAATAATGCCAATTTCTACAAAATCCCCAAATTTCTAGTGCAATTATGCACCAAATCTATTGAAATCAATGCCAATGTGTGCCAATGTTGCAATTGCAGGCTCAATGGTGAAAAGCCCCCAATTTCAACAAGCAAAATGTGCAATTTCAGGTCAAAAATTTGCAAATCCCTCAAACCTTGCAATGTTGGAGTTGTAGTTGAGCAGCAAGTGCAATAGGCAGGTAGATTTGAGGCAGGGGCGTGCAGATTTGACAGATCTGAGGCAAGAGCGTGCAGATCTGAGGCGGCGGTACGGGGTGCAGCCAACTAGGTGAAATGGTCGGCGTAGTGTACGGGCTGCACAGTAGGCGGCGACGGGTACAGTCGGCGCAGATCTGAGGGTGAAGTCGAAGGCGGCGATGGTGGGCAAGCGACACAGATATGTGAGATCCAGCGCAGGCGACTGATGTACAGTTGATGGTGGCGCGGACCTGACAGGCGGCAAACAACGGCGGATTTGAAGGCGGCTACGGCTCATGGTGGCGGTGGCGGTGGCGGCGGCGCACAGCAGCAGTGTACGGTGCAGGCGGTGTTGCACAGCAGCAGCGGGTCATGAGCATCGTACAGTAACGTGCAAAAGTACAGTAGTGTAGCAAAATGAGTACTTGCAGATCTAGAGAGAGAGTGTGGCGTGTATAAAGTATGCAATAGGCTGAAGCTCAAGGCTGAAGGGCAACAGAGGGCAAACCCTAACCCTAACCAGGCTTTGATACCAATGTTGGGTAGGAGGGTAGCTAGCCTGCACACACACACACACACACACACACACACACACAACCTCAAGCACAGAGAAACGTGAGTGTTAGAAAAGATGTACTCAATAATGATATGAAAATGAAAGTACAAGTGAGTACTAAAAGCCTAGGGCTAAGTGCCCAACACACATAAGTGTGTTCACACGGGGAAAAAATCTGTGTCCAGTCACATGGAAAAAGTGCCCGTGAGTAAGCTGGGTTCACACTTGAACTAGCTGGGTGTGGACATGACCAACATCCTCAACATCTATGCTCCAAACACTGCAGCAGGTAAAGCCCTCTTTCGGAGCTCAGTACAGTAGGCCCTCCCTCGGGCTGACTTTTGGTGCTTGGGCGGTGACTTTAACATGATTGAGGTAGCAGAGGATAGGCTAGGAGGTGGCACGGCCACAGTTTTAGGAGCGGAGTACCTCACCTTGGGAGGAGATAATTCTTGCAGTTAGGGGACAGGATCCTTGGCATCTTCGAGAGTTTGGGCGTAGCCCTGGGAGCCTTTGCTTCTCGAGATCGAATAGGATGAGCACCGGCTCCAACCTCTCTAGACTTCATAGGTGTTATATTGATGAGTGGGCTTGCAACCGAGGGAATATGATTGGTATTTTGGCAATTACTTCCTTTTCTGATCACGCCTTGGTTATTTTGTCCTTAGAGGACCCCTGGAGGCATGACAGGCATGTGAGCTCGAGGATTCCGGATAGCCTCATTCAGGACCCGAGATATGCAGCAAGATAGAGCATATATGGGCGGGATTGGATTTTCTTTCAGGCTTTGCCGCATGAACATTCGATGAGAGCTTAGGGGAGATCAAGAGTTTCGCGCAGGAGGCAGCCCAGAGCCAATTAGAGGGTTTTCGGGAGCATGAGAGGAGTTTAAGGAGTCGTCTTGCCTCTTTATAGCGGCTTCAGGAGAGGTCCTTGGATAGCGAGTGGATCGAGAGTCAGCTTGCTGTTGCTCGCATGGAGATCAGATCCATAGAGGAGAGGAGGGTGGAGTACATGTATCATGCCAGGGCCTCTTTCTGGACTTAGGCAGGAGACAGAGTCACAAGGGATTTCTTTGAGATAGCTAGAGCCCACAGGAGGAGAGACGGTATTTGCACGTTGCATGGCTCTGAGAGGGCTTGATTCACTTGATTCCCAAGGAGGGTTTGGAGCATTCTGGACAACATCACCTTTTGGGAGGCGACAACTTTGGCTAGGATGCAGCAACAGGACCTCATTGTGCTACTTCTAGACTTTGAGAAAGCCTACGATAGTGTGGATTGGAGCTTTGTGGAGAGCACTATGAGCCGGATGCGATTCTCCATTGAGTGGATTCGTGGAGTCTCAAGACTTTGCTCAGCCTCACACAGCCAGGTTCTCATTGAGGGAGCTTGTGGCGACAGATTCCTGCTCTCTTGCTCGGTTCGATAGGGCTGTCCTTTGGCACCTTACCTCTTTCTATTCGTCGCCAAGGCCATGAGTAGTTTTCTCTCCGCCCAGGAGACCAGGCTTCAGGGATTGCGTCATCCTCTTCGCACGTAGGAGAAGCTGCTGGACTCAGAGTTTGCAGACGACATAGCAGCTTTCCTTGCAGGAGATGTGGGGAATCTACAAAGATTTGCAGAGGCGATCGAGGTTTTTTGCCGTGCATCACGAGCATAGATCAACTGGCACAAATCATGTGGTTTTTGGATAGGCTCAGCATCCGCCCGGACTTGGCGACCAGTTGAGGATTTCCCGTGGATCTTGAGGGGCACTCCAATTCGATATCTCGGTTGCCAGGTTGGCATTGATATCTCTCCTGAGTAGTAGCTCACCCCGCTTCTTCTGAGTCTTCGGAAGAAGCTTCTATATTGGAGCTTGGTGAGGCTCTCCCTAGCAGGCAGGGTGGTGGTGGCAAACTAGGTACTTCTTGCCACCATGTGGTACCTGACTTCGTGCTGGACCTTTTCTCGGACATGTATTGGCCAGGCACAACAATTGATTCGGAATTTCTTATGGGCCGGAAGTAATGGGAGGCCAGCCAAGGCCAGCCAAGGCCAAGGTGGTATGGAGAGTGATTATTCAACCACGTCGCACGAGGGGTCTAGGCCTCATCGACCCGGCTATTCAGAGCCGTGCCCTGCTGGGCAAGCTGATTGTGAGAGGCCTCCTTCCCGGTGGTGAGCCCTGGAAGGATTTCCTATTGGCTCGGATTTCAGCCCACACTCCGAGTCTTGGGGGCCCTTGGCCGTAGAGTACTAGATGAATCTTCACAGAGATGCGAGCCCGTGGTTTTAGTGTGGCTTTTCAGGATAGATTTGCAGCCAGTCTACTTCATGTAACCATAGGCCTACCCTCAGACAGATAGCTCGAGTTGCCTCGGAGGAGTGGCTATGTTAGGCTTTGGTTTGGAACCCCCCCTTGATCCGATTACCCAGCGGCCACATGCTAGGGGCCCGACCGCATGTTTCTTGGGGCGCCTTGAGCATGGGACGAGCTAGGTCTCTTGGAGATTGGATCCTACAGGCAGTTATCCCCAAAGGTGCGGGAGAGAGGCATGACAAGGATCTGGGGTAGAAATAGGCTTTGCATTGACATCGACTCAGCTATCCCTCAGGAGTGGCTGACTCCCCTAGACCCAACCCCCCCAGTGTGGCTAGGCGTGTTTACTAGACACAATATCCTAGTGGCGGTCCATGGAGCAGATGAGGATAGTGATCTGCTCACTTTTTCTATTGGATCCCATGGCAGACTAGAGAGATTTGAGTTTCCTTTTGAGAATTTTAGTGATTGCATCTTGCAAAGGGTGTGGCTGATTGGTTTTCAAGCACGGGAATGTCACATAGATCCAGCAATGGCCAAGGTGGCCAGGGAGAGATTATCGCGGCTATGGATCTGGGAGTGCCGACCTCTCATGCGCCTTCATTGGGACCCGAGAGAGTGGACTTGGCATGATCTAATGGATCAGGAGGAGACTCTGGATGCCCCCTTCTTTGCATATACAGCGTAGCTAGGCCGTAGGATCTAGATGCCTGAGATAGATGGCACACTGGCACATTGGCAGTCTCAGGGCCTCTCACAGCGTTTCCTTTCCGATTTTTGGAAGAGACTCTCGGACAGCTTTCGGCCTAGAAAGATCACCCTCTTTCGTTGGTTGATGGCACATAGGAGTTTGGCGGTCGTTACATGGCTGGCAGTTGGAGGTCAGCCAGTACCTTGCCCGCTATGTGGCCACTCCTAGGAGTCTCAGAGACATTGCCTTTGGGATTGCCCGAAGGCTCAACAGATTTGGCAGCGGATTCTCTGCATTTTCTTTATGGACAGGTCATCGACCCAGATTATTACATGGGGCACTATCGCTTGGGCCACAGAGGCTGGAGTGGTCAGGGCTTATGAGGAGGATGGGGGAGGGGTGGGCCTTCAGGTCTCTCACCACACCTGTGTGGTTGTTCCCCCCTCACCCCCCCACCCCTCCCCCCTCCTGTATGAGATAGCCTTCTCCCGAGAACCATGCGCGACCGCTCTGTTATTCATACAAGTGGGCGCATGAATACAGAAACTAGCTGCCAAAACACAACATACATTCAACATTCATCACATCATGAGCATATTCCGATACATCCTTCACAAACATCATAAACATATACATCCTGAAAACACCAAAAGATAATCTTGCACATGACACTACACTAGGGGCTGAAGTTGCCCCCCCCCCCCCCCCCTTCTCCCTCAGGGTATCTTTATTACCAATAGAGTATTATCTTGTACAAGATGTAGGTGTCGGGGAGATCACTCCCCTCCGCCAGCACCAGATTTATCCAAATCAGTGAACAAGCCCTCGGTCACCAACCCAGGGCAAAGCAGTCACTAACTGGTCTCTTGATCACCTCGGGGTAACTGTCTGGCCCACCCGAGTGCTAGTACGTAATCACACCCTCTAGGTTAGTGCTCTCCACACTGCCATTCGCACAAGCAGCTACGTTTCAAGCTTCCTGGCCACCCGAAGGTTCCACCAGATCATACAAGAGTTCACTAGAGTCTAGGCTCACCCGGAACAACATCCTTTCTGTCTTCTTGATTGAAAAATAGCCTGCTTGCTTTCCAACAGTCCCGAGCGGGCCCAAAACAGTTCAGGATAGCACTTTGGTTGATTCGCTTAGTAGCCAGAGAGCAGAGTAATAACCAGGCACAACCCGTAATTGTTCCGACCAAAGAAATCCTCGATATGTCTCGGAATTATGCTGAAAACAGTACAACCAGCCTGTAGAGAATCAAGAGAAGATGTCCACCATCCGCAGAGAACCTGGTTCTCTGTATGGAGGCGAGTTTTTTGGAATTTCAATAAAACCCAATCACCCTCCTTGAATTGCAATTGTTTTCGATGCTTATCGAGCTTTTTGGAATTCTAATAAAATCCAATCACCTTCCTTGAATTGCAACTGTTTCTGATGCTTATCTGCAGCTTTCTTATGCTTTTCTTAGGATCTCTATATGGCTTTCCCGACTTGTGAAAAGGCAATGTCCAAATCCTCGACATACTCATCAGCTGCAAATATTTCCTCCTTGGTGCATAGGATAGGAGGCAAAACAACTTCGCCATAAACAATTTCAAATGGTGCTTTACCCATAGAAGTATTCACTGTATTGTTGTAGGCGAACTCAACAAGTGGTAAATACTTCTCCCTTTCTGACTTGCGGTCAGAGACATAAGATTTCAACTAATCAAGCATTGCTGAATTTGCAATTTCACATTGCCTATCCATGTGTGGATGATGAGCAGAAGAGATTCAGTTTGGTTCCCATATATTTTTTTTCCAGGAAAAAGATCTTCTATTAGTTAATGAAAGACAGCCACAAAGGGCTAGATACAATTACGAAGGGCTAGATACGAACTTGCCTCGTGTACGGGGCGGGAATCAAATGATCATAAGGGGAAGAGACACTTCTCGTGAAACTTGGTTGAACACAATGCTATTGAACACAATGCTAATCAATACACTTAAATACACTAAGATTTGATGGACACATGCTCAATACAAGAAGTCGCTGAATTGACAAGAGACACACAATGAGCCGGAACGGCCAACCTCTCCCTCAAATAAAGTATATTGATCTTGGGAGTGGATGGAGATCTTCTTAGATGACTTTTGTGTTTGTGGCATTTATAGGGATATGCTAAAAAAGTTGAATCAAGTGTTTGATATGAGTACAGAGGTGGGTATATCTCTAAATCTACATAAGTGTGCATGTTTGGAGTGAGTAAAGGTACTCTTTTAGGTTATATGGTATCCAAAGACGGTATTTCCATGGATACTAGTAAGATACAAAAAATTAGTGAGTTACCACCGCCTCCAACCCTTAAACAATTGTGGGGGTTTCTAGGCCATGTTTTTGGGGCTTTATCGCAAACTTTGCAGTTATAGCGCTCCCTTTGATCACATTGTTACACAAGGACAGTCCAGTACATAGTG
Organism: Cibotium barometz; assembly: GCF_041138505.1. Lineage (NCBI taxonomy): Eukaryota > Viridiplantae > Streptophyta > Polypodiopsida > Cyatheales > Cibotiaceae > Cibotium > Cibotium barometz. The sequence continues at coordinate 6,826,925 of NC_141078.1, forward strand.
TCATGGGCATTTCTGACTAGAGTTCCATACCAATGCATATGAATACAATATTGCAAACAAGTGGTTGTCGATGTAGACTTGCAACTCACACTACCCTCTCAAGTGCCCATGTTCCTTACCATCTGCTCTCTATTGTTCCACCAACACATGGTAGCAACAATCTGCAAGATAGCACGTAGGACAAGAGAACACTACACAGGGTATGTGATCTTGTAATCCGGTTACTCCCTCTTGCTACTTGCTTCCATATTTAAGCATTAAAGCTTACCAATTGCAAGTAGAGTTGATGACAGCGGAAGTCTTCGCGCGATGGAGGTCCTTGGAGTGATGAGATCTTTGATTTGTCGATTTTTTCACGACAAAAGTCTTCAAGAGGATGAAGGGAACCCTGGGAAAGCTTCCCCTATGGTTCAACTTGAGAAAGGAGGGCTGAAATTAGGGTTTTCAGCAAAAAGACCAGAAATTACAGTAATAAAGAAAGCTGTTTTGTTGAATTTCAGTCATTGGGAGTGTGTAGGAGAGTGATTAGCACCCGGAAACACTCTTGGAAGCTTGGGAAACACCTTAGCAAGCTTGGATATGGAGTTGGGAAGGAGAGAGTGCAGAAAATATAGCCCAAATGCCCTCATGAAGGAGGCGCCAATCTCCAGAGAGAGGAGGAGGAGTGAGGTGGTGAGTTGTCCAGTGTAGGTGGCAGGCATGTGCTGTGGAGCAAGCTAGAGTGGACACATGGCTGGTTACTCCCTTTGTACAAAGGGGATAAGATCTAGCACCCGGAAACACTCTTGGACGCTTGGGAAACACCTTAGCAAGCTTGGATATGGAGTTGGGAAGGAGAGAGTGCAGAAAATACAGCCCAAATGCCCTCATGAAGGAGGCGCCAATCTAGAGAGAGGAGGAGTGAGGTGGTGAGTAGTCCAGTGTAGGTGGCAGGCAGGTGCTGTGTGGAGCAAGCTAGAGTAGACACATGGCTGGTTACTCCCTTTGTACAAAGGAGATAAGGTCTAGGCGGTGGACATTGGGTTTTGTCCACCTCCGGACATCAGTGTGTATGAACACTGGGCTGGTCATAATTTATAAGTGAGTTTTGGTCGCCCAAAACTTAATGAAGTGTGTACACACTCACTTATAAATTAGTGTTAACTCCTAAGCCTAGGTTTATGACCATTACTTACCACCTGTCACATGCCACATAACCATGTCAGCAGAAGCAGACAGTTTCACTCGCACGGTTCGCGGGCGGGCGTCCCCTTACCCAGAACTACACATTGGTTAAGCAAGCATGAAAACAGCATGCAATTTCAATTGCATGCAAGCACATAAAGATGTTATGCAATGTAGCACTGGTATAGACAATCCCCGTTCATGAGACTATACCAAAATAGACGTGCTCCAGGCAAGTACACAAAGTATCAGACCCAATAGAACACCAATCCACTAGGCATTTCCGGGCATGTACACAGAGGCAAAAGTCCCAACGGAAAGCCAAGTCCATAGTATCACATGAGTGGCATCAATCCCCGGCATAAACAACTGCCATGGACACCAGTCCAATGTACATACATGATGAGAAAGCACGGGTGGACCAATTGGGTGGCCAAATGGTGACATCCCCCCCGGCTTCTAAACAGTTGTGTGCAATTGAAAAGCATCCAAATATGTCTGAAGCACATGCGGGCAATCTCTGAAGAACTCTTCATCTACCCATTTAGCATCAATGGGAAGATAGTTCTTAAACTTCACAAGGTAACGCCTGACAACTTTGCCTGCAGCAGCAAGCTTGCGTTCCTTGTGATACACAATCTGCTCTGGCTGCAAGATCTCCTCAAGCTCATCCACTTCTGGTGGATCTTCAATGACCGTTTCATTGGGCTCCGGCCCTACATACTTACGAAGGAGACTCACATGAAAAGCATTGTGTATGTGCCAATGACTAGGTAATGCCAATCTGGAAGCTACTTCATTGATCTTCTCGATCACTCGAAAAGGCCCGTAGTACCTGGTTGCAAGCTTAGGATATGCACCCTCTTTGCCAGGCCTCTTTGCAAGTCTTGCTTTCTCAAATTTGAGCAATACCCAATCAGTCTCTTTAACATCCAATTGCCTTCTATGCTTGTCGGCAGTCTTTTTATGCTTGTCTTGTGACCTTGCAATGGCTGTCCGCACCTGAGCAAAAGCAATATCCAAGTCTCTTACATACTCATCAGCTGCAAATATCTCATCCTTTGTGCGAAGGATGGGTGGCAAAACCACCTTACCATAAACAATCTTAAACGGGGCCTTTCGTGTAGATGCATGCACTGTGTTGTTGTATGCAAATTCCACAAGCGGTAAGTACTTCTCCCAAGAAGACTTCTGCTCCGTCACATAACATTTCAAGAGATCCAACACGGCTGAATTTGCAGCCTCACTTTGCCCATGCGTTTGCGGGTGATAAGTTGATGAGAAGTCCAATTTGGTGTCCATGTTATCAAAGAAGGCCCGCCAAAAGAGATTTGTAGTCCTGGGATCTCTCCACAATGGACTTCGGCATTCCATGATGCTTGAACACTTGTGCAAGATATATTTTAAACATATGCTCAGCTTTGATGGTCTTTTTGACTGGCAAGAAGTGAGCTTGCTTTGTCCACAATTGTCCAAATTGCATCATTACTCTGTTGGGTCCGTGGTAAGTCCATATTGAAATCCATTGTAATACTTTCCCATGGTTGCGTGGGAATAAGCAATGGCTGAAGCAAACCTAGTGCCTTTTGCCTATCAAATTTCACCGTTTGACAGGTGATATATGCACGTACATGTGTCTCTATGTCCTTCCGCATACCTGGCCAAAAGAAATACTGCTCAATCATGTACGTAGTAGGCATTATGCCTCCATGACCAGCATATGGAGGAGCATGGCACTCATCCAAAACCTTTTGCGTCATGTTAGACACCACACATAGGCAATTATCTTTCATGAGATAACCCTCTTTGATCACATATGAGGCATGTGCATGACCAGCCATCAAATCAGCCCAAATAGTGGCAAAAGGTGAGCTACCCGGCTCAAGATCAGTGAGCTACCCGGCAAAAGGTGAGCTACCTGGCACAAAAGGATGCACTTACACGATAGGCTGGCTTATTAGGTGGTGAGCTACCCGGCACAAGATCAATGCGATGATCTTCCGGTTGTACGGGTGGCAACTCATTTGGTAACTCAACAGCAAAACAATCATTGTACTCTTGGAAGAATTTCAGCCTATCATTGCTAAGAGTGTTTACATGTACATTATTTTTCTCAACATGATCCCGTACAAAAATCAAGTATGCAAAAACACTCTTTTTCATTACTTTCTTAATTTGTACATGAGATATAAGGGGAATGGTATCACCCTCTTCACCAGCATCAGTTACATGCTCTCGGCCTTTATGCATGAAGGTGGCATGTCAAAGGCCTTCGGACAGGCTTTTGTGGCATGGGATGCTGGAGTTCGACATGGGCCCATGGATTGTGCAAGAGCCCTAGCCAAGGCTAGGGGGAGATTAGTGGATGCCGGTCGTAGTTGGGAGAGGTGAGCTTGCCTGCTACCTCACGATTTGGTTTAGTACTAGCCGTGTTTTCTGCGGTAGGGCAGATTTTTTTTTTCCCAAAAAGGAGACTTTTATTAAGTATGAAAAAATTTTACAAAATGGAGATTTCACACCAATAAAGGTGGAGATCTCAACCAATCAGGAGCCCTGTGCTGCCAATAGGGTCTCGAATGAGAGGACGTGAAAAAGATACCAATGTCCCACTCTCTCATAAACTGGCTGTCACCATTGAGCTATCTAATGGTCCTCTTATCTTCTTGTGTGAGCTTTGGGCTCTGGATGAGCATACTCCGTAGTGGTGCTCCATCGCTAGGACTGGCACGGCGTGATTCGTAGTGCCAGGGACGGGTGGATTGCACACGGTGTATGCTTCTGGATTACCACCGCTAGGACTGGCACGGCGTGATCCGTAGTGCCAGGGACGGGTGGATTGTACACTGTGTGTGTACCTGGAATTGACTTTCCGGTGGGCCTGTTTGTGCCCGGAAATGTCAAGTATTGTGCAAGTACATGAACGGAGATTATCCTTTAACAATGTTGCATTGTGCACTCATGTTTGCCTGCCTTGGAAATGTTTTCGCGTGAACTGGTTTCGTTTGCATGCTTGACATGTGTGTCTAGCTCAGGGGTCGGGGACGCCCTCCCGTGAGCCGTGGAATGCCTTGTCTTCTGACAGGTTTTGTGGCGTGTGAACAGGTGGGAAATCCTTATTTTAATAAGAGTTTTAAGTTATAAGTCTTATAACTTACAGGTTTCATACTTCATTAAAAGTAGGTGGACACTTTATAAGTGTGGGCACCTTCTTTTGGCCTGGGCACCCTTTTATAGCATGTGGGGTGGGGGTTGGCCACCTACCCCACCTACCACACCCAATCCTTTGCATGGGAGGAAGGCGCCTCACTTCCAGCCCTCTCTCTTGCATTTTGGAGGAAGAAAACACACAACTGCTTGCTGGGATTTAGAGAAAACAGGCTGGAGCACTCATTATTTGCTGATTCTGGTGGTACAGCAGGTACAGCAGGTACAGCAGCAGGTACAGCAGGTACAGTACCATCATTATTTGCTGATTCTGGTCGTACAGCAGGTACAGTACCATCATTACTTGCTGATTTTGGTCGTACAGCAGGTACAGCAGGTACAATACCATCATTATTTGCTGATTCTGGTCGTACAGCAGGTACAGTACCATCATTATTTGCTGATTCTGGTCGTACAGTAGGTACAGCAGGTACAGTACCATCATTACTTGCTGATTCTGGTCGTACAGCAGGTACAGCAGGTACAGTACCATCATTATTTGCTGATTCTGGTCGTACAGCAGGTACAGCAGGTACAGCAGGTACAGTACCATCATTATTTGCTGATTCTGGTCGTACAGCAGGTACAGCAGGTCAAACCAGTGGGGTTATCCGCGTGGATTTAGGACATACGCATTTCCTACAAGTGGCCCAGGTTGTTTCACTCTTCCTACTGGCTGTACGGTGGCTCCAGAAGATTTTCATCGCGAAGAATGAGGAATTCTCCTGCTCTCCTATGTCTGGACTCCTCTTCCATTCACCGAGTCAACTCCGTGAGGGTGCCCCATCGCTAGGACTGGCACGGCGTGATCCGTAGTGCCAGGGACGGGTGGATTGCACGCAGAGTGTGACTCTGGAAGGTGCTATGGACGGGGCAGCCCTTGGTGACTGCAGACTCGGCATCAACAAACATGTTTGGGTTTGATACTTTGTTTTTTTTTCATCGTGCATTGCTTATTGGAAATCTGGCCTTGGGCCCGTGTACTTGTAACAAATTCTCCCAAGTAATAATAACAATCCTTGGGGGGGGGCCGGCCGTTCCGGCCTCAGTGTGGTGTCATCTATCTATGCTCAGAGTTGTTAATTACTTTTTATTGCTACTTTGTCTTGTGCTATTGTCTTTTAAGAGTGTATATTAAAGTGCTAACTGGAGAAGTGAGTCCAGGAAGGGGTGACCCCTGCTTGGGTCTCGTTTCAGTGGTATCAGAGCACGGATCTTCCTTTTTCTACATGGGGAGACGATCCAAAGGCTTCCTGACCACTCTCCATTAGTGACTTTACTCTTATTATGGCTAGCCAAGCAAGTAGCAAGGAAGTGCCAAATTCAAAGGGGCACTCCAGTGGAACTCAAGCAAGTGGACGGATGCCTTATGCCCGTGATCATGTATGGTTGGGACAGCCGTCCCGTGGCAAGGAGAAAATGCAGGAGCAAGAGCAAGAGCCAAGTGCCATCAATGCTGAAATTCAGCGTATGCGAGAGCTTCTCCATGCCAGGGAGATGGAATTGGCCAGCCTACGTGAGGACCCACACATTCAACAAGTGCTAGATGCAAAGAAAAAGGAGGCAACCGTCTTTCAAGACTTTGAAGCTTTGGCTCGTGGATCAGGGCTGAAACCTCGTGAGCTAGCTCTTTCATTCTTAGTGGAAAAGGGTGATGTATTGCAGGGCCAGGATGGGGAGCTTGTTATAAAGAGATCTCCATTGGTGGACATGCCTGGGATAGCCTCTCCAAAGCTGAAATCTGCTGTCCACAAAGAGGAGCCTTCCATTACATCCCGACGTGATTCTACCTTATATGGGAGGCATAGCCATGCCTATGAAGGTAACATTACTTCTAGAGATGATCGTTACAAGCCTCATTCTTCATCATTGCAGGTTTCTCATGGGCTTAGAGAGCACCGACATCCCCGTACTACTACTTTACCTGTTGAACTCTCCCATGAAGAGCCATTTCTTCATGCTCCCATCTCCACATTCTCTCCGGATCATGCTTATGCTGCAAGAGAAAGTGGTGGGGCTACACACATGCATGCAGGTACAGCACATGGTTCACGTCCACGTATGCCACCTAAGTATGCAGGAGCATCTATGGATGCCAGGGCTGATCCACATGAACGTGGAATCAAGAGGACGCATGGGGATTATGAGCATCATGTTCATAAGCAAAAGGAATTCAAAGCCGGGGACAAATCCGTCAAGTTCGAGACATATCATGGTGAGTTTGATGCTTCCAAGGTTATGTCATTTGTTTCCCAATTTGACATTGCTTTTAGTGATGAGGATTTTTCAGAAAAGTCCAAGGTGAGGCATGCCAGCATGTTCTTGAAGGGCACGGCCGCTCATTGGTGGCTTGCCGAAAAGCTCTCAGGCACTCCCGTGGACACTTGGGCTGAATTCAAAACTAGATTCTATGTCTAATTCTTACCCCCTAATGCCAAGAAGAACATCCGCAAGAAGTGGGATTGGGTTAAGCAGAATGAAGGTGAGTCAGTTCATGCTTATGTATCCAAGTTTTGGAAAACACTCTTGGAAGTTTCCCCTATTATGCAGGTAAATGATGAGGAACGCAAGAGAAAGTTTGAATCGGGACTCCAACCGGTTTATCAATCGGGCTTGGAGTTGTACCCAAACCACACTCTACAACAGCTCATTTCAGCTGCTTTGGCCACCGAACAATTGGAGCAAAAGCTGAAGCAAAATTATAGAGATGGACATGCTCAAAAGGGGAAGGACAAGGCTGTCCCAAATCTGCATAAGGGTGGACAGCCACCTAAAAGGGACTCCAATGAAGTTAAGGGAGCTCCAAAAGCTGAAAGTACCTCAGAGAAGAAGCGTCCCAACAAAAGGCCTAACTATGGACTTACTCCGGAACAAAGGGTGCAATATATACGTGACGGTAAGTGCTTTTCTTGTGGTAGTAAAGATCACATGGTCCGGCAATGCCCAAAGAAAGCAGGCAAAGAGGATGCAAAGAAAACCAAGGTTAATGTGCATATGGTGCCCGATGTACAAGGGGGGACAGCCCATGATGCTTTGGATAGGATGGTATGCAAGGCATGGGGACAGCTCAAAGATCAACCCGCATTATTTATGTTTGATGATTGTGCCACGGACAACTTCATATCATTGGAAATGGCTACAGCATTGGGCATTAGTGTGGATGACATGGGACCGGACATTGAGGCCGGAAGTGCATTTGTTGGCAAGAAACTCAAGGTCACACCCCTTATTGGCAAGCTTCGCATGCATATTCAGGGATATTTGGACCATGAGAACTTCCTCATTGCACCATTAAATGGGTGTGATGTATTGCTTGGAAAGCCTTGGCACTCCCGTCTTGATCCTCGCAAGGCTTACAAGACCAACCGGATCACATTTATGCATAGGGGCAAAGAGCATGTTATTGATGCCGGTGTGGAAGGGAATTCTATCCCTATTGTATCCCACATTCAAATAAATAAAGCCATGAGAAAGGGTCTTTGCTCGTACATGATTTTTGTTCGTGATAGAGTAGACCATGTTGATCATTCTCTTGATTCTCTCACATGTGATAGGCTGGAATTTTTGAAACAATATGCAGATTGCTTTATAGATTCACTTCCAGGGGAGCTACCACCACCACGGCCGGAGGATCATCGTATAGACCTTGTGCCTGGCAGTTCTCCACCAAATAGGCCGGCATACCGTGTGAGTGCATCACAGCAGGAGGAGATCATGAAGCAAGTCAATGAGCTCATGCAAAAAGGTTTGATCCGCCCTAGCTCTTCACCGTATTGCTCTCCCGTACTTCTAGTGCAGAAGAAGGATCTCTCTTATCGTATGTGTGTGGATTATCGGGCTCTAAATAAACTAATCATCAAGAATAGGTTTCCTATTCCTCGTATTGATGATATTTTGGATAGATTGGATGGCTCGGCATATTTCAGCCGAATTGATTTGAAGAGTGGATATCATCAAGTACGGGTAGTACCAGAGGATGTGCATAAGACCGCTTTCAGGACAGCATTTGGTTTGTACGAGTATCTTGTTATGCCTTTCGGTCTTACAAATGCTCCTGCCACTTTTAACCGTATGATGGACATGATTTTTAGAGATCATCGATCGTTCACTGGAGTTTTCTTCGATGACATCTTGGTTTATTCCAAGAGTGAAGAAGAGCACAGAAAGCATTTGGCCATAGTCTTTGAAGAACTCCGAAAGCATAGACTTCACATCAATGCTAAGAAGAGTGAGTTCTTCCTCTCCGAAATTCATTATCTTGGGCATATTGTTTCTCAAGATGGCATACGAATGGATCCCGCCAAGATTGAGGCTATCAAGAATTGGCCTGAACTCAAGTCAGTGCATGAGGTTCGTAGTTTTCTTGGGTTATGCTCATACTATAGACGGTTCATATGGCATTTTGCTTTGATTGCTGCCCCTCTTCATCAGTTGACAAAGAAGAAAGTCTCCTTTCAGTGGACTTCATTGGAAAGCAAAGCTTTCTATTCACTAAAGGATGCAATCATATCTGGGCCCGTGTTGATCATTCCTGACTTGCACAAGCCATTCTTTGTGGAATGTGATGCATGTGGAGATTGTTTAGGTGCTGTCCTAAACCAGGAAGGACACCCCGTGGCATTTGAGAGCCGCCGTTTGCGTGATACGGAGCTTTCTTTGGGGATCTATGAGAAGGAGCTATTGGCAGTGATTCATGCATTGACCATTTGGAAGCACTATCTTCTGGGTGCAGAGTTTATGGTGAAGACCGACAACCAAAGCTTACGGTATTTTCTCACTCAAACTAAGCTCTTAGAGAAGCATATGCGGATGGCAAATTTCCTCTCTATGTTTCATTTTCAGATTGTGCATACACCGGGAAAGAAGAATGTGGTGGCCGATGCATTGTCTCGAAGGCCGTATGTAGCTTCTATCTCAATTGCCTCTCATGGAGACTTGTCGTCTATGCAAAATAAGTACCATATAGATGCTGATTTTTCAGATTTATGGGCTGATTTGGTGGCTGGTCATACTCATGCATCATATGTGATCAAAGATGGGTATCTCCTTAAAGATAATTGCCTTTGTGTGCTCACAGATTTGAGGCGAAAAGTGTTGGAAGAATGCCATGCTCCACCGTATGCAGGACATAGAGGTATTCTACCTACTGCTCATATGGTTGAACGCTACTTCTTTTGGCCAGGGATGAGGAAGGACATTGAGGCTTATGTACGTGCTTGCCTCATTTGCCAAAAGGTCAAGTTTGATCGTCAAAAGTCTCCTGGATTGCTTCTACCATTGCCTATTCCCTCGCAGCCATGGGAGAGTATAGCTATGGATTTCATCATGGATTTGCCTCGCACTCAGCAAGGTAATGATGCTATATGGACTATCGTTGACCGGTTTAGCAAGCAAGCTCATTTCTTGCCGGTCAAGAAAACGATCAAGGCAGATCATATGGCAAAAGTTTTCTTATCACAGGTATTCAAGCATCATGGTATGCCTAAATCTATTGTGGATGACCGTGATCCTCGAACTACCAATCTCTTCTGGAGAGCACTTTTTGACAATATGGGCACAAAGCTGAATTTTTCATCCGCTTTTCATCCTCAAACCGATGGTCAAAGTGAAGCAGCAAATTCAGCCGTATTGGACCTTCTCAAATGCTATGTAGCTGATCAAAAGACTTTGTGGGAAAAGTATTTGCCACTTATGGAGTTTGCATACAATAACACGGTGCATGCTTCTACTGGGAAGGCTCCCTTTGAGATAGTTTATGGCAAAGTGGTATTGCCTCCCATCCTACGTACTAAGGATGAGATTTTTGCTGCTGATGACTTTGTCAGGGACTTGGATGTTGCCTTTGCACAGGTACGGACAGCCATAGCCCGTTCTCAAGAGAAGCATAAAAAGGCTGCAGACAAGCATAGAAAGCATTTGGATGTCAAGGTAAATGATTGGGTATTGCTGAAATTCGAAAAAGCTAGACTCCGTAAGAGATCTGGTAAGGAGGGGATGTTTCCCAAGCTCTCATCCAGGTATTATGGGCCTTTCAAGGTCATTGAGCAGATCAATGAAGTTGCTTTTCGTTTAGCATTGCCATCCCATTGGAAGATACATAATGCTTTCCATGTTAGCCTCTTACGAAAGTATGTGGGTCCGGAACCAAGTCTTCCTATCATTGAGGATCCACCAGAAGTGGATGAGTTGGAAGAGATTTTGCAACCAGAGCAGATTGTGTTTCATAAAGAGCGTAAGCTATCTGCAGGCAAGCTTGTAAGACGCTATTTGGTGAAGTTCAAGAACTATCTCCCCATTGATGCTAAGTGGGTTGATGAGGACTACTTCAAAGATTATCCGCAGCTTCTCCATGACTATTTGGAAGCTTTTCAGTTGCGGACAACTGTTTAGAAGACGGGGAGATGTCACCATTGAGCTATCTAATGGTCCTCTTATCTTCTTGTGTGAGCTTTGGGCTCTGGATGAGCATACTCCGTAGTGGTGCTCCATCGCTAGGACTGGCACGGCGTGATTCGTAGTGCCAGGGACGGGTGGATTGCACACGGTGTATGTTTCTGGATTACCACCGCTAGGACTGGCACGGCGTGATCCGTAGTGCCAGGGACGGGTGGATTGTACACTGTGTGTGTACCTGGAATTGACTTTCCGGTGGGCCTGTTTGTGCCCGGAAATGTCAAGTATTGTGCAAGTACATGAACGGAGATTATCCTTTAACAATGTTGCATTGTGCACTCATGTTTGCCTGCCTTGGAAATGTTTTCGCGTGAACTGGTTTCGTTTGCATGCTTGACATGTGTGTCTAGCTCAGGGGTCGGGGACGCCCTCCCGTGAGCCGTGGAATGCCTTGTCTTCTGACAGGTTTTGTGGCGTGTGAACAGGTGGGAAATCCTTATTTTAATAAGAGTTTTAAGTTATAAGTCTTATAACTTACAGGTTTCATACTTCATTAAAAGTAGGTGGACACTTTATAAGTGTGGGCACCTTCTTTTGGCCTGGGCACCCTTTTATAGCATGTGGGGTGGGGGTTGGCCACCTACCCCACCTACCACACCCAATCCTTTGCATGGGAGGAAGGCGCCTCACTTCCAGCCCTCTCTCTTGCATTTTGGAGAAAGAAAACACACAACTGCTTGCTGGGATTTAGAGAAAACAGGTTGGAGCACTCATTATTTGCTGATTCTGGTCGTACAGCAGGTACAGCAGGTACAGCAGCAGGTACAGCAGGTACAGCAGGTACAGTACCATCATTATTTCCTGATTCTGGTCGTACAGCAGGTACAACAGGTACAGTACCATCATTACTTGCTGATTCTGGTCGTACAGCAGGTACAGCAAGTACAGTACCATCATTATTTGCTGATTCTGGTCGTACAGCAGGTACAGCAGGTACAGTACCATCATTATTTGCTGATTCTGGTCGTACAGCAAGTACAGCAGGTACAGTACCATCATTACTTGCTGATTCTGGTCGTACAGCAGGTACAGCAGGTACAGTACCATCATTATTTGCTGATTCTGGTCGTACAGCAGGTACAGCAGGTACAGCAGGTACAGTACCATCATTATTTGCTGATTCTGGTCGTACAGCAGGTACAGCAGGTCAAACCAGTGGGGTTATCCGCGTGGATTTAGGACATACGCATTTCCTACAAGTGGCCCAGGTTGTTTCACTCTTCCTACTGGCTGTACGGTGGCTCCAGAAGATTTTCATCGCGAAGAATGAGGAATTCTCCTGCTCTCCTATGTCTGGACTCCTCTTCCATTCACCGAGTCAACTCCGTGAGGGTGCCCCATCGCTAGGACTGGCACGGCGTGATCCGTAGTGCCAGGGACGGGTGGATTGCACGCAGAGTGTGACTCTGGAAGGTGCTATGGACGGGGCAGCCCTTGGTGACTGCAGACTCGGCATCAACAAACATGTTTGGGTTTGATACTTTGTTTTTTTTTCATCGTGCATTGCTTATTGGAAATCTGGCCTTGGGCCCGTGTACTTGTAACAAATTCTCCCAAGTAATAATAACAATCCTTGGGGGGGGGCCGGCCGTTCCGGCCTCAGTGTGGTGTCATCTATCTATGCTCAGAGTTGTTAATTACTTTTTATTGCTACTTTGTCTTGTGCTATTGTCTTTTAAGAGTGTATATTAAAGTGCTAACTGGAGAAGTGAGTCCAGGAAGGGGTGACCCCTGCTTGGGTCTCGTTTCACTGGCCGCGCTTCCTCTCCGCAGTCCTCGAAGATCCCTGGATTCTGGCCCAAGTAGCCATGATGGTGTGAATAATATCACTCCAAATCCTGCAAGGACACTGAGAAACAAGAACGGGAGTACTCTCAATAGCCTCGGTGCATCTAGCCTTCCAGATATTCCAGGCTGAGATGCTAGCAATAATCTCCCAAGAACTGTCTAACCTCTGTGCTGGAGGGACAAAGTGTGAAAGTGGCAAATCCTGAAGACAACACTGCCGAGCAACTCCTTGCCTAACCATAATGGCCAAGCTCCTGTCAGTCCCCTCGAATCTCAGCTGTGGCCCAGACTGTGTCAACCAAATAATAGAACCAAAAGAAATGATAGCATCCCTCTTAATCCTACCAAAGAGGTGTGCAATCGCAGACCAAACCCTCTGTGCTTCCGTTCATTCCCATAAGCAATGGTAAACTGACTCCGAAACTCCTGCACATCTAGGGCATGCTGGGTAAGCACTAGTAGCTGACCTCCACTGATTGGTGGCTAGACCACCATGAAGAGAAACCCAAATAAAGGAGGAAATCTGTGGCTTCCTATATAAGAATGCCACAATCTCCGCCAAAAAACCCTCTGAATGTGAGTCGAAATGCCGTAAGATTCCCAATGGGGTCTAAGAGCAGGGACACTCTGAATGAGTCCCAAGATAAGATGTCTGGCATTTCGCATTGTATAACTGAAAAAAGGCATGCTTTTCAAGGGGTTACAAGCATCCTTCCACCCCCACTCACCGAGGTCCCAATGCAAATGTCTGATAGGGCAGCCCGTGCAGGACGTTATTGAAAGCCCCCAGATTCGTCCACTCAAAGTTGTTGGCAGGTTAGGGAAGCACGTCTTTGGTTGTATGGTTCACATCACTCCAACTGCCATCCATCCTGAACAGAAAAAAAGACCGGTACATCATCCTCCCTAGGCAAGGGGAGACCCATAACCTGAAGAGGAACACCTGTCCGAGAAAAAAACCCCAAACCAAAAATGATGACGGTCTTCCAAGAAAGATCCAGTAATCCAGTGGTTGGGAATGGCTGCGTCAATCTGTGCAATCCTCCGACTAAAGCCTCTCAAATGCTGCGTGAGATCCAATCTTTGTACCTCGGTGAGGCTCTGAAACCTCTTCCAAGCCAACACTGTGGGGCAAAGCGTCTCCCATCCAGCCCAAAGAATATGCATAGCTGCCCCAAGAGACCTACCTTGCACATCTAAGATCAAATCATTCCACAGAATGGGCTGCCGGTTAACTTCCTCCGCTGAACGCGGGGGGGTGTGCACCAAAAAAACTCCTCAGGCAGTCCCAGGCCCGTAGGAGGGACCTAACCAGGGGGGATTGAAGGGGAGTGGTGAACTGCATTCGAAAAAATAAAGCGTGAGCTGAGAGTCCAGTCACCTCCGCGAACAGGGACACACTTCATGATCTGCTGTGCATGAGAAAGTCCTTCCACGGCTCAGAGCCTGGAAGAAAGCCCCTAACAACCAGCTTACACAGCAAAGCCTTACATTGCACCTCAGGGTCAATGATATTCAATCCCCCTTCCTGCTTAGGCCTGATAATGGTTTCCCAAGCAACTCTAGCCCTGGTGTGTGCATTTCCATCAAGCCCTGACCAAAGAAAGTTCCGAATAAGGCGACGAAGCTGTCCAATGCAGCCCTTATGAAGAATCCAGCACGAAGCGATAAACCAAGTTGTGGCTAGCAAAACTTGATTAACCACCAAAGCTCTAGAGGCCAAGTCGAGCTTCCTCCTACTCCGGTGATGAAGTTTGCTTTTAACGCTTAAGAGCACTGGAGCAAACTGTTGTGCAGGGGAGATGTCAACACCCACCTGACAACCAAGGTATCTAGCAGAGCATCCTCTCAATCCAAGTAAAACCAACATCTGTACCCCAATCTGCAAGAGGAGAATCACTGATCCAAAAACGAACTGACTTATGCCAATTGATAGTAGCTCTTGCTGCCAAACAAAAGGCTTCCAAGGCACCAGGGGCAGCCCAAAGAAACCTGCTCATAGCCTCAGCTACAATGAGGTACAGTAAAGGGGCGAGGGGACAGCCCTGCCTCACTGAACGGGAAATCTGAAAACGCTCACCACGCCCCCCATAGGCTAAAACAGTGCTATGAGCCTCCCTGTATAGGCAAGACACACCTCTGATCCAGTTTTGGGAAAACCCGATGTGTGCCATAGTGCCCTCCAAAAAACCCCAATGCACTCTGTCATAAGCTTTTTCAAAATCAAGCAAAAGAATGGCAAGAGGCTACTGACTAGCCTTTGCCCACTTGACAGCTTTCCAGAAAGAAAAGATGTTATCAAATATACTCCTTCCATGGAGGAACCCATTATGGGTATCATGGATAGTCCTTATTGGAGAATCGGCCGCAACCTTATACTCAAGGCTTTCGCTAAGATTTTATATGCAGAACCAAGGAGGGTGATGGGCCTCCATTGCTTGATGTCAGGCTTGTCCCCACTCTTGGGGATAAGGTGAATCAGTCCCTCCGTGAGGTATGGAGGCATCATACCCGACACCCACATTTCCTGAAGGGCAACAGTGAAAGCATCTCCAATATGATCCCAAAAAAGAATAAAGAAGGTGGGAGAAAGACCATCATCCCCGGGGCATGAACCATTGGAAAGAGCATGTAGAGCATGAAGGAATTCATCCTTCGAGAAAGGGGCATCCAGGGAAGAACACACAGCATCTGTAATGAGCCTGGGCATGCACTCCCAAGCTTTCTGCCGTGCCACATCTCTCTGAGGGGAGGGCACCTCTACAGTCAACAAAGACCGATAAAATTCTGAAGCAATATCCCTCACCTTATGAGGCTCAATCTGAACCTCACCCTGTGAATCCTGCAAGTACCTCACAGAGTCCGTGCTATGGGAAGGCATGTGTGCTGAAAAAAACTCTTTGTTGCATCTGCCACCCATCCGAGTCCAAAAGGCCTCGTTCACATGAAAGGCGAACTCAGCCCTCCAGTCCATGGCCAACTGCAGCTCTGCTCTAACTGTGGTCAAGAGGTCTGTAATCCAAGTCGCATGTGGATGCTTTTCATGTTCCCTTTGAAGAGCAGCAATCCTACGCCTAATAGCTCTCTCCTTGTCCAGAGCCTCTTGCTTCTTAGACAAGGCAATGCTATGATAATGATGGCTGGTCCTCTCAAGAGCTAGCGCAATATTATGACAAGGATCAGGACCGTCACAAGATCTCCATCTCTCTCTGATCTCAAGGGAAATATTAGCATCTAGATAAAGAGAGTCAGGGATACGGATACAGGGAGAGGCCGAGCAAGCCCCAGGCTCCCTGAGACACAAAATGACGGGGCAATGATCCGATTTGGTGGTGCCAGGTATAATAGCAATGGTGCCTCCTCTGTCCAAGGACCAATCATCTACATAAAACCTGTCCAGATGTGCAAAGATGCTCTCATCCCCGCTCCTTTGGTTGTGCTAAGAGAAAGACAAGGAATTTGGCCTTCTCTGGAAGTCATCCTCAGTCCAGCAATCCCTGCCAAAAAAGGAAAGCGTGAACCTCTCCCATGAGGCTCGCTCCAAAGGGTGTAAACCCCCTTCGCGTCCACCCTTCTTGTCGGAAGGTTGCTCAACCATATTAAAATCCCCTCCCACTATCCAATGATCAACCTGGGGAATGACATTTGTAATGGTGTCCCAAAAGGCCACCCTTTCACCTCTCACGTTAGGTGCATAGATATTCAAGATTCCCAATTTCTGACCCTCATGCATGATCAAGATCCACTGCGCTCTAGCAGGGATGATAACACCATGCCCAACATGAGGTATAATAGATGCTGCCCCACTGAAATACAAACACCCCCTCTAGTCCCAACTGCCGAGGACCAGAAGGTGTGGCCAGAAAGCATCTTACCAATTTTGCCACACTGAGATCTATCCAATTTGTGTTGCTGCAACAAAAGCACATCCATAGACCCTCTTGTAACAGCAGGGTGAAGCTGGTCCTTCAGAAGGCGCTTCCTACCACGGGTGGGAAGCCCTCCAAGGCCGTGAACATTCCATGAGACAATGCTCATGGAAGAGAAGAGGGTTTGACCCCCGATCTAAGAAGACGATGGGCAGCCTGAGGACGCCTCTCATAATGCTGGAGGACGTAAAAATCCACAGGGCAAAGTCCACTGACATGCCCTTGTCCGAGGCCCTGCACCGTGCCTGCATATGTACGAGAAACTTGTTCGCCCTGCGGGGCATCAAGGGCAATGGCATCATGCTGAAAATCCTGCAATACATGATCCCCACTGTGCTAAACATCCTCCATATCTCCCCCTCCAAGTAGAGAGGACTCCACAAGATCATCTTGATCTGAAATATCATCTCTCTGCAAGATGCATCAGCTGACACATCCCTCTGACCAGAAACATCATCTATCTGTACGTGATCTGAGGAAGCCTTCCCATCAATCACACTAGGGGGGCGGGCGTGAGAGACAACACGCCACACCTGGCGGACTGAAGGACGGCAAGAACCATGACCCTGGGGACAGCATCCGCCGAGGCAGTGACCACCTGGGCAGAAGATGTCGGCAAGGCGTGAAGGGGGGGCACTTGAAGAACAAGCCCAAAGGTAGACCTGATGGCCTCTAACATAGGCCAATATGCGCGCGGAAGACTTGGAAATCTGAGAGTAATATAGGTTTTCCTCCTCAGTACATGCCATGAATACAATGTCACATTGTCATACACACGGATGTTTTGTTCTTTTGAGCCGGATTGTTTTTTCCCATCTTAACTCATGATATAGTCACTTTATGAATGTATGGAACACTTTTTGGTTTGATAGATTCTTTGGTGTTTTGTAGATGTCAATATAACTTTTATTTCTTTTTCTGTCTTGGATGCATGCACACATTAAAACAGAAATTCCACATTAAAAAAATGAATTGAAGTTATAAGGGATACATATCATGATAAACTAGTTGAAATATTATGTGTCTTATTGATTATTCTTTATGTTGATAATTGGTCTCTTTATTATGACAATTAAAAGGAGAAATCTTCTCAATAAATTTGAACTAAAACTTCATATGTTGGCCAATAAACAAATAATTTTTTATGTTTTGTAAATCATTTAAAAATTTATCGTTGTATTTGTTTTGTTAAAAGTTTTCAATTATATAAAATGATCATAAATGTGCTATTTATAATTTTGAATTATATTAACATCTTTAAAAGGCAGGCTTGTTGGGAACTGTCATTTTGTTTCTGGTTAGGTCAAGTTTAAGAGTGGGACAGCAAGGATTGGTTACCTCCATATCAGAAGCCTTTCCGGAAAAAATTGGAGTAAAGTTTGAGACGGTGGGCAACAAGAAAGTTGGGGCAAGCTCAAAGAAAAACACGAATTCTGTGATCATATGTGATGGTAAATGACCAAATCCAATGCATTATTAAGGTTTGTAAATGCATTTAAGTCCACTAACTGGTTCTTCTATCTCTTTGTACAGTTAAAGAGCTGGAGAAAGTGGATGCAAAATGTCCAGAAAGGGAACCTTGGATGACTCCAATAGAGGCTTTCTCCGAGGTATTACTACTAGACTCTTTGTGGATGATACTGATAGATGTATACGTAAGGGTTCTTGGTAGAGGTGTAGAAGGTCGATAATTGCAGACAGGTATTCAACGCCTCATTATGCTGGGCAGAATTTTGTTCATGTTTTTGCTGTTTTTTATTTTGCAGTTGGGCACATCTTCAGGAGGAGTGATTGTGTACTTTCCAGATCTGCAGAGGTGGATGGCCAGGGCTGTCCCTCGAGATGAAAGAAATTTGTTTCTTCACACACTAGGGGATTTTTTGGATAGTTCAAAAGGTCCAGCCATTTTCATTACTGGGAGGAGAAAAGAGTGTACGAATACAAACAGTGGCAGCAGTGCACAATGGCACCCATTGGTAGTTGGCCATTTGATTGCATTGCTTTTCTTTGATGGAATTGTTGATAGACTTCACTAAGGTCTTTTGCATTGACTTATGCAGAAAAGTCTCTTCTCGTCAATGCGGGGTGCTGTCAGGGTATGAATCAAATTTTGCCCTATCTACACATCATTAAAGTGTCGTAAGAAATTTATGTTGTTAACTATAAGGTCTCTAGAGACCACACACAAGGATTAATTGACCTAGCACCATAACTGTAAGAGGTTCCGTAGACCTGGACATTGTTGTATGCATCACATGACTGCAATGGATTGTGGCTAGCGACTCACCACCGAACCGTAGGTTCAGTGCCTCGAACCACCCCTGAGCCTGAGGTCTACCGCGAGTGTGCTTGGTACCGATGACCCCAACCTAGCGTCCCATACCAGTACGCTGAACCACCCACCTTGCAGCTCTATGGCCACGACATCCTCCATGCTTCCTTGGTAGCTCCAGACCACCGCGTGACTACTTGACCTCTTGTGTCTAATAACTGACCCCAAGTGAAACCGGCCTCTGATAGAAAACCAGAGTGCGGTAGGAGCAATCACCTGTCCACTTGTAGTCTAGATGAGAAACAAAACACAGATTGGAGCTAGAGTGCCCAAATCTGAAAACACAACGACACCTGTTGGCCCCAAAGCTTGGCGCCCCTTGCGGTATTTCTTTATTCAATTAAAATAATATGTATGGCTGAGTACAACACAAAGACCAGCCAAGAGTTTACACCTGTAAGTCCAATCTGACGGCCCACAAATCCTTCTCGGCACAGAGGATCTATACACACAGATCTGTGTCTTCAAACAACACACTGTGCCTCCCTCTGATCAGCCAAGTTCACAAAGCAGGCCAGCCATGGGCATACATCTGGCATAACTCAAGAGCATGAAACATCTTCTCAGCTCAAACATACATGTGCTGTCCAATCTCTGTCTTAATCTCTTGTCAATCTGCCAAACCCCTCCTCTCACAAGGAGCCAGATAACACATACCTGCAGCAGACATCAAGCAGTAGAAAGAGAGATGGATGAACAGAAACAGAGCTTACCAAGTTCAGCTCGTGAAACAACACTGGAGGAAGCAACAGCACCAATCTGTGCCTGCAGGCACTTGAATCCACAACCCTGCTTCACACGTGTGCTTGCTCTTGCCTGTATCCTCCTCCTGATGCTCACTCCTATGCTGTCCTTGAGAGTACAGATCTGAAAATCAGCACAGTACCCGTCTGTACCGCCTCGGGATACGTGCCAGGCGTTGTACTTGCATAAACAGTCTGCTGTCCACTTCTGTACCTGCCTGAATTTGAGAAAACAGGCCTGTCCAGCACCTGTCCAGCACCTGCTAACACCTCTGCAGCAACTGTACCTTCTGTACCTTGCTGCCCGTACACTGTACGGCAGCTGTACAAGGTGTACTTGCTGAAAAACAGTCTGTACAGCCTGTACAGAGCTTCTGCGCAGAGTTTCCAGCAGCTGTCCTGTGCGCCGCCAGCAACAGATGAGAAAGAGAGAGAGAGAGAGTGCCCAGTTCTGGCCGTACAGTGCTGTACGGCTGATTCTACTCAGAAAAACAGCTACAGCCACAGCAAAACAGCCGCCTTCTCCTTTCTCTTGAGCTTTTCCACGCTAGAACACAAGCGCATGAGGGCTTCTCCACTTTTGCTACACGACTCCCCAAAAAGGGAAGAGAGAGAGAGAAGAGAGAGAGAAAATTCCTTCCCAATTTAATCCCTAGGGCCCCAACTTAAATAAGTTCCTAGGGCCACTAAGGCCTAGGGGCAAACTTCAATAAACATTAAAACTTAATGTTTTAATGTTCCCCCTTCACACCTAGGGATGTCCACACATCTTAAACACTGTCCGGGCACCCCCCATGTGAATCATAAAATATTCTGACTCTGCAACCACCATGCCCACACTTGTCCTGCTCCATTTTCACAGGGCCATGACATACCCCCCTCTTGAAAGATGGCAAGCGTCCTCGATTGCATTCTGGTGATGCATCAAAATATCCAAAGTGAAATATACAATATGGCAAGATCAGCGTCCCAATCTCTCTGAGCCATACATATGTATCAACATTCACTGCAAACCAATGGCATAGTAATAGTCCAAGTTGTATACCACTGTGAACCATACATATCCACAAAAATCTCCATGTGACTAGTACACATATATCATAGAAGTCCCATAAACAGATGTACTGTCAGCCTCAGTACCTTCGGATGAGATAAAATCTGCACCAAGCGACCTCTAGATGTCATCTGAGCCTGTCTGTATCAAGGGAGTGAAGGTGCTACCCCCCTCTTGAGCATCAGGTAATGCTCCAGACTCATGCTCTGCTGAACCTGAATGAGCCACAATAAGAGTCGGCTCTAACTCAAAGGCTTCGAGATAAAGCTGCAAAACCTGAGGTGAATCTGTTAAGTCACCTTCCTCCATCCACTTCGCATCCATCGGTGAATAGTTCTTGAACTTCACAAGATAGCGACGGGAAACTTTACCTCGTACCTTCCTTTCTTTATGTGCCAGTATCTGCTCTGGAATCAGAACCTCATCAAGTTCCTCAACTTCCGGCTGAGCCTCATCTGATACATCCTCAGGCACATCCCCACGGAAAGGTCTAAGAAGACTCACGTGAAAAGCATTGTGAATCCTCCAGTGATCTGGTAACTTCAAACGATAGGTTACCTCACCAATCTTTTCCAAAACTTGAAAAGGCCCATAATATCGCATGCTCAACTTAGGGAATAAGCGCTCTTTACCCTTCATCTTCTTGAGTCTAGCCTTTTCAAAACGCAAAAGAACCCAATCACCCAATGCAAACTGTAAATCACGTCTGTGACGGTCTGCGGCTTTCTTTTGCTTCTGCTGAGTTTTCTGGAGGGCCAACTTAACTCTCCGATAAGCTTCATCCAAGCTCTCCACATACTGATCAGCCTCAAAGATCTTATCCTTTGTATGCAAAATGGGTGGTACCTTCTTCCCTCCTTCTACAATCTCAAAAGGCGCCTTGCCTGTCGAGCTATGTACAGTGTTGTTATATGCAAACTCCACCAAAGGAAGATACTTTTCCCATTGTTGCTTGTGCTCTGACACATAACACGTGAGAAGATCCAACACTGTAGAGTTAGCCTCTTCTGACTGACCATCTGTCTGTGGATGAAATGACGATGAAAACTTGAGAGTTGTACCCATGTTGTCAAACAACCCTCTCCAAAACAAACTCGTCATCCGTGGATCACGGTCACTAATGATAGACGTAGGCAAGCCATGATACTTGAAGATGTTCGCCATGAACAACTTCACCATATGATCCACTTTAATTGTCTTCCTCACGGGAATGAAATGAGCCTGCTTACTGAACCTACATATGATAGTCCAGATCCCATCATTTCCCGTTTGTGTCCGTGGAAGATCAAATACAAAATCCATGGCAATGCTCTCCCAAGGTCTATCCGGAATAGGTAAAGGCTGTAATAACCCTGGTGTCTTCTGACGGTCAAACTTTACCTTCTGACATACGATGCATTGCCTCACAAAGGCATCAACATCTCTTCTCAAGGTTGGCCAATAAAAGAAAGTCTCCACTGCTTTGACCGTGGCGTCAATCCCTCTATGACCTGCATACGGTGGAGCATGACTTTCAATCATAACCTTGAGTCGCAATGGCCTGGTAACACACAGTCTGCCATGCATCAATAAAAACCCATCTCTGAGAGTGTAATGCTCATGCCGCTGACCCTCAGACATCTGATCATACAACTTTTCAAAATCCTCATCATGGACATACTGCTCTTTCATTTCATCAAGCTCATGATGATAAGCAAGTGAAACTGCAGAGACCTGTGGCTTGCGTGACAAAGCATCTGCCACTACATTCTTTTTGCCTTCCACATGCACAATCTGGAAGTGAAACATTGACAAAAAGTTTGCCCAACGCATATGCTTCTCTGAAAGCTTAGTCTGCGTGAGGAAATAACGCAAGGTCTGATGATCTGTCTGTACAGTAAAATCAGCCCCAAGCAAGTAGTGTTTCCATGTAGAAAGAGCGTGAATTACAGCCAACATCTCTTTCTCATACACCTGTAAACGCTTCTCGGCATCTTGCAAAACTCTACTCTCATAGGCTATCACATGTCCCTCTTGCATGAGAACTGCACCAATGCTACTTCCACATGCATCACACTGGACAACAAAAGCCTTTCGGAGATCCGGTAACACCAATACTGGGTCCGAAGTAAGCTTTTCTTTGAGCTTTTTGAATGCTGTAATTTCCCGATCAGCCCATCTAAACGGAGTTGCTTTCTTCGTCAAAGCATGAAGAGGCGAAGCAATTTCAGCAAAGTGCCGTATGTAACGCCTGTAATAGGAACACAATCCTAGAAAGCTGCGTACATCATGCACGGTCCTCAAAGCTGGCCAATTAAGTATTGCTTCCACCTTTGCTGGATCCATACGGACTCCATGACCAGATACAATATGCCCCAAGAAATGTATCTCCTGCAAAAAGAACTCACTCTTCTTGCCATTAACCACCAATCTATGGTTTCTGAGTTCTGCAAACACAATGGCCAAATGCCTTCTATGCTCTTCCTCAGTTTGTGAATGCACAATCATATCATCAAAGAATGTGCCTACAAACTCTCTATGAGGCCTGAAAATCCTGTCCATCATTCTGTTAAATGTGGCAGGCGCATTTGTCAAACCAAAGGGCATAACCAAGAACTCATACAACCCAAATGTGGTTCGGAATGTTGTCTTATGCACATCCTCGGGTCTAATGCGTATCTGATGATACCCGCTTTTCAAGTCAATACGACTGAAAACTGTGGAGCCCTGTAAGCGGTCCAATATGTCATCGATCCTCGGTATGGGGAATCGATTCTTGATGGTATTCTTATTCAGCGCTCTGTAATCAATACACATGCGCCAAGAACCATCCTTCTTCTGCACTAAGAGCACAGGTGAGCAAAAGGGTGATGAGCTAGGCTGTATCAACCCCTTATTCAATAGCTCTTGCACCTGACTCATAATCTCTTCTTGTTGGGCTGCACTAACACGATACGGCGGTCTATTCGGTGGAGTACTACCAGGAATCAGATCTATAGCATGATCTTCTGGCCTCTCAGGAGGTAATTCTCCTGGCAATGACTCGGAAAAACAGTCTTGAAACCCACTTAAGAAATCAGCCCTGTCCTTATCTAACATCGACAAATTAGACTTAGACTCATCATCCTGTGCATCCTTTACATAAATCAAGTACGCGGAAAGATGCTTTTTCATTACTGATGAAATCGCCGAAGCGGATACAATAGGGACAGATTCCCCTTTGAGTTTTACATCCAATACATGCTCTTTCCCTCTATGAGTCAAAGTAATTTTCCTATTGTAAGTATCCACCACCGCATGTACCCTGTGGCACCATGGCATCCCCAACAAAACATCACAGCCATCCAAAGGCATGATGAAGAACTCCTCGCTGTCCACATAACCCTGCAAATGAAGCCGAAGCTTCCCAATAATAGGAGTAACAGGTTCTGCATACCCTGGACAAGCCATGTTTGCCTCATGTAACGGCCCCATCTCCTCTGCGCGAATCCCTAATCGGCCAGCCAAATCTGGTGAAATGAAGTTGGCTCTAGCACCTGTGTCAAAGAAGATCAAAGCATTCTGATCTCTCACTTTGCCCCATGCCCTGCACAACTCTGTAGCTTCACCACCTAGCTGCTCACCCACAAGATCAGGAACTAAGCCTGCAGAAGGCTTTTGTTTCTTTGGCTTGGGCTCTCCTTTATTGTCAGGGTCCTTCTTGGACGTTCTTTTGGGACAATTGAATGACATATGCCCCTCTTCAGTACAGTAAAAACACTTTTGAGCATCTCTCAAAGCCTGTCTTTCCTCAGAAGTCCTTTTGGGCATTGGCAACTTCTTATACTTTGTCTCTGAAGACCCTTTAGTATCACGAGAAGCATGCCCAAATTTTTCAGCTTTCTTGCCCAATTTCTTACTGCCTTTAAACCCAGATGAACCACCTGTGAGTAACGCATTAGCTGTCATAGCATTTTCAATCATCTGTGACATGTTCGTTACTCTTGTCTTTATACAGTAATCTCGTACCTCTTTGGGCAGCCCACAACAATATTTCTCAACCTGCTCAGACAATGGCACGGCACGATAAGAAGTCACTGGGAGTAGAGCTTCCCAAAACTTCTTGTTATAATCCTCCAAACTATCACACTTTGAAGCATCCAGCTTGTGCCATGCGGTCATAACATCCACCTCAAATGTAGATGTGAGCCATACGGAAGAGAAAACCTGTTTAAATTGGACCCATGTGGTGGGTGCTATGCCCTGCAAAAGAAGAGTAGACCACCACTGCAAAGCATTGCCCTTGAGAAAAGTGGCAGCTTTCCTCACCTTCGAGGACTCTGTGTAATTCCCACCAGAAAAAGCAGCATCAAACTGCTGTAAAAAGGTAAGTGCTTTCAATTTATCCTTGGCCCCACTGAAAGTGTCAAACTTCACTGCAGCTCCCCCTTCCTTGTAATCCTTCGCCTTTCCCATAGGCGTTAGATTATCATATGGAAGTGGTTTCGTAAGATTGCTGCCCCCAACATTCATACCCATCATTGGGTCAACATTTCCCATTCCAACACCAGGCATACCATACATCCCAGCCATGTTTCCATACATTCCATGCTGCAAACCTGGCTGCATGCCACCAAACATATTGCCTTGCATCCCAGGTTGCATGCTTCCAAACACATTTCCTTGCATACCGGACTGCATACCACCATACATATTCCCTTGCATGCCAGGCTGAAAATTGGCTCCAAAAGGCCCATACATACCCATGCCTCCCTGAGGATAACCCCCAGTCATGGATTGAAACACTGAGCCACCACCAAAGTACCCTGGATGCATGTTCTGCTGAGGAATAGGTGGCTGTCCATAGAAGGAACTGTGTGGGTTAGCACCAAAAGCATGCTGCATGTTCGGAAACTGTGCAGGAGATGGATCCTGTGGAGTGGTACCACTATGACCATGAGAAAGATTCTTTGAACGAACCTTCTTCTTCTTTTTCACGGGCTCTGTGCGGGGCTCTGAGCGAGATCTCAAAAATTCAGCAAATCTCTCGCTCTGTGTGAGCTGCATAAAAGTATCCATAACACCAGCCAAGCGATCTTTGAACCGAGCATCATCATCCTCTTTACTATGCACATCTTCTGGCTGTGTTACATCCTCATAAGGCTCAACATCTGCAGCCTGTTCTCCTGCAAAAATATCCTCAGATACATCTCTTTCAGGAGAAGTCTCTTGCTCTTCTTCTTCATGATAGAAGTACTCTTCCTCTGTATCAGACATGTTTGCTGAATTTTCAGCGATGGCTTTCTCCAAAGCAACCACGAGCTCACCCCCTTCAGAAAGTTGATGATTGGTCCTGGCAACGGAACCTTGAAACCGGCCTCTGATAGAAAACCAGAGTGCGGTAGGAGCAATCACCTGTCCACTTGTAGTCTAGATGAGAAACAAAACACAGATTGGAGCTAGAGTGCCCAAATCTGAAAACACAACGACACCTGTTGGCCCCAAAGCTTGGCGCCCCTTGCGGTATTTCTTTATTCAATTAAAATAATATGTATGGCTGAGTACAACACAAAGACCAGCCAAGAGTTTACACCTGTAAGTCCAATCTGACGGCCCACAAATCCTTCTCGGCACAGAGGATCTATGCACACAGATCTGTGTCTTCAAACAACACACTGTGCCTCCCTCTGATCAGCCAAGTTCACAAAGCAGGCCAGCCATGGGCATACATCTGGCATAACTCAAGAGCATGAAACATCTTCTCAGCTCAAACATACATGTGCTGTCCAATCTCTGTCTTAATCTCTTGTCAATCTGCCAAACCCCTCCTCTCACAAGGAGCCAGATAACACATACCTGCAGCAGACATCAAGCAGTAGAAAGAGAGATGGATGAACAGAAACAGAGCTTACCAAGTTCAGCTCGTGAAACAACACTGGAGGAAGCAACAGCACCAATCTGTGCCTGCAGGCACTTGAATCCACAACCCTGCTTCACACGTGTGCTTGCTCTTGCCTGTATCCTCCTCCTGATGCTCACTCCTATGCTGTCCTTGAGAGTACAGATCTGAAAATCAGCACAGTACCCGTCTGTACCGCCTCGGGATACGTGCCAGGCATTGTACTTGCATAAACAGTCTGCTGTCCACTTCTGTACCTGCCTGAATTTGAGAAAACAGGCCTGTCCAGCACCTGTCCAGCACCTGCTAACACCTCTGCAGCAACTGTACCTTCTGTACCTTGCTGCCCGTACACTGTACGGCAGCTGTACAAGGTGTACTTGCTGAAAAACAGTCTGTACAGCCTGTACAGAGCTTCTGCGCAGAGTTTCCAGCAGCTGTCCTGTGCGCCGCCAGCAACAGATGAGAAAGAGAGAGAGAGAGAGTGCCCAGTTCTGGCCGTACAGTGCTGTACGGCTGATTCTACTCAGAAAAACAGCTACAGCCACAGCAAAACAGCCGCCTTCTCCTTTCTCTTGAGCTTTTCCACGCTAGAACACAAGCGCATGAGGGCTTCTCCACTTTTGCTACACGACTCCCCAAAAAGGGAAGAGAGAGAGAGAAGAGAGAGAGAAAATTCCTTCCCAATTTAATCCCTAGGGCCCCAACTTAAATAAGTTCCTAGGGCCACTAAGGCCTAGGGGCAAACTTCAATAAACATTAAAACTTAATGTTTTAATGTTCCCCCTTCACACCTAGGGATGTCCACACATCTTAAACACTGTCCGGGCACCCCCCATGTGAATCATAAAATATTCTGACTCTGCAACCACCATGCCCACACTTGTCCTGCTCCATTTTCACAGGGCCATGACACCAAGTCACTTATATGGTAATAACCTGGCTATTATTGGCCCCTGCTTTATTGATTAGCTGTCTTGATTTATTTATAAGATTTTAGCCATTATTAGCGCTAGGCTATTAATTACAAGCTCTTAGCCAATATAGACCTCTTCTTGCTAGCGCCCTTAGCCCACGTGTGAACACTCATGGTCCCCACACCTCGGCTAAGCACTTAACCCTAATACTAGGTTAATCCTAACCCTAACTGGGTTTAGGATTAGGGCTAGGGGCATGTGCTACTGGGGTTAGCACATGCCCCTAGCCCTAATCCTAGGCATGTCGGGACGTAACATTAACAAAAGTGCCAATTTATGGTTAAAGGTTCACTTTTTGATTGGGAGGAAATGTGAATTCTATCCTATGCATCGCAAGTGAGGGATGGGTTAGTTTCTGGATGTAGTTGTTGTCCATTTTAAAGGCATTTGTTTGCTGGTGTGCAAGGCTTTCTTTGAGGTTGAGTCAGACTCACCCGAGCTACAAGTTAGGTGTCTTCCTGCAGCCCTCTGTGTGTGGCCGTCTATTGGAGAGGCACATGGGGTACTCTATGTAAAAAGGTTTTGAATATCATCAAAGATGTGTGTGGACATGTTTGCTTTATGGGTGGATGGGGAGCTACCCCATTGAAGGCCCCGTCTTCTGATGACAGGGAACAGGTGTGTGGAAGTATTGGAAGTAGTGTAGTGATGGGTATGTATGTTTTTTTTTTTTCTTGGACAAATGGTATATTCTTATAGCCTTCCATGGAGTGTTTTTTCTTCTATAAGCTTCAAGCATGCCAATAATGGAAGTAGTAGTCAGCATATATCTATTGTAACTTTTGGGTTGGCTGTTAGTAGGAGCTACCCAGCCCTTGTTTTGTTTCTCCTTAACACATGGTTTTTAACAGAGGCTTAAAGTACAGATCAAAGCAGAAGAAATAGATATGAAAGGGACGGAGGAGGTGTTTGATATATTCAAAAATGTGGTACCCATCCTTCCACCTCAGGTAGATTGTTATCTTCAACTGCTGCTTATTTTGTTGCTGTGCTTGTGTTTCTGAAGATGACTGCTTTCATTTCTGAATGTATCACTCTTATTATTAAGATTTGGGATGTGTGCACTTAGTTTTCTGTTGCCATGCTTGAATGGTTATTAATAGCTTACTGTACCCATAGCTTGCATGTGTGAAACTGTGAAGCTGGCTTTGTAGGGAGGTCCATCTAGTGAAAGACCTGTAATATGTGTGTTTAGGATCAAGAAACACTTCGACGATGGAGGGAGCAGCTTGATCAGGACAAGAAAATAATACAATCACGGAATAATGCTAGGGAGATTGAGAAGGTAATTACAAACTGTCTGCTTTGCACGATGACACAGTTCTTCCATGATGCCATAGGAATTCATGTATCTTGCTGCTCATTTTGATTTCAGGTGCTTTCAGAAAATGCCATGAATTGTGCTGAGGTTGCAGATCTTGACACTTCCGATTTGCTTTTGACAGAGAAACGTAAGTTTAAATTTTACTTTTTGGTTCTGGTTTACTGTTAAGCATGTGATATCCTAATTGTAAAAAATTACAGATTGAGGTTTACACACAAATGAAAGGGTCTCTATATATGCACCCGGGGTAGGCTAGGTCCAGGTAACCTGTGTTGGGCCAGCCAGGGTGTGATTCACACCGATTGAACTGACCATACTGCCAGACCAGGGTGTTAATAGACTACGTAAGACCATAGGTCTTGGTGTAGTTCCAGGGAGGTGTGTCAGGAAGATTTTCTGCAGCCCTTAGTGCAACCTTGTATGTCTCAACACACTTTCTATTATTTGACAGTGTACCAAGCCTGTTTAAGCTGTAACAACCCATGGTCACCACACGAAATGCGTTGCATTGCTGCTGAAACGTGAAACGCGTTTCACTATTGAATTGTTTCAATTATGGACGTTTCGTCCAACGTTTCAGGGCAGCTGTAAACTTGAGAAGGAATTAATAAAAACGTTCAATATTGAATATTATTGCAATTTGTGCTTGTGGCTCCACCAATTATGAGGCATGTTATTTTTTGTTTATGTAACATGTATACAATATGACTCAGAATGAGAAAATCCCTCAAAATTGTCCATGAATGCAATCAACACTGCAACGAAGTTTTAAACTTTGTTTGGTTATTTGCTATTGGACTTTCTTTTGTATTCTTGATTGTAAGTATTAAAGTAAACCTGTAAATAAGTTTTAAGGCCCAAATTTGAAATTTCAGATTTGGGTCTCCAAATTGGAGGCCCAAATTGCACTTTGAGATTTGGGCCTTCCCTCCTCCGCAGCTTCTCCCCTTTTTCGTTCCCCTCTTGTTCCTGCAAGAGTTTTCTCAGGTTCTTCGGGGCGTTTTCCTTTCAAGTCTTGGCATTTTCTAGTCTTCACCCTCGAGAGGACTCCATGGTAGTTGCGCTCTGTCAACCCCAACCGAGGCCTCCGTTGCTTGCTTAACTTTTTCCGAAGCGGACCTTCAGATATTCACTACGACTATTTTAGCATTAGTGGCCTCCACCTTGGTTTGCAAGATTGTTTGTAGCTACCTTGCGCGCGGGCAACTTAGAGATCTTTTAGAGGCGATCCTTATTGGTGAGCCTTCAAAGATCATAGACATTCACCCACTGGGACGTGGCTACTACCAGGTGGAGTTCGACTCGCCAACGGCGTCAGACCGAGTCATGCAGCTGAGGTCCCTTGCATTGTGTACGGCCTAGGCCTTCTTTGTGCGGTGGCAGCACGGCTTCGACCCTGCGTCCGACCTTGTGGTTGGCGTGTTAGGCTTCCCAGTGACAGTTTGCTTTCGAGGCCTTAGGAAGGAATACCTTCATCTTCTGCCAGTGATTGGTGGAGCTATCGGGAGAGTGATGGAATCCCCCCCCCCACTACTGCCTTGTCCCTCGCACGGGCAGTCGAGATTCCATCTCTTCACATCTGTGTTGCCTTGCCGGATTCAGTGCCTCATGTTATATCTATACCATGCCTTCCGGGCGACCTCGTCATTCAGCGAGTGGAGTACTTAGGGCCTAGGCCTTCTTGGCCAATGCCTCATTTGCAGGTAGATGGGCCACTTCGCCAAAGCTTGCCCTCGGCGCCAGTCCAAGAGGTCGCCTCCTATGTCCCCCCCCCCCCCCCCCCGGTGCACATTTCCTGTTCAGATCCTCATCAGGGGGCAAAGAGAGAGACAGGTTCTCAGGTAGCGGAGCACAGGTTATGACCGCGGATGACCTAGTTGTCGGAAAGGGGCGGACCGGTGGCCCACGTTTGAGCCATCAGCATGATCAGAGTTGAGCGCCGCTGTGGCTCACACCAGTTTGGCAGAGTACAAGAGGATTCGGTTCAGTCAGAGAACTGTTTCGAGCATTTATCACAGCACGCACCCATCGGCGATGGGCTCCCTCTTGTCATGGAGAGGGTCCCTCCGGCTCCTCCAATTTGGTGGCCGCTTCCTTGTCGAGCTTCCTTCTCTAGCTCTCATTGTTTAGTGAGCTCTTTAGGCCCCATTGAGCCCCCAACGAGCCTCTCCCAACAGCCTACCTTAACTCCTAGCTGCACCCTTCTCCTCCCCTCCCTTCGTCCATCTTCGCCCCCGACTCTTCCCGCATTAGTCCCTTCTGCCACATCTTCCATCAGAGCCCGGCCTCCCCTCTGCCTCCACCTCCGCCTCCACCTCTTCAGAGCACTCCCGTCAGCGTCCACAGCAGCCCTCCACATGCAGCGGAGATAGGCGGCGAGTTCTGTTCGCCGCTTGATTCATCGTTTTCTTGAGCTGGTAGAGATGAGCATTCCCGCTTCCCGGTTAGGGCTCTCTCACCAGAGTGTCCAGGTGGACCCCTAGGATCTTGGGGCTTCTTGTGGATTACAATTTCTTCCGATGTCTTCTGGCGGAAGGAACAGATATGTTTCAGGAGACAGTAGTCCCCATTCGGATGTGTGGTTTTCCATTACTCCAGACCCTCTACGCCAGAGAGTGGCGCAGTGATCTTCTCTTTTCCATTGAGTGCAGCCCTGAGGACGGAGTGGGACTTGGAGTCCGTGACTGTCGCCATCCAGGGAGAGGCAATTGAGCTTTCCCACCATCTTCACAACCTTCACATCATTGACGTTCTCACCCATCTATGGCCATTGGGTAGGATGGAGCTTAGAGGCTGAGGCCATAGAGACGCGTTCTCGTTTCTACAGGAGGATCAGAGCCGTCATTTCCCACCACCACAAGACTTTCTCCTGCCAGCTCAGCTTTACTGCATTGGGTACTAGGATGCAGCGCCCTATGCGGGATATTTTATGGTGATGTGAGAACTTGAGGCTCTCTGTATTGGGATAAGCTTTGGCATTTCAGCTGTTGTTCCTTTCTTTTACTTTCAGTACCATGATGATGTATTTCATGGACATGATGTAACATATTGGTCTCATAGGTCATTTTGGCCTTTTGAAGACGTTAATACAACTTTCTTTCTTTCTCTCTATCCGTGTCGACTGCTTCAACACCATAGCCACGGCTATAGTCTATGAGCCTCCCTAGCCCGTCGACTGTACCAACATTTGGTATCAGAGCACCTGCATCTTGCCCATACATCTTTGGTCACCTCTTGCACATACTCCTCACAACACCAGCACTGCCGAGCACCCTTGTACCTGCACATTGCTATACCCTCATACAGGCACTTGCGCACACCACCTGCACCTTGTACCCACCACCTGTGAACGCACTGTGTCCGTCTTAGTCTCTGGCGCCATCTGAAGCTCACAGCCCGACTGTACCTGCAGAGCAGCATCAGCAATAGCAAATTGACATCGTTATCTAAAGCAGTTCAAGCTGTAACTACAAAATCGAACTTCAGATCAAAATCAACTTGGGCTTTTCAAATTTTATTGTAAAATGATAAAAAAAAGTAGGTACAAAAGAAATCAAATTAGAGCTTTTTCCATTTTCAAAAAAAATTGTGCTCAATGAAGCTATTAATCCTTAGTGCTTCATCATTTTTTCAAAATTGAGGGTGCATCACCAGCATTATAGGGTTGCTACAACGTGCTATATCATCAATTTTGAAAACCCTGTTGTTGTTGGAAACCCTATTTTTTTGAAAACCTCAATTTCTAGAAGCCTAATTTATGGAAACCCTATTTTTTGGGATTTGTTTGTAAGGGCAGACACTAGCTCATCAATAAGAGCTAAGACCCCTTTCTCTATCATTATGGGTTTACATTTAAAGTTTGACAGGGTCAACTTACACACTTGACAGACCAAGATGAAATTTAGCTTGATGCATGAAGGCCTTTGGTCTTAAGAGATTGGAAGCTTAGAGATCAAAAAGCCTTTGGGTTGATAGCCATAGGGTTGATGAATGGGCTTTCTAAAGTCCGAGTGTGTGTGTGTGTGTGTGTTTGTTTTCTGTTCAGTTGTGTGTTGTGTTTTGTGTTTGTGGCGTGATCCTGTGTGTACTTTATCCATTGGATCCCATAACTGGGAAGAGCCATGTGATTTATCCTTGACCAGAAAAGAAAAATCGGCATGAGAAATCATGTGCCTAGATTTGTGCTTTACACAGTATGGGGTAATCCCTTGAGGGGGGGTTGTTTGGAATCAAGGTTTTACCTGTGAGTTTGTGTGTGAATCCACTCTTACAGTGACAAACTGTGTGTGAACCACCACTTAGGTTGGGTAAACCACCCTTAGGTTGGGTTTTTGAGTAATATCTAGATATTTGTGAGTGATGTCATTGTGGCCTTTGTAACTTAAAAAAGTACTTGTACTTCATGGAATTAATCAAGAAACTACAAATCATTCGAGTCATGTACTTTCACACTCTCTCTAGCTTTCACTCTCTTTCTCTCTCTACCAACCGGGTTATCCGGTCAGATCTTCTTAGCCTCTACACACATTGCACATGGATCACACCCCCGGAGCTCCCCACGAAGATGCACTTTTACAGAGACCACTTCCTCACACTCATTGAGGATGGATTCATCTAGCAGCCGGGCTACTTGAGTGTTCACATGTCCCATGCCATGCAGATTGCAATTGGCCAGATACGGGTTTCTTCCCACCGCCTCAGAGTGGAGACAGGTAGAGCTGAGCGCATCTTCAGAGCCGAGAATCTCGTACGGACACCCAGAGAGGAGAGGATGTGCCGACTATGCCACACAGAGGTTGAGACGGAGGAGCATTACATATGCCGCTGTTGCCGAGTATACTATGAGAACCACGGGAGGTTTTAGTGTCTATTTCGTGAGGGATTCGGTCCACTCTCGAGGATCATTGACTTCCAGGACCAGCGTTGCCTGGGCTTCTTCCTGCTTGAGCTCCGTAGACACAGGGACACCTTCTTGTGACATAGGCCCTAGCCACCCCGCCCCCTCCCTCGATAGCCAACCATCACCAGTTTCTTCTGGGCCCAGGAGGTGGAGGACACCAACACAGTGGATCTTGTGGACCCTCCACGAGCTGCTCTGGACCTACCTCGCTCGAGAGGAGTTACCTCGGACCGAGCCTCTGCCTCCAGCATGCCCGACGCCCTCGACCCCCCTGTTGGCTACAAATCCAGGACATGCTCCACCGCCATCGAGCTACCTTTCCACGTGACATAGCTGAGGGAGACCTCTCGGCTATACTCGTCAGCCCCATGCTTGACATTTTGGAGAGTGGTATACCATCTACTCGGAGCTGAGGTTTCTCCCATATTTTTATGTTCTCAGTATTCCATGACAAGTTTCCATGGACAGTTTTGTATCACCCTAGTGAGATAGCTATATTTATTTTTTCATTCTGTTTTATTTTCCATTCCATGATGAGATATGCCATGGACATTATTGTATCACTTTGGTCTTATAGGCCCATTGGGTCTTTAGTAGACGCTTAATATATCTTTCTTTCTTTTTTTCTTTCTTTCTTTCTTTCTTTCTATCCCTGTCGACTGCTTCAACACCATAGCAAAGGCTGTAGTCTATGAGCCTTCCTGTGGACTGTACCAACACTCATTATCTACCAGAGTGAGGTCGAGTTAGAGGAGCACTTCATATGCAGATGCACCATATATTATGAGATCTGAGGGAGGTGCTGTTGCTCTTTACAGAGGGATTTGGACCCTTATCTAGGATTGTGGATTATCCAGATCACTGGTGCCAAGGCCTCTTCCTACTAGAGCTTCATCACCACAAAGTCTCACTGATTAGAGACTCGAGACCTCATGGAAGACATCCACCTTGGCCCCAAGCGGCCATCACTTAGTTCTTGCGATCATGAGAGGGTGCCACACCAGCAATAGATGACATACCCACAGCCTCATGGAGCCACACATCTTGGAGTGCCCGACCACTTGCTAGACCTCACTTTGGTGTGAGTCTAGATCGGGCTACGCCACTACGATGAGCCCAATGTCCCAGACTCCCATGACCTCGCCATAAACACAGCCACCAGCCCCAGTTTGAGGAGATCTTGGAGAGGCTTAGAGCCACTTTCCCACGCCTTGTGGATCCGCAGAGCCGTCTACAGGTTATTCCCATGCTTAAAATCCTTGATGGCGCCCACCTCCTACCGACGGGTTAGCTCCATAGGCTGTGTGATGAGGGTGATCCCATTTTGTATCTTATGGCTCGGATTTAACATTCCTTGTTCATAGCGTGTCTTTGTTTTCTTTTGTATTATGATGAGATTACAAGACTCTCTTGTATCACTTTTGGTCTCATAGACCCTTTGGGTCTTTTTGAGTTTTCAATTTTAGCTTACTGTCGGTTTTTCTTATTTCATCCATGACGAGATTTCATGGACACTAAGTACACATCATTTTGGCCTCCTAGACCCTTTGGGTATTTTGAAGACATTAATATAACTTTCTTTCTCTTTCTTTACACACACACACACACATACACACACACACTTTTTTTTTTTGTGAAACCACTACTTTATTAAGGATTGTATGGTATGTCTAGGTATATCTAGCTTCCATGCTCGAGCCAATTGACTTTACCCACCCTTCCTCCATTGTGCAAGGATGAAACCTTCTAGTCCTTGACGACAAAGGTGTCTTTGTTATTCTTCAAGTATGTTCGTAGAACATGGGGTTTCAGACAGATGTCAGGGAGCTTTTTGGCTGTCTGGGAGGAAACATGGTCCACCAACACCAATTTCTACAAGAGCATAGTAGAACATGTACGATAGAGAGGGGTGAGGAGATTATCTAGTAGTTGGAGAGCGAGTTGGCAGCTTGCTAAGAGATCCGAGCAATAAAGGCATCACATACAGTGGTAAGTCCTTCCATAGGTGAAGCTCAACAAGAGGGAGTGTCTAAGGATGCTTGAAAGCTTTCAAGAGAGGAAGTTGTATTAGTGACAGAGTTCCCAAGTAAGGAGAAGATTCTGGAGGCTGAGCCCAAGGAGCACACACTACTTGGAGGTGATGGCGGACAACCCATCCCTAGAGCCCATTCCAATTTCCGAGGACATGGAGTGGTCATCAAGTGAGTTTCATGCTTGTCTCTCCAAATCCATTGAGGTTGAGGATGGGATGAGTGATTCCGCAGTGGTATCTATCATGCTAGTAGAGCATCTATAGGCAGAGTGGCTAGTTCCAGTACCCCGAGGAGTCAGTGGTGGAGATATCATTGAGACAGCAGATCTAGTAACCATGCTATTGGAGTTAGAAGTGATGTGTGAAGCAGAGTGCGATTTCGCCATAAGATCCGTATCCGGTTGGAGCATTGGAGCACCATTTGCACCCGTGCTCTGAGCTAAGTAGGAGGGAATGCCATGTGCACACTCTTTTGAACGATGTGGACATGCTTCTACCCATTTGTCAACTCAGAGGTCGATTACATGGCCGGATTCATGTGTTTCTAAGGAGTATTGTGTCAGTTCATTGTAATATTTTCGAGTCGCGCAATGAGCAACCTAGTGTGGACACAGTTATTGGGTTATTGTGTGAAAAATATTACTTGGACATTATTATGCTAAAAAATATATAGAAATCTTGCTTAACGAAGATCCCAAATGCCCGCAATACTTCGCAACTTTTGTGTCCACTCAGTATTCCATATGGGGTTGCTGAGAGACCTAAAAAATCTGGCAAGGTAGACTGGTAGTGTATATTTGATTGGTAGGATGAGAGAATCTTGCTACATCATGGAGATCCCTGGTATAGGTGGGCTAGACAGTCAAATCCTCAAGTTATGTACGAAGGAGAAGATTTGGACATGGCCATTTTGATCTAGAGAGGAGTCCCTTAAACCTATCACCCTAGATGCTCTGCTCATATTTGTGCAAGGACGGTCCCTTAGTTATAAACGCTACACTGGGAGACCTTTGGTATTGCATTACCTATGCAAGTTCTTTTTTGGAGACAATTGGGAGATCCAACTGGGAGAGACACATCTCCATGTTTTGGTTCCTCAAGCAGTGTAGACTCCTCCCCTCCCAACCTTCCCTCACATTCAAGCTTGAAGCTCCATAGGTTGTAAGTGTTAAAAAAAAGAACCATATTTTATCATACGGCATCCGAAAATTTCATATCGTACCAAAAATTCCCGTACAGTATCGTATCGTACGGTGTCGCATTTTCATACTGTGACAACTATGGCTCTTGCTCAAGTGTGGCTAGACAGGCACACTTCTTCCTCCACGTGAGGTGCCGGAAGATCACTTGTGCGCCTGTTGGTTCTATTAACGTCTGCAAAAGACCAAAGGGTCTATGAGACCAAAAAAAAAAGCATGGTTAGAAAAAAACCACTAGAGTTGAGAGAAGAAACAACCCTATAAGTGCCACTTGTACAATGCGACAATGGTGTGAGAGAGAGAAAGAAAGAAAGAAAGCTGTATTAACATCTACTAGAGGCCGAACTCGACCTATGAGACAAATCAATGTACAACTGTCAATGTCCTCTGGATGTCTAGAAAAAAAAGGACAAAATAAACATGAAATAAACTGTGAAAGTATTGAGCTAGTGAGGGCGGTGATGGATGGAGCACTACTAAAGGCTCAGTATGCAACCTATATGCGTAGGGTATACAATAATGCAATGCAGATCTGTCTAGCTCCAACCAGTACCATAATGGGGGTGTATGATACCAAAATGCTACAATGTATTGATGAACTGACAAATCATGTAAATTAAGCGTGATTATTTAAATAAAAAACCCAACTAGAACTGGGAGAAGAAACAACAGCCTTGTAAGTGCCACTTGTACAATGCTACAATGGTGTTATTAATGTGTATGTAGGACCTGAAGGGTCTATGAGACCATAAAGCTGTTACATGTGATCCATGAAAACCTGCAACATGAGAAGAAGCTTTGGTACATAAGTCATTTATGTGATTGTGTAAATTTTTGACAACTCTGGTTTTTTTTTTTGTTTTTTGTTTTTTGGGGGTGGGGGGGGGGGTGGGGGGTAGTTAAGCTCTTTATTGTTGTTGGAGCTGCATTGCTTGATAGCTTACTCTAACAAGCACCACGCTGACAAAATGATGACAAACTCATACAGAAAGTTTCGTTTTGGTGATTTTTCAGAGGCCCAAAAAATTGTTGGATGGGCAAGAAATATTTGTTTGAATGCAAGTGTGGTGCAGCAAAAAGGAAAGACTCTTTGCCTTACTCGAGAGAGGTAATTCACGGAGTCAAGGTATTAAGTTTCTTGTGAGATGTTTTGGTGAAGGCCTCCTTTTTTCGTGGCATGAAACTACAGGAGAGTGCAAATTTGAACCTTTCTTGCTTTACACATGACATAGCATATGGTGATTTTCTTTTTAATGTACAGTTTGGAACTAGCAGTGTCAAGATTCCGAGCTATAGAGAAAAACACCGGTGATAAATCGAATGATATAAAGGTGTTCACTGTTATCTATGCATTGTTAAATTATTCCTTGCTTTTCTCTTTTGGTTGTTGCTCTTTCCAATCACATGCCACCGGTTTTCATGATTTGTAGGCTTTGGCTGAAAATGAGTATGAAAGTGAACTTGCTTCGTCAGTAGTTCGAGCCAAAGAGATTGGGGTCAGTTTTGATCAAATTGGTGCACTTGAGGATGTGAAAACCACCTTGGAGGAGCTCATTATTCTACCTTTAAAGCGACCAGAGCTCTTCAACAAGGGAAACCTTAGAAAGGTGCACACTTGTTTTTGGGGTTCGTTGTTGCTGCTTTAGAAATAGATGAAAAACACAATACTGTATGTAGGTTTTCTTACTGGGTTGTCATTTTTAATTAGTTCTTAGTGCTCTTTCTGCAATGGGCAGTGTGATTCTTGAAATGATCAGCCTATTGCACATGATGATGTTGAGGACATTCTGAGGGAAGAGAGGACTACCTTACAGAAGATTAGAAAACTTAATTAACAACACAAAAAGCACAAAAGTAAAAGCCACAAAACAACAATCATGCCACACTAGGGGCTGAAGAATCCTGCTAATATTTATGACAGCCGGTCACAACCCTCCAACGCTTCTAAAGACTTCCTAGGCAGCATGGCCTTGCTTCGACCATGCAGGAAAACTTCACAGGTATCCCTACACTTACTCGATACACCACCTCTTCAACCCATCCTGCCTGTTGGGACATCTTTGACCAGCCTTTTAACTGCTAGAACCATAGTTGACCAGCCTGTATGCAGTATGGCCAGCAAAGGGAGATTCTCTGGCTGCAAGAAGAATGGCAGCCGACAGTACTATAGAGTGGGGCACAGGTGGTTGACAGTAGATTTGCCAGTAGAGGGACTGGCCGTGCAATTTTGGGGCTACTGGGAGAAAAAGCTTTAAAGATTTGCTGAACCTTTTCCCTAATGTGGATGTAGAACCCCTTCTTTATTATTAACCCGAGGCTTTGGATGTAGAAGAAAGTACTCTTGCATGGGTTTGCAAGAAAAGCTTGCGGAAAGAGGGGAAAAAAAAAGAGCATCATTTGTAAGCGTGCTATGGACAATTGCTTGACTTGTTTTTGCCTTTATGAAGGGGGACGGGTGAAGTATGAAAGCTTGGGGTATGTGCGCACAGGAGTTAGGGGCAGAACCTTGCGATGCAGAGGGGCAGAGGGAGATGGTCGATAACGTGGACCTTACATGTCTTGCATGCTTTCTACATTTGTAGACATGAATTTTTTAAGGGATGTAGAAAGAATACCAAGACATACCATGAACCCTTGGTGCTATCCGGGTAGCCACTAGCTGGCTAGTTTGGGCAGTCTTGTCAGGAGTTGACAAAACCCAAGACATGGCGTCGAGTGAGGATGTCCTGTGGAGTTGTCCATACTTGAAGTTGTCTAGGCCAAGGGTTCCAGCCAATGGTGTTGACTAAGGGAGCCCATGACATAGAATGGAGTGTGGTGGTATCTTTTATCCTTGACTTTGCATGGATTAGATTGACCCTCAGGTTGACCTAAGGTTCATATCGGTGTTCAGACAGAAATTCGGTTGTTTAAAGGCTATGATATGGAAGGGAAAGTTGGCCATTCCACCTATGATCAAATGCTTTTAATTTTATGTGGGGTGTGATCGATCTGGTGGTATGGAATGCCAAAGTGTATGCTCATGTAGAATCTCTTGAGGCTTTGCGGGTTTCTGATCTAGAATGCTCTATGCTTGGGCATAGTTAATCTATGGTAACTATGAGGGGTAGTGCTAGTTTGCGAGTGAACAAGAAGATAAGGAACTTTCTTGGTTGTTTGAGCATGACATGTTACCCGTAGGGTGATTCCTCACACACGCTCTGGTGACGGCCAAGTGATATTGATACATAGTGATGCATGAGGCCGCCTTAGAATTGTATATGAGAGAGAGATAACTTCTCCGTCTAGGACTAAGTGCCTAAGACGAGGTTGCATATCCAAGATTCAGGATCACTCAGTAGTGGATGTAACTCCACATATGATGCTATACTTGTTTGCTTTTGGAAGAAGGAGAAGGGTATCTACATGAGGACATGTTCATTCGCAATTTGGGGGAGTGAGAAAAACAGACATGATAAGTTAACTCAAGTTACTCATTGAGTAATGGACTTTCCACCTATTCAATGGGGCGTGACCGGGATGGAATTTGTTATAAAGTCGTATGTTGTCTTCAAGTTATTCGAGGACAAGGGACATACGTAGGATTGTTTGAAAGTTGTATGTGATCTTCAGGCATTCAAGCACACAGGATATGCAAAATTTGATGGGAAGTTTTATGCTTGTCCTAAAGTAGACATGAATATATACACATTGGAAGCACATTAGGACTTGTTTGCACATTAAGTGAACAAGTGGCCGACAACTTATGCAAGATGCCATTTCGTATGATTGATGAGTTGTGCTATGGGTTTGTGCTAGGGTTGTTATGCGAAAACACATTGGAAGTACATTAGGACTTCTTTGCACGTTAAGTGAACCGAGTGTTTGCTAACAACTTATGCGAGATGCCATTTGGTATGATTGACAAATTGTGCTATGGGTCTGTTCTAGGGTTGTTAAGGGAGAGCTTGTTGCACTTTGTGATTGGTTGTCCTATTGGGACGCAGCTCTTGGATGAAAGTTGGATTGATAGTAAGCAATTGGATCTTTATAGCAAGTTCTGCAAGAGGAGTCTTACATTGGCTTAGATAAGAGGCAAGAGACTCGAGTAGATGCTATGGATGGGTGTTCGGATATGAAGATTTTCTTATAGAAGCTTGTTCTCCTTATGCATTTGCGAGGACGTGAATTAAATCAAGGGGGGAAGTATGTTACGTCCCAACTGGCCTAAGGTTTGGGTAGGGAACACTTGCAATTAACACGAGGACTAACCAAGGATTAGGTTTAGAGTTAACCCAAAATTAGGGTTAACGCTTAGCCAAGGGTGTGGGGACATGGAGGGTTTACATGTAGGGTAAGGGCAGATCTAGATTGCCCGTGGGATTGGAAATAATAGCACGGGCTAATAGTAATAACTAGGGGCTATTAATGGCTAAAAGCTTATAATAAAGGAGGAAAGCTTTATAAATAAAAGTAGGCCACTTATAGGGAGGTTATTACTATACGTAACTTGGGGTCACATATTAGACACGAGATCAAGGAGTCATGCGGTAACTTGGGGCTACTCTAGAACGTGCAAGATCTCGTGGCCATGGAGCTGTTAGTAGGTGGCTATGGCTTGGTGGTATGGGATGCCAGGTTGGGGTCATCGATGACTGGCTAGCTTGCAGCAATCTGACCTCAGGCTCGGGGGTTGTTCGAGGTACCGAACCTACAGTTGGGTGGTGAATTGCTAGCCACAATCTATCGTGGCAGTCACTTGACGTGTTCGACGTTCAAGTCTATTGAAACCTTGCTATGATTTCTCAGGTACGTCCTCTACCTCGCTCCACAGTGGTTCTATGTGTGATAATGTCTGATAGTCCTTCGGCTTTGGTCCTATGTGGACCTTAC
Source organism: Cibotium barometz (assembly GCF_041138505.1). Classification (NCBI taxonomy): domain Eukaryota; kingdom Viridiplantae; phylum Streptophyta; class Polypodiopsida; order Cyatheales; family Cibotiaceae; genus Cibotium; species Cibotium barometz. The sequence continues at coordinate 6,868,753 of NC_141078.1, forward strand.
ACTTTCGACGTTGATTGAATGGGACAATGTATAGACACTATCTACCTGTTGCTTCTTCTGTGTAGGGTCCTTGAGAGATATTGTGTTTCACTTTCTAAGAGGTTGGGCTTCCACAAACCTACTCATTTAAATACCTCTATATAAGAGTTTGTTGTCCATCTCTTTTGCAATCTCAAGAAATTCCGCTTCCAAAGTGCTATCCATTTTCAAGCCCATTTAACTACCTCCTTCAAGGCTCTTTTTGGGTGATTTTTAGACTTCAAGATGTAGAAGATTAAGAACCACCACAATAGGTCGCTTGTATTGCAAGCATAGTTATGGGGACACGAGGCAGAAATGACAATTTTCAGGGGGTTGAAACAAGGAAACAGAACATGAGGAAGGGGGAGGGAAAGAAGAGGGAGATACAAAAAAAAAAGAAAGAGAGCCTCTCCGTCTAACTCTCTTTCTCTAATTGAGCCTCTCTGTCTTAACTCTCTCTAAGCTAAACTGTCTCTATAACACTATAACTCTCACTTTGTCTCTCTTTAACCCTCTCTAACTTCCCACAGACATCGACATATGATCAGGGACATTCGGGCACGACACCAGAGGCGACTACTACAGGAGAGAGGACAATCGAGACCCATTGAACTGGCGGCCATCTTGCATATCATTACAACTGGCGCTGACATGTATGACATATTTATTACACCCCCCCCTCACCACAGGATGGAGCTCACTAGGAGCATGCCTGCATTGAGCATCGTTGTATCACCCTGGCATATAGTTGTGCATTTACCCCAGTAGTGCTCCATCCTTATATATGTACATACATCCTGACATCACAGTAGCAGTTTTCTTCCAGTTGTTGTATTGTGCACTGAGCACCATCTGATACTCAGAGATACCACATACATTGTACATGGTTCATCATACCCGGACCACAGGCTAGTGTAGGAGCTCGGTCGAGAGGTGTGACACTCGACAGAGCCACTGAGTTATGCAAAGCTTAACGCCCCAGACCCCATGGCCCTCGCCTACGGCCACGCCACCAGAGGAGGATCCGGGCCATTATCGCAGGACCACCTCGTGCCAGCTCAGTTTTACCACCTTGAGCACCATGTTACAGCGGCCCATGAGGAATGTATTAGGGTGATATGAGAGCTCTTTGCTCATGTACCTAGATCAGATTTTATAGTTCTAGATTTTTGTTATCTTTCTTTATTAGCATTTTGTGCCCAGGATGATGTACCTCATGGATATGATGTAACCTTTTGGTCTCATAGGTCATTTTGGCCTTTTGAAGACATTGATACAACTCTCTCTCTCTCTCTCTCAAACACCCCCTGACCTCTAGAGCCCGGTTGAGAGAAGTGACATTAGATAGAGCCACCAAGCTATGTAGAGCCCGATGCCCCCGACATAGTGGCCCCCCGCCCACGCTCACGTCACCTCAGGAGGATCATAGCCATCATTTCCCACCATCGTAGGATTGTCTCCCAACGGCTCCGACTGGACACCTCATAGAGAGCCACCACAGATTTCTTTGTGGTACACACGAATCCACTGCCCACAATAGTTCCTCTACTACGACATCTAGCCCACCACCTATACCCATGCTCTAGCCCCACGCCCTAGAGTTGTTCTCAGCAAGAGAACTCAATCCATTCTACGAACCAGACATCCCCGACCCAGAGCATTAGGACCCTCCACCATACAGAGATAGATTCGTGAGGTTCTCCGTCGACAAGACACACTCCCATCATAGAGGCCTAACATGCACTGCACCGTGAGATCGGTTCTGTCCGAGGTGGGTATCGTCATTAGCTGATCACAGTATATCTCACTCTACATAGGATCATCTATTGATCACATGTACTGTTAGATGTTTTCATTTTACTTTTTCTTTCAGTTTTCCATGGCTCAATATATCCATGGTACCATTGTATTACTTTTGGTCTCATAGGCCCTTGGGGTCTTTCTTAGACGTTAATATAACTTTCTCTCTCACTCTTCGCCCGCTTCTCTTTGTTCTCTTCTCTCTGTTCGCTTCTCTCTGTTCGCCCACTTCTCTTTGTTTGCTTCTCTCTCTTCGCTTCGCTTCTCTCACTGCCCCCCTCAAGCTCTTCGCTTCTCTCTGTTTGCCCGCTTCTCTCTGTTCGCTTCTCTCTGTTCGCTTCGCTTCTCTCACTGTGCCCCCACAAGCTCTTCTCTTCTCTCTGCTCGCCCCAAAAGGACTTGGCCATCTCTCTCTCTCTCTCTGCTCTTGGAGATCCAGAGAGTCCATCGTCAGGAGCAGACGCCCGACTGGCAGGGAGTCCACACAGAAATAGATTACTGACTTCTTTAGAGGGACTACCCGGGAGGACACACAGCCGACAGCCCAGCAGCGAGCACCCCGTGGGACTCTAGTTGAGAGAGCTATCGAGTTGGGCAGATCTAGACGCCCGAGGGTTCGCGGATCCTCACATCGGAGACGGTGCCTACACCGGAGGATTCAGAGCATCATTGCGAGGCATCCGGCTCGCCCGACCAAGCATCTCAGTGTGGTAGATATCCAGGCCATCCGGCAGAGACCCATTCTAGAGCTCCTAGGATGATCACGACTCCAGCCATATACTGTTGTACTCATTGTCACTTTTGTACTCCCCTGTATTCATGTATTCATGTATCCATGTACTCATGTACCCGATTTTGACTAGTAGCATTAGCTTCCCACTCTCCCTAGTTGCTGATATTGTGCTTATAGCAGACTCACCAGAGGGTATGCAGAGGCACTTGGATACTTTACATGCTTATGCATAGGATAGTGGGCTCTCAGTTAACCTTGGTAAGACCAAGGTTATGGTGTTTAACACTACAGCTCAGTGGGTCTGGAGATCAGCGCCTATTTTCACATATGGGCACGAGACAGTGGAGTATGTTGACTCATACACATCTTGGAGTGGTGTTCACTGGGCCCACATTTTCCATGAGGGGGGCAGCAGAGGCCAGATTGACTAGAGGATATGCAGCACTAGGAGGTCTAGAGAGGATGTGCTCACAGGTATAGTTTCAGGAGCCACGCACTAAGCTGTGGCTTTTTGACACGCTGGTCACATTGGCTATGCTATATGGAGTATAGATCTGGGGGCCTAGCCTAGATCGTCACAGTCGATCAGGACGCACATACGATGGATGGAGATCGATGGAGAGACCACTTGTGTCCATGATCTCTAGGATGATTCGGGCTAAGGCCTCGGTACCCCATGATATTATCAGAGCCGAGATGGGAGCGCCACCGATCGTAGTCGAGGCTCTTGCGAGATCAGTGTCCTTCATTCATAGCACCTGGGAGCTTCCCCGACACCGGTATGCATGACTTGCTTTAGAGTCCTCTCATCAGCTAGCCATGGAGGGAGACACTTCATGTTGGTATGCGCAGATAGCATCCTGGTTTGAGCTTCATGGGTTCAGTTTAGACAGACTTCCACCCTTCCAGTACTCTCTGGAGGCACCCTCTCTCACCTTGACACATTTCTGAGATTAGTAGAGTCATCAGACAGGACCTCATTCTGTTGGACACTAGGAGTTGGGGACGAAGATGGCTTTCTATAGAGACCATCTTCTCCGCACCACTGAGGATGGTAGAATGGCTCGAATGCATTTTGGATCTTTGGACCCCTTGAAACGGTCCAAAAACCCAGAGTTTCGGAAGTTTCCCTCAGCTATGATTGCAAGGGTTTTTTAAAAGTTATTCATAACTTTCAATGTCCATGCATAGCATAGTCACAAGAAACGTTTCAAGGTTTCAAAGGTTTTTTCCGAAAGGTTTTGTCCGCCGCTAAAAAATCTGCAGGTTTCGAAAAATTACACACACACACACACACACACACACATGTATATGTATGTGCACACACACACACACGTGTTTGTGTGTGTGTGTGTGTGTGTGTGTGTGTAGATATTATTTATATATATAATAGCAATCAACTTATGCGTTTACACAAGACTCACTATTATGCATGACTTGACGACACACACACACACACACACACACACACACATGTATATGTATGTGCACACACACACACACGTGTTTGTGTGTGTGTGTGTGTGTGTGTGTGTAGATATTATTTATATATATAATAGCAATCAACTTATGCGTTTACACAAGACTCACTATTATGCATGACTTGACGACAGTGAAGAGCTCCTTGCATAGCTAGAAACACAGGTTTCTTATCTCACAAAGCATTGTATTCAATTTCCTATGCCCATTGTGTTGTCCACATGCACATCTCCATCTGGACTTGCTAAATGAGACACACCAAATCCAATTTAGGAGTAGCAAAATTCTTGACTGTTCACCAAAAAAACAAGCGTATAGAGGAAATTTAGTAGAAACCATACATTATGGACAAATTTAACGGAAGTTAGGATTTTAAGGCAAATTCAAAATGTAAATTATACATTCAGCCATAGTTCATATCATTGGCATACGATTGGTGAAGCAAATAATATATAAACAGGAGAATGATACGGGGGTTGCATACCTGAGGTTTTTTTTAAATACAAAATTTTGGGCTTTGACGTGTGTACTTGCTTGCGCTGACCTCAAGGTCTTCTCTGCTTTTGCACTTGCGCCCACTTATGAGCCTTTGCATCTGTCAGCCAAGTACGCTTGTCAACGAGTCTTCACTTGTATAGTATGTACACCCGTTGCTTGTACAGCTTGGGCGGCGGGGCGTATGCAACTGGGCCATGGCCCATTGAAGCTGTAGAGCCATTGCCGTAGGGCCCAATGCCTAGGCCAAGTCTCCAAGGCCCAATGTGCAAGCCCCTAGGGCCTAAACCCAATTCAAAAATTGGGAATTTTTTAAAATTTGCAGAATTGGAGCTTTTAAAAAATGTACAAAAAATTGAGGTTTTTAAAAATTTTCAGAAATTGGTGCTTTTACAAATTTATAGAAATTAAGGCTTTTACAAAATTTAAAAAATTGGGGCTTCTAAGTGGACATTGGACATCGGAAATTGGGCCTTTCTTATTTTTTGTAAAATTGGGACTTTTAGTGTAGTATTTCCATTGATTTTGGTCGACAATTGGGGCTTTATAGGAAGGGGATTTTAGAGTCGAGACTCTAAATTCAAGATGGGGAGACCCAAAGTCCTAGAATGGGACCACATGATTATTGTGAGACGCGCAGGCAAGGGTATGTTTACATGTAGGTGAAAATATTGTGGGCATGAGTGGAACGGTGGCCCTTTGCGCATAAGGGCCCATATTTTATGCATTATTGGCCATGGTGTGGGCAAATATACTAGTGCCCCGAAAATGCGAAAGATGTATGCAGAGGATTGCATGTGGGCTTGCCACCAGTATCTGTAAGAAAGGGACCGTGCCGCCATCCTAAGGAAGGCCTTGTGACATTTCTTCATGCGATTTGAGCTGCCCTAAAGCTGCCCCCATTGATCTCTTAGGGTATGAATGATATCGAACTAGATGCTCCAAATGGAGTCTGCAGGCAGGGTGAGGGTGCCTTCGATGGCTTTGCTATGCAACGAGCTCTCCATATATGCCATGGAGCTATACTATTGCAAATTTCCTATCGCTCGCTAGAACCTAGGATCCAATTACCAGTAGGCGGAGGGAGAACTAGCACAGTGGAAATACAAAGGTGAGAGACCTCAAGGCCCCCACCTTCCTCCTCATACGGCATGATGATAGCAACCTAAATGGCCCAAGCAACAGTGCCCCACGTAACAATATGAGCGGGAGCCTAATCCATAGAGAAAATGAATAGGAACCTTTGCCAGAACTGCGTGGCCTCTGGGCAATCCCAAAGACAATGATGTTGAGACTCCTTGGGATGGCTACACTTCTGACATAATGTTGGTCTGCCCCCAATGGCCAACCAAGTGCCAACGGCTAAGCTCTGTGTGCGAGCCGCCACAAGAAAAGGTTGATCTTCTACGGTCGAAGGCTGTCCCACAACCGCTGCCAAAAATCTGCGAGAAAATGCGTTGGGAGGCCCTGGGATTGCCAATGTGTTGGTGCTCTACTGGAGTGCCATCCACCTCTGACATCTGAATCTTGCAGTCCAGCCGTGCAATGTAGGCAAAGAAGGGGGTATCTGGTGACTCCTCTCAATCCTGTGGATCCTGCCATGCCCACTCTTTCAGGTCCCACTGGAGACTCGTAATAGGTCGGTCCTCCCACATCCATAGCAGCCATAGTGTCTCTCTGGCCGCCTTGGCCAATGGAGGGTTGATGTGCCACTCATGTGCGTGAAAACCAATCATCCTCACCCTGTAGAAGGTGCATCCTCGGAGGTCCTCTAAGGGGGTCTCTGATATCTCTAGTCTGCCACGAAGCCCAATAGAGAAGATGAGTAAAGCAAAGTGCTTGTCCGCGCCATGAACTATTAGGGCTATACCATACTTGGTGAACACTCCCAGGTAGTGCGGAGGAGAAGGATCCAGTATCGGGGCTAGCCACTCTAGAGGGATGGAAGAGTCTTTGTAAAGACTTAAGTCAGTCTCTGCCCCATATCCCATTAAGGCCCCTCTTCTGAGCCTTTGGGGGTAGCTGTTTGAATGCAAGCCAATCTCGAAGTGACCTAGCTTGGCCCATACGTAAGGCTCCCCATGATACGTGTGGGGGTAGCTGTTTGAATGCAAGCCAATCTCGAAGTGACCTAGCTTGGCCCATACGTAAGGCTCCCCATGATACGTGTGGAGCATATGACCACTAAAGGGTTGCCAAAGCTGCTCCTCGGAGGCTACTAGTGCTAAATACTATAGGGCGTACTTGAGATGATCCTACGCACGCAAGAGATTGGCTGCAAATCTGTCCTCAAATGCTGGGCTAAAACCATGTGCCCGCATCTCTTTGAATATCCATCTGGTGCTCTCAGGCCAAGCCCCCCCCCCCCTAGGGTTCGAGTGCGGGCGGAGATCCTAGCTAGGAGGAAGTCCTTCCAAGGCTCACCGCCCCGAATAAGACCTGTAACAATCAACTTGCCTAACTCGGCACGGCTCTGAATGGAGGGGTCGATGATGTCGAGGCTCCCTCTGCGTCGCGCGGTTGAATGATAACTCTCCAGGCCAGGTCTCCCAACACTGCCAGCCCACAGCCAGGTCTCCCATCATTGCGAGCCCACAGGAAGTTTCGGATCAAATGCTGCACCTGACCAATACATGCCCGGAAGAAAGATCAACTTGATGAAATGTACCACATGGTGGCAAGAACGTGGTTCGCCACGACTACCCGGCCAGCTAGGGAAAGCCTGGACGAACTCGAGTATAATAGCTTCTTCTGAATGCTCAAAAGAAGGGGGGGCGAGCTACTTCTCGGGGGTGATGTCTATGCGAACCTAGCATCCAAGATAGCGCACTGGACTATCTGATCTCAAATCTATCACCACTCTGCTTGGGAATCAAGTGGATGAAGCCCTTCGACAAGCTCTCCGGCATGGCCATCAATCATGTGGACTCGAGTGGTGGGTTGCTTCTTTTTCTCCGGGCAATTGATTGCAATGTGTCCTCGTTGTCCACAATTATAGAACCTCATGATTTTAGGTACGGAAACTTCCTTTGGCTTCACATGTTCACTCGTTGTTGTTGGCACCTTGTTTGTCATTGTTCAAAGCCGTGCCTCTATTCACATTGGCATTCTTGTCAAACTTACGATAAGGAACAAACTTTTTAAATTTGTTAGTATGAGACTGATGTAGTGGTTTGTTCTCCCTTGGGACTCCATTCTTTCGCTCACAATGGTGGGCTAAAGAGATAGCCGTGGATAGAGAGAGTGGTTGAAACATGTTGATCTCCGTCCTAAGTGTAGGCTTCAATCTGGCAATGAATTTCCGCGTTTGGTCCTTCGGTCGCACTCTCCCAATGGCTTGAAGTTAGATAAGTGTTTGCCAAAATTGGTTATCAAGTTGGCGTAGCATATCCCATTGTTGACGCGTCATGGCTTTGTATTGAGGTGGAAGAAAATTTTACTTGATGAGCTTTTGAAATTCCTTCCAAGTCCTTGGTCTATCCCGTCCTTGCTTAATGGCGTTCCACCATAGAGATGCGCTTTCAAGCAAATGGTTGGCAGCACATTTAACTTTGTCCTTCTCTGAAAACTCTTCCCTAGAAAAGTAGTCATCAAGTTGACTAAGCCATGAAAATACAATCTTTGGTTCCTTCTTACCATCAAAATTTAGAAAAGTGACTGCTTTTCGACTAATCTTCTTGCCTTTTCGTTCTTCTCGATCTCGAAAAGTCTCCTAGATGGTACGACGGATGTCCAGTTGAGGCTCAACACTTCGTTCACGTTTCTTGCTGTTGACTGTTTGCTCTAATTCCATTCTTTTAGATCTTTCTTGGTTGAGTTGAGCTTGAATAGATTGAATTTTCTCCATGATTGTTGGGGGTTGTGGATTTGCCATGGTGTATGAATAAGAAGAAGAAGAAGAATGAAATGCACAAATTGATAATATTTACGATAAGCAAATGGAAAAGTAATACTTATTGCCTTGTTTAAAATTTGAACCAAGTCCGAATCTTATTGGAATTTGATGTAGAGATGAATCCGTTACCAAATGGTAGCCGATCCGTGAAGTAATGCCAAAGCTAGGACCACACATAGTAAAGTACAAACTCTAAATTTTTGTGTGAAAGCTCTGAATTTTCTGAGAAAAATGTGGGGAAAGACCACACGTCAAACGCCATTTGATTCGGAGGTGATTTAACTACTTTTTGGTAAATTACGGACTTCGAGAAGTCCTTTTTTTAACCAAATTTGAAAATCCCGCAATTTTGAGATGCTGTAATTTTTTGAGTAAAACGGGTATGAAAAATTGAGAATATTTTTAGTTTGAAGCTGGGCCAAAGATTAATTTATCATTTGATTTCAATGGTGAGTGTGTCTGTCTTAAAGGATTAAGAGAATCTAGTGGATGTGCTCTCCTTAGCCACACCCGGGCTAAGCGAGTCATGAGGAAAAAAGAGAAGACTTATTTAGTCTTGGTTAACGTGCTTACTGCTTCTAAACCACCTCCTAAGGACTCATCGCACGAACAATTCATTTCACAATTTTCGGATTGTTTCATGAATGAGCTACCACCAAGTTTACCTAATTCAAGACCAGAAGACCATAGGATAGACATTATTCCTGGTAGCATCCCACCTTGTAGAGCTCCTTATAGGGTAAACTTTTTAGAGCAAAAAGAGATCCAGAATCAGATATAGAGGACTTACTCGATGAGTTTCTATCAAGTAATGCCACCATAACCTCTCGGTAATATGCCACCATAGCCTTTGCCAACTCCTCAGTTGTGAAGGGGTCAAGAGAAAGGTCCTAAGAGAGGGGGGGACCACCTCTCTCGTGTGTCGCCACGCACGCTCACGCGCATCTATCACTTGTGCGGAAATGGGGACATCGTTGAGAAGAGTGTTGAAGAAATCTGTGGCGATGGCTCTCGTATGTGCGGGTCTGTAACAATGGATCAATCTAGGCCTCGCAACCTACGGATACCCTCTCTCCGTTTAGGTGGGCCAGTGGCCCAGCACTCTCAAAGAAATCTGCAGTGAGCCTATCTCCTGCCTGCGTCCAAAATGAGGCTCTGGTGTGGTATCTGTACTCAACCCATCGTGCCTCAATGGATCTAAACTCCGAATGGGCGGCATCTAGCTGACTCTCAATCCACAGGCTATCTCGTGCACTCTCCTAAAGCCGTTGTAGAGAGGCAAGACCCATGTTAATACTCCTCTTCTGATTTGGGAAGCCTGCTATAAAAGACTGCTAATCTCCCCAAGGCCTGCACCCAGGGCTCCTATAGCTCCACCACACCCACAAGCCCTCTGGTCAACATAGAACCGATCACGTCTGGATAGGTTAGGGCTAGATTTCCTCGTGTCTGACGTGAAGAAACACAGACTCTCGGGAGTACAGCCAAACTCTAGAAGATGCCAAGGGTCCTATCTCCTGAGGGCCAAGATCGACTCCTCCCATTCCGAGTACTCTGCACCTGATATATTGGCCATGCCACCTCTGAGTCTCTCATCGGCCGACTCCAGGATAAAAAAAGATTGCATGTGGGCTTGTTGCCCAAAAATGATATTGATGCTCAAGTAGTAGATGTGGGAGAAGCAAATGACTCTTGCAATGTGAGTTAAGGTGCAGGACATGCAAGAAAGAGATAGAAAGTCGCTAAAAGCAAACAAATGCAAGGCAATATGGCAAATTCATGGCACTTACAGGCAAGGAAAAATGCCACAATGGCCACAAGGAGATTCTTTTATGCAGAGGATATCCCGCTCTATAAGATCAAGAGTCCCTACTTGCTTGACATGGTAAGAGCCATTGGGGAAGTGGAGTGGGTATGAGAAGATGGAGGTGACTTTGGAGATGATCTCAATAAAGAGAGAGATGATGAAAGGTTAATTGCCTTGCAAGAAATTCAAGAGCCTGAGGAGGATGAGGGATTGGGAGGCAAAAATGCAGAAGTGGGAGTTGCCACCACTGCAGAGCAAGGTGATGATGAGACAGATGACGATGAGGATGCTTCATCTCCTTCTCATGTGGAGGAAGAAGATGATGATGAGGAAGCAGAATGATGACAAAGGAGTCGTGGCATGATGCATGTTTAGTCATTGGATTTGCTTCTTGAGGTTTGAGCCTTTCAATCTTTGAAGTTTGAAGTTGTGTTGTGAATTTTGTCTTTTGGTTTATGATGTGCAATTTGTGTAATCATCTATGTGAACTTTGAAGTTCAATGAATGTCCCTCTCTTGTGTTTCAAGTATTAACTTTCAAAGTTTCAAGGCTTCCATCATCAAAGTTTAGGGCCAACCTCCAGGGCCAGCCACCAAGGGCCCAAGCTTCTACTTTCAAGTTTCAGGTTTTCAGCCTTAACGTATCTACAGAATCCATACTACTATTTAGTGTCAATTTTGAAATTGTCCAAGACGCTAGTGTGAATGGCTAAGTGTAAGTCCCAACTCCCACAGGCATATGTGGCCCGAAATTTAAGGCCATATATGACTCCACCAGGGGTTGAATCATACCTATCATAGTATCATTCTCCCTGAAGAATGGCAGTATGAAACGTATGATATGAACCATGCATTCAGCAAGAAGAGGGCTGAATATTGTAGATCTGGATATAGAATGCAGGGCATTGCTTTGCAAGCTAGTGGTTAGAGGATTCCTTCTAGGCATTGAGCTTTGGAAGAATTTTTTATTTTCTACATTTTCGGCTGTACACGTGGTGGTGGAGATTGGATGCTCAGCTCACATTTCATCTTTACTGAGGCAGTGTATAGGCCACGTTCCTCTCCGCTTATAGTTGCCATCATCAAAGCCTAGAGTAGCATGAGACCTTTTTTTGAGACAGAGGCTTCCTAGATTAGAAGATGAGGTTGATTGTCAGCCCATTATGTGGAATGGCCTCATTAGAGATGAGGTTGGACGACCTTTGTGTGCATCTGGATATATGTAGTGCATCGATAGTTATTGGTTAGAAAACTTCTAAAGTCTCCCTATGGATCGGGGACTTCCATCTACCCAACACCTTAGAGGGAGCCTTAAGACAGATCGATCAAATTGATGCAGCTATACCTCATGAGTGGATTACTGGCACATTTCACGATTAACATCATCCTAGGTGGCTGGGGGTTTTTTCTAGGACAAGAGTGCCATTACAGGTGTTAGCCTTGCTGGATTTGGATGTGGAGAGAAATCGTATTTTTGATTCTATCTAGATAGGATGGAGGCTGACATGCAGGATATTATTTTTGGCACTGCCTCTTCTTCCAAAGAGGGCAGTTAGCTGCTCAGGAAAGCAGTGGCATGTTGACCCTCCGTCTGAAATTGTGACCCATGGGTTATGGTGCTTATGGTTGTGTGGTGGAACCGTGGAGTGGAGTGGATTGATGCAACCAATCCTAGTCCACCTGTGCATGGCCTAGACAGAGCTGTCCACATGTGCGCTTGTCATGGCTGCACTGCACCGGCTTAATGGCCTGATCAGCCCTCTGCACAGGCCTGCCCTAATCTGTCCAGCCTAATGCGATCCAAGGATAACCCCCTTCTAGCTGCTGTTATACCCTCCTCTCTGTGGCCCGCACATCAGCACCTCTTAGGTGACCATCCATGGCCACCTTTTGCAGTAAGGAATCAGGCTATGGATCCCAAGATGTATAGCTTCCATAGGGTTTACAGCCAACCACCCAAAGAGCTTCACCGTTGTGCACCTAGCAGTACAGGCCATGAGGGTTTTGGCCTCTGATTTTCAGCCCCAACAGCATGCATAAGCCTTGCGTTTTCTCTTGCCCTATGGACATTCATGCTCAGGGCTCTTATTCTCCATGCTTTTCTCACACATTCATGCAGAGAAAGCATGGCTTTCTGCCAAATTTTGCCCGCATGAGGGTACTATCTTGTACATCCTCCATGCATCCGGCTCTAGCACTCCTGAGATCCATGCTCTGATACTTTGTAGACCAAGCCCAAGGATCAACTGACCCTAGAATCGAAACCCTAACGAGGTTACATAGACCCGACATCGTATGCATTGCATGACCGCGATAGATTGTGGCTAGCGACTCACCACCCAACCGTAGAGTCCTCCAAACTCACCCCCGAGCTTGAAGTATGATTGCCGCAAGTATTCTTGGTACCGATGGCCTCAACCTAGCATCCCATAGCACTAGGCCGAACCACCCACCTTGCAGCTCCATGGCCATGAGGTCTTGCATGTCTCTAGTAGCCCTCCTGTCTACAGTGTAAATGCCTCAATAACTTATGAGTGTCACCAAGGTCACTTATATAGCAATAACTTGGCTATTATTGGCCCTTGCTTTATTTATAAGAGTATCGGCTTTAATAATGAGCTTTTAGCTATTATTAGCCCTAGGCTATTACTTATAAGCTCTTAGCTAGTCTAGACCTCATCTTGCTAGCGCCCTTAGCCCACGTGTGAACATCCGAGGTCCCCATGTCCCAGCTAAGCTCTAACCCTAACTTGGGTTACTCCACCGACCCTAGCCCTAACCTTATGCTAGCGGGGACATAACATTTTGGTGGGGGTCTTTTGCACGGATCTTTGCCGCTGTGTTCCTCCGTGGACTGTGCTGGCTGCCTCCTTTGTTTGATGTGCTCCTTGAGCCTTGTGCTCCCTCCTTGTGATACCCTGGTTGGTTGGCTCTAACTTCAACACACCTTTTGATTGAATACGTCCAACGAATTCTCTTTCCCGGTTCGCCCTCCTAACCAAAAAAGCATGTCTCCCTTGACAAATCCAATTACCTTCACCCATGCCTTATGTGAAGACAGCGAAGTGAAGTCCAAAAAGGGATAATCAAACACTTGGCCTCCATGTACTCCGTACTTCACACTAGGGGCCGTATATGGGCTCTCCCCCCTTCTTATTTCTTCTTTAGGAAGCTTTGCAGGTACTTAGTGAACTTGTCACTTAGAGTCCTAGATGTCCATATAATCAATATAATAACAAGTGTAGAAAATAGGTGGAAGTCGACGACGAACACCGTGTTCGTAACTTTGCTTCTCCTTAACTACCACGTGTATTGCCTCCACTCTCCCGTACTATGAGGAGAACTTTGTAACCTCACTTTCCTGTAGTCATGAGCATTGTAGATCTTAGTTACCTTGCTTTTTCTGAAGCCACAAACAGTACCTTGAGCTCTCAATCAGAGGTACTCAACAAGGGTCTTCAATGTTGATAAATTTGGCCCAAAATCACCCAAGTGCAATGAGCTTGGCCCACATCTTCCACAGTCGACATTTCAAGCCATAAAGGCGACATCAGTTTTTTGTACGCTTTTTGTTGTTGCTGCTTCTGTACAACCCACACATCTATTTTTGTTTCTGTAGTGGTCCATAGAGTCCGTACTGATGACATCAATAGTTCATAGAGGTCTTTGCTATCAGTCGTAATGGTATGCTCGTTGTTAATTCAACTATGGCTGCTGCTGTTGTTGCTAGACAAGTGCTCCTCATGTTAGGATCAATGCATGTGGGCTAGGATCCTTGGAATTTAGTGCTCAACCAAACGATGAGGCCCTTCAACGATTTGCTTCTATAAGTACCTCCACTTTTCTTTTCAGTGTAAAATTAGTTAGTGTGCTTTTTGCTTTTAATAATAAGCTACAGTAGGGTTAGGAGTAATGATCCCCCCCCAAGCAAAACGGCAAAACCCATAAGCCAATTTGTGAGTGGATATAGTAACAAATTCAGTTGGCCAAACACATCTTTGGAATTTTCGAGATTTGTAGAGACAATCGACTACATGCAAATAAATCTATGCAATGTCCATGCCCAAAAATGATACACGAATATCATAGAAATCAAACTGAATCTTGAATGTTACATTATTCAAGGCACATTGCACAAGGACTGAGGAATAATAAAGTGAACTACCGAGTCTAATGAGGCATTTTTCCAAGAGTTCATTGACGTAGGCCGTAATCTCCTGGATTTGTGAGGAGGAGAGCTTCTAGGAATTAAATCCATATGATGATCCTGTAGTTTCTCTAAGTGGTTGCTTCTAGTTGGATTATTGGGCATTTGTGCTGTCTTATCCTGCCATGATTCTTATAGTTATATGTGCTGATTCTGCACATGCTTCTTTTCTTTGTGACATCTTAGTATTTCATGGGTTTTGAATGTTATCAAGTTTGTGCTGATTGCATAGAGATGGTTTTGTGTTTAATATTGGCAGCCATGTAAAGGAGTCCTGCTTTTTGGCCCTCCGGGAACAGGAAAAACTCTTCTTGCTAAAGCAGTCGCAACGGAAGCAGGTGCAAACTTCATGAGTATTAATGCCTCCAACATCAATTCTAAGGTAAGGAGTGTGCAAATTAGTCTGTTTTAGTTAGCGTGTGCAGTAAACAATCGTTTGAGGAGGGAATTTGAATGTTGCAGTGGTTTGGCGAAGCAGAAAAGCTTGCAAGAAGCCTTTTTACACTTGCTAGAAAACTGGAACCCACAATCATATTCATTGATGAGGTAAAGGAGCTGCATTTTTACAAGCTGCTTGAGATAGTTGACTTCCAAATCATTGTTCTTATAGATGGATCTTAAAATAGGTGGATGGCATTCTGCGTGCACGTGGAGATGCATCAGAACATGAAGCTTCAAGAAGGGTCAGGAATGAGCTGATGGCTGCCTGGGATGGTCTCCAATCTAAAGAGAGTGAGAGAATCCTCGTTTTGGCCACAACGAACCGCCCATTTGATCTAGATGATGCCGTAGTTCGACGCCTTCCTCGAAGGTCAGTATGTTTTCTTTTTATTGAACCAGTTTTTTCACAAATATTTTTTGCCTCCTTTTTTACAATACAGGATTCTTGCTCAGTTGTTTGCATTTAGGCAGAGCTTATAACGATCTTGTTTTGCATGTTTCAACTTGTTTCTCCTCACGAAGTCATGATAGTTGGTGTTGTGTGCTACATTGAAGGATTTTTATTGACCTTCCGGATTTACAAAATCGGGATAAAATACTACGCGTGCTGCTTGCGGAGGAGGACTTGGGGAAGGATTTCAACTATAGGGAACTAGCTGCTCATACAGAAGGATTTTCAGGGAGTGATTTGAAGGTGAGTTCTCTTTAGCGACAAAAGGTTGTGCAACATCAGCAGCATGTAAAACGTGTTCATGGTGCTATATATCTGGGTCTTTACAAATTTTTCAGCTTCTTACATCCATGTGCATTTGTTGCAGAACCTTTGTGTTGCGGCTGCGTATCGGCCCATACAGGAGTTTTTGGAGGCTGAGAAACAGGTTAATGAGAACCTTTAGTTTGAATAGTTCTGATTTTCAAGTTCAATATAGGGCACTGGGAATCACCAGTAAGAAAAGTTAAACATTACAAGACAATCTTTTATGCTTATGCATTTCTTCCTATTGAACAGGGCAAGGTAGATGGGTGCGTTGCTAGTACTACACCACAAAGAGAATGCCAGGTGTCTCTTCGGCCTTTGTGTTTAGAGGACTTCGTCCAAGCAAAAATAAAGGTCTCTCTCTCTCTCTCTCTCTCTCTCTCTCTCTCTCTCTCTCTTCGGCCTTTGTGTTTAGAGGACTTCATCCAAGCAAAAATAAAGCGCTCTCTGTCTCTCTCTGTCTCTCTCTCTCTCTCTCTCTCTCTCTCTGTCTGCCTGTTAGTCTGCCGGATATGCTTGCTACAGACAACCACGCCAAAGCACCCAGTGGCGTCCTTGGAAAGAGTTCATGGGAACAAGTGCTAAATGATGGAATTTTATTGTGTTTATGATGGCTGTTCACATTTATTTAAATGTGGGTGTGCCTTTTTTTATAAAAAGGCCAGACAAGTTTTTGTATGGGCACTTGGCTTCATTTAATCTGTGGAAACCTTTATACAAAGGGTCGACACAAAAGATGGGATTTCTACTGTGGAAACCTTATACTTCTTGGATACATGTGTGTACAGCATGGCTCCAACATCTGTACCCCATGTGGAGACACATACGTAATATATAAACAGGCAGGACTCCCTAAGGTTAAAATGTATCAAATGGGTAGTTTTATTGATTGTGCCAACTGCCCAATCACCTCTCTCTACAGCCTCTCAGCTCCCCACCAAACTTCTGTACAGCACTGGATACTCTTCTGTACATTTCCGTCTATCCTCAGTACAGCCACTTTAACACTTCTGTACTGCTGAACCCATTTCATACACAGTTTCTGTTCCTGACTCTGCTCCCTCTTCTGTACGGCTGAATCATTTCTGTACTTGCTGTAATTACTTTCTTCATGTACAGCATTTGTACACGATGCTGTCACTACAGTACCGACTGTGCCACACGTGTTAGCAATACCAGCTGATGTCCCCAAGAATAGATGGGGGACGTGTATGAATTAGGAGAGAGAGTAACTATTTGGCCCTCCTAGCTCTATTTCACATGATGGAACCCTTGCCTGGACACCAGACAAGTAGAAGAAGACATGGGGACAGGAACCATAAGGTTTGCTCAAGAAAAGGCACCAGTGTTGGTCAAAAAGCAGGAAAAAGCAAAAAGTCAATTTGAGTTGACCGCGAACCAGGAATATCATTGACAAGAGGAGACTGAGCCGGACTAAAAAGAATTCCAAAAAGCAAGGCCCTGAAGTTAGAAAAGCAAAGCTAAAAAAGCTTTGACAAAAGTGGAGTAATATTTTATTATCAAAAAACAAAAGGGAAAAGCAAGAGTAAAAGACCAAAAGCGAAGTAATATTTTATTATCAAAAAACAAAAGGGAAAAGCAAAGAGTAAAAGACCAAAAGCGAAGTAAGAGGGGAAAGCAAAGCAAAAGTATCGCTTTTTGCTAAAAACAGGGAACTCCTCAAGTATAAAAGAAGCATGAACCCCTCCCTTTTTTAACTTCATTAAAGGATGGAACTCTTCATCATGAACAACACTTTGGGAGAGTGAAGTTTGTCATCATTATCATCAAGTAGTAGAAGAGAACCTTCATCTTCGTCGCCATCCTCTCCCTATTGCTGCACACCTGGGCCGTACTGTTGTACTGTACAGATCTGCCACCTGTGCCAGAGCTGCCACTTGCTTTTAGTGCTGCAGCTGTACCATCTGGCTGCTGACTGCGGCAGCTGCTGCTGCTTGCTGTGCGCAGCCACCTCACTCGTCTGTGCCCAGAGCGCTGCCACCTGTGCGCTACCTTCAGCCAGCGCCAGCCCCTTTGTGCTATCAGTTGTGTGCCGCCTTGCGTTACTTGCATTAGTCAACCTACGCCACCTTATGAACCTTTTGGTTGCACCATCTACCAGTGCTGCTTGGTTGCCAGTATTCTGGTCGAACTGTACTACTTGCCAACACCGCCATACAGCAGCCACCATCTTCGCCAAACTCAGTACCATCATCACCTTTTGGCTAAAACCACCTATTTGTGCGGCCTCTCTTGGTGGATTGTTGCTTCTCCAAGTTTTGGGCAACAAGACTACTTTTGGTCATCATATACTTCGTCATCCTCACATACCAGTTGTGTACCTGGTGTGCCAGCTTTGGACTGGGAAGCTAGACTTGGACTTGGATCTGGATCTGGACTTGGACTCTTGGATTTGGACTTGGATTTGAACTTGGACTTGAACCTGGACTTGGATTCATTGGATTTGGATATTGGATTTGGTACTAGTCCTGTGAGAGATTCTTTTTGGTCATTCTCGTGGTGTGCTCGGCATCAGAGATCTCATACCTCGACACCGACTTCAACTTTGGATTCTACATTAGCATATTTGTCTGCTTTTGTATTCATTGTTGTATTGATCTTGGCCAGCGTGCTCGTGGATTGTTCCTAAATAAATTCCTGAAAGGGGCCGGGGCCTATTCCTTGCTTAGTGTGGTGTACTGTGCAAAGTTCCTTGAACCCCTTCTCTCTCTCCCCCTCTCTCTCTATATCTCTATCTCTATCATGCGTGGTTGGAATCTATCACGGCACGCCCTGCTGGGCTTACAACGGTAGCCCCCCCCCCCAAAAAAAAACCCTTTTTCGGTTGAGTGTTCCCCCCCAACCCCCCTGCCCTTCCTTTTCGGGTGGGTTGTTAAGGTGGGGAGGCCATGAGGGGAATGAAGCGCCTTTTTTTCCTCCTCTTTTTTTTCCCCCATTTGGAGAGGGCAGAACACCTTAATCGTGGAGCCATTAACCAATGGAAGGAGGTGGCTGTCCAATGTGCGGAGTTGCACAACACCTTGAGGAAGGATGTGTAGGATTATACATGTGGTAGTGACCATGTGAACATGGGCTTACCAAGGGCACTTTTTTCCGTCTACATAAAATAGAGGTTTTTTCCCCCTAGACATTTGGTGTGTCCAGACACGTATACTTTTACATTTCAGGTTTGTACTTAGGGTACTTGTGGTTGGACACATCTTATCATTTCATTCTAGTATATCCACACTTCCAAGCTCTCTATTACTTTCTACTCAGTGTTGTTGCTGTTTTTTGTGTATTACTGCTAAACTTAGGTTCTCTCAGAATCCAACAGTGGTATCAGAGGTCCACGTGAATTCTTCCTTGAGCGTTAGCGCACCGTGCAATAGCGCCACCTCGTACCCGATCATACATACTTGCGATGCCTCGTACATGCCCGTACGCCTGCACAAGCTTGTACCCGATCGTACATCCTCGCATTGCTGCGAACCCGATCGTATATTCTCGCACGATGCCTGTACATTCACCATACTTGCAATATATACGATTCGTATTGTCGATACATGCTTGCATTTGTACCTGCAAGCATGTAACAGGTGCAAATCTCAATTTTTGGGACTTTCTACAATTACAACACAAATTGGGGCATTCAACCTTCAAGGTAACAAAATTTCTCGTCAATTGTGCTTTGAACTATCAATTTCTTTCCTTATAAGACTTTTCTCCTATTGATAAATTGGATTTTATAGATGGATACCCCGTACTTATCTGGTATCCTCATCCTTAACCAAAATCAGGATATGACTGCCTTTGCTTTTTTGATCATATCCTCTCCTCTGCCAGGACTCGAACGAGTAGGGTGAGTCTTGCTAATCATTTCGAGAGGAGCTATATTTTTCGGACCCAGTGGAGAGACGATTGCACATGTGGTTCTTAGGAGGATATATCCACGCCTGTTGATTGACTTTTGGAGCCATGTTTCTCTATACAAACCTTATATAAATAAAGAATGTTTTGCAAAGATTCTAGTTGTCTAAGTGATTATGAAAACCAGATATTGAGATTGAAGGAATAAAAGCATTTCAGAAATTGTGTATTTCTGCCTGTGCATTTGCAGTTAGAAATGGCACAAAATGCTGGAGATGTATTTGGTGTATTGGCATAGGAAGACAAGCTTGACGGGAGTAATTACTCCCTAGGGAGCTTTATGATCAAAAACTTGCTTGTGGCGAAGGGCCTATGGGGTTTTGTGAGCAAGGATGATACCTATCTAGCAAACAAGGCAAGGCTTGTGGCGAATCTTTTGAACCTACTTCCAAAATGACCACCATTAGATGCGTGATTGCATTGATTGCTCATCATGGTTGGAAAGTACATCAATTGGATATTAAGACTACCTTCCTTGATGGTGATTTGCAAGAAGCGGTGTATGTATCTCAGCCCATTGGATTTGAGGCAAAAGGTCAAGAAAGAAAAGTATGTAGATTGAAAAAGGCAGTGTTCTTTTGTATCATATGTTGCAGTTTAGAGCCCAAATCACCATGGCTATTGAAGTTCTTCTCAAGCATCTCCACCTTCGCTCCGAAGGGGGTTTCGTTGGGATTCGGAATCTCACGTGTGTCCCCTCGTGTGTGTGTGAACCTTTGTTTGTCTGTCCGTATGTGTGTTTGTATGATCAACTCCTAAAAGCGGTATTATTCTAGTTCAGTGTGAACACACTCTTATAAGTGGATAAGATAAGTGTGCCATGTGGTATTCAATTATTAGCGTGATATTTGTATGGGTTAAAATAGAAGGCTGCAAGACTACCAAAGCATTGTACTTGGTGAGTGAACATCACTTCTATCATATCAATCAATCCATCATTGACGCGTGTAGTACTCAGATCTAGAGATCCAGACGGTCGTGATTGAGAGGACGGAGAGTACCATCTGCTCGCCAGCTCCAACATGTAACTATTGGTCTCATAGACCCTTGCGGTCTTTTGCAGACTTTAATATATCTTTCTTTCTTTCTACAGTTCAGCATTCTCTCTCTCTCTCTCTACGGAGGAGGGCATCCTAGCGGATCTTATCAAGGACCAGAAGAAGACATTGGACAGCACCATCACCGCCATCAAGAAGGACTTATTGACGCGCATGGGGAAGCTGGAGGCCGAAGCGGAAATATGGAAGGAAGAGAAGCTTACTATGCAAGAGGAGTGGGAGAAGGAAAAGCTCGCCATGCAGGAGGAAATCAACCTTTTGAAGGGCGAAGTGGCATCCTTACGCGATCGTCCACGGGAGGAAGGAGAGACTCTTGAGGTGGACAAAGAGGCAATCAAAGAAGAGATCACCAAAACCCTCACCCACACAATCGAGGGGAAAATGGAGGCGGCCCGCGAAGGATGGGTAGAAGTGATGAAGAAGAACATCAAAAAGGAGGTGCAAGAAGATGCACAAGTGATGAAGAAGAACATCAAGAAGGAGGTACAAGAAGATGTACACATGATGCAGTCTACTCTTGATGAAGAGAAGATGCGACGGATCCGGCGCCTCAACATCCGAGTCACAGGGATACCAGAGAGCATTGCCTCCACGCCCGAGATTGACGGGCGGAACCTATGTACCAAGCTGGGACTAAAGGAGGATGAGCCGCTCCCATTCACTAGAGTATGGAGGACAACCCCAAAGGACTCCACCAAAGGCAAGGCCTTAGTGCTACAGTTCTCGGACAAGGAGAGTAGGATGAGCTTTATGAGAAGACGGGCTATCTTGAGGAGCGTGCCAGGGGACCCCATCTACTTCGATGATGACCTCACATGGATGCAGCCGGAGCACAGAAGATTATGCATGCCGAAGATCAAGGCAGCACGCAAAGAAGGGAAGAAGGCACATTATAGGGATGGTCACTTCTACATTGATGGGAAGAGGGTCGAATAGTGCCATCTGACCTATGAGACACGGAGGAAACAACATGAAGACAAAGAGATACACATAGCAGTCTGGAACTGTAATGGAGTCCTATGGACACATCCAGGGAGACTTGAGGAGGTGATGGAGGGCCGGGATATCATCTTGATGACAGAGACACATGAGAGCCCAGAGAGGGGCTTACCACGGGTTGAGGGTTATCTGTGGGAGTCAGCTCACCGACAGGGGATGAGACAAGCCACCTCCTGAGGTTCAGGAGGTATTGCAGTGCTTTTCAAACATGGGTGACATGAGCATGTTTGAGTCGTAGCACGAGACTCGGAGGAGAGATACATGTGGATTAGCTTACACCTCTCGGAGACCAGATGGATTTATATCGCCCTTTGCTACTTTCCTCCGAAGGGGTCACGGTTTGCCACCACCGAGGAGCCGGGTGGAGGAGAGGCTAGTGAGTCTCCATACTCTGTCTTATCTGAGGAGATCTTACACTATTCAACACTGGGAGAAGTCTTCTTGATGGGGGACTTCAATGCACGGACTCAGACCAAACAGTGCGAAATCTATGACTTTGAGGATCCCTTGAGACTAGAGCCGCTAGCTACAGAGGATACAGGGACCACTCGGATCTCCGCTGACGGAGGAGCTGACAGCACCGGAATTGGCAACATTTCCTGGAGCTTGGGGCCCGACACCATCTCGTTATTTATAACGGGATGACTCAATGGCCAGATTCAGGTGGGTTGACTTGCTTTCCAGTGGGAGGCGGCAGTAGTACAGTGGACTATGTGATGGGATCCCGGGAGGCAGCAGATATGGTGTCTCACTTCACCGTACCACCATGCCCCATTGGGGCGGATCATACATACCTATCCCTCACTTTCAGGAGCTTACTGGAGACCCACCCACCCATCATACAGCCACCACGCACTATTTCCCACTTCACTCAGGACCTAGCCGATGTGTACGACTATCATGTTCATGATCAGCTATTTGCCTTAGATCCATCTGCACCCATGGCTATGCTCACCTCCGAGCTCTCACATGTACTGCACTCCGCAGCTGCGAGGAGTTTCCCATACCACATACAAACAGGACAGCCACCTACATCTGGGAGCATGCCCCAGAACCGATGGTATGATGATGAGTGCAGAAACCTTTACCGCAGTCTCCGAGTGTAGAGGGCTCGCGGGGAGATCACCCAGAGGCAGGCAGGCAGGAGGATGCATACTCTCACCCGCCGTAAGCGGCGAGCTTATGAGGAGGCTCAGTACTGGGACACATATCACATGCACATGAGTAGAGATGCTGCTGCTGCTTGGAGGAGACTCAGAGAGCCCCGTCCTCCCACACCTATTACCGATCCTCAGACCTGGCAGACATATGCACAGAGACTTTATGATGTGCCTGCACAGCCCCCTATACCACAGCCCACAGAGCCATGCTCCACAGTCTCCACCTTCTTCACCCCACCTATGGTTAGGAGGGCCATATGCTGACTCCAACATGGACGGGCGACAAATCATACAGGATTACAGGGAGAGCATCTCATCTATGCTATTGATACATTGGCACCATTTCTTGCTCATCTCTTCAACAGAGCTCTGTCAAAGGGGTTTCCAGCTGAGTGGACAATGCACACTATTGTGCCGCTCCATAAAGCGGGAGATGTACTAGACCCCGGGAACTACAGGACCATCATGATTGGCCATATATTGGCCAAACTATACGGGGCAGTTTTGGAGGCAGAGCTGAGCACTCATGCAGAGGTTGGGGGATTGAGAGCAGCAGGCCAGATAGGCTTCCGTCGAGCCTTCTCGACCATCGACCACATTTTTACATTGAGGTGCCTGATTGATCAGGCCAAGGCATGGAGGCAACGGCTCTATTGTTGCTTTGTGGATTTCCGCAAGGCAACGGCTCTATTGTTGCTTTGTGGATTTCCGCAAGGCATTTGATACTGTGCCCAGAGAGCGCCTCTTTCGGCGACTACAGACACTAGGCATACCTTCAGACATGATGTGGGGCATATATAGGCTATATGAGCAGGTCTTTGGGAGAGTCCGATGCCCAGGAGGCTTGTCCAACACAGTTGCTAGCACCATTGGTGTGAAGCAGGGATGCGCGCTCTCCCCTACGCTCTTTGGGCTCTATATTGATGAGGTGGTCGATTACATCACACAGGGAGGAGGCTCTGGGGTTGAGCTATGAGGTATTACTGTCCATGTTATGCTTTATGCTGATGACATCGTCTTGGTATCCGACACGCAGGTTGGGCTTCAAAGACACCTTGTGGCTCTTGATGACTTCTGCGCACAGTAGGGTCTCACAGTGAACCTTGGGAAAACCAAGGTTATGATCTTCCACACCTCACCCGTAGTCAGGAGCCACACTACTCTCACATTAGCAGGAGGGCGGGTCGAGGTGGTGAGCTCTTATGTTTACCTTGGCATCACATTTACTAGCTCAGCTGGACGCTTCTCCATGGCTTAGGTAGTTCGAGACAGAGTGACCCGGGGGTATGCAGCTCTTGCTGGCCTTGAGCGTCAGTGTCATCAGGCACATTTTCAGGAACCCCGAACGAAGGGGTGGCTCTTTGATACATTAGTGACACCAGCCTTGATGTATGCAGCAGCGGTTTGGGCACCAGGGCTTGCAGCCTCCACATGGGTACAGCTGGAGAGACCACAGATCTTGATGCTCTCAAGGATGATACGCAGCAAACCATCCATCCCGTACGACATTGTTCGAGCTGAGTTTGCTGCACCACCTATGGCAGTGGAGGCATTGTTCCAGACGATCTCCTTTATATACAGGATGAGGGAGATGCCCACGGAGAGATTCTCCCGCCGAGCTTTTGAGGCATCCAGACAGCTGGCCGAGGCTGGACACACTGGATCTTGGTATGCACAGATGCTACAGTGGTTCTCACACCATGGGATAGACATTGAGCGGTTGCCACCTTTTCAGTATGATCAGTCTGCTCCACGGGGTTACCTCTCTCTCAATGAGAGAAACAGAGTGATGAGACAGGACATTGCAGCACTACATATAGGAGACATGGACAGCACCAGAGAGCCACTACCACCGAATATGCTATATTATAGAGACCACTTTATGAGCGTCTCAGGGGATGGGTTTATACATCGACCGCGGTACATGGATGTATACATGCCACACAGCTCTCGCGTTGCTATTGGACAGCTACGAGTCTCATCATATCAGCTAGAGATAAGAGGCTGGGAGAGCGGCACGGTTCCCAGAGCTGAGCGGATATGCAGATTGTGCCGCGAGGAGGTGGAGACTGAGGATCACTTTGTATGTAGATGTAGAGCCCACCAGGGGATCAGAGATAGATATGCAGGACTGTTTGAGGAGCACTCTTCACTACATCAGTTGATGGAGGCCTCGGACCAGCAACAGCTTGGCAGACTACTACTAGTAGAGCTTCATAGTTCTCGAGAGAGACTCCTCCAGACACCCGGTGGGAGACAGTCCCAGCTCACAGATTTCTTCGCCTCACAGAGGATGGTTTCATCACTCGTTCGAGATACATGGACATACATTTGTCACATGGCATCAGATGCACTATTGGTCAGATCCGCACTTCCTCTCATCAGCTGAGGATTGAGACAAGTAGATATGGACCACAGAGAGTACCGGCAGAGCAGCGTATATGTCAGCTAGAGCCAGAGATAGAGGAGCACTACATCTGCCAATCCCCAGTGTACTGTGAGATTAGAGGGAGGTTCCATTGCCTTTTCAGAGAGGGGCTGGGCCCCTTTGCCAAAGTGATGGACTACAGTGACCAGATATGCCTAGGACTTTTTCTACTAGAGATACACCTGCATAGAGAGACTCTCATACGTGGAGGAGTAGCACACCCAGGTCTTGTGCAGAGATAGCTTACTGATTTCTTTGGAAGCACCACTTCAACACAACAAAGGCAAGGTTACGACACAACCGCATCCACATCCAGAGAGGTCACTCTTAATCGTGCCTCTCAGTTATGTCAGGACAGACGCCCTAGACCTCGGGGTATCCGTAGTAGATCTAGATGGCATGGGAGGATTAGAGAGATCATCGCAAATCACCAGCAGATACCCTCCAGGAAGTTCACCCCGAAGAAGCTTGTCTTCATGCTTCAGCGACCTATGAAGGATTTCATCCACTGAGGGCCCGTCTATACCCTCACACATTCATGAGCCTCACGCGCCCACAAATGTCTCTGTGTGGACACTTTTGTCCCCTCTTAGTAGCTTCCCATGTTTCCCATTTTCCCATGTTGCTCTTGATCTCTAGATCTTTAGATCTTTTCTCACATTTTTCTATTACACACCACTGACATTTGTACTTCATCTGACCATATTATTTGTAACTTTTGGTCTCATAGGTCATTTTGGCCTTTCTAAGACGTTAATACAAATTTCACTTCATTCCTCCCTCCCTCCCTCCCTCCCTCCCTCCCTCCCTCTCTCTCTCTCTCTCTCTCTCTCTCTCTCTCGCTGCCCGCTTGCTTGCCTGCGCCCCCCCCCTCCCGCTTTGCTGCCCGCTACTTGCCTGCGCCCACCCCTCCCGCTTCGCTGCCCGCTTTGCCACCCCTCCCACTTTGCTCTGCGCCCACCCCTCCCGCTCTTCGCTCTCCCCTCCCGCTGCTTGCCTGCGCCCCCCCCCCCCTCCCGCTGCGCCCACCCCTTCCGTTTCGCTCTGCGCCTCTCTGTCACTGTTCGCCTGCATTCGCCCCCTCTGTGTGCAGCCCGTCTCTTTCGCCAGGCCTCTCTGTCACTGTTCGCCTGCATCTGTCTGCGCCCTTTTCCCCACTCACCCTTGCTCAGGCCCCCAAGGAAGCAACATAATGGGGACTTGAATTTCATCCATTTCTTCTCTCTCTCTCCCACATATTTACCTGCTCCTTTCAAACATTCCCTCCCTCTACAATGGGAGGGTCTGTAGATGACAAAATCAGCCAGCTTGATCATATCCTTAGGGATCTTATTAAGGACCAGAAGAAGACACTGGACAGCACCATCACCGCCATCATCAAGGACTTATTGACGCGCATGGGGAAGCTGGAGGCCGAAGCCGAAATATGGAAGGAAGAGAAGCTTACCATGCAAGAGGAGTGGGAGAAGGAAAAGCTCGCCATGCAGGAGGAAATCAACCTTTTGAAGGGCGAAGTGGCATCCTTACGCGATCGTCCACGGGAGGAAGGAGAGACTCTTGAGGTGGACAAAGAGACAATCAAAGAAGAGATCACCAAAACCCTCACCCACACAATCGAGAGGAAAATGGAGGCGGCCCGCGAAGGATGGGTAGAAGTGATGAAGAAGAACATCAAAAAGGAGGTGCAAGAAGATGTACAAGTGATGAAGAAGAACATCAAGAAGGAGGTACAAGAAGATGTACACATGATGCAGTCTACTCTTGATGAAGAGAAGATGCGACGGATCCGGCGCCTCAACATCCGAGTCACAGGGATACCAGAGAGCACTACCTCCACGCCCGAGATTGACGGGCGGAACCTATGTACCAAGGTAGGACTAAAGGAGGATGAGCCGCTCCCATTCACTAGAGTATGGAGGACAACCCCAAAGGACTCCACCAAAGGCAAGGCCTTAGTGCTACAGTTCCCGGATGAGGAGAGTAGGATGAGCTTTATGAGAAGACGGGCTATCTTGAGGAGCGTGCCAGGGGACCCCATCTACTTCGATGATGACCTCACATGGATGCAACTGGAGCACAGAAGATTATGCATGCCGAAGATCAAGGCGGCACGCAAAGAAGGGAAGAAGGCACATTATAGGGATGGTCACATCTACATTGATGGGAAGAGGGTCGAATAGCGCCATCTGGCCTATGAGACACGGAGGAAACAACATGAAGACAAAGAGATACACATAGCAATCTGGAACTGTAATGGAGTCCTATGGACACATCCAGGGAGACTTGAGGAGGTGATGGAGGGCCGGGATATCATCTTGATGACAGAGACACATGAGAGCCCGGAGAGGGGCTTACCACGGGTTGAGGGTTATCAGTGGGAGTCAGCTCACCGACAGGGGATGAGACAGGCCACCTCCTGAGGTTCAGGAGGTATTGCAGTGCTTTTCAGGCATGGGTTACATGAGCATGTTCGAGTTGTAGCACGAGACTCGGAGGCGAGATACATGTGGATTAGCTTACGCCTCTCGGAGACCAGATGGATTTATATCGCCCTTTGCTACTTTCCTCCGAAGGGGTCGCGGTTTGACACCACCGAGGAGCCGGGTGGAGGAGAGGCTAGTGAGTCTCCATACTCTGTCTTATCTGAGGAGATCTTACACTATTCGACACTGGGAGAAGTCTTCTTGATGGGGGACTTCAATGCACGGACTCAGAGTAGACAGTGCGAGATCTATGACTTGAGGATCCCCTCAGACTAGAGTCGCTAGCTACAGAGGATACAGGGACTACTCGGATCTCCGCTGATGGAGGAGCTGACAGCACTGGATATGGCCAACATTTGCTGGAGCTTGGGGCCCGACACCATCTCGTTATTTATAACGGGATGACTCAGTGGCCAGATTCAGGTGGGTTGACTTGCTTTCCAGTGGGAGGCGGTAGTAGTACAGTGGATTATGTGATGGGATCCCGGGAGGCAGCAGATATGGTGTCTCACTTCACCGTACCACCATGCCCCATTGGGGCGGATCATACATACCTATCCCTCACTTTCAGGAGCTTATTGGAGACCCACCCACCCATCATACAGCCACCACGCACTATTTTTCACTTCACTCAGGACCTAGCCGAGGTGTACGACTATCATGTTCATGATCAGCTATTTGCCTTAGATCCATCGGGACCCATGGCCATGCTCACCTCCCAGCTCTCACATGTACTACACTCTGCAGCCGCGAGGAGTTTCCCATACAACATACAGACAAGACGGCCACCTGCATCTGGGAGCATGCCCCAGAACCGATGGTATGATGATGAGTGCAGAAACCTTTACCGCAGTCTCCAAGTGCAGAGGGCTCGCGGGGAGATCACCCAGAGGCAGGCAAGCAGGAGGATGCATACTCTCACCCGTCGTAAGTGGCGAGCTTATGAGGAGGCTCAGTACTGGGACACACATCACATGCTCATGAGCAGAGATGCTGCTGCTGCTTGGAGGAGACTTAGAGAGCCCCGTCCTCCCACACCTATTGCCGATCCTCAGACTGGCAGACATATGCAGAGAGACTTTATGATGTGCCTGCACAGCCCCCTATACCACAGCCCACAGAGCCATGCTCCACAGTCTCCACCTTCTTCACCCCACCTATGGTTAGGAGGGCCATATGCCGACTCCAACATGGACGGGCAACAGATCATACAGGATTACAGGGAGACCATCTCATCTATGCTATTGATACATTGGCACCATTTCTTGCTCATCTCTTCAACAGAGCTCTGTCAGAGGGGTTTCCGGCTGAGTGGACGATGCACACTATTGTGCCTATCCATAAAGCGGGAGATGTACTAGACCCCGGGAACTATAGGACCATCATGATTGGCCATATATTGGCCAAACTATACGGGGCAGTTTTGGAGGCAGAGCTGAGCACTCATGCAGAGGTTGGGGGATTGAGAGTAGCAGGCCAGGCAGGCTTCCGTCGAGCCTTCTCGACCATCGACCACATTTTTACATTGAGGTGCCTGATTGATCAGGCCAAGGCACCGAGGCAACGGCTCTATTGTTGCTTTGTGGATTTCCGCAAGGCATTTGATACTGTGCCCAGAGAGCACCTCTTTCGGCGACTACAGACACTAGGCATACCTTCAGACATGATGTGGGGCATATACAGGCTATATGAGCAGGTCTTTGGGAGAGTCCGATGCCCAGGAGGCTTGTCCGACAGTTGCTAGCACCATTGGTGTGAAGCAGGGGTGCCCGCTCTCCCCCACGCTCTTTGGGCTCTATATTGATGAGGTGGTCGATTACATCACACAGGGAGGAGGCTCTAGGGTTGAGCTATCAGGTATTATTGTCCATGTTATGCTTTATGCTGATAACATCGTCTTGGTATTTGACACGCAGGTTGGGCTTCAAAGACACCTTGTAGCTCTTGATGACTTCTGCGCACAGCAGGGGCTCACAGTGAACCTTGGGAAAACCAAGGTTATGATCTTCCACACTTCACCCGCAGTCAGGAGCCACACTACTCTCACATTAGCAGGAGGGTGGGTCGAGGTGGTGAGCTCTTATGTTTACCTTGGCATCACATTTACTAGCTCAACAGGACGCTTCTCCATGGCTCAGGCAGTCCGAGACAGAGTGACCCGGGGGTATGCAGCTCTTGCTGGCCTTGAGCGTCAGTGTCATCAGGCACATTTTCAGGAACCCCGAACGAAGGGGTGGCTCTTTGATACATTAGTGACACCAGCCTTGATGTATGCAGCAGCGGTTTGGGCACCAAGGCTTGCAGCCTCCACATGGGTACAGCTGGAGAGACCATAGATCTTGATGCTCTCGAGGATGATACGCAGCAAACCATCTGTCACGCACGACATTGTTCGAGCTGAGTTTGCTGCACCACCTATGGCAGTGGAGGCATTGTTCCAGACGATCTCCTTTATATACAGGATGAGGGAGATGCCCATGGAGAGATTATCCCGCCGAGCTTTTGAGGCATCCAGACAATTGGCCGAGGCTGGACACACTGGATCTTGGTATGCACAGATGCTACAGTGGTTCTCACATCATGGTATAGACATTGAGCGGTTGCCACCTTTTCAGTATGATCAGTCTGCTCCACGGGGTTACCTCTCTCTCAATGAGAGGAACAGAGTGATGAGATAGGACATATGGTAGCACTACATACAGGAGACATGGACAGCACCAGAGAGCCCACTACCACCGAAGATGCTATATTACAGAGACCACTTTATGAGCATCTCAGGGGATGGGTTTACAAATCGACCGCGGTACATGGATGTATACATGCCACACAGCTCTCGTGTTGCTATTGGACAGCTACGAGTCTCATCACATCAGCTAGAGATAGAGGCTGGGAGAGCGGCACGGGTTCCTAGAGCTAAGCGGATATGCAGATTGTGCCGCGAGGAGGTGGAGATTGAGGATCACTTTGTATGTAGATGTAGAGCCCACCAGGGGGTCAGAGATAGATATGCAGGATTGTTTGAGGAGCACTCTTCACTACATCAGTTGATGGAGGCCTCGGACCCAGCGACAGCTTGGCAAACTACTACTAGAGCTTCATAGTTCTCGAGAGAGACTCCTCCAGACACCCACTCCCACTAGGGGTGGGAGACGGTCCCAGCTCACAGATTTCTTCTAGAGAGCTAT
Source organism: Cibotium barometz (assembly GCF_041138505.1). NCBI lineage: Eukaryota > Viridiplantae > Streptophyta > Polypodiopsida > Cyatheales > Cibotiaceae > Cibotium > Cibotium barometz. Next base: position 6,899,630 of record NC_141078.1, read on the forward strand.
GCCAGTGCCAGCTGATGTACCACGTGGGGTGACCGCACAGAGAGCAGAGGAATTGAGAGCCAGGAGGAGACCTAGACAGACTGGACATAGAGCACCCCGACTCCGTCACCGAGAGATAGCAGCTATCCGAATGAGACACCAGATGGAGACACAGGAGAGGCTAGCTCGCTTTCATTTAGACTCAGGGTACATGTTCACGCCATTCACAGCCTCAGCATCGGCGATGTATGATATCTTATATCCCTCTTAAGGCACTGGATGGAGTTAGACATAGATCTGCATAGCATGCTTGTACTACCCCTTCAGCATATAGAGATGCATCTTGCCTTAGCACTCCATCCACATCCCCACCCCCCCTTATATTGTTTGTATATGGGCTCCACCGATCCATGATGATTCACAGTTGTATCCAGACACATGCACACTTTTTCTTTTCTTTCTTTTCTTCCGATGACCGGAAGAACACAGTTGTATTATTTTTTGTCTCATAGGCCGACTTTGGCCTCTCGTAGACATTAATATCTCTCTCTCTCTCTCTCTCTCTCTCTCTCTCTCTCTCTCTCTCTCTCTCTCTCTCTCTCTCTCTCTGTGCTCTGCTGGATGTACCTGATCTGTCCCATAGGTCGGATTCGGCCTCCCGTGGACGTTAATATAACTTTCTTTCTTTCTTTCTGTCTCTCTCCCTGCCCTGCTGACTGTTCGCCGATTCGCTTCGTTGCCGCCCACTAGCCCTTCCGCTTCGCTGCCGCCCACTGGCGCTGCCCTGCTGACTGTTCGCCGATTCGCTTCGCTGCCGCCCACTAGCCCTTCCGCCTCGCTGATTCGTTCGCCGCCGCCTGCTATGCTGGCCCGCCTTCCTCTTCGGTAGGCCTTGTGATTCTACCTCGCTATGCTGCCCTGCCTCCCTTCTCCGGTAGGCTCTGTGCCCCCCTTTCCCCACCCACCCTTGCTCAGGCCCCCAAGGCAACAACAAACTCTCTCTCTCTCTCTCTCTCTCTCTCTCTCTCCTCCCTGCCTGTGGGAAGGACTGCAGAGGAATCTGGAGGAATGGCCCCGAGTCTCCAAGAGAAACTCGAGGCCCTTGAGATGGCAATGAAGGCACTAATCAAGGAGAACAAGAAGACATCCGATTCCAACCTCAATGAGGTGGAGAACAAACTACACCGGCACATCATGGCCCTCGAAGCACGGGTCACGGACCTTGAACAAGAGAACGCAGCACTCAAGGAGGAGGTGAGTGCATTGAAAGTGGAACTGGCAGCCATCAAGAATACTGAGAAGGAAGAAGGGGAGATCAATGACAACACTCTCACGGCCATCAAAGAAGAGATCTCCAAAGAGATTACAAAGGACATGGAGGGAAAAACTCGAAGCCAAGCAGTTAGGATGGGTTGAGGTGGTGAAGAAGAACATCCGTAAAGAAGCGAGGGACGAGACTCAAAGGGAAGAACACCAAATCATTCACACCACCATTGAGGAAGAGAAGATGAGGCATGCCCGTCGCCTCAACATTCGAGTCACAAGTATAGCGAGACACCCGACTCCACTCCCGAGAAAGATGGACAGCTTCTATGCATGAAGCTCGGCTACAGGGAAGAGGACCCTCTCCCCTTAACCAAAGCATGGAGAGCCGGGAAAGACTCAACACACAAGCGAGCCCTCATCCTACAGTTTTGCAGAAGAGACGGAGAGGGTCACCTTCATGAGGAAGAGGGTCATACTACGAGGTTTAGAGGGAGCTCCTATTTTCTTGGATGATGATCTCACGAGAATGCAGCTTGAGCATAGGAGAGCTTGCATGCCACGAGTCTTACATGCGAGGAGAGAAGGCAAGAAGGCCTTCTATCGAGATGGTCGGGTCATCATTGATGGCCGGCCCATGGATTAGCGGTTTGGGGCCTACGGGACACAGACCAGGCCACTGACAGAGATACACATGGCAGTATGGAACTGTAATGGTTCACTATGGGTGCAGCCTGGACGACTGGAGCATGTTATGGTGGGGAGAGACATCATACTTCTGACAGAGACACATCAGAGCCCAGAGAGAGGGCTACATCGAGTAGAGGATTCCGGTGGGAGTCAGCATATAGGAGGACCACACGCCAGGGTACCTCGAGAGGGGCGGGGGGAGTAGCAGTTCTAATCAGACGGGAGCTACAGAGGAGACTGAGAGTGGTAGCACAGGATCCAGAGGCCAGATACATATGGATCAACTTACAGCTCTCACAGGACAGGGTTATATACATAGCCCTATGCTACTTTCCTCCATCAGGATCCTCCTATGTCATTACAGAGGACATGCTACAGGAGGAGGAGACAGGAGCCTCGCCATACACTTGTCTGTCAAAGGAGATTATGCATTATTCTACACTAGGGGAAGTATTTCTTACGGGCGACTTCAATGCCCACACACAGAGCAGACAATTTGAGGTATATGACTGAGGACATGGAGATCCTCCACCCTGTGGATCCAGAGGAGATAGGGGCTAGTCGGGCATCAAAGGACACTGGACCAGACAGAGGACATTATGGGGACCACTTACTAGAGTTGGGAGCCAGGCATCGTATCGTTATTTATAACGGGATGCTACAGTGGCCGGGATCAGGAGGGCTGACATGCTTCCCACATGGGGGGTCATACACGGACCGGAGGCACGGTGGTAGACTACGTTATGGGGTCTTTGGAGGCATCACAGCTTGTCACCTCATTCTCCATTCCACCTCATCCTATTAGGGCAGATCATACATACTTGGCATTTTCACTAGCCGGATCACCAGTATCACCAGCCCCCCACATACCGACGCCACACACTACCATCTACTTCACACATGACATGGCAAACATATACACTGGCAGAGTAGAGGATGGGCTCCTACTCATGGATCCCCTGGCACATATGGATACCATTACAGCCCAGCTGCCATCACTCCTACACACGGCTGCATTACAGAGCTTCCCACATCGTGTCCACTTAGGAGAGCCTGCGAGATCTGGGATTATGGCCCATAACAGATGGTATGATGAAAAGTGCAGAGCCCTATACTCACGGCTCCGCATAATACAGAGAGCCTTGGGAGCCATCACAGAGCGGGAGTCGAGGAGAGAGATGAGGAGACTTACTCGCGGCAAAAGGCGGGCCTTCGCAGAGATACAGGAGCTAGAGATCTTTCATTTCTTCATGAGGAGAGATAGCCCTATCTCATGGCGGCACTTCAAAGAGCCCCGGACACCGACACCTATTGCAGACCCACAGACATGGCACACACATGTAGAGGGCCTATACCACGCCCCACAGTAGCCACCTATACCTCAGCCACCACAGGAGCCTCGACCTACCACAGCTAGCTTCTTTACCCACTCGATGGTAAAGGAAGCTATCCGCCGCCTACAGCATGGACGGGCGGCCGACCATATGGGCCTGCAGGGTGAGCATCTCATATATGCAGTAGATTCTTTGGCTCCTTTTCTTGCACACCTGTTTAACAGGGCACTAGCAGAGGGTTTGCCTGCGGAGTGGACGATGCACACCATTGTGCCGATTCACAAAACAGGGGATATGCTCGATCCGAGCAACTCCAGGACGGTTATGGTTGGCCACGTGTTGGCCAAACTCCATGGTGCAGTGTTGGAGCAAGAGCTTAGCTTATATGCTGAGCGTGCAGGTTTACGCTCATCAGGGCAGGCAACCTTCAGGAGAGCTTTCTCTACCACTGACCATGTATTCACTTTGAGATGTATGATTGATCATGCCAGAGTGAGGAAGAGAGCTCTATTGCTGCTTTGTGGATTTCCGCAAGGCATTTGACACAGTACCACGAGAGAGGCTCTTTCAGCACCTGCAGTCTCTTGGCATACCAGCACATATGACATGGGGCATCTATGCATTATATGAGAGCAGGTTTTTGGGCGAGTCAGATGTCCAGGAGGTATGTCCGAGACTATTGCTAGCACCATTGGTGTGAAGCAAGGATGCCCACTTTCCCCCACGCTATTTGGGTTATACATTGATGAGGTGGCTGACTTCATTACACAGGGAGGCGGACATGGAGTTAATTTAGCAGGTACCTCAGTACATATTATGCTTTATGCTGATGATATTGTATTAGTGTCTGAGTCTCCAGGAGGTCTACAACAGCATCTACATGCACTCAATGATTTCTACACACAGAGGGGTCTTACTAATGAACCTTAGGAAAACCAAGGTTATGGTCTTTCATACATCGAGACAGGGCAAGAGTCAGCTCACATTCACTCTCGCAGGACGCCAGGTGGAGGTGGTGACATCATACGTGTACCTAGGGGTTTCCTTCTCTGCAGCAGCCACACGCTTCACCATGGGTTCAACAGCCAGAGCTAGATTGACACTGGGATATGCAGCATTGGCTATGCTAGAGAGACAGTGCCACGAGGCGCATTTTCAGGAGCCCCGGACGAAGGGGTGGCTATTTGACACATTAGTCACACCGGCACTGATGTATGGAGCAGCAGTATGGGCGCCATGGCTTGCTACCCATTGGTGGACATAGATAGAGAGACCACAGGCCCTCATGATGGCACGCATGATACGCAGCAAACCGTCGGTACCTCATGACATTATCCGAGCAGAGTTTGCTGCGCCTCCTATGATGGTAGAGGCGATATTCCAGACTATATGTCTACTAGACAGATTCAGGGAGATGCCACAGGACATATTGTCATACAGAGCTTTTGAGGCATCTAGACAGCTGGCTGAGGCAGGAGACAGAGGATCATGGTATGCACAGGTCACACATTGGTTCTCACAGCATGGCCTAGACATGGATCATCTACCACCATTCCAGTATGACAGGGATGCACCACATATCCGTCTCTCTCATAGTGAGAGAAACAGAGTATTGAGACAGGACCTATGGCAGCTCTATACACGAGAGACATGGATATCGCCTACACAGCCTCTTCCACCGAAGATGCTATACTACTGAGATCACTTCATGAGTATCACTGATGATGGATTTATAGAGAGGCCTAGATACATGGAGGGCTTTTTACCACACGGCTCCCGAGTGGCTATTGGTCAGCTTAGAGTTTCATCACATCGATTGGAGATCGAGACTGGCAGAGCAGCATGGATCCCCCGAGAGGATATGGTATGCAGATTGTGCAGAGAGGAGGTGGAGAGTGAGGAGCATTATGTATGCAGAGCATATACAGCCATCAGAGAGAGAATCCCATTTTATTCAGAGAGCCACATTCCCTACGCCAGATCTTTGAGGCAGACCAGCGCATACTGGGGAGATTCATTCTAGACATACAGCATCACAGAGAGACATCATTACAGGCGCAGACAGCTCCAGAGGGGGGACGACAGACACAGATTACTTCATTTTTTCAGAGATCCACCCCACTCCCAGCCCCTACACGGTAGGGAATTACTCTCGAGAGAGCAGAGACACTCAGAGCCCGCAGGAGAAAGAGGACACTTGGCTTTCGGACACCACGCCTATACCAGAGAGAGATCACAGAGATCAGAGCTGAGTTTCACAGAGAGGGTGCGGAGCGACTGGCTCGCTTCAGAGCAGACCTAGGCATGTTCTTCAGGGAGTTGTGGACACCCCCTTCATTGATGTATACCATTTTATACCCCCAGTATGGTACAGGATGGAGCTAGCTAGGTTGCATATCATGATTGTATACTCCATGCATATAGCTTTGCATTCTCCTAGTAGTAGAGCTCCATCCCCTCCCCCACTCATTGTACTTATTGCACACCCAGATTCAGCTTTTTAGTTTAGTACTTTTTCATTTTGTTGGGATGACAGAGGATACCCCATACAGGTACACTGATTTGTCTCATAGGCCGAGTTCGGTCTTTTGGAAGAGGTTAATAAAATCTTTCTTTCTTTCTTTCTATCTCTCTCTCTGTGCACCCACCATGTATATGTTCCATGCACGTTAGCTTAGGTTCTTTGCACCCACACACCATGTAAGCTAACGAGCTAACATTCCTCTGGAGTCTAGTCGTGGACTTGTAAAGGTGGTATTGCTGTCCTAAAGCAGTTCCCAGAGTGCTGGTTATGCCTATGGGGGAACTGAATTTAGTGCACAACCTCCGTGGGAGGAGCACACGTAAAAATTCACCCTTGCATAGGCTATACTACAGCCCATACTGTTCACTTGCTAAGGGGAAGCTGAACAAAGCCTTATTGGTGCCTTTGATTGATTGGGGGAACTCATACATGCATGGGCAGCCTGCTTGGAGTAGGGCACAGAGAAGATAGGGCATGGACTGAATGTAACCCCCCCCCCCCCCCCCCCCCCCCACAACAAAAAAAAAAAACAGCGTGGGGATGTAACTTGATGGAATCAATATATTTCATACATCTACTTTTTTGTAATTTAGCTGATCATGATAAGTATTATTAAGACCTTTAACAGTCTAGGCTCTTCCTGATCATGATAAGTATTAAGACCTTTCACAGTCTAGGCTTTTTCTGGTCCCACAGGTCATATTTCATCCTGTCATAGACCTTATAAGCAGTCTTTCTATTCGTCTCTTTATGAAACTAAAATTACATACATATGTACACCCATACACCATAACATAATACATCGCCTGATCAATTTTACTTGCATTTAGTTGTTCTGATCATGAAGAAATTGTATTTGTGGATCTCAGGTTGGAGTGTCAATTGCTTATGATGCAAGCAGCATGGTTCAAATGCGGCAATGGAATGAACAGTATGGCGAGGGAGGTAGCAGGGTCAAATCAGTGTTTGGCTTTATCAAGTGAAGCTCAACAAGAAGTACCGCAAAAGTTTACATTGAAGCTTTATGAGTGGAACCACAGATGGTTTCTATTTCTGTTATGTTTTTTCTGAACCTTTGAGATCTTGTATATTAAATCCAAAAATCGTTTTTCAAGTTGAAAGGATGCTAAGTATCAGAAAGTTGTATTAATGTTGTGTTTATAGTTCTGCTGCAGGTTATGATGCAGTGCCTTTTCGGTTCATCGAGCTCATCATCGCACTAATTTTATGAGGGTTGCAGGAGTCACATATGGCGGTAGGGATGCCAACATCGTTAATGATTCTTTTTAGCAAGTTGAAATTTGAGAGCTGTGTAGTTGGGTCCTGGATATGGAGAGCTTTGTAGTGGGGTCCTCGATATGGTTCACCCTAAGAAAAGAAAGTTTTAGAATATACTGCATTCACAGCTGCAGTTTTGTGATGGCAGTTGCTATTGTAACTTTTCACACACAGGAAAGCCATATTTAAGCAAATGTAAAGTTTTGGTTGAATTATATGTCACACTTTTCAATTCAATTGTTTGATAGAAAAGCTTGTTTGATAAGGGTTAATACTATTCTTTGTCGACAACTTGGTTGCACATAATGCTTAGTTCAGAGTTTGAGATGGTAGAACTTGGGCACTTTGGTAGGTGGACTATTTTACATGTCACAAGATCAAGGTTTTGAAGAGGGTAGCTTGTGTGGTTGGCTAAAGGCAGTGAGGGTTTAATATTACTCTCCGACAGTTTTAGAAGGGCGAAAAGCTTTTCTACTATGTAAATACTTACTGGCTTGCAATATTTTTCATAACAAAATATATCGGTTCAATCTCAATTCATGTGGCTCAACAGTATGGCTAACCTTGAGAATCTATCAACCCTCACGAGACACAAATATACACACCTAGTAGAAAGCTGCAAGGCCTTCTTTTTTTAATATAGTTGTGCTCTCCAAATCTTGTGACATGGTGAAGTGTTAATTCTGTAGTGTGGCTTTCTATAGTTTGCAGAGAAATGATGGACTTTAGCTAGTGTAGCTTTTATTCACAGAAAAACCTCAATATTGCCTTGGGTTTGAAGTTGTCTTCCACGTCTACTTGCCCTCAGCAATCCACTCTTTCCATTGCACATTTTCCACAGCTTCCTCTCCAGACTTACCTGTTAGTGATTTGAGAATGTCAGTGTAGGCCTTGTGTGTTACAGTAACTCGTGATCTTTTTGACCGTCTTTACAGTTTGAATTGGAGGACTTGTTTCTAGTGGTCAGGTCTCAAATATGAGGCCTTGAGCATCCTTCATTGTCAAAATTTTTACCAACTGCAAGAGGCTAATGCCTTGTTTGTTCCATTCTTTGTAGGATCTTTATTTTGAGCAATGTACTCATGCATATGCGTTCATGCATGAGTACAAAGTGCATCATTTTCAGCATTTCTTTGACTAAGGAACCGTTTCTGTCTTCAAGTTTTACTTGGTTGAGGGGCCTTTTTGCTCTTTCAATTTGCCAAATTCCCTCAATTTCCGTCTTATCTCTAAACATGGGAGTTCCCATCATTGCATTAGCAACCACCACATGGTGTTGGTGAGCTTCTTTGTCTTTATAAAGATATGTGTACCACCATTCTTAAATCAGTTCCAAACTCTATATATCTCCCTTTGTAAAGGCTAATTTCCTTGCATGTTGTAAAGTTGCATTTGCTTAATTTTGAGATACATGCATCATAGACTTTCTTCACATTTGTGTCCCTCTCGTGCTAACCAACTTCCATGCTTGGACCCAAATAGATTAGTTTGAGATGGTAATACAATTTCACGAACACCTCAATCATGCATGGGCAACATATGAAGTTAAGTGACAATTTGTTATTTTTGTTTATTATGATAAAAGAAGTAAAAGAACACAAATAGTACCTACTTGAATAATTGAATAAATACCCTGTAATGCTACTAAGTGAACTATCAAATTCCTTGTCTATAACCTTACCCTCTTTTTGTCTCATGAGTTCTCCATTTTTCACACAAGTTCTTGTTGTCATCATGTTTATACTTTGAGATTGCATATTTATTTGCATGTAACTTTAAGCTTTGCTTACAATGGAAAAGCAAGATCACTCCTTTAAATTGAGATTACTAAAATAGCATATAGACTTGAGAACAAAAGTCATAAGTCAATGAACAGCACTATGGAGGATGGAACTTGTATTTATATTAGAATAGTTTGTAATCTATATTTATAGCATGCTTTAAGACTATATATAGAAAGTGTTCCCAAAGGAAAAGTTTCAAAATAGTTGTTTTCATGAAATGTTTATAAACTATAATCATGGAAAAGTATACATTTAAAACATAATAGTTACTTTTTCAGCCATTCTCTTTAGAATAAATTTCTTTGAAAATTTCAAATTAAAGAGATTTTTTTCACAAAAAATTTAAAAGCCACTAAATGGCTTTATCAATTTGAAGTACCAAAAATAATATTACATAGAATAATAATAGAAATCACACAATGTTCTAGCACAATAGGTAGCCATTCAAGTTAATTTGGATGCTTCATGTATTGAAAAAAATTAATTCCATCTCGAAGGAAAAACCAAAAATGTAAGGAATTTGAATCTCCCACTATATTATCTTTTGTAACACATAAGAATCCTTTCATAAATGTCCTAAAATTTAGCACTTCCTCAATCAACAATAGCATTAGTTTTATCGTTTCATAGAGATTAAAAAACACTTGACACAAATGGAACAAAGTGTAGACTCTTTTTTGTGTTTTGTAATTTCTCTAAGAATATCTTCATGGGTATGACCAACCACTAGAAAGGCAAGTTGAACATTGGATCAATATCCTCATGGGTATGACTAACCACACTAGAAAGCCAAGCTAAATGTTGCATCAACATCCTCATGGGTATGGCCAACCAATAGAAAGCGAAGTTGAAGATTGCATCAATATCCTCATCGATATGGCCAGTTGAACGTTGCATCAATATCCTCATGGGTATGGCCAACCACTAGAAAACATTGCATCAATATCTTCATGGGTATGGCCAACCACTAGAAAACATTGCATCAATATCCTCTCATGAGTATGACCAACCACCAGAAAGCCAAGTTAAACCATCTGAAAAACACCACATGCAAGCTAGTGGAGTTTAGTTTATATGTTTGTTTCCAATCCACCCAAACTTATTATAATAATTCAATTGTTCATGTCAAATAATCTTCTTGCCCTCATGCAATGAATCATAGGATAGTGGCAACAAACTAATAGGAGAGGTAAAAGACGCTAAGAGAAGTGTCAATCCCTCCTATTTCAACCCTTCCTCTACTCTCAATCCTCTCGCAACGCTTATAATGGAAATGGTTAAGATGGAAAGATTGAACCACTCTCCACCTGACTCTTGCTCAATCACTCTCTCACTCACGCTATCAAGCATGCACACTCAATGCACTACAAGGAACACACAAGCATGTATACCACAACCAAGCAAGAGAGTAACAGCTTAAGAGAAGAAAGATTTTCACATGAGAAATGATTGATTCTTCCCATTCAAATTATCAAAATTGCATATATACAAGGGGCTTTACTCGGACGCCCAACTTAAGTGGGTGCCCATAGCCTATGTTCTTTATTCATACATACAAGTCTTATGGCTAGGCACTTGTTACATCGGTGGGGCCTGGCATTGGCAAAACTTATCCATCTTCCAACAATGACTTCTAGGTGGCTCATCATCAAAGGGATCATTGTGTTGAGGTAAGGGGAATCTGCATCTTGGGGCCCCTCTCCTTGTTCCTTAGTAGCCCTTTTTTGGGATGACTCAACAGCCTTCGGTGGTTCCTCAGTAACTATTCTGTAGTGTAGCTCAATGTTAACTCTTGGCTAGCTCCTGAGCTCACTCTTTCTCTATCTCTTGAGATGAAGCTCTTTGATTATTACATTATTTCTTTTGAGCTCTGCTAAATGCAAGGAATTGGTCTCTTGGTCCACAACTATAAGTCTTTTGACCTCTTTTTATTCTTTGGTCAATGAGCCAAGGGCTAAATCTTGTTCCTTTTGTAGAGTACCTATGGCCTTGTCCTTCTTTGTGAATAGTGACAAGTTTGCTAAGAGTTGAGAAGATAGCTTGTCAAGCTTGACCACATGTTGAATATTTACCTCTAATTAGTCTCTTTCAATCTCTCTAATTGTTGAGACATGTGGCATCCTTAGACCCCATGAGTAGACAAGGAATCTCGAGACCCTATGAGCTCATTCTTTTGAGCCCCCCAAAGCTGTGTGATTTTCTCTTGTAGTTGTCACTTTGCTGGGCATTCTCTATAGTCATTTAGGCTTGTATTACATGCATGTGAGATAGTTGTATAGTAGCATAATTTTGGATAAACTCAATACACCCTACATGGATGTCCGATTGTCGTTGGGCAATTAGGTGCCACCTTGCTGGTACATGCATCTTTAGCTATCCATTTGGTTGTTTGCTTAGAAATTGGGTAATATGGTCTCCAAATTATGTAACTTGAGACATCGAGTGTAGTGGGCCAGACCTTATATAGGCATAGGCACTTTGCCCCTGAGCAATTTGTTCTCTATGGTAGTTTCCTCTTTCTCATGTTGGATGTTCTATACTTGTTGTTTTCTATACTTCTTGTTTATTCTTGCCCTTTGCTTTTTGTGGTGGCTCTCAAGAGAGTGTTATGAGTGAGTATCAGATTTAGATATGATAACTAGGTCTCTTCCCCTCATCACCAACGTTTTCTTCCAGCTCTCGGCGATAGTATGCTTTTTTGTGGTGGTCTACAGGGTCTCTTCCTCTTGGTTTCTTCAAGGATGCAAAGTAGGTCGTGTTAAGTCTGCCTGTTTTCTCTTTGGCTTCTTAGGAGATTGTGTGGATGTTTGGTATTTAGGAGGCCTCTCCATGGGCTCAGCTGGGGGGGTGGCTTCAAGGTTAGTATAGATTATCCCTAAGAGTCTGTTTCATTGAAGTATTATCCTACTAGTGTCAGGAGAATTTAATCTCCTTGTAAACGTGTTCTACAAAGTTTTGGACTGTTACCTTAGCATTTGGCTCTCTGTATTCTTATAGAGCTTTTGCCACAACTATAATCTAAAGAAATATATTAGGCCAACTTTTCTAGCTTCTGCATCATCCACCATCACTAAGTGGCAGCACCATTCAAAAGATGGGACCATAGCATAATATTGCTTATCCGTGTGCCTATCTTTGACATGAAATTTGAGCATGTATACCCCCACCTACTCCAATTTTTATGTGCAGAATGCCCTACCTTGTTCGTTTTGCAGTTTGATAAGGAGTATTGGTTCCCTAGTCATTGGGGCCTTGGACTTGCCAGTCTTTTGCTATGAGTGTGCATATAAACATGCACTTTTTAAATTGAAAATTTAAAACTCTTATCAAACTTGGAGCAAGTAATAATTTAGAAATTAATATGAGCCTTGTAAAATGCAATAAATCATGCATAAATGTGCACATATGCACCCCTTTATTTCAAAAGTAAAGGAGAAACATTAGTGTATTGGTTTAAGTCGGTTAGATAGATTAAATAGTATATGGGAATGGATGTTAATGGGGGAGAAATGAGTGATAGAAGTTAAAAATAAAGTTAATATTAAAACTAGAGGTGGGAGTTGAACTAAAATGAGGCTAACCCACCACTTATGGACCCTCTCCCCACCATGAAAGGAAACACTTTTTTTTCCTTGAGAGCTATGAGAGTTCTTTTCATGAATTTATGAGGAGACAAGAGTACAAAGTACTTTCATAGTACCATGAACACTTGAGATTTCGCACCATTATTCCATAGGTGATTTTGGGGGCTAGAGGAGACATTTTCTTTGAGGCATATAGAAATCGGGCATCCTTTCTCATATTTTTTAACCAAATCGACAAGAAAGAAAGTGTTTTGATCCCTCTTTATTCATTTTCACTTTGTTTCATGTTTTAAATTACAATAAGGAAATAATTTTAAATCCCTCTAGTTTTTGGCTTTTGAATGACTCTATACCACGTAGTTAAGTGGACCCATGATTTTATAATTTTCCCTAAAACTATAGTAACGTATTTTGAGTATTATACTCTACAAACTATTAACTATAGTAACGTATTTTGAGTATTATACTCTACAAACTATTAACTTACTCTCTACATCTCACTTCTGGAAGTCTTCGGTTATATTTATTATATGCACATCTATGCTGAGTCAAGGACCATGTTGATGCCAAAATTATAGAGGCATAGCATGCTTGTGTTCTCATAAGCAAGGGTTATATACATTTTAACCCAGTGACTAGAAGACTTCATGTGAGCAAAGATATAAGGCTTGATGAATGAACACGTGGTTCATGTCAAATGGGAGTTGGATCTAAGATGAATGTGAAATCAGTAGAAAAAGTTGGTTAAACCCTGTTAAGGACCACTTGTACTTCTACTATAAATATGTTACCTCCAATTGCTAGTGGAGTTTAGTTTATATGTTTGTTTCCAATCCACCCAAACTTATTATGATAATTCAATTGTTCATGTCAAATAATCTTCTTTCCCTCATGCAATGAATTATAGGATAGTGGCAACAAACTAATAGGAGAGGTAAAAGACGCTAAGAGGTGTCAATCCCTCCTATTTCAACCCTTCCTCTATTCTCAATCCTCTCGCAACGCTTATAATGGAAATGGTTAAGATGCTCTCCACTTCACTCTTGCTCAATCACTCTCTCACTCACGCTATCAAGCATGCACACTCAATGCACTACAAGGAACACACAAGCATGTATACCACAACCAAGCAAGAGAGTAACAGCTTAAGAGAAGAAAGATTTTCACATGAGAAATGATTGATTCTCCCCATTCAAATTATCAAAAATTGCATATATACAAGGGGCTTTACTTGGACGCCCAAATTAAGTGGGTGCCCATAGCCTATGTTCTTTATTCATACATACAAGTCTTATGGCTAGGCACTTGTTACATCGGTGGGGCCTGGCATTGGCAAAACTTATCCATCTTCCAACAATGACTTCTAGGTGGCTCATCATCAAAGGGATCATTGTGTTGAGGTAAGGGGCATCTGCATCTTGGGGCCCCTCTCCTTGTTCCTTAGTAGCCCTTTTTTGGGATGACTCAACAGCCTTCGGTGGTTCCTCAGTAACTATTCTGTAGTGTAGCTCAATGTTAACTCTTGGCTAGCTCTCGAGCTCACTCTTTCTCTATCTCTTGAGATGAAGCTCTTTGATTATTACATTATTTCTTTTGAGCTCTACTGAAGGCAAGGAATTGGTTTCTTGGCCCACAACTATAAGTCTTTTGACCTCTTTTTATTCTTTGGTCAATGAGCCGAGGGCTAAATCTTGTTACTTTTGTAGAGTACCTATGGCCTTGTCCTTCTTTGTGAATAGTGACAAGTTTGCTAAGAGTTGAGAAGATAGCCTATCAAGCTTGACCACATGTTGAATATTTACCTCTGATTAGTCTCTTTCAATCTCTCTAATTGTCGAGACATGTGGCATCCTTAGGCCCCATGAGTAGACAAGGAATCTCGAGACCCTATGAGCTCATTATTTTGAGCCCCCAAAAGCTGTGTGATTTTCTCTTGTAGTTGTCACTTTGCTGGGCATTCTCTACAGTCATTTAGGCTTGTATTACATGCATGTGAGATAGTTGTGTAGTAGCATAATTTTGGATAAACTCAATACACCCTACATGGATGTCCGATTGTCGTTGGGCAATTAGGTGCCGCCTTGTTGGTACATGCATCTTTAGCTGTCCATTTGGTTGTTTGCTTAGAAATTGGGTAATATGGTCTCCAAATTATGTAACTTGAGACATCGAGTGTAGTGGGCCAGACCTTATATAGGCATAGGCACTTTGCCCCCCTAAGCAATTTGTTCTCTATGGTAGTTTCCTCTTTCTCATGTTGGATGTTCTATACTTGTTGTTTTCTATACTTCTTGTTTATTCTTGCCCTTTCCTTTTTGTGGTGGCTCTCAAGAGAGTGTTATGAGTGAGTATCAGATTTAGATATGATAACTAGGTCTCTTCCCCTCATCACCAATGTTTTCTTTCGGCTCTTGGCGATAGTATGCTTTTTTGTGGTGGTCTACAAGATCTCTTCCTCTTGGTTGCAAAGTAGGTCGTGTTAAGTCTGCCTATTTTCTCTTTGGCTTCTTAGGAGATTGTGTGGATGTTTGGTATTTAGGAGGCCTCTCCATGGGCTCTGCTAGGGGGGTGGCTTCAAGGTCAGTATAGATTATCCCTAAGAGTCCGTTTCACTGAAGTATTATCCTACTAGTGTCAGGAGAATTTAATCTCCTTGTAAACATGTTCTACAAAGTTTTGTACTGTTACCTTAGCATTTGGCTCTCTGTATTCTTATAGAGCTTTTGCCACAACTATAATCTAAAGAAATATATTAGTCCAACTTTTCTAGCTTCTGCATCATCCACCATCACTAAGTGGCAGCACCATTCAGAAGATGGGACCATAGCATAATATTGCTTATCCATGTGCCTATCTTTGACATGAAATTTGAGCATGTATACCCCCACCTACTCCAATTTTTATGTGTAGAATGCCCTACCTTGTTCGTTGCAGTTTGATAAGGAGTATTGGTTCCCTAGTCATTGGGGCCTTGGACTTGCCAGTCTTTTGCTATGAGTGTGCATATAAACATGCACTTTTTAAATTGAAAATTTAAAACTCTTATCAAACTTGGAGCAAGTAATAATTTAGAAATTAATAGGAGCCTTGTAAAATGCAATAAATCATGCATAAATGTGCACATATGCACCCCTTTATTTCAAAAGTAAAGGAGAAACATTAGTGTATTGGTTTAAGTCGGTTAGATAGATTAAATAGTATATGGGAATGGATGTTAATGGGGGAGAAATGAGTGATAGAAGTTAAAAATAAAGTTAATATTAAAACTAAAGGTGGGAGTTGAACTAAAATGAGGCTAACCCACCACTTATGGACCCTCTCCCCACCATGAAAGGAAACACTTTTTTTTCCTTGAGAGCTATGAGAGTTCTTTTCATGAATTTATGAGGAGACAAGAGTACAAAGTACTTTCATAGTACCATGAACACTTGAGATTTCGCACCATTATTCCATAGGTGATTTTGGGGGCTAGAGGAGACATTTTCTTTGAGGCATATAGAAATTGGGCATCCTTTCTCATATTTTTTTAACCAAATCGACAAGAAAGCAAGTGTTTTGATCCCTCTTTATTCATTTTCACTTTGTTTCATGTTTTAAATTACAATAAGGAAATAATTTTAAATCCCTCTAGTTTTTGGCTTTTGAATGACTCTATACCACGTAGCTAAGTGGACCCATGATTTTATAATTTTCCCTAAAACTATAGTAACGTATTTTGAGTATTATACTCTACAAACTATTAACTATAGTAACGTATTTTGAGTATTATACTCTACAAACTATTAACTTACTCTCTACATCTCACTTCTGGAAGTCTTCGGTTATATTTATTATATGCACATCTATGCTGAGTTAAGGACCATGTTGATGCTGCCAAAATTACAGAGGCATAGCATGCTTGGGTTCTCATAAGCAAGGGTTATATACATTTTAACCCAGTGACTAGAAGGCTTCATGTGAGCAAAGATATAAGGCTTGATGAATGAACACGTGGTTCATGTCAAATGGGAGTTGGTGGATCTAAGATGAATGTGAAATTAGTAGAAAAAGTTGGTTAAACCCTGTTAAGGACCACTTGTACTTCTACTATAAATATGTTACCTTTTGTTAGGTCTATAACTAGGAAATACTAGTTTGTTAACTAGTATGTCCATCTATAACTAGGAAATACAAGTTTGTTAACTAGAACTATAACTTGAGTAAAATCCATCTATGTATTATTTTATCATAGGCTCATCATCCTCCTCCTCTATACACTAACCCATTGTTAACATAGAATGAGCACCATCGGTCTTCATCTTTGCCTCATCATAAGAAGATGCATCCAAGAAGTATCATTTATTGGAGTCTCTAATAGCCACACGAATGCATGGAACTCCTCCTTTTCCTTAAATCCCAGTAGCTTTGTTAATTTGGTCTCCTCCTCCATGGGTCAAGTATGTAGAGATCCAAAGGTTCTTCCCTAGGTTGTGTGAGGTCAACCTATTTAGCATCCTCAGGTCCATTATAAGACACACTTAGTTCATTTTGGTCTCTCTTTTTTATCTCAACCTTTGTATTTTAACTACTTCATATTACATTGGAAATAATCCCTTTTTAGAAGGTAGTTTTTGTATTATAAATGCATATAATATAATCAAGTATGAGGTTTAAGTCTCAACTAACATTGGGTTGGTAAGGAAATCTACTTGTTGTCGAGGGATAGCATAGGATCGGGGACGCATTTCTTAAGTAGGCTTACATGGAATACATTTTGGACTTAAAGGTAAAGAGGTAGAAGAAGTTTCTCTCCTATCTTTTGAGTAATCACATAGGGTCCACAATATCTCAGTGACAATTTCTTGTATTTTCCAAGAGATATAACTTTGCTTAGGTCAAACCCTAAGGAAAACCATATCCCCTTCTTCAAACACATGATAAGATCTCTTTGGGTCACAACATATTTCTTTCGTTTATTGTGGGCAGCCTTAATATCCTTACATAGTAGAGATGTTGTCTTTGATGTGATGAGTAGCGAGTATGCACCATAGAAGATGTGGATATAAGAAGTTATGATGTTGCCCCACATGTAGAGCAATAATCATAGGTGCTTAGTGGTGTAAATTATGGCTCATTTGTGGAAATTTGTATATTATGCATGGTGTTTGAGCTCTCAAATGAATCTACAAAAATACTTGTGCATATTACATGATGATAAGATGGACCAAAAGAAAACAATAATTCCTATACTCATGGACATGGACAAGGGCACTATGGGCACTTTTCTATTGGCTTATGGCCATTAAAGATCCCAATTTCACAATTGGTTCTCTTGCCTTTTGTTTTAGAAACTTGGAGAGATATGATAGATATGACTATGGGGACATTGCTTATGATGGAATGCCGAGTAGCACATTGTTTAATGCCTTGAGCTCATGAAAGGTTCTTGATCACCTCAAATTCTAGGATACTCTCTTATGTAGTTATTGATCTCGAGGTTTCATTTGCATTAGAGAAACTACAAAATTGCACAAAACATAGTGATTTTAAAAGGCTACTAGAGAACATAATTCTACAGTTAGATAATTGCCACCAAAGAACAAGAAATGGTACTTGTTTGCATACCTTTCTTTATTGGTTCCTAGAGGGGCTTTAAAGTTGATTCAATTTGGTTTTCTAATGGTGGGTCGTACACATGAGGATATTGATGCAATGTGTAGTAGATTCTCTATAAGGTTGAGGACAAACCAAACATTTACATTTCCACGATGTATATTTTCAAGAAATGTCAAATTTCAGCTCCAACACCATTGTTAATTACACACATTCTAGACTTCAAGAGCTTTATTGATGGATACTTATGTGATGGCCATGATGCTTTGGTAGGGCTCACAAAGCTACTATAATTTTGATTCTTCATGTAAGAAAATGTTCCAATTATGCAATACAATGTGCTCCCAAAATCAATTGAGTGGATGCCAAAAGAAGGTAGCATTGAGTTGTAGAAAAAAGATAGTACCAAGAGGGGAACCATGTTTGTTACTAATGTTTGAGTACATTAAAGACCACTCAAAGGTGGTGAAGAGGGTTAAGGATTACATAAAATATTGGCAAAGATTTTCAAATGAACAAGGCTTAGAAGCAACTTTGACTTTGTGCATCCAACCACCACCATCGCCCCACTGATTGAGTATTAGAATAACATGATACAAGAGCTGGAGACACCTAATGTCCAAAATGTTGGTTGTACGTAAATTTTTGTATAACACTAGGGACAAATAGATTTAACTTGGTTGTATGTAATGTTTTGTCAAATAACACAAGGGATAAATAGATCTAACTTGGATGAGAACCTTAATGATGATAACTTCTTAGGGATGGAGGGATTTGATGATTACTATTGTGCTCTAGTCCAGTAAAAGCCTAAGGAAGAATTTAACCAATGGTTGATGTTAGGAAGGGAGATTTTGTCTTTATTTTGACCAGAAGATTATTGATGGGGTGAATAGGTCATCTAAGAACTGTAAGAAAGTTTTAATACCGTATTGGGCACCAGTTACTAAACAACGTAATGCAAGTGATGTCGAGGTTTATGTCGATTGTTGGAATAAATATTGGATGTGCAATAGGAAATATCTAGTTCGTTAGAAAGATGTTAACTCTATTGTATTTGCATGTGTCACAAAGGGGGAAAAGATTCCACAAAGGGTCAAATTCCACCAAGCATTTGCACAAAGGAACTTAAGAGCTTACATAGTTGTGACATGGTGGATGAATGAGAATGCTTTTATGGCTCCTATTTTGTGATTTGAATGTTGAATCCATGGTCATGTTTTTGGAACTTAAGAGCTTACATAGTTGTGACATGGTGGATGAATGAGAATGCTTTTATGGCTCTTATTTTGTGATTTGAATGTTGAATCCATGGTCATGTTTTTTGTTTTTAAAAATTTAGAACAATACTAGTGTTTGGTTGTTTTGATTATCTATAACTTTTATATGTCTTTTTAACATATAAAAAACTATTGAAGTATATGGGCCAATAACTGGCAATGATAATGTATGTTGCAATGAATAGTGTTTATAAGCACCATCTGTTTTAGACTATTGTAGACACAATCATCATTGTCCTTGTGTTAGAGAGACCAATGTATTCAAAAATACGTCAATTCCCACCACCATTGATCCTCATGTCACATTTTAAGCAAGAAGTTCAATTATTAAAAAAACTACAAAAATAAATAAAAATCCCAAAATTAATGGGAGGCCATCCATTTCAAAATCCCCAAAGCATGTGGATTTTCCCAAATTCCCTAATATGGTGTTCAAAGAAGGAAAACAATGTGTGTGTGTGTGTGTGTAGTTGCCAAGTTTTTGGGGTATCCTCTTAGGTAGTTGTTGACCTCAAGGTTTCGTTTGCATTAGAGCATCTACACATTTTAAAAAGTTTTACTACTGCAGTTGGATAATTGTGCATGAAAGAACAAGAAACGATACTTGTTTGCGTATCTTTCTTTGTTGGTTGCTATAGGGGCTTTCAAGATGATTCAATTGGGTTTTCTAATGGTGGTCATGTATATGAGGATATTGATGCAATTTTTAGGAGGTTCTCTGTAAAGTTTAGGACAAGAAAAACATTTACATTTTCACACAATGTATATTTTCAAGAAATGTGAAATTTCAGCTCCACGCCATTCTTGATTACACAAGTTCTAGACTTCAAGACCTTTTTTGATGGATACTTATGTGATGGCCATGATGGATACTTGTGTGACAACCCTGATGCATTGGTGGCAAGGCACTCAAAGCCACTAAAATTTTGACTGAAATGTAAAACTTTAGCTCTAACATCATTCTTGATTACACAAGTTCTAGACTTCAAGAGCTTTATTAATGGGATACTTATATAGTGGCCATGATGCATTGGTAGGGTACTCAAAGCCATTACAATTTTGGTTCTTCGTGTAAGAAAATTTGCCAATTATCCAATACAAAATGCTCCTAAAGTCAATTATTGATGCCACAAGAAAGTAACACTGAGCTATGGAAAAAAGATAGTGACGGAAAACCTATACTACCAAGAGGGGAACCATGTTTGTTACTAATGTTTGAGTACATTAAAGACCACTCATAGGTGGTAATAAAGGGGCTTAAGAATTACATATAATATTGGCAAAGATGGTCAAATGAACAAAGGGGCTATGGAAAGAAGATAGTGATGGAAAACCTATACTACCAAGAGGGGAACCATGTTTGTTACTAATGTTTGTTACTAATGTTTGAGTACATTAAAGACCACTCATAGGTGGTAAAGGGGCTTAAGAATAACATAGAATATTGGCAAAGATGGTCAAATGAACAAGGACTAGAAGCAACTTTCACTTTGTACATTCAACCAGTGTGATCGAGTATTGGAAAAACATGATGTAAGATCTAGAGATGCCTAATGTCCAAAATGTTAGTTGTACCCAAATTTTTGGCAAAGAACACAAGGGAAAAATAGATCTAACTTGGATGAGAACCTTGTGTTAGGAAGGGAGATTTTTTCCTTATTCAATTAACAGATCCAATCTTCCTAATTTCGTAAGGCATAGCTCAAATTAATATTTATGTGAATAGGTCATCTAATAACTGTAACAAAGTTTTAATAGAGTATTAGGCACCAATTATAACGACATAATACAAGTGATGCTACCGAGGTTTATGCCGATTGTTGGAATAAATATTGGATGTAAAATAGGAAAGATCCAATTCATTGGAAAGATATTATTTGTATGGGTCGTCACAAAGGGAAAAAAGATTCCACAAAGGATCAAAATTCCACCAAACATCTGCAAAGGCACTTCAGAGCTTACATGGTTGTGATATGGATGATGAATGAGAATGCTTTTGTGGCTCTTACTTTGTGATATGAATGTTGAAGCTATGGTCATGCTTTTTGTTTTTAAAAGTTTGAAACAATACTAGTGCTTGGGTGTTTTGATTATCGAGAGAATATACCCAGAACCATAGGACAAGATATGCAAGAGAGCACATGTGCAAGGACTAAGTGAGTCCAAGAGAATATAGCCCAACACTACAGCTCATGGAACCGATGTACCCAAATGCCAAGTGAATAACAAAGGATGCTCTACTTCAGAAAGTGAGAGATTAACTTCCATTGGATATTAGAGTTCATCTAATACTTTGCGGCATAACTTTTTTAAATACACGTAGTTCAAGCATAGATAACTATAAATAATGCTTACTAAATCCCTAGTTTACAAGATTATGGAAAGCCCAAATCCATGAGTCTTTGAAGTTTGAAGAAGCATTGATGGCCACCATATGCGAGATGGAAAGGACTTATTCTCAGAAGCCTAGTTGCAACATGCAATAGAACTCGATAAGCTTACCACTCAGCTCATGGATAACCTATCACTCCTAACTAAAAAAGAAAAGGCCTTATCACCACTTTATAGAAAGAGAAAGAGTTCGCTTTATAGAAAGAGAAAGAGTTCGCACTTCAAGCCGTATAAGAGCAAACAACAAAAGTCATCTGCCTTGAGGCCACAACCATAGAAATGCTAACGCCCCGACATGTAGAAAAATTTAATAAAAGGGATGCAATTATTAGAAGTCTATAGCTCAAGATGGCCAAGGAGAGCATCAAAGAACCCGTAAGCTTGGACTCAATCGAGTAAGCGAGGTCCAATGTTAAAAAGGATCAATTGTTCCTTGAGGTGGTAGTGTATTTGCCAAAAATTTGGTGTGCTACAGTACCATAGCCCTACCCAATACCTCCACTTGGCCATCCAAGTAGTATTACTAATGCTCATGCATCAAGGATACACCTTAGATAACCACTCATTCTTCACATGTTCACCAAAATATGTAGAAAGTTACCAGTTGAATATATGTATTTGGTGAGAACATGTTGATTTCCAAAGGAGACATATGCCTAGAGAAACTCGCAAACCTTTACAATCAAAGGGTGCATCCAATTATCTCAAAATACAATTCATAGTGTATAGTATTGAAAAACCCATGTGTAGAGCTTGATGTGAAGCCTATTATATTGAATGCAGATAGTTTACAAAGTTGATTGCCATGGTGGATACCATTATGGATAATACACATAGAAGTGAATTCAAGAGGAAGGACTTAGAGATATGTGGCAGCAACATACTAAGCAAGTCCATTGGCTGCTATTTATGTTAAAACTTTAGGATCCAAGCTCCCATGGAGATGGTGATGGTGAGGGTGAATTAATCCTATACTAATTACAATGTGATTAGTATTAAGATAAGCTAAGGTGGTGGATGATACATAAGTGCAATCATAATGATGAATAAACTAAACTAACTCAAGCACAATCAGGTTACAAGATTAAGTTTTAGACTCAAGCACAATCAGGTTACAAGATTAAGTTAAGATAAGGTGGATGATACCTAAGTGCAATCATAATGATGAATAAACTAAACTAATTAAGTTTTAGACTCAAGCACAATCAGGTTACAAGATTAAGACTTGTACTCATAAAAAGGCTTGAGAGCTTAGTACGTTTCATTGCTTGAAAGTGACTTCTTTTACATGAGGTAGGTACAACAAGGATTTCTTTGAGCTTATGGGATTTCTTTGGCTAGGTAGACTTGGCACTCTAGCATCCATTATTTTAACACCCCCCCTTGATGCTAGATTGGGTACAATTTTTTGGATTTCACTCTTTCTCTCTCCCCCCTTGTGCTCTGCTACTTTGGTACCATAGCTACTTTGGCTATAAATTTCAACTTAAGTGCATCATATGGCCTCAGAGGCTGATTATAACACTTTTTGTAGAGATAAGAGGGGTAAGGAACACCATGGTTCTTTCTTTAGGAAGAGTTTTCTTTGTATTCATTTGTAGCATCTTTGACCTCGATGTTATTTGCTTGATTCTTCTTATGGCATCAATCTTCTTCTAGGTGACACATTTTTCCACAAAAATCACACAAAAGCTTTGGTTTGTGTTTGTTGTAACATTCGTTCTTTGTGTGACCAAGTTTTCACAATGATAGTATCTTGGAAGTGAAGAGGTTGATTGATTGTTCCTTTGAAATTTTCCACTCTTTGCATAGAGAGTGCTTGTGCACTTGACTTTGAGGTGAATGTTTCTTTGTTCTTGAACTTTGATTCTTTGTCCTTGAATTTCAATTCATGTCAAGCAAAGATGATTCTGTCTTGAAGCTTAGTTTTAGGTACATTTTTAAGTAGCCACCACAAGTGATTCATGTGTTCTTTATCAACACTTTTTAATAATATAGCAATAGACTCTTCTTCAATAACTTTCTTCAAGGCACTTAGTTGTTGCTTGATACCTTTGAACTTATTGACGTGCTGTGCCATGCTCTTTGTGTCCTTCTTCTCAGGCTTGTATAGTTGCATGAGAAGGATAATCTTGAAGCTCTTTGAGTCGGTGCTGAAAGTTTTGTTAAGTTCTTGCCATGCCAATTTAACATCCTTGATGCCGGCAATGTGACTAATCACATCATCACCAAGGTTTTGGTGATGATGTGACTAATCACATAATCACCAAGGTAGCAATAACACCTAATGCTTTATTATTTTCAAGTAGTTCAACCTCCACTTGTGTATCCTCAATTAGATCCAAAACCCCTTATGCATAAGCAAGTATGTAGTCTTACTTTGCCATGAAAAAGAAACCATCACCATTGAAACTTGAGATAATTTCTACATGCTCCATGATGAGAAGGGAGTCTTATCTTTTGAGCCTTAATTTTAGTGCTCATGCAATGTCTATTCCTTTTATAATTTTCTTGCAATTTATTGGGATTATATCTAATGCAAGAGAGGACTACAAGGCCATGCACATAATGAATCGCCACCACAAGTAAAACAACCCAAATTTTTTAATTTTGGTATTTACCTAGCCCAATTTTTATAGATCATGTCGTAATGATAGAGATTAGTGGCTCAATCAAATGACTAATAGGGATGAGAGTTGGAGGATGAAATTAAGCTCATGGAAGGTGATTTTGATGGGGATTTTAGGGACATTAGCATGTCAAAGATCTCCAGCTCAAAACGACTTTGTAACCTTAAATCTACTGAAGAAGAAGTGACTAGTTTTTAGCTTCTTGTGCCAATGCTCATGGATAAAATTTCTCAAGATATTATTTGTGAGTGGCTTATAGCAATGCTAAGCTAGTTCTAAAAGGACTTGACCCAATTTTGAGCAGACATGGAGAATCAATCAAAAAACCAATCATGAAGGGTGGCGATAATTTTGGGTTGCAGCCACCTACTTTTGTCAATATTCTCAAGCTACATGGTTTCCTTGGGGTGAGGAAGATCCCCCTTAAATAATTTAGCAAGTGGTGCGAAGGATAGGGAGAACCAAGGGCTACAAATCTACAACTCTCACCAAGTTAGTAGATAAGGTGAGTTAATGAGATGAGATTAGTGAGATAATTAGTACTAATGGAGCTTAGAAATAACTAATGCAATTAAGGTGAGAGAAGATCAAGGGGATAGGGATGGCTCTGATACCATGTTAAAGCATGAGGATCTAAGCTCCTATGGAGATGGTAATGGTGAGTGTTATGGCTGGCTCACCCTAAGCCCCCTTGCAACAAGAGATTACCTAATGAACCGCAACTGTTGTGAGGATCTTTCCAATGGGTGAGCTCATAACCCTTGAGGTCTCCAAGCTCTACAACTCCTTGAGAAGCAATTCCACTACGTCTCCCATGAGCGTTGTCACACCGCTACGTTGCACTACGTGTACTCATCCCTCTTCTCACCTCATAGCACTCACACACACTCACTAGCATGCATTAGAGAGAGATATATTAGCAAGAGCAATACTCTATTGCACAATGGGAGAGTTACTTGTATTATGAGAGATATTCACTTATGTACATGGCCATAAGTATTCACACTCACTTAAACTATGACCGGCTGAGCACTTTAGGCTTATAAGAGGCCTAATGATATAAGAGGCCTAATGATATTACAATGACCACTCTCATAATATATCCATGAAGTACATCACTTGGGACTTCATCCCATTAATATCACAAAGTAAGAGCCACAAAAGCATTCTCATTCATCCACCATATCACAACCATGTAAGCTTTGAAGTGCCTTTGCAGATGTTTGGTGGAATTTTGATCCTTTGTGGAATCTTTTTTCCCTTTGTGACCCATACAAATAATATCTTTCCAATGAATTGGATCTTTCCTATTTTACATCCAATATTTATTCCAACAATTGGCATAAACCTCGGCAGCATCACTTGTATTATGTCGTTATAATTGGTGCCTAATAGTGATCTATTTATCCCTTGTGTTATTTGATAAAAGTTATAGATAATCAAAACAACCAAACACTATTATTGTTCTAAATTTTCAAAAACAAAAAACATGACCATGGATTCAACATTCAAATCACAAAATAGGAGCCATAAAAGCATTCTCATTCATCCACCATGTCACAACTATGTAAGCTCTTAAGTTCCTTTGTGCAAATGCTTGGTGGAATTTGACCCTTTGTGGAATCTTTTCCCCCTTTGTGACACATGCAAATACAATAGAGTAAACATCTTTCTAACGAACTAGATATTTCCTATTGCACATCCAATATTTATTCCAACAATCGACATAAACCTCGGCAGCATCACTTGTATTATGTCGTTATATAATTGGTACCTAATACTCTATTAAAACTTTGTTATAGTTATTAGATGACCTATTCACATAAATATTAATTTGAGCTATGCCTTACGAAATTAGGAAGATTGGATCTGTTAATTGAATAAGGAAAAACTCTCCCTTCCTAACATTAACCATTGGTTATAATGCTTCCTTAGGCCTTTTTGTTGCTGGACCACAATAGTGATCATCAAATTCTTCCATCCCTAAGAAGTTACCATCAAGGTTCTCATCCAAGTTAGATCTATTTGTCCCTTGTGTTCTTTGCCAAAAATTTGGGTACAACTAACATTTTGGACATTAGGCATCTCTAGATCTTACATCATGTTTTTCCAATACTCGATCACACTGGTTGGATGTACAAAGTGAAAGTTACTTCTAGTCCTTGTTCATTTGACCATCTTTGCCAATATTCTATGTTATTCTTAAGCCCCTTTACCACCTATGAGTGGTCTTTAATGTACTCAAACATTAGTAACAAACATGGTTCCCCTCTTGGTAGTATAGGTTTTCCATCACTATCTTCTTTCCATAGCCCCTTTGTTCATTTGACCATCTTTGCCAATATTATATGTAATTCTTAAGCCCCTTTATTACCACCTATGAGTGGTCTTTAATGTACTCAAACATTAGTAACAAACATGGTTCCCCTCTTGGTAGTATAGGTTTTCCATCACTATCTTCTTTCTACAGCTCAGTGTTACTTTCTTGTGGCATCAATAATTGACTTTAGGAGCATTTTGTATTGGATAATTGGCAAATTTTCTTACACGAAGAACCAAAATTGTAATGGCTTTGAGTACCCTACCAATGTATCATGGCCGCTATATAAGTATCCCATTAATAAAGCTCTTGAAGTCTAGAACTTGTGTAATCAAGAATGATTTTAGAGATAAAGTTTTACATTTCAATCAAAATTTTAGTGGCTTTGAGTGCCTTGCCACTAATGCATCATGGTTGTCACACAAGTATCCATCATGGCCATCACATAAGTATCCATCAAAAAAGGTCTTGAAGTCTAGAACTTGTGTAATCAAGAATGGTGTGGAGCTGAAATTTGACATTTCTTGAAAATATACATTGTGTGAAAATGTAAATGTTTTTCTTGTCCTAAACTTTACAGAGAACCTCCTAAAAATTGCATCAATATCCTCATATACATGACCACCATTAGAAAACCCAATTGAATCATCTTGAAAGCCCCTATAGCAACCAACAAAGAAAGATACGCAAACAAGTATCGTTTCTTGTTCTTTGATGCACAATTTTCCAACTGCAGTAGTAAAACTTTTTAAAATGTGTAGATGCTCTAATGCAAACGAAACCTCGAGGTCAACAACTACCTAAGAGGATACCCCAAAAACTTGGCAACTACACACACACACACACACACACACACATTGTTTTCCTTCTTTGAACACCATATTAGGGAATTTGGGAAAATCCACATGCTTTGGGGATTTTGAAATGGATGGCCTCCCATTAATTTTGGGATTTTTATTTATTTTTGTAGTTTTTTAATAATGGAGCTTCTTGCTTAAAATGTGACATGAGGATCAATGGTGGTGGGAATTGACGTATTTTTTAATACATTGGTCTCTCTAACACAAGGACAATGATGATTGTGTCTACAATAACCTAAAATAGATGGTGCTTATAAACACTATTCATTGCAACATACATTATCATTGCCAGTTATTGGCCCATATACTTCAATAGTTTTTTATATGTTAAAAAGACATATAAAAGTTATAGATAATCAAAACAACCAAACACTAGTATTGTTCTAAATTTTTAAAACAAAAAACATGACCATGGATTCAACATTCAAATCACAAAATAAGAGCCATAAAAGCATTCTCATTCATCCACCATGTCACAACTATGTAAGCTCTTAAGTTTTAAAAACATGACCATGGATTCAACATTCAAATCACAAAATAGGAGCCATAAAGATTCTCATTCATCCACCATGTCACAACTATGTAAGCTCTTAAGTTCCTTTGTGCAAATGCTTGGTGGAATTTGACTCTTTGTGGAATCTTTTCCCCCTTTGTGGCACATGCAAATACAATAGAGTTAACATCTTTCTAACGAACTAGATATTTCCTATTGCACATCCAATATTTATTCCAACAATCGACATAAACCTCGACATCACTTGCATTATGTTGTTTAGTAACTGGTGCCCAATACTGTATTAAAAGTTTCTTACAGTTCTTAGATGACCTATTCACCCCATCAATAATCTTCTGGTCAAAATAAAGACAAAATCTCCCTTCCTAACATCAACCATTGGTTAAATTCTTCCTTAGGCTTTTACTGGACTAGAGCACAATAGTAATCATCAAATCCCTCCATCCCTAAGAAGTTATCATCATTAAGGTTCTCATCCAAGTTAGATCTATTTATCCCTTGTGTTATTTGACAAAACATTACATACAACCAAGTTAAATCTATTTGTCCCTAGTGTTATACAAAAATTTACGTACAACCAACATTTTGGACATTAGGTGTCTCCAGCTCTTGTATCCTGTTATTCTAATACTCAATCAGTGGGGCGACGGTGGTGGTTGGATGCACAAAGTCAAAGTTGCTTCTAAGCCTTGTTCATTTGAAAATCTTTGCCAATATTTTATGTAATCCTTAACCCTCTTTACCACCTTTGAGTGGTCTTTAATGTACTCAAACATTAGTAACAAACATGGTTCCCCTCTTGGTACTATCTTTTTTCTACAACTCAATGCTACCTTCTTTTGGCATCCACTCAATTTATTTTGGGAGCACATTGTATTGCATAATTGGAACATTTTCTTGCATGAAGAATCAAAATTATAGTAGCTTTGTGAGCCCTACCAAAGCATCATGGCCATCACATAAGTATCCATCAATAAAGCTCTTGAAGTCTAGAATGTGTGTAATTAACAATGGTGTTGGAGCTGAAATTTGACATGTCTTGAAAATATACATCGTGGAAATGTAAATGTTTGGTTTGTCCTCAACCTTACAGAGAATCTACTACACATTGCATCAATATCCTCATGTGTACGACCCACCATTAGAAAACCAAATTGAATCAACTTTAAAGCCCCTCTAGGAACCAATAAAGAAAGGTATGCAAACAAGTACCATTTCTTGTTCTTTGGTGGCAATTATCTAACTGTAGAATTATGTTCTCTAGTAGCCTTTTAAAATCACTATGTTTTGTGCAATTTTGTAGTTTCTCTAATGCAAATGAAACCTCGAGATCAATAACTACATAAGAGAGTATCCTAGAATTTGAGGTGATCAAGAACCTTTCATGAGCTCAAGGCATTAAACAATGTGCTACTCGGCATTCCATCATAAGCAATGTCCCTACCAATGCATCATGGCCACTATATAAGTATCCCATTAATAAAGCTCTTGAAGTCTAGAACTTGTGTAATCAAGAATGATGTTAGAGCTAAAGTTTTACATTTCAGTCAAAATTTTAGTGGCTTTGAGTGCCTTGCCACCAATGCATCAGGGTTGTCACACAAGTATCCATCATGGCCATCACATAAGTATCCATCAAAAAAGGTCTTGAAGTCTAGAACTTGTGTAATCAAGAATGGCGTGGAGCTGAAATTTCACATTTCTTGAAAATATACATTGTGTGAAAATGTAAATGTTTTTCTTGTCCTAAACTTTACAGAGAACCTCCTAAAAATTGCATCAATATCCTCATATACATGACCACCATTAGAAAACCCAATTGAATCATCTTGAAAGCCCCTATAGCAACCAACAAAGAAAGATACGCAAACAAGTATCGTTTCTTGTTCTTTCATGCACAATTATCCAACTGCAGTAGTAAAACTTTTTAAAATGTGTAGATGCTCTAATGCAAACGAAACCTTGAGGTCAACAACTACCTAAGAGGATACCCCAAAAACTTGGCAACTACACACACACACACACACATTGTTTTCCTTCTTTGAACACCATATTAGGGAATTTGGGAAAATCCACATGCTTTGGGGATTTTGAAATGGATGGCCTCCCATTAATTTTGGGATTTTTATTTATTTTTGTAGTTTTTTTAATAATTGAACTTCTTGCTTAAAATGTGACATGAGGATCAATGGTGGTGGGAATTGACGTATTTTTGAATACATTGGTCTCTCTAACACAAGGACAATGATGATTGTGTCTACAATAGTCTAAAACAGATGGTGCTTATAAACACTATTCATTGCAACATACATTATCATTGCCAGTTATTGGCCCATATACTTC
Organism: Cibotium barometz; assembly: GCF_041138505.1. Classification (NCBI taxonomy): domain Eukaryota; kingdom Viridiplantae; phylum Streptophyta; class Polypodiopsida; order Cyatheales; family Cibotiaceae; genus Cibotium; species Cibotium barometz. The sequence continues at coordinate 6,929,996 of NC_141078.1, forward strand.
AATAGTTTTTTATATGTTAAAAAGACATATAAAAGTTATAGATAATCAAAACAACCAAACACTAGTATTGTTCTAAATTTTTAAAAACAAAAAACATGACCATGGATTCAACATTCAAATCACAAAATAAGAGCCATAAAAGCATTCTCATTCATCCACCATGTCACAACTATGTAAGCTCTTAAGTTCCAAAAACATGACCATGGATTCAACATTCAAATCACAAAATAGGAGCCATAAAAGCATTCTCATTCATCCACCATGTCACAACTATGTAAGCTCTTAAGTTCCTTTGTGCAAATGCTTGGTGGAATTTGACCCTTTGTGGAATCTTTTCCCCCTTTGTGACACATGCAAATACAATAGAGTTAACATCTTTCTAACGAACTAGATATTTCCTATTGCACATCCAATATTTATTCCAACAATCGACATAAACCTCGACATCACTTGCATTACGTTGTTTAGTAACTGGTGCCCAATACGGTATTAAAACTTTCTTACAGTTCTTAGATGACCTATTCACCCCATCAATAATCTTCTGGTCAAAATAAAGACAAAATCTCCCTTCCTAACATCAACCATTGGTTAAATTCTTCCTTAGGCTTTTACTGGACTAGAGCACAATAGTAATCATCAAATCCCTCCATCCCTAAGAAGTTATCATCATTAAGGTTCTCATCCAAGTTAGATCTATTTATCCCTTGTGTTATTTGACAAAACATTACATACAACCAAGTTAAATCTATTTGTCCCTAGTGTTATACAAAAATTTACGTACAACCAACATTTTGGACATTAGGTGTCTCCAGCTCTTGTATCATGTTATTCTAATACTCAATCAGTGGGGCGATGGTGGTGGTTGGATGCACAAAGTCAAAGTTGCTTCTAAGCCTTGTTCATTTGAAAATCTTTGCCAATATTTTATGTAATCCTTAACCCTCTTCACCACCTTTGAGTGGTCTTTAATGTACTCAAACATTAGTAACAAACATGGTTCCCCTCTTGGTACTATCTTTTTTCTACAACTCAATGCTACCTTCTTTTGGCATCCACTCAATTGATTTTGGGAGCACATTGTATTGCATAATTGGAACATTTTCTTACATGAAGAATCAAAATTATAGTAGCTTTGTGAGCCCTACCAAAGCATCATGGCCATCACATAAGTATCCATCAATAAAGCTCTTGAAGTCTAGAATGTGTGTAATTAACAATGGTGTTGGAGCTGAAATTTGACATTTCTTGAAAATATACATCGTGGAAATGTAAATGTTTGGTTTGTCCTCAACCTTATAGAGAATCTACTACACATTGCATCAATATCCTCATGTGTACGACCCACCATTAGAAAACCAAATTGAATCAACTTTAAAGCCCCTCTAGGAACCAATAAAGAAAGGTATGCAAACAAGTACCATTTCTTGTTCTTTGGTGGCAATTATCTAACTGTAGAATTATGTTCTCTAGTAGCCTTTTAAAATCACTATGTTTTGTGCAATTTTGTAGTTTCTCTAATGCAAATGAAACCTCGAGATCAATAACTACATAAGAGAGTATCCTAGAATTTGAGGTGATCAAGAACCTTTCATGAGCTCAAGGCATTAAACAATGTGCTACTCGGCATTCCATCATAAGCAATGTCCCCATAGTCATATCTATCATATCTCTCCAAGTTTCTAAAACAAAAGGCAAGAGAACCAATTGTGAAATTGGGATCTTTAATGGCCATAAGCCAATAGAAAAGTGCCCATAGTGCCCTTGTCCATGTCCATGAGTATAGGAATTATTGTTTTCTTTTGGTCCATCTTATCATCATGTAATATGCACAAGTATTTTTGTAGATTCATTTGAGAGCTCAAACACCATGCATAATATACAAATTTCCACAAATGAGCCATAATTTACACCACTAAGCACCTATGATTATTGCTCTACATGTGGGGCAACATCATAACTTCTTATATCCACATCTTCTATGGTGCATACTCGCTACTCATCACATCAAAGACAACATCTCTACTATGTAAGGATATTAAGGCTGCCCACAATAAACGAAAGAAATATGTTGTGACCCAAAGAGATCTTATCATGTGTTTGAAGAAGGGGATATGGTTTTCCTTAGGGTTTGACCTAAGCAAAGTTATATCTCTTGGAAAATACAAGAAATTGTCACTGAGATATTGTGGACCCTATGTGATTACTCAAAAGATAGGAGAGAAACTTCTTCTACCTCTTTACCTTTAAGTCCAAAATGTATTCCATGTAAGCCTACTTAAGAAATGCGTCCCCGATCCTATGCTATCCCTCGACAACAAGTAGATTTCCTTACCAACCCAATGTTAGTTGAGACTTAAACCTCATACTTGATTATATTATATGCATTTATAATACAAAAACTACCTTCTAAAAAGGGATTATTTCCAATGTAATATGAAGTAGTTAAAATACAAAGGTTGAGATAAAAAAGAGAGACCAAAATGAACTAAGTGTGTCTTATAATGGACCTGAGGATGCTAAATAGGTTGACCTCACACAACCTAGGGAAGAACCTTTGGATCTCTACATACTTGACCCATGGAGGAGGAGACCAAATTAACAAAGCTACTGGGATTTAAGGAAAAGGAGGAGTTCCATGCATTCGTGTGGCTATTAGAGACTCCAATAAATGATACTTCTTGGATGCATCTTCTTATGATGAGGCAAAGATGAAGACCGATGGTGCTCATTCTATGTTAACAATGGGTTAGTGTATAGAGGAGGAGGATGATGAGCCTATGATAAAATAATACATAGATGGATTTTACTCAAGTTATAGTTCTAGTTAACAAACTTGTATTTCCTAGTTATAGATGGACATACTAGTTAACAAACTAGTATTTCCTAGTTATAGACCTAACAAAAGGTAACATATTTATAGTAGAAGTACAAGTGGTCCTTAACAGGGTTTAACCAACTTTTTCTACTAATTTCACATTCATCTTAGATCCACCAACTCCCATTTGACATGAACCACGTGTTCATTCATCAAGCCTTATATCTTTGCTCACATGAAGCCTTCTAGTCACTGGGTTAAAATGTATATAACCCTTGCTTATGAGAACCCAAGCATGCTATGCCTCTGTAATTTTGGCAGCATCAACATGGTCCTTAACTCAGCATAGATGTGCATATAATAAATATAACCGAAGACTTCCAGAAGTGAGATGTAGAGAGTAAGTTAATAGTTTGTAGAGTATAATACTCAAAATACGTTACTATAGTTAATAGTTTGTAGAGTATAATACTCAAAATACGTTACTATAGTTTTAGGGAAAATTATAAAATCATGGGTCCACTTAGCTACGTGGTATAGAGTCATTCAAAAGCCAAAAACTAGAGGGATTTAAAATTATTTCCTTATTGTAATTTAAAACATGAAACAAAGTGAAAATGAATAAAGAGGGATCAAAACACTTGCTTTCTTGTCGATTTGGTTAAAAAAATATGAGAAAGGATGCCCAATTTCTATATGCCTCAAAGAAAATGTCTCCTCTAGCCCCCAAAATCACCTATGGAATAATGGTGCGAAATCTCAAGTGTTCATGGTACTATGAAAGTACTTTGTACTCTTGTCTCCTCATAAATTCATGAAAAGAACTCTCATAGCTCTCAAGGAAAAAAAAGTGTTTCCTTTCATGGTGGGGAGAGGGTCCATAAGTGGTGGGTTAGCCTCATTTTAGTTCAACTCCCACCTTTAGTTTTAATATTAACTTTATTTTTAACTTCTATCACTCATTTCTCCCCCATTAACATCCATTCCCATATACTATTTAATCTATCTAACCGACTTAAACCAATACACTAATGTTTCTCCTTTACTTTTGAAATAAAGGGGTGCATATGTGCACATTTATGCATGATTTATTGCATTTTACAAGGCTCCTATTAATTTCTAAATTATTACTTGCTCCAAGTTTGATAAGAGTTTTAAATTTTCAATTTAAAAAGTGCATGTTTATATGCACACTCATAGCAAAAGACTGGCAAGTCCAAGGCCCCAATGACTAGGGAACCAATACTCCTTATCAAACTGCAACGAACAAGGTAGGGCATTCTACACATAAAAATTGGAGTAGGTGGGGGTATACATGCTCAAATTTCATGTCAAAGATAGGCACATGGATAAGCAATATTATGCTATGGTCCCATCTTCTGAATGGTGCTGCCACTTAGTGATGGTGGATGATGCAGAAGCTAGAAAAGTTGGACTAATATATTTCTTTAGATTATAGTTGTGGCAAAAGCTCTATAAGAATACAGAGAGCCAAATGCTAAGGTAACAGTACAAAACTTTGTAGAACATGTTTACAAGGAGATTAAATTCTCCTGACACTAGTAGGATAATACTTCAGTGAAACGGACTCTTAGGGATAATCTATACTGACCTTGAAGCCACCCCCCTAGCAGAGCCCATGGAGAGGCCTCCTAAATACCAAACATCCACACAATCTCCTAAGAAGCCAAAGAGAAAATAGGCAGACTTAACACGACCTACTTTGCAACCAAGAGGAAGAGATCTTGTAGACCACCACAAAAAAGCATACTATCGCCAAGAGCCGAAAGAAAACATTGGTGATGAGGGGAAGAGACCTAGTTATCATATCTAAATCTGATACTCACTCATAACACTCTCTTGAGAGCCACCACAAAAAGGAAAGGGCAAGAATAAACAAGAAGTATAGAAAACAACAAGTATAGAACATCCAACATGAGAAAGAGGAAACTACCATAGAGAACAAATTGCTTAGGGGGGCAAAGTGCCTATGCCTATATAAGGTCTGGCCCACTACACTCGATGTCTCAAGTTACATAATTTGGAGACCATATTACCCAATTTCTAAGCAAACAACCAAATGGACAGCTAAAGATGCATGTACCAACAAGGCGGCACCTAATTGCCCAACGACAATCGGACATCCATGTAGGGTGTATTGAGTTTATCCAAAATTATGCTACTACACAACTATCTCACATGCATGTAATACAAGCCTAAATGACTATAGAGAATGCCCAGCAAAGTGACAACTACAAGAGAAAATCACACAGCTTTTGGGGGCTCAAAATAATGAGCTCATAGGGTCTCGAGATTCCTTGTCTACTCATGGGGCCTAAGGATGCCACATGTCTCGACAATTAGAGAGATTGAAAGAGACTAATCAGAGGTAAATATTCAACATGTGGTCAAGCTTGATAGGCTATCTTCTCAACTCTTAGCAAACTTGTCACTATTCACAAAGAAGGACAAGGCCATAGGTACTCTACAAAAGTAACAAGATTTAGCCCTCGGCTCATTGACCAAAGAATAAAAAGAGGTCAAAAGACTTATAGTTGTGGGCCAAGAAACCAATTCCTTGCCTTCAGTAGAGCTCAAAAGAAATAATGTAATAATCAAAGAGCTTCATCTCAAGAGATAGAGAAAGAGTGAGCTCGAGAGCTAGCCAAGAGTTAACATTGAGCTACACTACAGAATAGTTACTGAGGAACCACCGAAGGCTGTTGAGTCATCCCAAAAAAGGGCTACTAAGGAACAAGGAGAGGGGCCCCAAGATGCAGATGCCCCTTACCTCAACACAATGATCCCTTTGATGATGAGCCACCTAGAAGTCATTGTTGGAAGATGGATAAGTTTTGCCAATGCCAGGCCCCACCGATGTAACAAGTGCCTAGCCATAAGACTTGTATGTATGAATAAAGAACATAGGCTATGGGCACCCACTTAATTTGGGCGTCCAAGTAAAGCCCCTTGTATATATGCAATTTTTGATAATTTGAATGGGGAGAATCAATCATTTCTCATGTGAAAATCTTTCTTCTCTTAAGCTGTTACTCTCTTGCTTGGTTGTGGTATACATGCTTGTGTGTTCCTTGTAGTGCATTGAGTGTGCATGCTTGATAGCGTGAGTGAGAGAGTGATTGAGCAAGAGTGAAGTGGAGAGCATCTTAACCATTTCCATTATAAGCGTTGCGAGAGGATTGAGAATAGAGGAAGGGTTGAAATAGGAGGGATTGACACCTCTTAGCGTCTTTTACCTCTCCTATTAGTTTGTTGCCACTATCCTATAATTCATTGCATGAGGGAAAGAAGATTATTTGACATGAACAATTGAATTATCATAATAAGTTTGGGTGGATTGGAAACAAACATATAAACTAAACTCCACTAGCAATTGGAGGTAACATATTTATAGTAGAAGTACAAGTGGTCCTTAACAGGGTTTAACCAACTTTTTCTACTGATTTCACATTCATCTTAGATCCAACTCCCATTTGACATGAACCACGTGTTCATTCATCAAGCCTTATATCTTTGCTCACATGAAGTCTTCTAGTCACTGGGTTAAAATGTATATAACCCTTGCTTATGAGAACCCAAGCATGCTATGCCTCTATAATTTTGGCATCAACATGGTCCTTGACTCAGCATAGATGTGCATATAATAAATATAACCGAAGACTTCCAGAAGTGAGATGTAGAGAGTAAGTTAATAGTTTGTAGAGTATAATACTCAAAATACGTTACTATAGTTAATAGTTTGTAGAGTATAATACTCAAAATACGTTACTATAGTTTTAGGGAAAATTATAAAATCATGGGTCCACTTAACTACGTGGTATAGAGTCATTCAAAAGCCAAAAACTAGAGGGATTTAAAATTATTTCCTTATTGTAATTTAAAACATGAAACAAAGTGAAAATGAATAAAGAGGGATCAAAACACTTTCTTTCTTGTCGATTTGGTTAAAAAATATGAGAAAGGATGCCCGATTTCTATATGCCTCAAAGAAAATGTCTCCTCTAGCCCCCAAAATCACCTATGGAATAATGGTGCGAAATCTCAAGTGTTCATGGTACTATGAAAGTACTTTGTACTCTTGTCTCCTCATAAATTCATGAAAAGAACTCTCATAGCTCTCAAGGAAAAAAAAGTGTTTCCTTTCATGGTGGGGAGAGGGTCCATAAGTGGTGGGTTAGCCTCATTTTAGTTCAACTCCCACCTCTAGTTTTAATATTAACTTTATTTTTAACTTCTATCACTCATTTCTCCCCCATTAACATCCATTCCCATATACTATTTAATCTATCTAACCGACTTAAACCAATACACTAATGTTTCTCCTTTACTTTTGAAATAAAGGGGTGCATATGTGCACATTTATGCATGATTTATTGCATTTTACAAGGCTCATATTAATTTCTAAATTATTACTTGCTCCAAGTTTGATAAGAGTTTTAAATTTTCAATTTAAAAAGTGCATGTTTATATGCACACTCATAGCAAAAGACTGGCAAGTCCAAGGCCCCAATGACTAGGGAACCAATACTCCTTATCAAACTGCAAAACGAACAAGGTAGGGCATTCTGCACATAAAAATTGGAGTAGGTGGGGGTATACATGCTCAAATTTCATGTCAAAGATAGGCACACGGATAAGCAATATTATGCTATGGTCCCATCTTTTGAATGGTGCTGCCACTTAGTGATGGTGGATGATGCAGAAGCTAGAAAAGTTGGCCTAATATATTTCTTTAGATTATAGTTGTGGCAAAAGCTCTATAAGAATACAGAGAGCCAAATGCTAAGGTAACAGTCCAAAACTTTGTAGAACACGTTTACAAGGAGATTAAATTCTCCTGACACTAGTAGGATAATACTTCAATGAAACAGACTCTTAGGGATAATCTATACTAACCTTGAAGCCACCCCCCCAGCTGAGCCCATGGAGAGGCCTCCTAAATACCAAACATCCACACAATCTCCTAAGAAGCCAAAGAGAAAACAGGCAGACTTAACACGACCTACTTTGCATCCTTGAAGAAACCAAGAGGAAGAGACCCTGTAGACCACCACAAAAAAGCATACTATCGCCGAGAGCTGGAAGAAAACGTTGGTGATGAGGGGAAGAGACCTAGTTATCATATCTAAATCTGATACTCACTCATAACACTCTCTTGAGAGCCACCACAAAAAGCAAAGGGCAAGAATAAACAAGAAGTATAGAAAACAACAAGTATAGAACATCCAACATGAGAAAGAGGAAACTACCATAGAGAACAAATTGCTCAGGGGCAAAGTGCCTATGCCTATATAAGGTCTGGCCCACTACACTCGATGTCTCAAGTTACATAATTTGGAGACCATATTACCCAATTTCTAAGCAAACAACCAAATGGATAGCTAAAGATGCATGTACCAGCAAGGTGGCACCTAATTGCCCAACGACAATCGGACATCCATGTAGGGTGTATTGAGTTTATCCAAAATTATGCTACTATACAACTATCTCACATGCATGTAATACAAGCCTAAATGACTATAGAGAATGCCCAGCAAAGTGACAACTACAAGAGAAAATCACACAGCTTTGGGGGGCTCAAAAGAATGAGCTCATAGGGTCTCGAGATTCCTTGTCTACTCATGGGGTCTAAGGATGCCACATGTCTCAACAATTAGAGAGATTGAAAGAGACTAATTAGAGGTAAATATTCAACATGTGGTCAAGCTTGACAAGCTATCTTCTCAACTCTTAGCAAACTTGTCACTATTCACAAAGAAGGACAAGGCCATAGGTACTCTACAAAAGGAACAAGATTTAGCCCTTGGCTCATTGACCAAAGAATAAAAAGAGGTCAAAAGACTTATAGTTGTGGACCAAGAGACCAATTCCTTGCATTTAGCAGAGCTCAAAAGAAATAATGTAATAATCAAAGAGCTTCATCTCAAGAGATAGAGAAAGAGTGAGCTCAGGAGCTAGCCAAGAGTTAACATTGAGCTACACTACAGAATAGTTACTGAGGAACCACCGAAGGCTGTTGAGTCATCCCAAAAAAGGGCTACTAAGGAACAAGGAGAGGGGCCCCAAGATGCAGATTCCCCTTACCTCAACACAATGATCCCTTTGATGATGAGCCACCTAGAAGTCATTGTTGGAAGATGGATAAGTTTTGCCAATGCCAGGCCCCACCGATGTAACAAGTGCCTAGCCATAAGACTTGTATGTATGAATAAAGAACATAGGCTATGGGCACCCACTTAAGTTGGGCGTCCGAGTAAAGCCCCTTGTATATATGCAATTTTGATAATTTGAATGGGGAGAATCAATCATTTCTCATGTGAAAATCTTTCTTCTCTTAAGCTGTTACTCTCTTGCTTGGTTGTGGTATACATGCTTGTGTGTTCCTTGTAGTGCATTGAGTGTGCATGCTTGATAGCGTGAGTGAGAGAGTGATTGAGCAAGAGTGAGGTGGAGAGTGGTTCAATCTTTCCATCTTAACCATTTCCATTATAAGCGTTGCGAGAGGATTGAGAGTAGAGGAAGGGTTGAAATAGGAGGGATTGACACTTCTCTTAGCGTCTTTTACCTCTCCTATTAGTTTGTTGCCACTATCCTATGATTCATTGCATGAGGGCAAGAAGATTATTTGACATGAACAATTGAATTATTATAATAAGTTTGGGTGGATTGGAAACAAACATATAAACTAAACTCCACTAGCTTGCATGTGGTGTTTTTCAGATGGTTTAACTTGGCTTTCTGGTGGTTGGTCATACTCATGAGAGGATATTGATGCAATGTTTTCTAGTGGTTGGCCATACCCATGAAGATATTGATGCAATGTTTTCTAGTGGTTGGCCATACCCATGAGGATATTGATGCAACGTTCAACTGGCCATATCGATGAGGATATTGATGCAATCTTCAACTTCGCTTTCTATTGGTTGGCCATACCCATGAGGATGTTGATGCAACATTTAGCTTGGCTTTCTAGTGTGGTTAGTCATACCCATGAGGATATTGATCCAATGTTCAACTTGCCTTTCTAGTGGTTGGTCATACCCATGAAGATATTCTTAGAGAAATTACAAAACACAAAAAAGAGTCTACACTTTGTTCCATTTGTGTCAAGTGTTTTTTAATCTCTATGAAACGATAAAACTAATGCTATTGTTGATTGAGGAAGTGCTAAATTTTAGGACATTTATGAAAGGATTCTTATGTGTTACAAAAGATAATATAGTGGGAGATTCAAATTCCTTACATTTTTGGTTTTTCCTTCGAGATGGAATTAATTTTTTTCAATACATGAAGCATCCAAATTAACTTGAATGGCTACCTATTGTGCTAGAACATTGTGTGATTTCTATTATTATTCTATGTAATATTATTTTTGGTACTTCAAATTGATAAAGCCATTTAGTGGCTTTTAAATTTTTTGTGAAAAAAATCTCTTTAATTTGAAATTTTCAAAGAAATTTATTCTAAAGAGAATGGCTGAAAAAGTAACTATTATGTTTTAAATGTATACTTTTCCATGATTATAGTTTATAAACATTTCATGAAAACAACTATTTTGAAACTTTTCCTTTGGGAACACTTTCTATATATAGTCTTAAAGCATGCTATAAATATAGATTACAAACTATTCTAATATAAATACAAGTTCCATCCTCCATAGTGCTGTTCATTGACTTATGACTTTTGTTCTCAAGTCTATATGCTATTTTAGTAATCTCAATTTAAAGGAGTGATCTTGCTTTTCCATTGTAAGCAAAGCTTAAAGTTACATGCAAATAAATATGCAATCTCAAAGTATAAACATGATGACAACAAGAACTTGTGTGAAAAATGGAGAACTCATGAGACAAAAAGAGGGTAAGGTTATAGACAAGGAATTTGATAGTTCACTTAGTAGCATTACAGGGTATTTATTCAATTATTCAAGTAGGTACTATTTGTGTTCTTTTACTTCTTTTATCATAATAAACAAAAATAACAAATTGTCACTTAACTTCATATGTTGCCCATGCATGATTGAGGTGTTCGTGAAATTGTATTACCATCTCAAACTAATCTATTTGGGTCCAAGCATGGAAGTTGGTTAGCACGAGAGGGACACAAATGTGAAGAAAGTCTATGATGCATGTATCTCAAAATTAAGCAAATGCAACTTTACAACATGCAAGGAAATTAGCCTTTACAAAGGGAGATATATAGAGTTTGGAACTGATTTAAGAATGGTGGTACACATATCTTTATAAAGACAAAGAAGCTCACCAACACCATGTGGTGGTTGCTAATGCAATGATGGGAACTCCCATGTTTAGAGATAAGACGGAAATTGAGGGAATTTGGCAAATTGAAAGAGCAAAAAGGCCCCTCAACCAAGTAAAACTTGAAGACAGAAACGGTTCCTTAGTCAAAGAAATGCTGAAAATGATGCACTTTGTACTCATGCATGAACGCATATGCATGAGTACATTGCTCAAAATAAAGATCCTACAAAGAATGGAACAAACAAGGCATTAGCCTCTTGCAGTTGGTAAAAATTTTGACAATGAAGGATGCTCAAGGCCTCATATTTGAGACCTGACCACTAGAAACAAGTCCTCCAATTCAAACTGTAAAGACGGTCAAAAAGATCACGAGTTACTGTAACACACAAGGCCTACACTGACATTCTCAAATCACTAACAGGTAAGTCTGGAGAGGAAGCTGTGGAAAATGTGCAATGGAAAGAGTGGATTGCTGAGGGCAAGTAGACGTGGAAGACAACTTCAAACCCAAGGCAATATTGAGGTTTTTCTGTGAATAAAAGCTACACTAGCTAAAGTCCATCATTTCTCTGCAAACTATAGAAAGCCACACTACAGAATTAACACAAGATTTGGAGAGCACAACTATATTAAAAAAAGAAGGCCTTGCAGCTTTCTACTAGGTGTGTATATTTGTGTCTCGTGAGGGTTGATAGATTCTCAAGGTTAGCCATACTGTTGAGCCACATGAATTGAGATTGAACCGATATATTTTGTTATGAAAAATATTGCAAGCCAGTAAGTATTTACATAGTAGAAAAGCTTTTCGCCCTTCTAAAACTGTCGGAGAGTAATATTAAACCCTCACTGCCTTTAGCCAACCACACAAGCTACCCTCTTCAAAACCTTGATCTTGTGACATGTAAAATAGTCCACCTACCAAAGTGCCCAAGTTCTACCATCTCAAACTCTGAACTAAGCATTATGTGCAACCAAGTTGTCGACAAAGAATAGTATTAACCCTTATCAAACAAGCTTTTCTATCAAACAATTGAATTGAAAAGTGTGACATATAATTCAACCAAAACTTTACATTTGCTTAAATATGGCTTTCCTGTGTGTGAAAAGTTACAATAGCAACTGCCATCACAAAACTGCAGCTGTGAATGCAGTATATTCTAAAACTTTCTTTTCTTAGGGTGAACCATATCGAGGACCCCACTACAAAGCTCTCCATATCCAGGACCCAACTACACAGCTCTCAAATTTCAACTTGCTAAAAAGAATCATTAACGATGTTGGCATCCCTACCGCCATATGTGACTCCTGCAACCCTCATAAAATTAGTGCGATGATGAGCTCGATGAACCGAAAAGGCACTGCATCATAACCTGCAGCAGAACTATAAACACAACATTAATACAACTTTCTGATACTTAGCATCCTTTCAACTTGAAAAACGATTTTTGGATTTAATATACAAGATCTCAAAGGTTCAGAAAAAACATAACAGAAATAGAAACCATCTGTGGTTCCACTCATAAAGCTTCAATGTAAACTTTTGCGGTACTTCTTGTTGAGCTTCACTTGATAAAGCCAAACACTGATTTGACCCTGCTACCTCCCTCGCCATACTGTTCATTCCATTGCCGCATTTGAACCATGCTGCTTGCATCATAAGCAATTGACACTCCAACCTGAGATCCACAAATACAATTTCTTCATGATCAGAACAACTAAATGCAAGTAAAATTGATCAGGCGATGTATTATGTTATGGTGTATGGGTGTACATATGTATGTAATTTTAGTTTCATAAAGAGACGAATAGAAAGACTGCTTATAAGGTCTATGACAGGACGAAATATGACCTGTGGGACCAGAAAAAGCCTAGACTGTGAAAGGTCTTAATACTTATCATGATCAGGAAGAGCCTAGACTGTGAAAGGTCTTAATAATACTTATCATGATCAGCTAAATTACAAAAAAGTAGATGTATGAAATATATTGATTCCATCAAGTTACATCCCCACGCTGTTTTTTTTTTGTTGGGAGGGGTGGGTGGGGGGGGGAAGGGGGGGGGGTGTAGGGGGGGTTACATTCAGTCCATGCCCTATCTTCTCTGTGCCCTACTCCAAGCAGGCTGCCCATGCATGTATGAGTTCCCCCAATCAATCAAAGGCACCAATAAGGCTTTGTTCAGCTTCCCCTTAGCAAGTGAACAGTATGGGCTGTAGTATATTTTTTACGTGTGCTCCTCCCACGGAGGTTGTGCACTAAATTCAGTTCCCCCATAGGCATAACCAGCACTCTGGGAACTGCTTTAGGACAGCAATACCACCTTTACAAGTAAACGACTAGACTCCAGAGGAATGTTAGCTCGTTAGCTTACATGGTGTGTGGGTGCAAAGAACCTAAGCTAACGTGCATGGAACATATACATGGTGGGTGCACACAGAGAGAGATAGAAAGAAAGAAAGAAAGATTTTATTAACCTCTTCCAAAAGACCGAACTCGGCCTATGAGACAAATCGGTGTACCTGTATGGGGTATCCTCTGTCATCCCAACAAAATGAAAAAGTACTAAACTAAAAAGCTGAATCTGGGTGTGCAATAAGTACAATGAGTGGGGGAGGGGATGGAGCTCTACTACTAGGAGAATGCAAAGCTATATGCATGGAGTATACAATCATGATATGCAACCTAGCTAGCTCCATCCTGTACCATACTGGGGGTATAAAATGGTATACATCAATGAAGGGGGTGTCCAAAGCTCCCTGAAGAACATGCCTAGGTTTGCTCCGAAGCGAGCCAGTCACTCCGCACCCTCTCTATGAAACTCAGCTCTGATCTCTGTCATCTCTCTCTGGTATAGGCGTGGTGTCCGAAAGCCACGTGTCCTCTGTCTCCTGCGGGCTCTGAGTGTCTCTGCTCTCTGGAGAGTAATTCCCTGCCGTGTAGGGGCTGGGAGTGGGGTGGATCTCTGAAAAAATGTAGTAATCTGTGTCTGTCGTCCCCCCTCTGGAGCTGTCTGAGCCTGTAATGATGTCTCTCTGTGACGCTGTACAGGCTTAGTTCCGTACGTCGTACGACTGAAATCGTACGTACTTGCTGTACGGTACGGTGCCGTACGGATTCGTACGATACTGTACGTTTTTTTTTTGGGGGTGGTGTCGTCGTCGTTGTTGTTGTTGTTGTTGTTGCTGTTGCGTGGAGCAGTTTCAGTCTTCTAGAGAGCCATTCATCGCCATTTGCAGCCTATAGGGAGCTGTTTGTCAGCGTGTGCACTTGCCATTGCCATATTAGGCAAGCGATCATATTGCCTGATGAGGAGGACGAGGCAATCTTCATGGAGCTCTATAGTGAGCTTGTGGCAGCAGATACTCGCAGCACCAGGAGTTAGCATGGACGGGGGCCCAAGCAGTTGGAGTTCATAGGCCTCCGCCTTCGGCATCGGCAAAGGGTGGCCTTCGCACATATGTGAGGCGGGGATCCTTGAGCTCCAATCCCCGCCTTCATGATGATATTCCATTGCCCCCTCATGATGATACCCCACTGCCTAGAGAGCCCTTGTTTGATGATGATGGCAACCTACTTAGCGAGAATGATCCCCAGAGTGTCTCGTCCACCTTCAAAGAGTCCTCTTCAGAGAACTCTCTTGATGGACACTCTAGTAGTGATCATGTTGATGATCATGCAGATGTTGGTGATGATGTAGACTTTTGATATGTTATAGCTCTCTAGGCATTGGGCATCTATCTCCTTCTAGCCCATCGATGATGTATTGTAGTATGTAGTATCATGTATGTACGCATGTTGGAACTTGGCGGTCGCCCATGCCATGAGTTTTTGGCCTATCCTTTTGTAGCAATTTTGTACTCTAATGGCATGATGACATTATGTTCATGGTTCTACTATTTTGTAACTTCTTGTCTACAATTTTTAAGTTTAGGAAGTATTTAAAAAAAAAACGTACTAATATCGTACCGTACCTCAAAAAATTTTAAGGTACCAATTAGTACCGTATTTTATTGTACCGTACCGTATCGTACCTTTCGTACTAACTAACCATGACGCTGTATGTCTAGAATGAATCTCCCCAGTATGAGCTGGTCTGCTGCCTCAAAGATCTGGCGTAGGGAATGTGGCTCTTTGAATAAAATGGGATATCTCTCTCTCATGGATGTATATGCTCTGCATCAACATACATAATGCTCCTCACTCTCCACCTCCTCTGCATAATCTACATACCATCTCCTCTCGGGGGATCCATGCTGCTCTGCCAGTCTCGATCTCCAATCGATGTGATGAAACTCTAAGCTGACCAATAGCCACTCGAGAGCTGTGTGGTAAAAAGCCCTCCATGTATCTAGGCCTCTCTATAAATCCATCATCAGGGATACTCATGAAGTGATCTCTGTAGTATAGCATCTTCGGTGGAAGAGGCTGTGTAGGCGATATCCATGTCTCTCGTGTATAGAGCTGCCATAGGTCCTGTCTCAATACTCTGTTCCTCACTATGAGAGAGACGGATATGTGGTGCATCCCTGTCATACTGGAATGGTGGTAGATGATCCATGTCTAGGCCATGCTGTGAGAACCAATGTGTGACCTGTGCATACCATGATCCTCTGTTTCCTGCCTCAGCCAACTGTCTAGATGCCTCAAAAGCTCTGTATGACAATGTGGCATCATAGGAGGCGCAGCAAACTCTGCTTGGATAATGTCATGAGGTACTGACGGTTTGCTGCGTATCATGCATGCCATCATGAGGGCCTCTGGTCTCTCTACCTATGTCCACCAATGGGTAGCAAGGCCTGGCGCCCATACTGCTGCTCCATACATCAGTGCCGGTGTGACTAATGTGTCAAATAGCCACCCCTTCGTCCGGGGCTCCTGAAAATGCGCCTAGTGGCACTGTCTCTCTAGCATAGCCAATGCTGCATATCCTCGTGTCAATCTAGCTCTGGCTGCTGAACCCATGGTGAAGTGTGTGGCTGCTGTGGAGAAGGTAACCCCTAGGTACACGTATGATGTCACCACCTCCACCTGGCGTCCTGCGAGAGTGAATGTCAGCTGACTCCTGCCCTGTCTTGATGTATGAAAGACCATAACCTTGGTTTTCCCAAGGTTCATAGTAAGAACCCTCTGTGTGCAGAAATCATCGACTGCATGTAGATGCTGCTATAGACCTCCTGGAGATTCAAACACTAATACAATATCATCAGCATAAAGCATAATATGTACTGAGGTACCTGCTAAATCAACTCCATCTCCGCCTCCCCGTGTAATGAAGTCAGCCACCTCATCAATGTATAGCCCAAATAGCGTGGGGGAAAGTGGGCATCCTTGCTTCACACCAATTGTGCTAGCAATAGTCTCGGACATACCTCCTGGACATCTGACTCGCCCAAAAACCTGCTCATATAATGCATAGATGCCCCATGTCATATCTGTTGTTATGCCAAGAGATTACACGCGCTGAAAGAGCCTCTCTCGTGGTACTGTGTCAAATGCCTTGCGGAAATCCACAAAGCAGTAATAGCGCTTTCTCTTCCTCACTTTGGCCTGATCAATCATACATCTCAAAGTGAATACATGGTCAGTGGTAGAGAAAGCTCTCTTGAAGGCCAACACGTGGCCAACCATAACCGTCCTGCTCGGATCGAGCATATCCCCTGTTTTGTGAATCGGCACAATGGTGTGCATCATCCACTCTGCAGGCAAACCCTCTGCTAGTGCCCTGTTAAACAGGTGTGCAAGAAAAGGAGCCAAAGAATCTACTGCATATATGAGATGCTCACCCTGCAGGCCCATATGGTCGGCGGCCCGTCCATGCTGTAGGTAGCAGATAGCTTCCTTTACCATCGAGTGGGTAAAGAAGCTAGCTGTGGTAGGTTGAGGCTCCAGTGGCTGAGGTATAGGTGGCTGCTGTGGGGCGTGGTATAGGCCCTCTGCATATGTGTGCCATGTCTGTGGGTCTGCAATAGGTGTCGGTGTCCTGGGCTCTTTGAAGTGCCGCCATGAGATAGGGATATCTCTACTCATGAAGAAATGAAAGATCTCTAGCTCCTGTATCTCTGCGAAGGCCTGCCTTTTGCGACAAGTAAGTCTCCTCATCTCTCTCCTCGACTCTTGCTCTTTCATGGCTCCCAAGGTTCTCTATATGCGGAGCCGTGAGTATAGGACTCTGCACTCGTCATCATACCATCTATTCTGGGGCATAGTCCCAGATCTCGCAGGCTCTCCTGAGTGGACACGATGTGGGAAGCTCTGTAATGCAGCCGTGTGTAGGAGTGATGCCAGCTGGGCTGTAATGGTATCCATATGTGCCAGGGGATCCATGAGTAGCAACGCATCCTCTACTCTGCCAGTGTATATGTCTGCCATGTCATGTGTGAAGTAGATGGTAGTGTGTGGCGTCGGTATGTGGGGGGTTGGTGATACTGGTGATCCGGCTAGTGAAAATGCCAAGTATGTATGATTTGCCCCAATAGGACAAGGTGGAATGGAGAATGAGGTGACAAGCTGTGATGCCTCCAAAGACCCCATAACGTAGTCTACCACTGTGCCTCCGGTCCGTGTATGACCCCCATGTGGGAAGCATGTCAGCCCTCCTTATCCCGGCCATTGTAGCATCCTGTTATAAATAACGAGACGATGCCTGGCTCCCAACTCTAGTAAGTGGTCCCCATAATGTCCTCTGTCTGGTCCAATGTCCTCTGATGCCCAACTAGCCCCTATTTCCTCTGGATCCACAGGGTGGAGGATCTCCATGTCATCATAGTCATACACCTCAAACTGTCTGCTCTGTGTGTGGGCATTGAAGTCGCCCATAAGAAATACTTCCCCTACTGTAGAATAATGCATAATCTCCTCTAACACACAAGTGTATGGCGAGGCTCATGTCTCCTCCTCCTGTGGCATGTCCTCTGTAATGACATAGGAGGATCCAGACAGAGGAAAGTAACATAGGGCTATGTATATAACCCTGTCTTGTGAGAGCTGTAAGCTGATCCACATGTATCTGGCCTCTGGATCCTGTGCTACCACTCTCAGTCTCCCCTGTAGCTCCTGTCTGAATCGAACTGCTACTCCCCCCGACCCTCTCGAGGTACCCTGGCGTGTGGTCCTCCTGTATGCTGACTCCCATTGGAATCCCTCTACTCGAGGTAGCCCTCTCTCTGGGCTCTGATGTGTCTATGTCAGAAGTATGATGTCTCTCCCCACCATAACATGCTCCAGTCGTCCAGGCTGCACCCATAGTGAACCATTACAGTTCCATACTGCCATGTGTATCTCTGTCAGTGGCCTGGTTTGTGTCCCATAGGCCCCAAACCGCTAATCCATGGGCCGGCCATCAATGATGACCCGACCATCTCGATAGCAGGCCTTCTTGCCTTCTCTCCTCGCGTGTAAGACTCGTGGCATGCAAGCTCTCCTATGCTCAAGCTGCATTCTCGTGAGATCATCATCCAAAAAAATAGGAGCTCCCTCTAAACCTTGTAGTATGACCCTCTTCCTCATGAAGGTGACCCTCTCCGTCTCTCCTGCAAACTGTAGGATGAAGGCTCGCTTGCATGTTGAGTCTTTCCCGGCTCTCCATGCTTTGGTGAAGGGGAGAGGGTCCTCTTCCCTGTAGCCGAGCTTCATGCATAGAAGCTGTCCATCTTTCTCGGGAGTAGAGTCGGGTGTCTCGCTATACCTGTGACTCGAATGTTGAGGCGACAGGCATGCCTCATCTTCTCTTCCTCAATGGTGGTGTGAATGATTTGGTGTTCTTCACTTTGAGTCTCCTCCCTCACTTCTTTACGGATGTTCTTCTTCACCCCCTCAACCCATCCTGTGACTGCTTGGGTTCGAGTTTTCCCTCCATGTCCTTTGTAACCTCCTTGGAGATCTCTTCTTTGATGGCCGTGAGAGTGTTGTCATTGATCTCCCCTTCTTCCTTCTCAGTATTCTTGATGGCTACCAGTTCCACTTTCAATGCACTCACCTCCTCCCTGAGTGCCGTGTTCTCTTGTTCAAGGTCCGTGACCCGTGCTTTGAGGGCCATGATGTGCCGGTGTAGTTTGTTCTCCACCTCATTGAGGTTGGAATCGGATGTCTTCTTGTTCTCCTTGATTAGTGCCTTCATTGCCGTCTCGAGGGCCTGAAGTTTCTCTTGGAGACTCGGGGCCATTCCTCCAGATTACTCTGCAGTCCTTCCCACAGGCAGGGAGGAGAGAGAGAGAGAGAGTTTGTTGTTGCCTTGGGGGCCTGAACAAGGGTGGGTGGGGAAAGGGGGGCACAGAGCCTAGCGGAGAGGGAGGCAGGGCAGCATAGCGAGGCGGAATCACAGGGCCTACCGGAGAGGAAGGCGGGCCAGCATAGCAGGCGGCGGCGAACGAATCAGCGAGGCGGAAGGGCTAGTGGGCGGCAACGAAGCGAATCGGCGAACAGTCAGCAGAGTAGGGGGGGGAGAGAGAGAGAGAGAGAAATGAAAGATATATTAACGTCTCTAAGAGGCCATAGTGGCCTATGAGACCAAAACTGAGAGCACATCTGAAGTTGTTGTCTCATCAAAGAGAAAAAGACTAAAAAGTACAATAAACTGATTGTCCTACAGTTATAAGAACAAAACTGCAAGACTCCGAGATGACTCTGAGTAGAAAATACTGGAAAATGTATATCAAGTAGATCCATGTATGCTGATCAGTTGAATTGTTGCCCTCTCCTTAGATCAAGTATCTCCGCCATGGGACTGTCTAGAATGGAGAGGTCGTAGAAGCGAGGTAGGTGCCTCCGATGCCGAGCAATAATGGCTCTGATCTGGCGATGGTGAGGATGCCGTGGTCGGGATCCTGGTGGGCGTGGCCGACGAGCACGACATAAGATAACAGCTCTATCAGTGGTGACTCCCTGGGAGCGTGGTCAGTGCCCTGATGGCCCAATGGAGGAGGTATCAGGAGGTGTGTGGGCTGGGTTGCTGGTGTTGGTGCTGGTGCCAAAGAAATCTGCCAGGGTCCTCTGTCTAGGTACATCATGGCTCGGGCTCCTGTCTGCCAAGAGGGTCTCTCTGTGTCTCCTAAGCTCAAGTAGAAACAATCCGAGGCATCTCTGATCCTCAAACTCCATGACCCTGCGTAACGGCCCAAAACCCTCTCGGAAGAGGCAGTGATATCTCCCTCGGATCTCATAATAGACTATACATCGGCAAATGAAGTGTTCCTCTGTCTCTACCTCCTGGTAGCATTGCTGACAAATGCGGTCATCCACGATTTGATGCACATATCGCCCTGTCTCAATCCACAGCTAGTGTGATGAGGTCCGGATCTGTCCAATGGCACAACGTATCCCATGTGATAGGTGTACATCCATGTATGCCGGGAGGGTGATAAAATCATCCGGTGAGAGGTGTAGAAAATGGCTCTTGTAATGAGTCATTTTCGTGCCCAAGTGCTCAAGGGGGCTAGTCCATGTCCTCTCTGTGTCCACTCTCATGATATCCATCCTGATCACGCGGTTTTGCTCTGAGTAGGTGAGATCCAAAAATGGACATTCTAGACTGTACTGAAAGGGTGGTAGTGCCTCTATCCGCAAACCATGTAGGTCAAACCATGATCTCATCTGAGCGTACCAACAATGAGTATCTCCATCCTCTGCCAACTGTATGGATGAGGTCAATGCCAAACGGGAGTACCTCTGCTGAGGGAGCTCCCATAGCCGCTGTAAAAAGGTAACTCCCTGGAATAGGTCGGTTACTACTGGTGGGGCACCCAGCTCAGCCCGAACAATCTCATGTGGTACTGATGATTTGCTCCGAATCATATGAGCAATCATCATAATCAGTGGTCTCTCCATTTGCCTCCATCCCTCATCTGTCCCTCTCTAAGATCTGTGATGTATATTGGGCCCCCAAATTGGAGCTCCGTACAAGAGAGTCGGTGTGACAAGCGTATCAAATAGCCACAATTTGGTGCGTGGCTCCTGAAACTGTATGCGTGCACACTGCCTCTCAAGTGCCCTCAAGGCTGCATGTCCTCGAGCTAATCTGCAGGTGCCCCCTTCAGGGAGAAACGCGGTCCTGTGAAAGTAACTCCCAAGTAGACATATGACTTGACGTACTCTACCGGCTCCCCTCGTAAAGTGAACTGAGGCTCTGATCTCGTCACCCATGCCTGTGTGGTGTTAAACACCATAACCTTGGTTTTCCCAAGGTTCACTGTCAGATCTCTATCCGCACAGAAAGCCTGTAATGCATCCAGGTGTCTCTGTAGTCCCTCTGGAGAGTCTGAGATTAGAGAGAGAGAGAGAGAGAGAGAGAAAGAAAGAGATTTTATTAACGTCTTCCAAAAGACCGAACTCGGCCTATGAGACAAATCGGAGTACCTGTATGGGGTATCCTTTGTCATCCCAACAAAATGAAAAAGTACTGAACAAAAAAGCTGAATCTGGGTGTGCAGGGGATAGAGCTCTACTACTAGGAGAATGCAAAGCTATATGCATGGAGTATACAATCATGATATGCAACCTAGCTAGCTCCATCCTGTACCATACTGGGGGTATAAAATGGTATACATCAATGAAGGGGGTTAGAATGCTGAACTGTAGAAAGAAAGAAAGATATATTAAAGTCTACAAAAGACCGCAAGGGTCTATGAGACCAATAGTTACATGAGTAATTGAATCATGGAATAACAAACTGAAAATGAAACAGGAACTAAACTAAAACTGAGCTATCACTGCCAAAATTGTCAAAGAAAGCCCTATGTGCTACACCTAGGCTCAACTGTAACAGTGCAATAAATAGAAATTGTGGCGGGGCTGGGCATTGACGGGGCAATAGGCTCCGTATCTGTAACTGCATATTGGCTGTCTATGTCCACAGTTCAGGGTGGTGCACTCTGAAATTGCTGAAGGATCTCCCGAAGTTGGAGCTGGCGAGCAGATGGTACTCTCCGTCCTCTCAATCACGACTGTCTAGATCTCTAGATCTGAGTACTACACGCGTCAATGATGGATTGATTGATATGATAGAAGTGATGTTCACTCACCAAGTACAATGCTTTGGTAGTCTTGCAGCCTTCTATTTTAACCCATACAAATATCACGCTAATAATTGAATACCACATGGCACACTTATCTTATCCACTTGTAAGAGTGTGTTCACACTGAACTAGAATAATACCGCTTTTAGGGGCTGATCATACAAACACACATACGGACAGACAAACAAAGGTTCACACACACAAGGGGACACACATGAGATTCCGAATCCCAACAAAACTCCCTTTGGAGCGAAGGTGGACATGCTTGAGAAGAACTTCAATAGCCATGGTGATTTGGGCTCTAAACTGCAACATATGATACAAAAGAACACAATGCCTTTTTCAATCTACATACTTTTCTTTCTTGACCTTTTGCCTCAAATCCAATGGGCTGAGATACATACACCTCTTCTTGCAAATCACCATCGAGGAAGGTAGTCTTAATATCCAATTGATGTTCTTTCCAACCATGATGAGCAATCAATGCAATCACGCATCTAATGGTGGTCATTCTGGAGCAGGTTCAAAAGATTCGCCACAAGCCTTGCCTTGTTTGCTAGATAGGTATCATCCTTGCTCACAAAACCCCATAGGCCCTTCGCCACAAGCAAGTTTTTGATCATAAAGCTCCCTAGGGAGTAATTACTCCCGTCAAGCTTATCTTCCTATGCCAATACACCAAATACATCTCCAGCATTTTGTGCCATTTCTAACTGCAAATGCACAAGCAGAAATACACAATTTCTGAAATGCTTTTTGTCAACTTTCCCTTGGGAAATGCAACACTACAACTTGTAGCAGACAATAGGAGAAAAGTCTTATAAGGAAAGAAATTGATAATTCAAAGCACAATTGACGAGAAATTTTGTTACCTTGAAGGTTGAATGCCCCAATTTGTGTTGTAATTGTAGAAAGTCCCAAAAATCGAGATTTGCACCTATTGCAGGTACAAATGCAAGCATGTATTGACAATACGAATCGTATATATTGCAAGTATGGTGAATGTACAGGCATCGTGCGAGAATATACGATCGGGTACAAGCTCGTGCAGGCGTACGAGGCATGTACGAGGCATTGCAAGTATGTATGATCGGGTACGAGGTGGCGCTATAGCACGGTGCGCTAACTTTCAAGGAAGAATTCACGTGGACCTCTGATACCACTGTTGGATTCTGAGAGAGCCTAAGTTTAGCAGTAATACACAAAAAACAGCAACAACACTGAGTAGAAAGTAATAGAGAGCTTGAAAGTGTGGATATACTAGAATGAAATGATAAGACGGTTCGCAACAATGCGAGGATGTACGATCGGGTACAAGCTTGTGCAGGCATACGGGCATGTATGAGGCATTGCAAGTATGTATGATTGGGTACGAGGTGGCGCTATTGCACGGTGCGCTAACGCTCAAGGAAGAATTCACGTGGACCTCTGATACCACTGTTGGATTCTGAGAGAACCTAAGTTTAGCAGTAATACACAAAAAACAGCAACAACACTGAGTAGAAAGTAACAGAGAGCTTGGAAGTGTGGATATACTAGAATGAAATGATAAGATGTGTCCAACCACAAGTACCCTAAGTACAAACCTGAAATGTAAAAGTATACATGTCTGGACACACCAAATGTCCAGGGGGAAAAAACCTCTATTATATGTAGACGAAAAAAAGTGCCCTTGGTAAGCCCATGTTCACATGGTCACTACCAAATGTATAATCCTACACATCCTTCCTCAAGGTGTTGTGCAACTCCGCACATTAGACAGCCACCTCCTTCCATTGGTTAATGGCTCCACGATTAAGGTGTTCTGCCCTCTCCAAATGGGGGAAAAAAAAGAGGAGGAAAAAAAGGCGCTTCATTCCCCTCATGGCCTCCCCACCTTAACAACCCACCCAAAAAGGAAGGGCAGGGGGGGGGGGGGGGTGGGGGGGTGGGGGGGTGGGGGTGGGGGTGGGGGGGAACACTCAAGCGAAAAAGGGTTTTTTTTTTTTTTTTTGGCTACCGTTGTAAGCCCAGTAGGGCGTGCCATGATAGATTCCAACCACGCATGATAGAGATAGAGATATAGAGAGAGAGGGGGAGGGGGAGAGAGAGAAGGGGTTCAAGGAACTTTGCACAGTACACCACACTAAGCAAGGAATAGGCCCCGCCTCCTTTCAGGAATTTATTTAGGAACAATCCACGAGCACGCTGGCGGCCAGGATCAATACAACAATGAATACAAAAGCAAACAAATATGCTAATGTAGAATCCGAAGTTGAAGTCGGTGTCGAGGTATGAGATCTCTGATGCTGAGCACACCACGAGAATGACCAACAAGAATCTCTCACCGGACTAGTACCAGATCCAATATCCAAATCCAATGAATCCAAGTCCAGGTTCAAGTCCAAGTCCAAATCCAAGAGTCCAAGTCCAGATCTAGATCCAAGTCCACGTTTAGATCCAAGTCCAGATCCAAGTCCAAGTCCAAGTCCAGATCCAAGTCCAAGTCTAGCTTCCCAGTCCAAAGCTGGCACACCAGGTACACAACTGGTATGTGAGGATGACGAAGTATATGATGACCAAAAGTAGTCTTGTTGCCCAAAACTTGGAGAAGCAACAATCCACCAAGAGAGGCCGCACAAATAGGTGGTTTTAGCCAAAAGGTGATGATGGTACTGAGTTTGGCGAAGACGGTGGTACTGCTGTAGTTGGCAAGTAGTACAGTTCGACCAGAATACTGGCAACCAAGCAGCACTGGTAGATGGTGCAGCCAAAAGGTTCATAAGGTGGCGTAGGTTGACTAATGCAAGTAACGCAAGGCGGCGCACAACTGATAGCACAAAGGGGCTGGCGCTGCCTGACAGTGCTGCCTGAAGGTAGCGCACAGGTGGCAGCGCTTTGGGCACAGACGAGTGAGGTGGCTGCGCACAGCAAGCAGCAGCAGCTGCCGCAGTCAGCAGCCAGATGGTACAGCTGCAGCACTAAAAGCAAGTGGCAGCTCTGCTGGCACAGGTGGCAGATCTGTACAGTACAACAGTACGGCGCAGGTGTGCAGCAATAGGGAGACGATGGCGACGAAGATGAAGGTTCTCTTCTACTTGATGATGATGATGACAAACTTCACTCTCCCAAAGTGTTGTTCATGATGAAGAGTTCCACCCTTTAATGAAGTTGAAAAAGGGAGGGGTTCATGCTTCTTTTATACTTGAGGAGTTCCCTGTTTTTAGCAAAAAGCGATACTTTTGCTTTGCTTTCCCCTCTTACTCTGCTTTTGGTCTTTTACTCTTTGCTTTTCCCTTTTGTTTTTTGATAATAAAATATTACTTCGCTTTTGGTATTTTACTCTTTGCTTTTCCCTTTTGTTTTTTGATAGTAAAATATTACTCCACTTTTGTCAAAGCTTTTTTAGCTTTGCTTTTCTAACTTCAGGGCCTTGCTTTTTGGAAAGCTTTTTGGTCCGGCTTAGTCTCCTCTTGCCAATGATATTCCTGGTTCACGGTCAACTCAAATTGACTTTTTCTTTTTCCTGCTTTTTGACCAACACTGGTGCCTTTTCTTGAGCAAACCTTATGGTCCCTGTCCCCATGTCTTCTTCTACTTGTCTGGTGTCCAGGCAAGGGTTCCATCATGTGAAATAGAGCTAGGAGGGCCAAATAGTTACTCTCTCTCCTAATTCATACACGTCCCCCATCTATTCTTGGGGACATCAGCTGGTATTGCTAACACGTGTGGCACAGTCGGTACTGTAGTGACAGCATCGTGTACAAATACTGTACATGAAGAAAGTAATTACAGCAAGTACAAAAATGATTCAGCCGTACAGAAGCAGAGTCAGGAACAGAAACTGTGTATGAAATGGGTTCAGCAGTACAGAAGTGTTAAAGTGGCTGTACTGAGGATAGACGGAAATGTACAGAAGAGTATCCAGTGCTGTACAGAAGTTTGGTGGGGAGCTGAGAGGCTGTAGAGAGAGGTGATTGGGCAGTTGGCAATCAATAAAACTACCCATTTGATACATTTTAACCTTAGGGAGTCCTGCCTGTTTATATATTACGTATGTGTCTCCACATGGGGTACAGATGTTGGAGCCATGCTCCCTTTACAGTGTACACACATGTATCCAAGAAGTGTAAGGTTTCCACAGTAGAAATCCCATCTTTTGTGTCGACCCTTTGTATAAAGGTTTCCACAGATTTAATGAAGCCAAGTGCCCATACAAAAACTTGTCTGGCATTTTTATAAAAAAAGGCACACCCACATTTAAATAAATGTGAACCAGCCATCATAAACACAATAAAATTCCATCATTTAGCACTTGTTCCCATGAACTCTTTCCAAGGACGCCACTGGGTGCTTTGGAGTGGTTGTTTGTAGCAAGCATATCCGGCAGACTAACAGGCAGACAGAGAGAGAGAGAGAGAGAGAGAGAGAGAAATGAAATGAAATGAAATGATATATTAACGTCTTCAAAAGGCCAAAATGACCTATGAGACCAAAAAGGTTACAACAATTGGTGGATCTTATACAATGTCTGTGTAAGGAAAGCTAAAAACAATTAAACAACTAACTGAAACTGAAACAACTATGAGGAAAAGTACGGTACCAGGAGCTCCTAATGGATAACATGTGGGAGGAAAACTCCAGCAACAAAGGTAAGCATCATACACATCACTATCCAAAGATGTCTCTCATCGGTCGATGGCGGATATCCTCAATGTCCTCCATGGTGAGTACTCTGACTGGACGTCTCCCATGCCGTGCTAGTATTGTCGAAGAGAGAGAGAGAGCTTTATTTTTGCTTGGATGAAGTCCTCTAAACACAAAGGCCGAAGAGAGAGAGAGAGAGAGAGAGAGAGAGAGAGAGAGAGAGAGCTTTATTTTTGCTTGGATGAAGTCCTCTAAACACAAAGGCCGAAGAGAGAGAGAGAGAGAGAGAGACCTTTATTTTTGCTTGGACGAAGTCCTCTAAACACAAAGGCCGAAGAGACACCTGGCATTCTCTTTGTGGTGTAGTACTAGCTACGCACCCATCTACCTTGCCCTGTTCAATAGGAAGAAATGCATAAGCATAAAAGATTGTCTTGTAATGTTTAACTTTTCTTACTGGTGATTCCCAATGCCCTATATTGAACTTGAAAATCAGAACTATTCAAACTAAAGGTTCTCATTAACCTGTTTCTCAGCCTCCAAAAACTCCTGTATGGGCCGATACGCA
Source organism: Cibotium barometz (assembly GCF_041138505.1). Lineage (NCBI taxonomy): Eukaryota > Viridiplantae > Streptophyta > Polypodiopsida > Cyatheales > Cibotiaceae > Cibotium > Cibotium barometz. The sequence continues at coordinate 6,957,292 of NC_141078.1, forward strand.
GCCGCAACACAAAGGTTCTGCAACAAATGCACATGGATGTAAGAAGCTGAAAAATTTGTAAAGACCCAGATATATAGCACCATGAACACGTTTTACATGCTGCTGATGTTGCACAACCTTTTGTCGCTAAAGAGAACTCACCTTCAAATCACTCCCTGAAAATCCTTCTGTATGAGCAGCTAGTTCCCTATAGTTGAAATCCTTCCCCAAGTCCTCCTCGGCAAGCAGCACGCGTAGTATTTTATCCCGATTTTGTAAATCCGGAAGGTCAATAAAAATCCTTCAATGTAGCACACAACACCAACTATCATGACTTCGAGAGGAGAAACAAGTTGAAACATGCAAAACAAGATCGCTATAAGCTCTGCATCAATGCAAACAACTGAGCAAGAATCCTATAATTGTAAAAAAGGAGGCAAAAAATATTTGTGAAAAAACTGGTTCAATAAAAAGAAAACATACTGACCTTCGAGGAAGGCGTCGAACTACGGCATCATCTAGATCAAATGGGCGGTTCGTTGTGGCCAAAACGAGGATTCTCTCACTCTCTTTAGATTGGAGACCATCCCAGGCAGCCATCAGCTCATTCCTGACCCTTCTTGAAGCTTCATGTTCTGATGCATCTCCACGTGCACGCAGAATGCCATCCACCTATTTTAAGATCCATCTATAAGAACAATGATTTGGAAGTCAACTATCTCAAGCAGCTTGTAAAAATGCAGCTCCTTTACCTCATCAATGAATATGATTGTGGGTTCCAGTTTTCTAGCAAGTGTAAAAAGGCTTCTTGCAAGCTTTTCTGCTTCGCCAAACCACTGCAACATTCAAATTCCCTCCTCAAACGATTGTTTACTGCACACGCTAACTAAAACAGACTAATTTGCACACTCCTTACCTTAGAATTGATGTTGGAGGCATTAATACTCATGAAGTTTGCACCTGCTTCCGTTGCGACTGCTTTAGCAAGAAGAGTTTTTCCTGTTCCCGGAGGGCCAAAAAGCAGGACTCCTTTACATGGCTGCCAATATTAAACACAAAACCATCTCTATGCAATCAGCACAAACTTGATAACATTCAAAACCCATGAAATACTAAGATGTCACAAAGAAAAGAAGCATGTGCAGAATCAGCATATATAACTATAAGAATCGTGACAGGATAAGACAGCACAAATGCCCAATAATCCAACTAGAAGCAACCACTTAGAGAAACTACAGGATCATCATATGGATTTAATTCCTAGAAGCTCTCCTCCTCACAAATCCCCTTCTAGAATCAGTCATGAGTGCTAAGGAGATTACGGGTCAATGAACTCTTGGAAAAATGCCTCATTAGACTCATTAGAACTCTTGTGCAATGTGCCTTGAATAATGTAACATTCAAGATTCAGTTTGATTTCTATGATATTCGTGTATCATTTTTGGGCATGGACATTGCATAGATTTATTTGCATGTAGTCGATTGTCTACAAATCTCGAAAATTCCAAAGATGTGTATGGCCAACTGATTTGTTACTATATCCACTCACAAATTGGCTTATGGGTTTTGCCATTTTGCTTGGGGGGGCGGGGGTGGGGGGGATCATTACTCCTAACCCTACTGTAGCTATTATTTTATGTGGTTTTTCTAACCTTTGCACACTAACTGATTTTACACTGAAAAGAAAAGTGGAGGTACTTATAGAAGCAAATCGTTGAAGGGCCTCATCGTTTGGTTGAGCACTAAATTCCAAGGATCCTAGCCCACATGCATTGATCCTAACGTGAGGAGGAGCACTTGTCTAGCAACAACAGCAGCAGCCATAGTTGTATTAACAACAAGCATACCATTACGACTGATAGCAAAGACCTCTATGAACTATTGATGTCATCAGTACGGACTCTATGGACCACTACAGCAACAAAAATAGATGTGTGGGTTGTACAGAAGCAGCAGCAACAAAAAGCGTACAAAAAACTGATGTCGCCTATATGGCTTGAAATGTGAACTGTGGAAGATGTGGGCCAAGATCATCGCACTTGGGTGATTTTGGGCCAAATTTATCAACATTGAAGACCCTTGTTGAGTACCTCTGATTGAGAGCTCAAGGTACTGTTTGTGGCTTCAGAAAAAGCAAGGTAACTAAGGTCTACAATGCTCATAACTACAGGAAAGTGAGGTTACAAAGTTCTCCTCATAGTACGGGAGTGTAGAGGCAATACATGTGGTACTTAAGGAGAAGCAAAGTTATGAACACGGTGTTCATCGTCGACTTCCACCTATTTTCTACACTTGTTATTATATTGATTATATGGACATCTAGGACTCCAAGTGACAAGTTCACTAAGTACCTGCAAAGCTTCCTAAAGAAGAAACAAGAAGGGGGGAGAGCCCATATACGGCCCCTAGTGTGAAGTACGGAGTACATGGAGGCCAAGTGTTTGATTATCCCTTTTTGGACTTCACTTCGCTGTCTTCACATAAGGCATGGGTGAAGGTAATTGGATTTGTCAAGGGAGACATGCTTTTTTGGTTAGGAAGGCGAACCCGGAAGAGAATTCCTTGGACGTATTCAATCAAAAGGTGTGTTGAAGTTGGAGCCAACCAACCAGGGTATCACAAGGAGGGAGCACAAGGCTCAACGAGGACATCAAACGAAGGAGGCAGCCAGCACAGTTCACGGAGGAACACAGCGGCAGAGATCCGTGCAAAAGACCCCCACCAAAATGTTATGTCCCCGCTAGCATAAGGTTAGGGCTACGGTCGGTGGACTAACCCAAGTTAGGGTTAGAGCTTAGCTGGGACATGGGGACCTCGGATGTTCACACGTGGGCTAAGGGCGCTAGCAAGATGAGGTCTAGACTAGGTAAGAGCTTATAAGTAATAGCCTAGGGCTAATAATAGCTAAAAGCTCATTATTAAAGCCGAAACTCTTATAAATAAAGCAAGGGCCAATAATAGCCAAGTTATTGCTATATAAGTGACCTTGGTGACACTTATAAGTTATTGAGGCATTTATGCTGTAGACAGGAGGGCTACTAGAGACATGCAAGACCTCATGGCCATGGAGCTGCAAGGTGGGTGGTTCGGCCTAGTGCTATGGGATGCTAGGTTGAGGCCATCGGTACCAAGAATGCTTGCGGCAATCATACTTCAAGCTCGGGGGTGAGTTTGGAGGACTCTACGGTTGGATGGTGAGTCGCTAGCCACAATCTATCGCGGTCATGCAATGCATACGATGTCGGGTCTATGTAACCTCGTTAGGGTTTCGATTCTAGGGTCAGTTGATCCTTGGGCTTGGTCTACAAAGTATCAGAGCATGGATCTCAGGAGTGCTAGAGCCGGATGCATGGAGGATGTACAAGATAGTACCCTCATGCGGGCAAAATTTGGCAGAAAGCCATGCTTTCTCTGCATGAATGTGTGAGAAAAGCATGGAGAATAAGAGCCCTGAGCATGAATGTCCACAGGGCAAGAGAAAACGCAAGGCTTATGCATGCTGTTGGGGCTGAAAATCAGAGGCCAAAACCCTCATGGCCTGTACTGCTTGGTGCACAATGGTGAAGCTCTTTGGGTGGTTGGCTGTAAACCCTATGGAAGCTATACATCTTGGGATCCATAGCCTGATTCCTTACCGCAAAAGGTGGCCATGGATGGTCACCTAAGAGATGCTGATGTGCGGGCCACACAGAGGGTATAACAGCAGCTAGAAGGGGGTTATCCTTGGATCACATTAGGCTGGACAGATGAGGGCAGGCCTGTGCAGAGGGCTGATCAGGCCATGTCATGAGAATATATTTTAAGTCCTCTATAAAAATATTATTCATCCCCTCTTGAGTAATTTGGGGACGCCTAGATTACTCTTGCGTCATGCCGGCTAGGTTAATATCGTGGGTGACACCACTATAAATATTAATACGTGCGGTATATGACGTATGTTTGAGGCCACCTATGATTATTTCAGTTAGGTTTGTATGGCAGGGTGATTCCTGGGGTACTTACGCCTGGTAGTCATGAGTTGGTGATGATTTGTGCCTTTTCCATTTTGAACATTAGGAAAGATACATTTATTTTTGTGGAATTTATTAAAGCCTATGGCTTTACCCTAGTCCCAATTTGACACTCTATTTTTGTTAAAGAAGAGTGCCGTGCTCTCTAAAAAGCACATCTTGTATTTTGGGGGCTATGGCCTAATTTTGGTGAAAAGGAAAGCTAATAAAGAAATACTCTTGTGTGGGGAGAGGCCACGCACAAGAGGGGGGAAGATTGCACCCAATATGGTCTTTTTGGAGCTAAGTATTTTTGTTTAAGTGTTTAATTTTTCAATTGCTTTGATTTAGTTGAAGCTAACAAGCAATGGTTTTTATGATTGAATTAATTCTCTATCTTTCCACAATCAATTCCTAGAATAAGATTCCGGTTGCAGTGGTATCAGAGCTTGGGCTAGGAGATTTGTGGAGAAGGTAGAAAAGGGCTTCAACTTCTCAAAAATCAAGAAAGTGCAGGAATTTATCCAGTGGACAGAAGGGTGTTTTGCAGGTCTTTATCCAAAGGTCAAAGATTCAAAACTAGATCTACTCTCAAACCCACTCACCACCCTGCAAAACCATCCCTCTTTATCAAAAAGCGGTTTTTCCAAATACTCTGTGAAATCAGAATCTGACCGTATGGATGAAATCCTCATAGCCAAAAACCTCACGGGTAACTCTCAGAAATCAGAAAGCTTCAAGGTTGAGCAAATCTATAATGGACGGGGGAGATAAATCCATGCAAAAGCCATCTCATAATCCACAATAATCTTTTGGACAAGGAGGCGCCCGGCGGCAGCCTGCCGGCGCAAAACGCGTGGAGAGAAGAAAGAGAAAAAAAAAATTAGCTCATAAGCTAATCACTCCATAATCCAAATTTTTTCTTAATCCTAATCTATTCTCACTTTTCCCAATCCCCATGCAAGTCACATCACTCCTTTTTCAACCTCTACTTTTTCCAATTTCCAAATTTGAGGAGAAATTCAAAGGTTTTACAATTCTGAAAATTTCTGGCTGCAGAAAAGTGATTTACAGGTTTTAAAAAGCTTGGAAATTGCCTAGAAAAGGCTAGAAAATTCCGAAATCACTTCTGAAAAATTCTAAAAATTTCAGAAAAATATTACAGAGTTTGGGCAAGGTTTACAGGACTGTTTCAGCAGGTTTCAAAGTGCAGAAAAATTATTTCATCAACAATTCGACTAGCCCAAGACTCTCGAATCACGCGGAATCGTTCGGGATTTGTTTGAGGCGACGAGAATTCAATTCAGCCATTGAACAACGTCTTGTTCAGCTTCAACCAAGATCGAATTGCGGGAGAAAAATAAGATAAGTACTCATTTATTTTTGCTTTATTTATTTACATCAAATAAAGTAAAATTTTATTTATCTACATCATTTGCACAAGCACTATGGCCGATTTGCCTATCTCGCCATCAATTCAAGAGCAACTCCTTTCTTTACAACATCAAATTGTAGAAGAAAGAGAGAAGCATATTGAATTGGAGAGACAGCTCTCAAATCGTAGACGCAAGCGTGACTCTTCGCTATCTTTTGATGACGAAGATGACACTATTCAAAGGGCTGTAAATGCTACATTGCAAGCACAAAGGTCACAAAAAGAATCCAAGATTAGTCGGAAAGCTTTCACATTTCAAAATTATGATGGAAAGAAGGATGCTAGAGTCATTTTAGCTTGGCTTAGTCAACTAGATGACTATTTTTCTGGAGAAAAATTTTCAGAGAAAGATAAGATTAAATGTGCAGTCAATCATATGGTAGACAGTGCAGCTTTATGGTGGAGTGTAGTTCAGCAAGGTCGTGACAAGCCAGATTCTTGGAAAAGATTTCAACGGCTGGTTAAAAAGCACTTTTTACCCTCACAATTCAAGTCCAAAGTTAGGCACCAATGGGACACTTTGCATCAATTGGAAAAGGAAACTATGTCACAGTATGTAGAAAAGTTCTGGAATACTTTATTACAGGTGCAGGTTGTGGATAGAGTTAGTGAGAAGGATCAAAAAAGGAAGTTCATATCGGGCCTTAGATCTACTATTAGGGCCGATGTGAATATGTTTCGACCTCATTCACTATCTTCTGCAATATCCTTGGCAACTAATTCAGAACGTAAAAATGGTTTTCCTAAAGAGATTAAAGCACATGAGGGAACTTCTTCTAAACCATTTACTAAATTTTTTAATGCTTCAAAGAAGCTGTATAAACCAGGTTATGACAAAGGCAAAGACGAGGCTAAAGGCAACCTGAGTACCAATAAGAAAGTCAATGGTGGCAAACCGAAGACATCGCCTATCAAATGTTTCAAGTGCCACAAAGAAGGTCACATAGCACCGAATTGTCCGGAGCGTACCAAGAATTCAACACCAGCGGCAACAGCTCGAGTCAACATGATTGAAGAAGACGACAATGAAGAAGAATCATTCGAGCAAGAGGGTAATTCCGATCCAGATTACTCAGAACAAGAAGGTAAACCTCATGTTCATTCTTTGCTTAAAATAAAAGGAACGATAAATGGGCATGAAGTTCTTATTTTGCATGATGATGGTAGTACACATGATTTCATTTCTGAAAAGGTACTTAGAGCATTAAATCTTCATTCTTCACCTACGCACTATAAAGTCAAAGCAGCATTTACTGGAACAAAGTACAATTGCATGCAAGTAGTGAAAGATTTGGATTTATGCATCAAACCTTTAACAGAAAAGAGGGATTTCTTAGTTGCACCTTTACAAGGGGTAGATATAATTTTGGGTATGCCTTGGAGACACAAATACAATCCTATTATAGACTATGACACTCATAGTATTTCTCTAAGGAAGGACAATGAAAATATTATCCTCCAGTGTCAAGTCAAAGGAGAAATGAGTCCTTTGTTGAGTCACACTCAAGCAAAGAGAGCTCTAAGAAAAAGAGACAAGACTTATATGGTATGGGTTAACCAGCTTGATGCTAAGTTGGACACATCCAAAAGACCAAAGTTTGATTCTTTTATCTCCAAATTTAGTGACTGTTTCATGGAAGATCTGCCTCCAGGATTACCTAAGTCTAGGCCTGAGGATCATAGCATTGATTTATTGCCTGGAAATTCCCCGCCTTGTAAAGCTCCCTATAGAGTCAACAATTTAGAGCAAAGAGAAATCCAAAGCCAAATAGAAGACTTGCTAGAGAGAGGCCTTATTCGACCTAGTAGTTCACCTTTTGGAGCTCCAGTACTTCTTGTTAAGAAGAAGAACGGAACTTACCGAATGTGTGTAGACTATCGTGCATTGAATAAGATTACTGTCAAGAACAGATATCCTATTCCTAGGGTAGATGATCTTCTTGATAAGCTTAGAGGATCACAGGTCTTTAGCAAGATTGACCTAAAGTCTGGGTATCATCAAGTCCGTATGACTCAATCTGACATTTTCAAGACAGCTTTTAGAACCCAAACTGGTCATTATGAGTTTTTGGTTATGCCATTTGGTTTGACCAATGGTCCAGCTACTTTCAGCCGTATGATGAATCGTATATTCCTTAAGTTTCAAAGTTTTGTTATAGTGTTCTTTGATGACATTCTTGTTTTTAGCAAGGATCGACAAGAGCATGAACAACACTTGGAACAAGTGTTCAATCTTTTGAGAGAAAATGAATTGTATGTCAATCCTGAAAAGAGTTCTTTCTTTCAAAAGGAGATTGAATACTTAGGACATATAGTATCGGCCGAAGGAATTTGTGTAGATCCTAAGAAAATTGAATGTATTGCTTCTTGGCCTACGCCTAGAAACATACATGATCTTAGATCTTTTCTTGGCTTATGTAGTTATTATAGGAAGTTCGTCAAGAATTTCGCTTGTATTGCCAATCCTTTGACTGAACTCCTTAAGAAAGCTACAAATTTCAATTGGACTGATAAGCAAGATAAATCTTTTGCAACACTCAAGAATGCTTTAACACAAGCACCAGTTCTTACACTACCTGATTTCCAAAGACCATTCTTTATAGTAGTGACTGATGCTAGTGGCAAAGGATTTGGAGCTCTTCTTATGCAAGACAACCATCCTATTGCATATCAAAGTAGAAAGCTTAAGCCTGCAGAGCAAAATTATAGCACTTATGACAAGGAATTAGCAGCAGTAGTGCATGCCTTGAAAATCTGGAAGCATTACCTAATGGGCTCTGAATTTCTTATCAAGACAGACCAACAGAGCATTAGGCATTTGCTTACGCAACCTCTTATTTCAGATAGACATATCAAATGGGCAGCTTTCATTCAAAGTTTCCAACCTATGATTCAATATCAACCTGGAAAAGAAAATGTTGTTGCCGATGCTTTGAGTCGAAGACCAAATATCAACAACATTTCTATAATTGAAAGTGAACCATTTGTTCTCATGAAAGAAACTTATGAAGTTGATCCAGATTTTTCTCAAATATGGATCAAATTGCGTGAAAACAATTGGACACCTCAAGGAAGTTATTCTCATAATGATGGCTATCTTTTCTTTGAGAAGAGATTATGTGTTACTCAACCTTACAGACAGCTTGTCTTGGAAGAGATGCACCAACCACCATTTGTGGGACATAGAGGAGTTTCCGCAACACTTCAAGTAGTTTCTCGAGAATTCTATTGGCCCCATTTGAAGAATGATGTAGCTAAGTTTGTAGCTGAATGTAACATTTGCCAAACAATCAAAAGCTACAAAGGCAAAGCTTTAGGATTGCTTATGCCTCTACCTATTCCTGATAGACCATGGGAACAAGTGTCTATGGACTTCATTACTGGCTTCCCTACTACTTCCAGTCACCATGACATGATTTGGACAATAGTGGACAGATTTAGTAAGCAAGCCTATTTCATTCCATGTAAAAAGACACTAACTTCTCAGCAAGCCACGAACATATTTGTTAAGCAAATTTTTGTTCATCATGGTCTACCCAAAGTGATAGTTTCTGATAGAGATTCTAAATTTTGTAGTCACTTTTGGGTTGTTTTTTTCTCAAACTTGGGCACTAAGTTAGATTTTTCTACGGCTTTCCATCCGGAATCGAATGGACAAACCGAAGTTACAAATAGCACTATCTTAGATATGCTTAGAGCCTATGTTTCCCAGCAACCTAGTGCATGGGATAAGTACATACACCTACTCCAATTTGCTTATAATAATACTCCTCATACTGCTACTGGTCGAGCACCATTTGAGATCATCTATGGAAGAGCATTGCCTATTCCGGCTACTAGACTCTCTCATAAGATTGAAGCAGCCGACCAATATGTTAGAGACTTTGATCGCATTCTATCTGAAGTGCGTGATTGTATTCAAAGAGCTCAAGAGAAGTATACATCTCAAGCAAATAGGAAGCGCAAAGATTTTTCATTTCAAGAAGGTGATTATGTACTCTTGAGAATTGAAAAGCGTCGATTAAAGAGTGTGGAAAAATTCCCTGCAGTGAAGCTAGCGCCTAGATATTTAAGCGGAGAGGAACGTGGCCTATACACTGCCTCAGTAAAGATGAAATGTGAGCTGAGCATCCAATCTCCACCACCACGTGTACAGCCGAAAATGTAGAAAATAAAAAATTCTTCCAAAGCTCAATGCCTAGAAGGAATCCTCTAACCACTAGCTTGCAAAGCAATGCCCTGCATTCTATATCCAGATCTACAATATTCAGCCCTCTTCTTGCTGAATGCATGGTTCATATCATACGTTTCATACTACCATTCTTTAGGGAGAATGACACTATGATAGGTATGAAAAGGTATGATTCAACCCCTGGTGGAGTCTCATATATGGCCTTAAATTTCGGGCCACATATGCTTGTGGGAGTTGGGACTAAATACACTTAGCCATTCACACTAGCGTCTTGCACAATTTCAAAATTGACACTAAATAGTAGTATGGATTCTGTAGATACATTTAGGCTAAAAACCTGAAAATTGAAAGTAGAAGCTTGGGCCCTTGGTGGCTGGCCCTGGAGGTTGGCCCTAAACTTTGATGATGGAAGCCTTGAAACTTTGAAAGTTAATACTTGAAACACAAGAGAGGGACATTCATTGAACTTCAAAGTTCACATAGATGATTACACAAATTGCACATCATAAACCAAAAGACAAAATTCACAACACAACTTCAAACTTCAAAGATTGAAAGGCTCAAACCTCAAGAAGCAAATCCAATGACTAAACATGCATCATGCCACGACTCCTTTGTCATCATTCTGCTTCCTCATCATCATCTTTTTCCTCCACATGAGAAGGAGATGAAGCATCCTCATCATCATCTGTCTCATCATCACCTTGCTCTGCAGTGGCAACTCCCACTTCTGCATTTTTGCCTCCCAATCCCTCATCCTCCTCAGGCTCTTGAATTTCTTGCAAGGCAATCAGCCTTTCATCATCTCTCTCTTTATTGATCATCTCCAAAGTCACCTCCATCTTCTCATACCCACTCCACTTCCCCAATCCCCAATGGCTTTGCATAAAAGAATCTCCGTGTGGCCATTGTGGCATTTGTCCTTGCCTGTAAGTGCCATGAATTCGCCAGATTGCCTTGCATTTGTCTGCTTTTAGAGACTTTCTATCTCTTTCTTGTATGTCATGCACCTTAACTCACATTGCAAGAGTCACTTGCTTCTCCCACATCTACTACTTGAGCATCAATATCATTTTTGGGCAACAAGCCCACATGCAATCTTTTTTTATCCTGGAGTCGGCCAATGAGAGACTCGGAGGTGGCATGGCCAATATATCAGGTGCACAGTACTCGGAATGGGAGGAGTCAATCTTGGCCTTTAGGAGATAGGACCCTTGGCAACTTCTAGAGTTTGGCTGTACTCCCGAGAGTCTGTGTTTCTTCAGATCAACAAGAGGAAATCTAGCCCTAACCTATCCAGACGTGATCGGTTCTATGTTGACCAGTGGGCTTGTGGGTGTGGTGGAGCTATAGGAGCCCTGGGTGCAGGCCTTGGGGAGATTAGCAATCTTTTATAGCAGGCTTCCCAAATCAAAAGAGGAGTATTAACATGGGTCTTGCCTCTCTACAATGGCTTTAGGAGAGTGCACGAGATAGCCTGTGGATTGAGAGTCAGCTAGATGCCGCCCATTCGGAGTTTAGATCCATTGAGGCACGATGGGTTGAGTACAGATACCACACCAGAGCCTCATTTTGGACGCAGGCGGGAGATAGGCTCACTGCAGATTTCTTTGAAAGTGCCGGGCCGTTGGCCCACCTAAACAGAGAGAGGGTATCTGTAGGTTGCGAGGCCTAGATTGATCCATTGTTACACACCCGCACATACGAGAGCCATCGCCACACAGATTTCTTCAACACTCTTCTCACCGATGTCCCCATTTCCGCACAAGGACGGATGCGCGTGAGCGTGCGTGGCGACACACGAGAGAGGTGGTCCCCCACTCTCTTAGGACCTTTCTCTTGACCCCCTTCACATCTGAGGAGTTGGCATAGGCTATGGTGGCATATTACCGAGAGGTTATGGTGGCATTACTTGATAGAAACTCATCGAGTAAGTCCTCTATCTGATTTTGGATCTCTTTTTGCTCTAAAATGTTTACCCTATAATGAGCTCTACAAGGTGGGATGCTACCAGGAATAATGTCTATCCTATGGTCTTCTGGTCTTGAATTAGGTAAACCTGGTGGTAGCTCATTCATGAAACAATCCGAAAATTGTGAAATGAATTGTTCGTGCGATGAGTCCTTAGGAGTTGGTTTAGAAGCAGTGAGCACGTTAACCAAGACTAAATGAGTCTTCTCTTTTTTTTCTCATGACTTGCTTAGCCCGGGTGTGGCTAAGGAGAGAACATCCACTAGATTCTCTTAATCCTTTAAGACAGACACACTCACCATTGAAATCAAATGATAAATCATGAGAGTTGTAATCAATGCATGGGTTGTGCTAATGTCTCCATGGCATACCATGGATAATATCATATGAATGCAAAGGTGCGGACGAGAAATGTGCGGGGTTGCTCGTAGGGTGCAATGGATAATACAATAACTTTCAATTCCCGAGTGCAATGGTGTTTAGTTCCTTGAAATGCAGTTTTTATCTTGTACTTAGAAGAAACAACATCTAATTTAAGATCACACACAAGCTTTTCAGAAATAAAATCGTGTGTACTACCATCATCATGTAATATGTTTACTTCCTTACCCTTAATTGTACCTTTCATTTTAAGAAGCATATGAAGAGAGACTTTCTTTTTAGTGGGTTTAGGCATACCTTGATCATCGTATTCCTCTTCTTGTTCAGAATTATTGCATCTCAAAATTGCGGGATTTTCAAATTTTGTTAAAAAAAGGACTTCTTGAAGTCCGTAATTTACCAAAAAGTGGTTAAATCGCCTCCGAATCAAACGGCGTTTGACGTGTGGTTTTTCCCCACATTTTTCTCAGAAAATTCAGAGCTTTCACACAAAAATTTAGAGTTTGTACTTTACTATGGTGTGGTCCTAGCTTTGGCATTACTTCACGGATAGGCTACCATTTGGTAACGGATTCATCTCTACATCAAATTCCAATAAGTTTCGGACTTGGTTCAAATTTTAAACAAGGCAATAAGTATTACTTTTCGCACTTATTTTCCATTTGCTTATCGTAAATATTATCAATTTGTGCATTTTATTCTTCTTCCTCGTCTTATTCATACACCATGGCAAATCCACAACCCCCAACAATCATGGAGAAAATTCAATCTATTCAAGCTCAACTCAACCAAGAAAGATCTAAAAGAATGGAATTAGAGCAAACAGTCAACAACAAGAAATGTGAACGAAGTGTTGAGCCTCAACTGGACATCCGTCGTACCATCCAGGAGACTTTTCGAGATCAAGAAGAACGAAAAGGCAAGAAGATTAGTCGAAAAGCATTCACTTTTCTAAATTTTGATGGTAAGAAGGAACCAAAGATTGTATTTTCATGGCTTAGTCAACTTGATGACTACTTTTCTAGGGAAGAGTTTTCTGAGAAGGACAAAGTTAAATGTGCTGCCAACCATTTGCTTGAAAGCGCATCTCTATGGTGGAACGCCATTAAGCAAGGACGGGATAGACCAAGGACTTGGAAGGAATTTCAAAAGCTCATCAAGTAAAATTTTCTTCCACCTCAATACAAAGCTAGGACGCGTCAACAATGGGATATGCTACGCCAACTTGATAAACAAATTGTGCATATGTATGTGGATAAATTTTAGCAAACACTTATCTAACTTCAAGCCATTGAAAGAGTGCGACCGAAGGACCAAACGCGGAAATTCATTGCCGGATTGAAGCCTACACTTAGGGCGGAGATCAACATGTTTCAACCACTCTCTCTATCCACGGCTATCTCTTTAGCCCACCATTGTGAGCGAAAGAATGGAGCCCCAAGGGAGAACAAACCACTACATGAGTCTCATACTAACAAATTTAAAAAGTTTGTTCCTTATCGTAAGTTTGACAAGAATGCCAATGTGAATAGAAGCACAGCTTCGAACAATGACAAACAAGGTGCCAACAACAACAACAACAACGAGTGAACATGTGAAGCCAAAGCAAGTTTCCGTACCTAAAATCATGAGATTCTACAATTGTGGACAACGAGGACACATTGCAATCAATTGCCCGGAGAAAAAGAAGCAACCCACCACTCGAGTCCACATGATTGATGGCCATGCCGGAGAGCTTGTCGAAGGGTTTCATCCACTTCATTTCCAAGCAGGGTGGTGATAGATTCGAGATCAGACAGTGAAGACACATCACCCTCCTAGGGATTGCCTACAAAATTCTGGCCAAGACCATTAGCCGGAGATTGCAGCCCTTTCTCCCTGACTTAATTCATGGTGCACAGACAGGTTTTGTTCAAGATCGGAGTATTCTGGACCTTTTGGGAGGCGACCGCATCGGCTAGGATACGGCAACAAGATCTGATTGTGCTCCTTCCTTATGATAGAGTTGACTGGGGCTTTCTAGAGGGGACGATGTGTTGATTCCAAGTTCGGCGACGACACAGCAGCATACCTATCAGGGGCCGAAGGGAACCTCAAAAAATTTGCCAAGGCGATTCAGATTTTTTGTCGTGAATCAAGAGCACTAATCAACTGGCACAAGTCATGTGGATTTTGGGTTGGCTCAGCACCCACCCCGACTTGTGTCCAATTGAGGATTTTCCATGGGTCCCGAGGGGAACTCCAATGCGCTATCTTGGATGCTAGGTTCGCATAGACATCACCCCCGAGAAGTAGCTCACCCCTCCTTCTTTTGAGCATTCAAAAAAAGCTATTATACTCGAGTTCGGCCAGGCTTTCCCTAGCTGGCCGGGTAGTCGTGGCGAACCACGTTCTTGCCACCATGTGGTACATTTCATCAAGTTGATCTTTCTTCCGAGCATGTATTGGTCGGTGCAACATTTGATCTGGAACTTCCTGTGGGATGGCAGTGATGGGAGACCTGGCCAAGGCCAAGCTGGCCTCGAGAGTTATCATTCAACCACGCGACGCAGAGGGAGCCTCGACATCATCGACCCCTCCATTCAGAGCCGTGCCGAGTTAGGCAAGTTGATTGTTACAGGTCTTATTCGGGGCGGTGAGCCTTGGAAGGACTTCCTCCTAGCTAGGATCTCCGCCCGCACTCGAACCCTGGGAGGGGGGCTTGGCCTCAGAGTACCAGATGGATATTCAAAGAGATGCGGGCACATGGTTTTAGCCCAGCATTTGAGGACAGATTTGCAGCCAATCTCTTGCGTGCGTAGGATCATCTCAAGCAGGCCCTATAGTAGTCAGCACTAGTAGCCTCCGAGGAGCAGCTTCGGCAACCCTTGATTTGCCTAGTGGTCATACGCTCCACACGTATCATGGGGAGCCTTACGTATGGGCCAAGCTAGGTCACTTCGAGATTGGCTTGCATTCAAACAACTACCCCCAAAGGCTCAGAAGAGGGGCCTTAATGGGATATGGGGCAGAGACTGACTTAGTTTTTACAAGGACTCTTCCATCCCTCTAGAGTGGCTAGCCCCGATACTGGATCCTTCTGGGAGTGTTCACCAAGTATGGTATAGCCCTAACAGTTCATGGTGCGGACAAGCACTTTGCTTTACTCATCTTCTCTATTGGGCTTCGTGGCAGACTAGAGATATCAGAGACCCCCTTAGAGGACCTCCGAGGATGCACCTTCTACAGGGAGAGGATGATTGGTTTTCACGCACACGAGTGGCACATCAACCCTCCATTGGCCAAGGTGGCCAGAGAGACACTATGGCTGCTACGGATGTGGGAGGACCGACCTATTACGAGTCTCCAGTGGGACCTGGAAGAGTGGGCATGGCAGTATCCACAGGATTGAGAGGAGTCACCAGATACCCCCTTCTTTGCCTACATTGCACGGCTGGACTGCAAGATTCAGATGTCAGAGGTGGATGGCACTCCAGTAGAGCACCAGCACATTGGCAATCCCAGGGCCTCCCACCACATTTTCTCGCAGATTTTTGGCAGCGGTTGTGGGATAGCCTTCGACCCGCAGAAGATCAACCTTTTCTTGTGGCGGCTCGCACACAAGAGCTTAGCCGTTGGCACTTGGTTGGCCATTGGGGGAGACCAACATTA
Organism: Cibotium barometz; assembly: GCF_041138505.1. Taxonomy (NCBI): domain Eukaryota; kingdom Viridiplantae; phylum Streptophyta; class Polypodiopsida; order Cyatheales; family Cibotiaceae; genus Cibotium; species Cibotium barometz. Next base: position 6,972,890 of record NC_141078.1, read on the forward strand.
TGTCAGAAGTGTAGCCATCCCAAGGAGTCTCAACATCATTGTCTTTGGGATTGCCCAGAGGCCCCATAGTTCTGGCAAAGGTTCCTATTCATTTTCTCTATGGATTAGGCTCCCGCTCCTATTGTTACGTTGGGGCACTGTTGCTTGGGCCATTCAGGTTGCTATCATCACGCCGTATGAGGAGGAAGGTGGGGGCCTTGAGGTCTCTCACCTTTGTATTTCCACTCCCTCCGCCTACTGATAATTGGATCCTAGGTTCTAGCGAGAGATAGGAAATTTGCAATAGTATAGCTCCATGGCATATATGGAGAGCTCGTTGCATAGCAAAGCCATCGAAGGCACCCTCACCCTGCCTGCAGACTCCATTTGGAGCATCTAGTTCGATATCATTCATACCCTAAGAGATCAATGGGGGCAGCTTTAGGGCAGCTCAAATCGCATGAAGAAATGTCACAAGGCCTTCCTTAGGATGGCGGCACGGTCCCTTTCTTACAGATACTGGTGGCAAGCCCACATGCAATCCTCTGCATACATCTTTCGCATTTTCGGGGCACTAGTATATTTGCCCACACCATGGCCAGTAATGCATAAAATATGGGCCCTTATGCGCAAAGGGCGACCATTCCACTCATGCCCACAATATTTGCACCTACATGTAAACATACCCTTGCCTGCGCGTCTCACAATAATCATGTGGTCCCATTCCAGGACTTTGGGTCTCCCCATCTTGAATTTAGAGTCTCGACTCTAAAATCTCCTTCCTATAAAGCCCCAATTTTCGACCAAAATCAATGGAAATACTACACTAAAAGTCCCAATTTTACAAAAAATAAGAAAGGCCCAATTTCCAATGTCCAATGTCCACTTAGAAGCCCCAATTTTTTAAATTTTGTAAAAGCCTAAATTTCTATAAATTTGTAAAAGCAACAATTTCTGAAAATTTTTAAAAACCCCAATTTTTTGTAAATTTTTTAAAAGCCCCAATTCTGCAAATTTTTAAAAATTCCCAATTTTTGAATGGGTTTAGACCCTAGGGGCTTGCACATTGGGCCTTGGAGACTAGGCCTAGGCATTGGGCCCTACAGCAATGGCAGCTTTAATGGGCCATGGCCTAGTTGCATACGCCTCGCCGCCCAAGCCGTACAGGCAACGGGTGTACATACTATACAAGTGAACACTCGTTGACAAGCATACCTGGCTGACAGATGCAAAGGCTCATAAGTGGGCGCAAGTGCAAAAGCAGAGAAGACCTTGAGGTCAGCGCAAGCAAGTACACACGTCAAAGCCCAAAATTTTGTATTAAAAAAAAACCTCACGTATGCAACCCCCGTATCATTCTCCTGTTTATAAAACATTTGCTTCACCAATCGTATGCCAATGATATGAACTATGGCTAAATGTATAATTTACATTTTGAATTTGCCTTAAAATCCTAACTTCCGTTAAATTTGTCCATAATGTATGGTTTCTACTAAATTTTCTCTATACGCTTGTTTTTTGGTGAACAGTCAAGAATTTTGCTCCTCCTAAATTGGATTTGGTGCCTCATTTAGCAAGTCCAGATGGAGATGTGCATGTGGACAACACAATGGGCATAGGAAATTGAATACAATGCTTTGTGAGATAAGAAACCTGTGTTTCTGGCTATGCAAGGCATAGTTACCAAGGGACGCGGACGGGGACGGGGGACAGGAAAGGGGACGGGGACGGGGACGGGGACGGGGGGTGGGGACGGGGTAGTGAGTAGGAGAGGGTGGAGAGGAAGGTGATGGACCGTGGAGTAGGAGAGGGAGATAGTGGAGAGGAAAGCTTGAGTAGGAGAGGGAGATCGTGGAGAGGAACTCAAGTCTTGGAAGGCTTGAGTAGAAGAGGAGTGGCTCCAAGCCCATTATATAGTTGCTCTCTGTCTCTCTCTTGCTTGCTTAAGCTTGTGGGTTAGTAGATGCACGCTTATGGGTTTGCAGGCATTTGGGAAAGCTAAGATTTAATCAATGTTTGAATGGGATTAAGAGATTGCTATGCATTGCTTGTTCTGTTGATTAGTGTAGTGGATTTAAGGGATTGAGAGATTGATTGAGGTGTTGAATGGTTGAATCCTCAAGTGGTGGTTTGTGTATGTGAGCTCTCCCTCATGGAATAAGCCTTCATGCACTAATTGGGTCGAGTCCTTGGATTGACATTGTGTTTCTTAACACATTTGTTGATCGGTAGTACTCTATGAGCACTATATTGCACACTCTACAATCGGCCTTTCACTTGCATACTCGCATGTGAGATTGTCATTGCTAGTTTTTTTTTTCAATAAAAGGCTTTACTTGTCTTCCATTGTTTTTTGCAGCTTTTGCTTCTACCGCGCCCGAGGACGTGCGCGATTTAGGAAGGGGGGAATGTTCCACGGGAACACGGATTATGGAAGGAGGCAATTAATGTGAGAGAGCGGGATTAGGCCAATGTGGGTTCTAAATGAGAGTTCTAAGTGTATTAAGCAAGGCTCACTTATGGGGTTGTCCGCCCATGTGTGAAAGAGGCCTAGGGTTAGGGTTAGTGACATCTCTACAAAAGAGATGTTAGCTAAAGAAAGTGCACGTTTTTGGCCATTCTTATAAGCTATTGAGTGAAGCTCTTAAGCTCTCAAGCTATGGCAACTCTCTAACTCTCTCTCTATTGTACTCTAATGAGCATTAAGCTCCAATGAGTATAGCTCCACTTCATTCTCTTAATCTGTTTTAGCATCATTGAAGTAGATTAATGTATGATTAGTTGAATGCTTCTTTCTTTCTCTTGTGTATGCTGCATGCTTGTAGTGTGTGTGTGTGTAGTCTCCATTGATGCAAGCTCTTGCCCACTTCATTGGCAATGAGTTATTCATGGATAGACTCTCTCTATGAGCTTGTGGGTTTGTGAATGTTACATTCTATGCTTGCTTAAGCTTGTGGGTTAGTAGATGCACGCTTATGCGTTTGCAGGCATTAGGGAAAGCTAAGATTTAATCAATGTTTGAATGGGATTAAGAGATTGCTATGCATTGCTTGTTCTCTTGATTAGTGTAGTGGATTTAAGGGATTGAGAGATTGATTGAGGTGTTGAATCGTTGAATCGTCAAGTGGTGGTTTGTGTATGTGAGCTCTCCCTCACGGGATAAGCCTTCATGGACTAATCGGGTCGAGTCCTCGGATTGACATTGTGTTTCTTAACACATTTGTTGATCGGTAGTACTCTATGAGCACTATATTGCACGGTAGAGAGAACCGATAACAACCCCTACACCTACAATCATTAACATGACTTTGGAAGAGGAACAACGAAGACGTACACGTGCTTTGCATGTCAGGATTACCGGCCTTAAAGACGGGGATAAAGTTGAAGAGGAGGTGAGAGAGCTTATGGTGTTGATGGGGATTGACAGTCCGGCACACGCAAAAGCTTGGAGAGTGGGCAAAAAAAGCGGAGGCAACGGGAAACCTCAAAGGAAAGAGCTCTCATACTTCGCTTCCCCTCTATTGAGGCGAAGAAGGAGTTCTTGAAGAGGCGACCCACTTTAAAGAATACAGGCATTTTTCTTGGTAAGGATCGTACTCTTTCACAGCTTGCACATATGAAGGAAGTCATGCCAGAGATTAGGGCGGCAAGAGAAACGGGAAAGATAGCATTTTATAGAGAAGGGAGGGTGGTCATCGTGGAGCGACGCTCTACATGACGGTGCGAGACCTATGGGACCAAATTAAAGCTGGCAGCCTGGAACTGCAATGGATCCCTCAGACTTGATGTAGGTGCCTTTGAGGACAACTTTAGAGATAGAGATATAGTCTTCTACTCGGAGACTCACTAGGCCCCTGGTCAGATGATGCCACAGGTGACAGGATACAGATGGGAGACAACTTGCAGAGTAGGGACGAGATCGGTACACAGTAGTAGAGGATCGGGGGGGGGTGGCAGTTCTTTTCAGGGAAGAGCTGCAACCGCTTCTACACATCGTTCGGAGAGATGATCAGGCCAGATATATGTGGGTGAGACTGAGGGCCGACACAGGCAGATTCCTGTATATTGCCATATGCTATTTTGCTCCTAGTACATCGACATATGCAGCACCTAGAGGGCAGTCTCCTTTCTCTGTGCTAGATGATGATATATGGGAGTTCTCTAGGGATGGAGACATCATCCTGTTAGGGGACTTTAATGCCCGGACGGGCAACCACCAGACGACCTTTTATGATACCTCAGAGGAGATGCTGAGAGAGCTGGACACTCTGGATATGGGATGAGACAGATGCTCACAGGATGGGAGATATTTGGTAGATATGGGGACTGCACATGGGTTGGCCATACTTAATGGCTTGCAGAGGTTTCTGTCAGCAGCAGCTGGATTTACTTGCTTTCTACATAGACATGGTGCTAGCACAGTGGATTATGTTATGGCTATGCCGAGCTTTATTTCATGCATTGAGGACTTCAGAGTTGGATCTCGACCCATTGGGGTAGTAGTGGATCATGCATTGTTGACATTGACCATCTCTTTTCACTTTACCACAACTCAGAGGACACGAGGGGCAGATCACACTCGATATACTTTTACTTCAGAGACTGATGCGGTCTACACAGATGGGATTTATAGACGTCTGTACACAGAGGAGCCAGGGAGACCTTTGGAGGAGCTGACCCATATACTGACAGAGGCTTTACAAGAAGCAACGAGAGAGGTATATCCACATACTCAGCCTGGACAGAGACAGCGTTCTGGGTGTATGTCCCAGAACAACTGGTATGATGAGGAGTGCAAAGAGACGAGAGCCCGACTGCAGCGGGAGGTTGCTTTGGGAGTCACTACTCACCGACAGTCATGTATTGCCTTCCGGCGCCTTGTGCGAAGGAGGAAGCGGGCCTTCCTTGCTCAGCTAGAGCAGGAATTATACCAGCTGTTCTTGAGCCAGGATTTGAGGGAGGCTTGGCGTTTGTTTCATGAGTCCTCCCCTACGGTCACAGGCATTACAGCCTACGTGACATTACCCCCCCCTTAAGAAGAGTTTTCGTCCTCGAAAACAAACTGGAAAAACCTTTTGGAAATTGCACTACGGCGTTCCCAGGTAGCTACCTCCTCATCCCTATCTGTCCATTTAACAAGTACCTTCTGGTACACTTTATGTCGGGTTTGTCTGTCTCGATATCCAAGAATCCTTTCCGGTTCATGTGGTATCTTTGGTGGAGTGATCAATTCCACCAAAATATCTAGAGAAACTACGTTCTCTAACCCGTGAACTGATTTCTTCAGTTTACTAACATGGAAGACAGGATGAACTTGAGAACTCTCCGGTAACTCAAGTTTGTAGGCTAAGTCCCCAATCTTCTTAAGGACTTTAAAAGGACCACAATATCTCGGAGAAAGTTTATCACACTTTCCCGTTTTCATGGTTTCTGACTGCGCAGGAACCTTGAGGAATACAAAGTCACCTTCTGTAAAGGTCACCTTTCTACGTCCTTTATCCGCATAAGTTTTAGCGCGATCCTGAGCGCTACGAATGCTCTCTCGTGCGGCTCTGAGCATATCATTCATACCTTCAAGGAAATCCTTGACAGATTGAATCTTCTCCTTTTCTAGGCCTACAGCCATCGGAGATCTCGGCTGGAATCCATACATTAACATGAATGGTGTAAATCCAGTCGCTGAGTGTTTGGAGCTGTTATAGGCAAACTCCAATAAGGGCAAGTACTCTTCTCAATTTGGTTAACTCTTTCAGTTTGACCATCAGACTCCGGATGATCTGCCGTACTCATACTCAGAGTAGTATCCAACTTTTTGAAGATTTCCCTCCAAAAATGAGTGTTGAACTTTCTATCTCTATCCGACACTATATCCACGGGCAGGCCATATAGCTTGTAGAGATGTTCAATAAAGAGTTTTGCCAACTCTGGCGTTTTTACAGTTTTCTCTGTGGCAATAAACTTTGCCATTTTAGTTAACCTGTCCACTACCACCCACACCGAGTCATTCCCTCGACTCGTCTTAGGTAAAAACCGGTAATGAAATCCATGAAAATGCTTTCCCATTTCCCTTGAGGAATCTCCAGCGGATGGAGTAGTCCTCTAACCTTAAGACGTTTATGTTTATTGACCTGGCACTTACTGCATTTCAGCACCTAAGTCTGGACATCCTTAAACAATTAAGGCCAATAAAACTGCCTTTTTACTAGTGCATAGGTCTTCTGTATCCCAGGATGACCCGCACTTGGACTATCATGACTTTCTTTAAGAATTTGGGTCCGAAAGTCACCAATAGTTGGTACACATACTCTACCCTTGTAAAGTAAGTACCCGTCTCGTCAATGGAGTAATTAGCATATTTCTCCCACGTGTCCGGTCGAGCTCGACCGCCGCTACGGGCAATCCGACGTGCCATTAACTGGGGAAGTCATTGGTAAGCAAATGTCTAGTAGTACTCACGCAAGCCGTGATTTGGTATTTCAACCAAAACCCCAAGGCAAATTTCATGCCTTGATTTTGCATCATGTCATTAGCACAGAAGCTAATGTACTGGAGAGCACTATAGTAGCACAAGTTTTTAGACTATGCTAGTAGATATTTGTAGACTACGTTACCATGTTGCATCACCAACTTGTTAAAACTTCTCCTTGGAAAGCTCTACGGCCATAGGAGAAATAAACTAGAGCCAATCTAATCATGCATCACAAGGATTAGTTCCAAAGTTGAGAGATACTTTTCTCTTAGAGTAACATCTTTGCACAAGCATATGCTCTAGAATCTTGTTGAGTTTCTAACTACCATCAATCTACGGATGGTTAAACTCCACACTAACTTAGAGTAAATGTAACTTTTTGAAGATTTCCCTTCAAATATAACAATCAAAAAAACTAAGATTTCATCATGACTCCATGGGCTTATTCACGTTTTTCTATAGCCCATTTTCTACAAGAAAATCATCCTTAATCGCCTTCAATCACCATTAATCATGTCTATTATGGCTTGCTTAAGACCCAATGGCTTGCTTGGGCTTGCCTAGGTCAGTTTTATAAGTTTTTTTTGCATCGTTTGGCCGTGAAGATGAGTTGTGGAAGAGGCGACTTCAACCAGCAAATCATAGCTATTATGTACCTTCAACAACACCTTTAACAACCTTCAACACGGCACGTTGATGGCAGCGATCTACAGAGGTTAAGCCGTCTTTCTTCAATCGTTTCGATTGTGCTCATTTTTTTTGGAATGCAATGTACGTATTTTGTGCCCCTTTTTGAGAGCTTCTAATCAAGCTTAGCAAGAGATGCAGCAATGGAGGTGTGGAGAGTTTGGATGTCATGAGTTGGCCTAAAATTTTAAAATCAATGCCTCTTGGTGTTGAGATTGAAGCTCTTCCAACAAGGGTCTCATGAAGGCATTGAAATCACATTAGGATTCAAGATTCATCTCCAAACCTTCGACCATCATGGTAAGGCCTCACATGTTTAAGTTGAGATTCAAAAGCCATTCAAAATGAACCATGAAAAGGGCTTGTGGACTGTTTGTTGGCTGCCCTGTTTCTAAGGGATTCCTTCATGATTATGAGAAACATTTGATGTGTTTTTGATTCCATATGGATACATGAGATGCTTTGCTTTCATTCCATGCAAATTCCATTCTCTAGGGGGTACATGCAATGATGGTATGCATTGCCTATGAGTTTTGGAAGGCCCTTGCATGTTCAATGTGCCTACCATTGAAGTGATTTGGGGATGCATTACATGAGCCTTTACTTAGCATTAAGCAAGTATCACACTTTTGGTATTCATTGAGCCATTGGGACTTCTACTTGCCATTTGGTTGATAGCTTGCTCATTGATGAGGGCTATGGAGTAAAGTCAAAGGGCTGAAGTGATATACATGAAAATAGTGAGGTGTGGGTCCATATTGCTACCAAATACCAGCCCTAAAGCAAGCACATACATGTGTCTACATGGGCATTGCAATGATTGCATTTATCTTGGGAGTTCCAACTTGAAGCTAATTCTTGAAATTCATTTGCCTTGTGATTCACATGCTGTTGGATGTTGTTTTTGTGGTGATTTGGTGTATCGGAGCTACTTTGGATGATTAGGGGAAAGCATGAGTACATGCTCTTTGTAATGGATAAAATGAAAATAGCATGAGTCATGCTAAGCACATTGCAAGTGCTCCTACCTTATCTTTTTAAAGCTACATCCACATACACCTCACTTGTACTCTCACTTCAATTCCTAGTATCTAGTATGCTTGTGAGGGTACCTTGGGCATTGGAAGAGAGACCCGCCTCTCCTTTCGTGATGCTCCCGCCCCCGCCCCCCCCCCCCCCCCCGCCCCTAGGAAGCAGCATCGCAGGTAAGCAAAATTTTTGTTTGTTTTTTTTTGTTTTCTGCGTTGAATGGCTGCGAAAAACTCTGCGTTGAAAGGCTTTGAAAGGATTTGAAACCTGTGTGTAGAGGTGGGGGGGGCGCAGACCAACCCCACGAAATAAACTGAAACGTGTGTAGAGGGGGGGGGGGCGCAGACCCGAAAGCTTTGAAACACTGACCTTTGCGAAGACCACAGCGAGCACAGCTGCTGTGTGTGAGGCGAAAAAACACGTCTTTGCGACGTCTGAGCAACATGCGCCGTCGTACAGCCTTGCGGGGAGGAGGAGGAGGCGCCCAGGCAGGCCAAGCAGCCCCACGGCGGCGCCCAGGCGGCGGGCGGCCAGGGCCACAGCCAGCCAGGCCGGCCAACGGCGGAGGCGGCCAGCCAGCCAGGCCGGCCAGCGGCGGAGGCGGCCAGCCAGCCAGGCCAGCCATCGGCGGCCAGCAGGCGGCGGCGCCGGCCAACCAATGGCGGCGAGCCAAGGGCCACAACGGCCAGCAAACGCCAGCCAACCCACCAGCGGCCAGAGAAAGAAAAAAAAATCATTTATTTTTTAAAAAAAATTTAATTTTCATTATTCATTTTTATGAAATTAAAAATGAGAAAAATCAAGGAAACCCTCTCTCTCGGCTGGGAAAAAAAGGATAATCCCCGCAAGAAATAATCCCGGCAAGGCACCTCTCGATCATTTAAATTTTTGTTATGAGTTGCAGGCATTTTTCTCGTGGATCGGAGCATCCCGGAAGCGTCCTTGTAGAGGCTCGCAACGCAACACAAATCGACAGGCGACCGTAAAGGGGGGTGACTATTATTCTCTCTCCACCACTGCTCATTTTTATTAGCGTTTTTTTTTTAGTAATTTCCGAGTTCTCGCATTATTTTTTTGCAAGAATTAAAATGTCTGCTAGGCGTAGTGTGTCCCCACCGCCTTCTACTACTCTCTAGGTTTTTCGAGTCTCTTGTCCTCGGTCGCGGGTTTGACCCCGACCGAATTGTCAGGCCGTACACGCCCGACCGTTGTTCGGTCCGGAGTGCGCTCGTCGATCACGCGTGATCCGCCAGTGTCCTCCTCGTCTATTGACCCTATCTTAGGACCCAGCGAGCCCGCAGCGGCCGCATTGGCTGATGACCCCTTTCTGGCCGATGAGCCAGAGGACATGAATACTGACGTCGCCGAGGGGACCGAGGAGGACCTCTTGGATTATGACGACGACGACTATGACCTATTGGACCCTGCTGATGTCCTGACAGAGACGGAGCTCTCTAGTGGACTGTTTAAATATCTTAATGCCAAATTGAACACTATGGGTAAAGTCCAGGTTGATTTAGTCACGATGCTACACAGCATCTCCACACGGTTAGATGCAGTGACAGCCGCCTCGGCTAGTACTCCGACTCCTCGTGGTAGCCGAGCTCCTACAGCACAGGTGAGCGTAGCCTCGCCAGTGGTTGCAGGAGTACAGGCCGATGCGCCTGCAGGGCCGTCCGTAGCGACAGCTTCGTCGTTGTTAAAAGACTTAAAGCCGCCTAGTTTTGGTGGCGAGGAAAAGGAGAGAAACAAGGACTCAGTCAATATGTTTCTAGCGAAGTGGTCAGATTTGCACGCGCTGCGACAGCAGCCTAGCCGTATACAGCCCGTAGAGGCTAGCCTCTCATTAACCGGCAAAGCGTACAAGTGGTGGATGAGTTTGACAACTCGCCCTGCCACTTGGACGGAATTTGAAACAATGTTTCGAAAAGAATTTTTGCCTGTTAATGAGGCAAAGAGAAGCTGGGAGTTATGGGACAAGTGCTCGATGGAGAACAAATCCCTAACTCAGTACATCTCAAACTACAGGGAGATAGTACTCAAGCTAAAGGGAATCGATGCATTCCAGACATTGCGAGGCTTTAAGAGAGGCCTCAAAGATGATTACCTTGAGTACGTAGAACCCCTACAGCCTAAAGACTTAGCAGAGACAATTCAATATGCACAGATATTTGATGACATCAAGCGCCGTAGTGCGCGTGGTGGTTCTAGCAGGGCCGAGGGTAGTGAAAAGAGGAGGTCAAGCCTCAAAAGAAAAGGGTTCCGTAGTGAAAAACAAGGGGATAGGACGGACCAGGAAGGACAGGGTGGTCATTGGTCTAAAAAACCGCGACCATCCAGAAAAAAAAAGAGACACCGAAATCCAAAAGAAAGAGCAGTATATTAAAGCGCGAAAGGAAAATCGCTGCTTTAATTGCAATGAAGTAGGACACACGAAGGCTGAGTGTCTAAAGCCTAAAGCCAGCACGAGTGGCAACGAGCCGAAAAAAGATGGTAAATCTTCTAGGCAGTTGCATACAGTGCATAGACTCCCTCTCAGTTCCGCAGAGTTCAGAGAGGTGACAGTGTGTCATTGTGATGAGCATCACGATTGTTCAGTGACACCAGCGATGTGGCAGCCTACTGTAGGTCCGCATGACATGGTGCGCATGTATGGCACCATAGGTGGCCGTAGAGTCACAGTTTTTATTGATGATGGAGCTAACCACAACTTCTTGAACTACTCGTTAGTCAAGAAGTTGGGATTGACTGAGACCCGGAGTGATCATGAATATACTGTTGGCCTAGCCAATGGATATGACAAAACGGTATGGAATACCGTAGTATTGGGGATCCCATTATCTATGCAGGACTACAAGGCTCTGCTCGACTTTCAGGTCATGCACTTAGCCAGAGCAGACGTGTATCTAGGCAGGGAGTGGCTGTATGGCTTGGGCCCTAGTCTAGCTCGGAATTACTTACATAATACGCTATGTTTTGAGCACGGAGGTAGAGTCATCACCCTGCAGGGCGACCGTACTGTCCCTACCACACCACTTATTTCCTCCATGGAGCTGTGTACAGCGGTCCGCAGAGACCAGATAGCAGAGGTATATGCTTGTTACCCTCTTTTGAATTCTGTTTCCGTAGATGAAACGATAAATGATGTTTGCGTAGACAAACAAGAAAAACAAAATAACCTTGGACGAGACCCACTGTTTGAAAACCCTGTTTGGCATGCATGTGATTCAAATAAGAGAAAATCCAAGGTGAATGAGACATTAAACAAAAAGTACGTAGATACTTTAACGAATTTATTAGAGAAATTTTAGGATGTTTTTCCTGATGATTTACCAGATGGTTTACCACCATCTAGAGAAGTAGACCATGGCATCGAAGTTATGCCAGGATCAAAACCTATAAGCAAACCTGCTTATAGATTAAGCCACTCCGAGGCACAGGAGGTGGAAAAACAATTGACGGAATATTTGAACAAAGGCTTTATTCGGCCTAGTTCAAGTCCGTTAGCATCGCCTATTCTTCTGGTAAAGAAGAAAGACGGATCTATGCGGATGTGCATAGACTATAGGGCTCTTAATCAGATAACGATTAAGAACAAGTATCCGATGCCACGTATGGATGAGTTGTTTGATCAACTCTATGGATCGAGATACTTCACAAAAATAGACCTGAGATCTGGGTATCATCAGGTTAGAATAAAAACAGAAGATGTTGCGAAGACAGCATTTCGGACCCATTTCGGGCATTTTGAGCTTTTGGTCATGCCATTTGGGCTAACCAATGCTCCAGCGACGTTTATGACGCTAATGGACAGCATTTTACGTCCATATCTGGGAAAATTCGTAGTAGTTTTCCTTGATGATATTCTTGTGTACAGTAAGACACAAAAAGAACACATAGAGCATTTGCGTCTAGTGTTCGAGTTGCTGCGAAAGCACAAATTATTTGCGAAGAAGAGCAAATGTGAATTTTTTGAAACAGAAATTCACTATCTTGGCCATATTATATCCGCCGATGGTACGCGGATGGAGCCAGAAAAAGTAGAGGCTATTCTTAAATGGCCAGCGCCGAAGAATCTCGAGGAACTGCAGATTTTTCTTGGCATGTCGGGGTTCTACCGACAGTATGTGAAGGACTACGCGAAGATCGCAGTCCTGTTGACTAACCAGTTACGGTCAAAAACAAAAAACATTAGTTGGGGGGACACCCAACAGAAGAGCTTTGACAAGCTCAAGGTGACCATAGCAGCTGCACCTGTTTTGACAATTGTCGATCCAAATGAGCCGTTTGTTTTGAAAACAGACACTAGTAATGAGGCCATTGGGGCCGTACTTATGCAAAGGGGGCGCCCAATTGCATTTGAGAGTAAAAAGTTAAATCGTGCGCAACGTAACTACTCGGCTTACGAGCGAGAGTTACTAGCGATAGTTCATTCACTGAAAAAGTGGAGACACTATTTATATGGTGCCACTTTTGAGGTCCGGACGGACCATGAAAGTCTGAAATGGCTTTCAAGTCAAAATGAACTGAAGGGTAGAAAAGCTCGGTGGGCGGAGATTCTACAGGAGTTTGACCTTCAGATACGTTACCAGAAAGGTAAGTATAACGTGGTGGCAGATGCACTTAGTCGCATGCCACAGATTAATGAACTTAGTTTCACAGTCTTCAAGAATGATTTCTTCGAGTCCCTACGTGGTTTATGTGAGCACAATCCATCTTTTACAGAGGTCTGGCGCTGTACGCATACGCAATTCTTCACAGACGCGACCACCTCCCTCGTGGGCACGTATTGCTAGTCCGGAGGGACTGGCCGAAGGTGCAACGGGAAGGGAAGCGAGAGTTAGTCCGGAGAGACTAGCCGTGTCTTCTGGGTACAGTTTGGAGCCGGAGAGTTCTGACGTAGGCCCTTCATCACCTTTGACAGCCACGGCTTCAAAGGGGAGTGATAAACTTCGTCAGGGGGAGAAATATGCTAATTACTCCATTGACGACGGGTACTTACTCTACAAGGGTAGAATATATGTACCAACTATTGGTGACTTTCGGGCCCATATTCTTAAAGAAAGTCATGATAGTCCAAGTGCGGGTCATCCTAGGATTCAGAAGACCTATGCACTAGTAAAAAGACAGTTTTATTGGCCTAGTTTGTTTAAGGACATCCAGACTTATGTGCTGAAATGCAATAAGTGCCAGGTCAATAAACATGAACGTCTTAAGGTTGGAGGACTACTCCATCCGCTGGAGATTCCTCAAGGGAAATGGAAAAGCATTTCCATGGATTTCATTACCGGTATACCCAAGACGAGTCGAGGGAATGACTCGGTGTGGGTAGTAGCGGACAGGTTAACTAAAATGGCAAAGTTTATTGCCACGAAGATAGTGTTGGCTGGTGGTTGAGTGAAGATGACGATGATGACCCATTGTGATTCAAGGAATGTCAATTCTGATCACTGTGACATGGAGAACGATTCTGATCATTCTGATGTGGAGAGCAAACCTGAAACTATTGTTGGCGGATGGTTGAGTAAAGATGACAATGATGACCCATTGTGATCTATGGAATGCAAGTTGTGCCGGCCAGGCATATCAAATGCAGCATTGTTTCACATGAATACTGATGAGGTCCTATGTGATGACTACTAATCTCAGAATGTGTCAAGGTGAGAGAGGGTGTCTCCAGAGAGTACTGGAAGGGTGAAAGTCTGTCTAAACTGAACCCATGAAGCTCAAACTAGGATGCTATCTGCGCATACCAACATGAAGTGTCTCCCTCCATAGCTAGCTGATGAGAGGACTCTAAAGCAAGTCGTGCATACCGGTGTCGGGGAAGCTCCCAGGTGCTATGAATGAAGGACATTGATCTGGCAAGAGCCTCGACTACGATCGGTGCCGCTCCCATCTTGGCTCTGATAATATCATGGGGTACCGAGGCCTTAGCCCGAATCATCCTAGAGATCATGGACACAAGTGGTCTCTCATTCGATCTCCATCCATCGTATGTGCGTCCTGATCGACTACGATGATCTAGGCTAGGCCCCCAGATCTGTACTCCATATAGCATAGCGGATGTGACCAGCATGTCAAAAAGCCACAGCTTAGTGCGTGGCTCCTGAAACTATACCTGTGAGCACATCCTCTCTAGACCTCCTAGTGCTGCATATCCTCTAGTCAATCTGGCTGGGGGAGACCCTCTGAAGTCCACACCTGCCCAGCTACTGTCTCATAAAGTGCCATAATACCCCAAATGAGCTCACATGGAACCCCCAAGTCTTGCAGCCTGTGCATTAGTCTAGCTCTGGGCACTGTGTCAAAGGTCTTGCGGAAATCCACAAAGCCACAGTAGATCCTCCTCCCATGTGCTCTGCCTTCCTCAATGATAGCCCTGAGGGTAAAGATATGATCCAAAGTATAGAATCTCCTCCTGAAACTGGCTTGTCCCTGAGCTCGGATCCCTTGTTTCTCTGCCCATTTGCTCAACTCTTGCTCAAGAATAGAGGCATATAGCTTGGCCAGCAAGTGACCAATCATAATGGTGTGGTAGTTAGTCAGCAAGCTCGGATCTCCAGACTTAGTACCGGCACAATCGTGGAAGTACTCCAAGTCCCAAGAAACCCCTCACACATGGCTCTATTAAACATGAGAGCTAGCAAGTCTGCAATCATATCTCTAGCATGTATGAAATGCTCGGCTACAATGCCCTCATGATCCTATGCCCTCCCTGTATGCAATCTGTTGATGGCCCTCCTCACCATCTCTGCTGTGAAGAAGGTAAAAGTGGGTGGACAAAGCTCTGGAGGGTTCGGTAGTGGTGGCTGCTCTGGTACTGCGTAGAGGGAGGCTGCATACTCGCCCCATGTATCTGGAGAGGTAATGGCCGGAGACGGGGGGTGCTCTCTAAGCAATCTCCAGGCCTCCCCAAAAATCTGACTCAAAAACAGCTGATACATGTCTCTCTCCAGCCGAGCTAAGAATGCTCTCTTCTTCCGCCGAATGAGGGATCGGAAGATGATGCGTGACTGTCTATATGTAGTAACACCTACGGCCACCTCTCTCTGTAGCCGGGCTCTGAGCTCCCTACAGTCATCATCATACCAACTATTCTGGGGCCTCCTCCAGAACATGGTCGTACTGTGCGCTGCGTGTGTGGGAAGGCCGTCGCTGCAGCTGTATGTAAAGCCTCTGTCAGGATCTGTGTGAGCTCTGCTAATGGCCTCTATGAATCCTCTGCACTCAACAAGCTGTAGATCTCTGCAGTGTATACTCCATCAGTCTCTCTACAGAAGGTATATCTCGGCTGATAGGAGGACTGCCCAACTTGGCGGGTACTGGAGTGGAAATCCACCATAAAGGAGAGAAGTGCATGATCCACCGTAACTCCGATGGGCCTGGGGCCAATTGCAAAATCCTAGATACTCAGGATGAAGGCTGGCGAGGCTAAAACATAATCCACTGTGCTGGCCCCATGTCTGTGTGGAAAGCAAGTAAAGCCACTGGCAAGTGGATACCTCTCTAGGCCATTTAAAATGGCCAGCCCATGTGCAGTCCCCATCTCCAAGAGGTATCTCCCATACTCAGTACACTCCACCTCATCCTGTGATCTCCGGGTCAAACACATCTCCTCCGAAGTGTCAAAGAAGGAGGTCTGGTATTGAGCCGTTCAAGCATTAAAGTCCCCAAGTATGATAACATCTCCCTCCTTGGAGAACTCCCATATGTCCTCATCTAGAATCATATATGGAGATTGCCCCTTGGGCGCTGCATAATGAGATGTGCTGGGTGGAAAGTAACATATAGCAATGTATAGGGGTCTACCCTCATCTGCCCTCACTGTGACCCACATGTACCTCGCACTCTCATCACGGCGCATAACATGGATGAGTGCCTGAAGCTCCTCTCTAAAAAGAACTGCAACTCCTCCACATCCGCGACCACCATGCTTCGAACGGCCTCCTGTCTACAAGTCGTCTCCCATCTGTATCCCGCCACTCTCGGTAATGTGCTGCCAGGGGCCTGATGTGTCTCCAAGTAGAAGATGATGTCCCTATCTCTGAAGCTGTCCTCAAAGGCCCCCACATCCAATCTCAATGCTCCGTTGCAGTTCCATACTGCAAGTCTCAGACTGGTCCCATAGGTCTCACACCGTCAAGGGGTGCGTCTCTCTAGTATCACCACTCTGCCTCCTCTGTAAAATGCTAGCTTCCCTTTTTCTCTGGCTGCCCTAATCTCCGGCATGCACTCATATGTGCTAGCTGTGCCAAGGTGAGGTCATCTCCTAAAAAGATGCCCGTTTTCTTAAGGGCAGAGTACTTGGCCAAGAAATCCTTCTTGGCCTCCAAGGTGGAAAAGCGTAAGATGAGAGCTCTCTCCTCCATTCTTGTCTTTCTTGCCCACTCTCCAAGCCCCCGTGTGTGTAGGCCTCGAAATGCCCATGCGTGTGTATAAATCTTTGGCTTCCTCCTCTGCATTGTCACCGTCCTTAAGACCCATGATCCGCACATGAAGTTCCCTTGTCTTTCTTCTTTGTTCCTCCTCAATGGTTAGGTTGATAATCTTCGAGGTAGATGTGCTTTCGGCCTGCTTGTTCTTACCTTTCTTGACCACTTCTATCCATTTCTCCGTTTCATCTACTTGCTTTTGCGTCTTCGTGAGCACCTCCACCCACGAGGAGGTCTCCTGGGCCTTCTTTTCTTCTCCCTCTTGAAGTGTTCTCACTTGGGCCTTCATGGTGTTCAGCTCCTCCATCACGACGGGCTTATGTTGAGCACGTGCTTCTTCTATCTCCTTCTTGAGATTTGCGATCTCTGCATCTTGGGCTGCTATCCACGCCGCGCTTCAAGCTTCTTGACTTTGTCAAGAAGGCTCTGGTTGACCATATTAATTGCGTTGTTTGTCTCTTTCTTGTGTTGTTGGATGGCTGCCTTGATTAGGTCTTCAATGTCGATCCTCTCCATCTTGTCTTGGGCTGAAAAAGGCTGGTTTCGGGTTAAAAATTAATTAACCCTTGGCCATAGGAAGAGCTCCATGCGTGTCTGCAGCGCTTCCCAGAGAGAGAGGCCAGAGGGGGCTGTTGCGAAGAGAGAGAAAGGTAGGCAACAGGCAGGAGAGGGAAGCAGGCGGGGGAGAGAGAGAGAGAGAGAGAGAGAGAGAGTGGCGGGAGGGGGCTACGAGGAGAGAGAGAGATGGCCAAGTCCTTTTGGGGCAGCTAATGACGATACCCACCTCGGTCAGAACCGATCTGATGGTGGAGTGAATGTTAGGCCTCTGTGATGGGAGTGTGTCATGTCGACGGAGAACCTCACGAATCTGTCTCTGTATGGTGGAGGGTCCTAATGCTCTGGGTCGGGGACGTCTGGTTCGCAAAATGGATTGAGTTCTCTTGCTGAGAACAACTCTACGGCATGGGGCTAGAGCATGGGTACAGGTGGTGGGCTAGATGTCGTAGTAGAGGAACTATTGTGGGCAGTGGATTCATGTGTACCACAAAGAAATATGTGGTGGCTCTCTATGAGGTGTCCAGTCGGAGCCGTTGGGAGAAAGTCCTACGGTGGTGGGAAATAATGGCTATGATCCTCTTGAGGTGACGTGAGCGTGGGGCCACTATGTCGGGGGCATCGGGCTCTGCATAGCTTGGTGGCTCTATCTAATGTCACTTCTCTCAACCGGGCTCTAGAGGTCAGGGGGAGTTTGAGAGAGAGAGAGAGAGAGAGAGAGAGAGAGAGAGTTGTATTAATGTCTTCAAAAGGCCAAAATGACCTATGAGACCAAAAGGTTACATCATATCCATGAGGTACATCCTGGGCACAAAATGCTAATAAAGAAAGATAACAAAAATCTAGAGCTATAAAACCTGATCTAGGTACATGAGCAAAGAGCTCTCATATCACCCTAATACATTCCTCATGGGCCGCTGTAACATGGTGCTCAAGGTGGTAAAACTGAGCAGGCACGAGGTCCTGCGATAATGGCCCGGATCCTCCTGTGGTGGCGTGGCCGTAGGCGAGGGCCATGGGGTCTGGGGCGTTAAGCTCTGCATAACTCAGTGGCTCTGTCAAGTGTCACACCTCTCGACCGAGCTCCTACACTAGCCTGTGGTCCGGGTATGATGAGTGGATCAGCCCTCGGAGTGCTAGTATGGAAGAAGTCGGTGAGCAAGTACAGCTGGTCTAGATCTCACTAAGGACTGCCTGTGTCTACGAAGCTCTAGAAGAAAAAGTCCCAAGCATCTCTGATTCGGGAAGTCCACAATCCAGGAAAGTGGTCCGACCCCAGCTTGGAAGAGGCAGTGGAACCTCCCCTGAATCTCATAGTATACAGCGCATCAGCATATGTAATGATCCTCTATCTCGGGCACTTTGAGAGCAAGAGAGAGAGAGAAAGAAAGAAAGAAAGATTGTATTAACGTCTCTCTCAGGCCAAAGAGAACTGGCCTATGAGACAAAACCATGTACAATGTATGTGGTTATCTCTGAGTATCAGATGGTGCTTAGTGCACAATACAACAACTAGAAGAAAACTGCTACTGTGATGTCGGGATGTATGTACATATATAAGGATGGAGCACTACTAGGGCAAATTCACAACTATATGCCAGGGTGATACAACGATGTTCAATGCAGGCATGCTCCTAGTAAGCTCCATCCTGTGGTGGGGGGGGGGGGTGTAATATGTCATACATGTCAGCGCCAGTTGTAATGATATGCAAGATGGCCGCCAGTTCAATGGGTCTCGACTGTCCTCTCTCTTGTAGTCGCCTCTGGTGTCGTGCCCGAATGTCCCTCATCATATGTCGATGTCTGTGGGAAGTTAGAGAGGGTTAAAGAGAGAGAAAGTGAGAGTTATAGTGTTATAGAGACAGTTTGGCTTAGAGAGAGTTAAGACAGAGAGGCTCAATTAGAGAAAGAGAGTTAGACGGAGAGGCTCTCTTTTTTTTTTTGTTTTGTATCTCCCTCTTCTTTCCCTCCCCCTTCCTCATGTTCTGTTTCCTTGTCTCAACCCCCTGAAAATTGTCATTTATGCCTCGTGTCCCCATAACTATGCTTGCAATACAAGTGACCTATTGTGGTGGTTCTTAATCTTCTACATCTTGAAGTCTAAAAATCACCCAAAAAGAGCCTTGAAGGAGGTAGTTAAATGGGCTTGAAAATGGATAGCACTTTGGAAGTGGCATTTCTTGAGATTGCAAAAGAGATGGACAACAAACTCTTATATAGAGGTATTTAAATGAGTAGGTTTGTGGAAGCCCAACCTCTTAGAAAGTGAAACACAATATCTCTCAAGGACCCTACACAAAAGAAGCAACAGGTAGATAGTGTCTATACATTGTCCCATTCAATCAACGTCGAAAGTGTAAGGTCCACATAGGACCAAAGCCGAAGGACTATCAGACATTATCACACATAGAACCACTGTGGAGCGAGGTAGAGGACGTACCTAAGAAATCATAGCAAGGTTTCAATAGACACGGTACCTCGAACAACCCCCGAGCCTGAGGTCAAATTGCTGCAAGCTAGCCAATCACCGATCACCCCAACCTGGCATCCCATACCACCAAGCCATAGCCACCTACTAACAGCTCCATGGCCACGAGATCTTGCACGTTCTAGAGTAGCCCCAAGTTACTGCATGACTCCTTGATCTCGTGTCTAATATGTGACCCCAAGTTACGTATAGTAATAACCTCCCTATAAGTGGCTTGCTTTTATTTATAAAGCTTTCCTCCTTTATTATAAGCTTTTAGCCATTAATAGCCCCTAGTTATTACTATTAGCGCATGCTATTATTTCCAATCCCACGGGCAATCTAGATCTCCTCCGAACATCCATCCATAGCATCTACTCGAGTCTCTTGCCTCTTATCTAAGCCAATGTAAGACTCCTCTTGCAGAACTTGCTATAAAGATCCAATTGCTTACTATCAATCCAACTTTCATCCAAGAGCTGCGTCCCAATAGGACAACCAATCACAAAGTGCAACAAGCTCTCCATTAACAACCCTAGCACAGACCCATAGCACAATTTGTCCATCATACCAAATGGCATCTTGCATAAGTTGTTACCAAACACTCGGTTCACTTAACCTGCAAAGAAGTCCTAATGTACTTCCAATGTGTTTTCGCATAACAACCCTAGCACAAACCCATAGCACAACTCATCAATCATACGAAATGGCATCTTGCATAAGTTGTCGGCCACTTGTTCACTTAATGTGCAAACAAGTCCTAATGTGCTTCCAATGTGTATATATTCATGTCTACTTTAGGACAAGCATAAAACTTCCCATCAAATTTTGCATATCCTCTGTGCTTGAATGCCTGAAGATCACATACAACTTTCAAACAATCCTACGTATGTCCCTTGTCCTCGAATAACTTGAAGACAACATACGACTTTATAACAAATTCCATCCCTATAACAGGTGGTTACGCCCCATTGAATAGGTGGAAAGTTCATTACTCAATGAGTAACCTGAGTTAACTTATCATGTCTGTTTTTCTCACTCCCCCAAATTGCGAATGAACATGTCCTCATGTAGATACCCTTCTCCTTCTTCCACTACTGAGTGATCCTGAATCTTGGATATGCAACCTCGTCTTGGGCACTTAGTCCTAGACGGAGAACTTATATCTCTCTCATATACAATTCTAAGGCTGCCTCATGCATCACTATGTATCAATATCACTTGGCCGTCACCAAAGAGTGTGTGAGGAATTACCCTACAGGTAACATGTCATGCTCAAACAACCAAGAAAGTTCCTTATCTTCTTGTTCACTCGCAAACTAGCACTACCCCTCATAGTTACCATAGATTAACTATGCCCAAGCATAGAGCATTCTAGATCAGAAACCCACAAAGCCTCAAGAGATTCTACATGAGCATACACTTTGGCATTCCATACCACCAGATCGATCACACCCCACATAAAATTAAAAGCATTTGATCATAGGTGGAATGGCCAACTTTCCCTTCCATATCATAGCCTTGAAACAACCGAATTTCTGTCTGAACACCGATATGAACCTTAGGTCAACCTGAGGGTCAATCTAATCCATGCAAAGTCAAGGATAAAAGATACCACCACACTCCATTCTATGTCATGGGCTCCCTTAGTCAACACCATTGGCTGGAACCCTTGGCCTAGACAACTTCAAGTATGGACAACTCCACAGGACATCCTCACTCGACGCCATGTCTTGGGTTTTGTCAACTCCTGACAAGACTGCCCAAACTAGCCAGCTAGTGGCTACCCGGATAGCACCAAGGGTTCATGATATGTCTTGGTATTCTTTCTACATCCCTTAAAAAATTCATGTCTACAAATGTAGAAAGCATGCAAGACATGTAAGGTCCGCGTTATCGACCATCTCCCTCTGCCCCTCTGCATCGCAAGGTTCTGCCCCTAGCTCCTGTGTGCACATACCCCAAGCTTTCATACTTCAACCGTCCCCCGTCATACATAAAGGCAAAAACAAGTCAAGCAAGGAGATGCGTTGGCTTCTCCACCAGTGTCCATAGCACGCTTACAAATCATGCTCTTTCTTTTCCCCCCTTTCCGCAAGCTTTTCTTGCAAACCCATGCGAGAGTACTTTCTTGTACATCCAAAGCCTCGGGTTAATAATAAAGAAGGGGTTCTACATCCATATTAGGGAAGGGGTTCAGCAAATCTTTATAGCTTTTGCTCCCAGTAGCCCCAAAATTGCACGGCCAGTCCCTCTACTGGCAAATCTACTGTCAACCACCTGTGCCCCACTCTATAGTACTGTCGGTTTGCCATTCTTCTTGCAGCCAGAGAATCTCCCTTTGCTGGCCATACTGCATACAGGCTGTACGGTCTGTTTTGGCTGCTCCAAGGCTTCAGTTTCTTCACACACATAGCCTGAGGCTGCTGATTTGGCGCTGAACCTGCTGGTCAAAGTGAAACAGGCTGGTCAACTATGGTTCTAGCAGTTAAAAGGCTGGTCAAAGATGTCCCAACAGGCAGGATGGGTTGAAGAGGTGGTGTATCGAGTAAGTGTAGGGATACCTGTGAAGTTTTCCTGCATGGTCGAAGCAAGGCCATGCTGCCTAGGAAGTCTTTAGAAGCGTTGGAGGGTTGTGACCGGCTGTCATAAATATTAGCAGGATTCTTCAGCCCCTAGTGTGGCATGATTGTTGTTTTGTGGCTTTTACTTTTGTGCTTTTTGTGTTGTTAATTAAGTTTTCTAATCTTCTGTAAGGTAGTCCTCTCTTCCCTCAGAATGTCCTTCACATCATCATGTGCAATAGGCTGATCATTTCAAGAATCACACTGCCCATTGCAGAAAGAGCACTAAGAACTAATTAAAAATGACAACCCAGTAAGAAAACCTACATACAGTATTGTGGTTTTCATCTATTTCTAAAGCAGCAACAACGAACCCCAAAAACAAGTGTGCACCTTTCTAAGGTTTCCCTTGTTGAAGAGCTCTGGTCGCTTTAAAGGTAGAATAATGAGCTCCTCCAAGGTGGTTTTCACATCCTCAAGTGCACCAATTTGATCAAAACTGACCCCAATCTCTTTGGCTCGAACTACTGACGAAGCAAGTTCACTTTCATACTCATTTTCAGCCAAAGCCTACAAATCATGAAAACCGGTGGCATGTGATTGGAAAGAGCAACAACCAAAAGAGAAAAGCAAGGAATAATTTAACAATGCATAGATAACGGTGAATACCTTTATATCATTCGATTTATCACCGGTGCTTTTCTCTATAGCTCGGAATCTTGACACTGCTAGTTCCAAACTGTACATTAAAAAGAAAATCACCATATGCTATGTCATGTGTAAAGCAAGAAAGGTTCAAATTTGCACTCTCCTGTAGTTTCATGCCACGAAAAAAGGAGGCCTTCACCAAAACATCTCACAAGAAACTTAATACCTTAACTACGTGAATTACCTCTCTCGAGTAAGGCAAAGAGTCTTTCCTTTTTGCTGCACCACACTTGCATTCAAACAAATATTTCTTGCCCATCCAACAATTTTTTGGGCCTCTGAAAAATCACCAAAACGAAACTTTCTGTATGAGTTTGTCATCATTTCTGTCAGCGTGGTGCTTGTGAGAGTAAGCTATCAAGCAATGCAGCTCCAACAACAATATAGAGCTTGACACACCCCCCCCCCCCCAAAAAAAAAAAAACAAAACAAAACAAAACAAAGTTGTCAAAAATTTACACAATCACATAAATGACTTATGTACCAAAGCTTCTTCTCATGTTGTCTTGACATCCCAGTTTTTCATGGATCACATGTAACAGCTTTATGGTCTCATAGACCCTTCAGGTCCTACGTACACATTAATAACACCATTGTAGCATTGTACAAGTGGCACTTACAAGGCTGTTGTTTCTTCTCCCAGTTCTAGTTGGGTTTTTTATTTAAATAATCACGCTTAATTTCCATGATTTGTCACTTCATCAATACATTGTAGCATTTTGGTATCATACACCCCCATCATGGAACTGGTTGGAGCTAGACAGATCTGCATTGCATTATTGTATACCCTACGCATATAGGTTGCATACTGAGCCTTTCGCAGTAGTGCTCCATCCATCACCGACCCCACTAGCTCAGTACTTTCATAGTTTATTTTGTCCTTTTTTTTCTAGACATCCAGAGGACATTGACAGTTGTACATTGATTTGTCTCATAGGTCGAGTTCGGCCTCTAGTAGACGTTAATACAGCTTTCTTTCTTTCTTTCTCTCACACCATTGTCGCATTGTACAAGTGGCACTTATAGGGTTGTTTCTTTTTGTTTCCGAGAAAAGATCCTTTCGTTAGTTATATAAAAAAAACGTCCGTTGGGCTACAAAAAATCCTCTCTTGCTCATAAGAAGGCAGAGCAGAGATCCAATCAAGGCAGCTAGGGAGACTCTCCCTAGGTGCAAAAAAGTACAAATACCAGTACAAAGAACTGAGAGGCTATATCATACAATAGGAGGGGGGAAAAGCCAAACAGGTGGCCTGTAATGCCAGCGGGGTATAGAAGGGGCCGCTGCGCCAAGTGGTGTGAAAGGCCTCGCACCGCATGATCGCCGCATCCGAGTCGCCCTGGATGCGGTCATACTGTCCTCGCAGGGTGTGGATCAATTCCTGCCAAATCCCCCGAACAGTCTCTGCTAGTGGCTCCAGTCTCCCCTCAAAGGCCCTGAAACACCGGTCTCTCCAGGTGAGCCAGATGGTGAGGCTGCTGAGGAGCTCCCATCGTAGATCCCTCTCCTGTGTCCAGCCGGCGGACGAGAAATCCGGTGAAGGAACAAGGCGAGGCTGGCCCCTAATGAATCTGATGGCCTGGCTGTCCTGCTCCGTCTCGTATCCCAAAGCAGGCCCTGACGAAGTCGACCAAGCAGCGGCACCCCACGTATACATGCCCTCTGGAGAGAGGGGGCCAAAATGCGTAGCATCCGCAGCCAAATCTGCTGCGCCTATGGACAGTCCCATAGGCAGTGTCTCTGTGTCTCCAAAGGGTGGTCGCATCAGACGCAGGCCGCCGGAAGACCACTGTAGACAAGCCAGTTGCCAACTGCAAAGCCCCTATGGGCAACCAGCCACTGGAAAGTCAAGATCTTGCGTGCATGTCGACTAGCCCAGAGCCTGGTCCAAAAATCTTCCAGGAACTCCTGTGAGAGTCCCTATAGCCACCAATGCTCTGATGCAGCTGCAGAGACCATCCTCCTCGCAGTCAAAATATGTCTCCCCAACCGAACAATGTACTGGAAAAAGGTGATCTCTGTGGCCTCGGGGGATGCATAAGGATCATGCCACTCGTACTCGCTAGGGTCCCACTACGGCTGGGCCAAGGGGCACGCAGCATATGCCCATATGCGCCAATCAGAGTCCACATCTGCAGGGTCTGGATCAATATGCCACTTCCGGGAAGTGGCGGCCACTACCCGTATCCTCTGAAAGATGCACTCTGCAACCAAAGGCGACTCCGCCTCCACTCTCTGAAGTCTGCCCTCATCATGGATCTCATAGTAGAGGCATCTACCATCCTCAGTGCAAGCTCTGACAGCAATCAGGATCTCCAACTGTGAAAGGCCCCCATCCACCGTGGGGCCGCTGGCTCGAAAGGCGTGAACCACTCCTCAGTGAGTGCCTCCTGAATGTCATCCCTCATAATCAGCCCCCCTCTGAAGTGACTCAGGCTCTCCACCTGGATCCTGACTCAGCCTCTCCTCCTCTGGGAGACTGCAAAAGGCCTGCCAGTCTCCAAAACTGCGTGCTGGGCCTGCCGGCCAACGGTCCCCACGCTAGACGAGGCCGAGAACCCAGCATATGACCCTGCTTTGTGCGTACCGCTGGTCTCCAGATGAGCGGCTGTCTGGCCCGCTCCTCATCACAAGTAGGAGGTCTCTGAGAGAGCCCCGGTCTCAGCAGCTCCCAAGCTCGCAGGATGCTCAAGGCAAATCTGTATTCCCATCCTCTACTGAACCCTGTCCTCCTCATCTCTATGAAGATCCATCGTATCTCTGGTGCCCAAGTGCCCCCTGCTGGGGGAGCCCTAGCCTGCAGTCACTGAAAAAGAAGCTCCTTCCAAGGCTCAGCGCCTGGAAGCAGCCCCCGAACAATAAGCTACCCTGGGCCAGCGGAAGAGTAAGAACTACCCAAGCAACCTTAGCCCGGGCTGGCTGACCATCCCGCCCAGACCAAAGAAAGTTCCTGATCAGCCTCTGTACCTAGCTGATGCAAGAGCTCGAGAAGATCCAGCAAGACGTGATGTACCACATGGTCACTAAAAGCACCTGATTTGTCACCACCACCCTCCCAGCCAAGGATAGCCGAGCTATACTCCAATACAAAAGCTTCTTCCGAATGCTCAGAAGAAGCGGGGCGATCTGCTGCTCAGGTGACAAATCTAGTCCAATCTGGCATCCCAGATACCGCACTGCTGTGCCAGGAGGAATCCATCTAAAACCCGGGTCTGGGCTCCATGCCGGAGTGGGAGCGCTACTGATCCAAAAGGCCACTGCCTTGCGCCAATTGATCAATGCTCCCGAAGCTGCACCAACAAAAGCCTGTAGCGACTGCTCTGCCCTCTAAAGATTGGCCTCCTGGCCATGCAAAAACAATCTCGTGTCATCAGCAAACTCAGAATCGAGCAGGTCCTCACCTCGGACTGGGAGCTGGAGTCCTCTCAAACCAACCTCCTTTGCTGTCAGATACATGCTCATAGCCTCAACAAAGAAGAGAAAAAGAAACGAGGTGAGAGGACATCCCTGACGGACTGATCTAGTCAACTCAAAACTCGGCCCCCGTGCTCCTGCCATCAGCACCTGGCTACGAGCTGTGGAATATAGAGCCGCCACTCCTCGAATCCAAACTGGCTCAAAGCCCAGGCGAAGCATAGTGCCCTCTAAGAAACCCCAATCGACTCTATCGTATGCCTTCTCAAAATCAAGAAGCATCACGACCAGGTCCTCATCGAGAAATCTAGCTCGGGCCGTCGCCTCCCTCCCAGAAGGTGAAAATGTTGTCAAGGATACTGCGGTCCTTGACAAATCTTGTCTGGGTAGCATGAATCAACTCCCCAAGGAAGGGCTGGATCCTCAAACTCAAGGCCTTTGCTAAGACCTTGTAGACAATATTGAGGATCGTAATAGGTCTCCAATGCCGAATATCATCCGACACTCCCTCCCCCTTGGGGATAAGAAAGATCAAGCCCTCTGAAAAGCTCTGTGGGATCACCCCACTGTCCAAAACATACTGAAAGCCCCTGCGAAGGCTTGGCCCCAAAAGGTCCCAATAGCGCATAAAATAGGCAGGCGTCAATCCGTCCTCCCCAGGGCAACTATGGCGCGGAAGGACCCTCAAAGCCTCAACAAGCTCATCCTCTAAAAGAGGCTCACCCAGAATTGTGCGCATACGATCTGTGACCCTCCTCTGCACATGGGCCCACACAGTCTGTCTGCAAGCATCACGTGCCTCCGTGGTTGGCTGGCTCCACTGAATGCAGGTCTCTATAGAACTCTGTGGCAATGACTCTGATCTCCCCGGGCTCAGTGGCTAACGATCCGTCCTGCCTCCTGAGCTGGCGTACTCCTGCTCAAGCATGGCGGGGTCCAGTAATCTCAAAGAACTCCCCAGTCACTCTATCACCAAGCTGTGTCCACTGAGAGGCCTGGCGATGATAGTAGAACTCATGTCTTTGCTCCTCTGCCTCTCTAACCTCCTGGCGTGCCTGGCTCAGCTGGGACACCACCCACTCACATGTAGGCTGCTGCTCCTGAAGGCGCTGGAGCGAAGCAAGGCTACGTCTCAAACGACGCTCTCTCTCTCGTGTCTCTCCCAGCCATGTCAAGGCTACAGCGTGCAAAAAAGAGCTGAGCTCGATGAGTCCCTGGGCACACTTGCTTGTTGCATCCAGGTCAGAGCTCTGGCTATCATGCCATATCCTCTCAATGTCCTCAGAAAGACTAGGATCTCTAAGTATCCTCTCTGGGATCCTCAACTGCAAGCTGGTCTCCCGTGTCCTCTCCTCAAGTGTCAAAATAACTAGCGCATGGTCTGAAAAAGAGGTGCCAGCGAGAATGCCAACGGAGCCCCCACGCTCCCCGAACCTGTCACCCACATAGAAGCGATCAATCCGTGATAGATTAGTGCCTCCCTGCCGGCGATCCGATCGAGAAAAACTAAGACTGTCCTGAGAGCGGGAGAAAGCCTCATGCTGCCATGCATTAGTGATCCGCAATGTCATGCAAAATCGCTCCCAAGCTGCAAGCCCCATGCCGTGCACTGTAACATGCTTGCCTCCCACCCTATCGGCCAATCCTCAAGCATGTTGAAGTATCCCCCGACACACCAATGTGCAGCCTCGAGCAATGCATCCGAAAACAAGGGTCCAGAACTCTGCTCTGGCACTAGCATGGTTGGGCGCATAGACATTGAGCACGCCAAAGAGCTCATCATGCGTCCTCAGAATGACATACTGTGCTCTACCAGGCACAATGATCCCGCGATCCACAATGGCCTGCCGCCATACATCCCACCCAAAGGGCCAAATCCTGCAGACCAAAAGGTGTCCCATCTACCAGCCATCACCGAACCGTATCGCTCTTACTCAAATTGTGCTCCTGCATCATCACAATATCAATACTAGCCCAATTAGGCATCTCTGAAGATCCTGCCTCAAGCAACCACGATAACGTACACAGTGTGCGCCGCCAAGGCCCTGTACATTCCATGAGATGATCTTCATGGATGACCTGTTGAGGTGGAGGCTGTCTCAGCCGTACGGCGGGCCTTCGCAAGCGGCTTGGATGGAGAATAGTCCCCATCCGAGCGGCTACGAATCTGCCCACCCCGTGTGCTGCAAGAATCTCGGATCAGGCGCCAGTAGCTGTGTCCCATGGCGACTGCCTCCCGCTCAGATAGAGCAACCTCGTGTATGCATACATAACCAGGGTCGCGTGCTAGGTCTGCCACTATGCGAATCACCAAATGTCGAATCCCGGAGGCATCCACACTCCCGATATCAAAGAAATGAGCCAACTCCCAGAGTCGGCCTATCACGTCTGTCATCTCCAAATCGCTCACATGGTGAGAAAACTCAACTGTCTGAGTCTTCAAAATGCTAAGAGCGCGATCCAAAGTCCACTCCCGGTCGCTAGGGCCACAGAGAGGGAAGGAGAAGGCCACCGCTGAATCAAGTGCCTCCTCCCCTCGGGCCGGAGGTATCACTACATGAACTCTGATGGGTGCTGGCTCTGGGGGCCCTCCGCTCCAAAAAGCCATGTGAAGGAGTAGTCAAAAGCCTCCGAGCGCTGTCTAGTATCGAGACTACTCAGCCGACTGCGGATAGAGGATATCCGTGAAACCTGAATCGGCATGGTAGGTCTCCTCTACGGTGCTCGAGCAAGGTCAGTGCTTAGTGCCCGCCGGACTGCAGGTGAGCACCAGGGTACTGCCAGGGCCTCCCGGGAAGCTGAGGCGAGCGGAGGGGGAGGAGGGGGGGGAGAGGGGGGTGGAGAAGGAGCTGCTGACAAAACAAGAGCGGGAACGGGAGGAGGCGAAGGTGGAAGCGAGGCGGGAGGGGGGGAGGGGGGGTGGGGGTGGGGGTGGGGGTGGGGGTGAAGGAGGGGGTGCTGGCATCTCCTGATCCTCAGTCTGCGTTGGGGTCTCCTCCTGGAGGGGAGCAAAGCTATTCCTCACTGGAACCCAGTGATGCTGAGACTGTGGCTGCTGCTGCATCGGTCTCTAGGCGTGCTGCTATGGCTGTCTCCCTCTACGGCGCCCCTATCCAGGCTGCCACTCGGAGGTCTCTGTGGACTGACCATGTGTCCCGGAGACTGCCTGCCGAGCCGCATCTGTGGGCGGGCCATCGGGGGCCTGCTGCTGCGGTGAAGGTCGGGGTCTCCTGCGAGGGCAGGCCTTGGCCATGTGGCCGACCTGCCTGCATATAAAACACTGGTTCGGGAGCCTCGAAAACTCCACTCTCTGATCGATCCATACCCCCCCTATCCTAGGTAGCTGAATGACCTTCGGAAGGGAGGAGATGTCAGAAACGAAAACTCTGACCGAAGGCAGGCCAGCTCCTCTAGCCACCACTGAAGCTGCTGTGGGGCCAGTCTCAACCACCGAGCCCACCAATGCTCCTAGCCTAGAAAGGAGCAGAAGGTACTCGCGGCGGAGTCCAAGGAAGCAAACTGTGACATGGAATAGGCGCTCTCCCTGCTCGGCTGCTGCTGGGTCGAAGCCATGCTGCCAACGTCTGAAGAATGCCCGAGCGCCCCTCATGTCAAGGGGACTCATGGCTAGGACCTGGGCCATGCTCTGGGCTGTCTCGAACTCACTCTGGTAGTGTCCGCGGCCCAGTAATTGAACGTCTAGGATCTTGCCCACATCTGCAAGAAGGCGGGCTTGGAGAAGATCCCGGATCTCCCCTCTGCTGGGGCGAGTGCCGACTATAGGGCAGATGGTGGAATGTGCCTGGAGGAGTTCCACCTCTACGGCGAGGCTCGCTTCCTCTTCTGGCGAAAGAGAAAGCCTGATGGGGGTATCCTCAGGGGTGGGCGAGGGGGCTGCGGAAGAGTCCCTCTGAGGTGGGGCGGAAGGAACCTCCATAAGTGTTTGAAGCTTAGTCGAAGGCGAAGCGAATGCGGAGAGTCCTGCAAGAACCGAGCTGCACAAAAGGCAGAGAGGAGAGAAACAGAGGGGGGCGGGAAAAAAACACAAATAGAGGGGGAGGGACGTAAGGCGGCGAAAGGGCAGGGGGGGGGGTGGAGGAAACGCGAGAAGGGGTGGGGGGGAGAGGGCGGAGGCAGGCGGAGGGGGCGGGTCGCTAAGGAAGGGGAAAAACAGGGGGGCGCGAAGGAGACGGAGCAGGGGGCGGCGGGCGCAAAAGAGCAGGGGCAGGGGGCGCAAGAAGACCAGGCGGGGGGGGGCAGACGCGAGAATGATGTGTACTTAGTGTCCATGAAATCTCGTCATGGATGAAATAAGAAAAACGGACAGTAAGCTAAAATTGAAAACTGAAAAAGACCCAAAGGGTCTATGAGACCAAAAGTGATACAAGAGAGTCTTGTAATCTCATCATAATACAAAAGAAAACAAAGACACGCTATGAACAAGGAATGTTAAATCCGAGCCATAAGATACAAAATGGGATCACCCTCATCACACAGCCTATGGAGCTAACCCGTCGGTAGGAGGTGGGCGCCATCAAGGATTTTAAGCATGGGAATAACCTGTAGAAGGCTCCGCCGATCCACAAGGCGTGGGAAGTGGCTCTAAGCCTCTCCAAGATCTCCTCAAACTGGGGCTGGTGGCTGTGTTGATGGCGAGGTCAAGGGGGCATTAAGTGGAAGATTATGTGTTAATTATGGGTGGGTGGAATTGCTTTTCAAGAAGTTATAGAGCTTGGAGACCTCAAGGGGTGGCGTAGCCCGATCTAGACTCACACCAAAGTGAGGTCTAGCAAGTGGTCGGGCACTACAAGATGTGTGGCTCGATGAGGCTGTGGTTATGTCATCCATTGCTGGTGTGGCACCCTCTCATGATCCATGAACTAAGTGATGGCCGCTTGGGGCCAAGGTGGATGTCTTCCATGAGGTCTCGAGTCTCTAATCCATGAGACTTTGTGGTGAAGAAGCTCTAGTAGGAAGAGGCCTAGGCACCAGTGATCTGGATAATCCACAATCCTAGATAAGGGTCCAAACCCCTCTGTAAAGAGCAACGGCACCTCCCTCAGATGTCATAATATATGGTGCATCTGCATATGAAGTGCTCCTCTGACTCGACCTCCCTCTGGTAGATAATGTGTTGGTACAGTCCACAGGAAGGCTCATAGACTACAGCCATTGCTATGGTGTTGAAGCAGTCGACAGGGATAGAAAGAAAGAAAAAAAGAAAAAAAGATATATTAAGCGTCTACTAAAGACCCAATGGGCCTATGAGACCAAAGTGATACAATAATGTCCATGGCATATCTCATCACGGAATGGAAAATAAAACAGAATGAAAACATAAATATAGCTATCTCACTAGGGTGATACAAAACTGTCCATGCAAACTTGTCATGGAATACTGAGAACATAAAAGCATGGGAGCAACCTCAGCTCTGAGTAGATGGTATACCACTCTCCAAAATGTCAAGCATGGGGCTGACGAGTATGGCCAAGAGGTCTCCCTCAGCTATGTCACGTGGAAAGGTAGCTCGATGGCAGTGGAGCATGTCCTGGATTTGGAGCTGATGAGGTGATCGAAGCCAACAGGGGGGTCGAGGGCGTCGGGCATGCTGAAGTGCAGAGGCTCGGTCCGAGGTAACTCCTCTCGGGCGAGGTAGGTCCAGAGCAGCTCGTGGAGGGTCCACAAGATCCACTGTGTTGGTGTCCTCCACCTCCTGGGCCCAGAAGAAACTGGTGATGGTTGGCTATCGAGGGAGGGGGCGAGGTGGCTGGGGCCTATGTCACAAGAAGGTGTCCCTGTGTCTACGGAGCTCAAGCACGAAGAGGCCCAGGCAACGCTGGTCCTGGAAGTCAATGGTCCTGGAGAGTGGACCGAATCCCTCACGAAATAGACAGTAAAACCTCCCGTGGTTCTCATAGTATACTCGGCAGCGGCATATGTAATGCTCCTCCGTCTCAACCTCTGTGTGGCATAGTCGGCACATCCTCTCCTCTTTGGGTGTCTACGAGATTCCCGGCTCTGAAGATGCGCTCAGAGCTACCTGTCTCCACTCTGAGGCGGTGGGAAGAAACCTGTGTTGCTAGGCAAAATTTTGCAAAAGTGTTTTGGGCATATGTACATATAGATGCATGTTCATATAGCACTGGGATGCCCAATACTCCACCCACTCAAGTGGAGATGAAGCCTTTTTAGCATGTGATGATGTGTTTGATGCAGATATGTTTGTTGGAAACGGTGCAAGACTATAACCATTGTAAGGTTACATCAATGGCATGATGTTTGGCAACAACGAGGGGAACACATTGTGGAACACCACCAGAGTTATGATCAGGGTTGGGCTTCCCTAAATCCGCGATCTCGTGAGCATATGTGGAAGAGCAGGAATAGATCAAATCTTTGTAGAGGGCGCACACGCAATCGGAGATGTTCATCACCAATATTAAGCCAAGGGTGTGCATGGGTTGGAACCCAAGGCTTAGAGTATTTTTCAAGGGTGGCGAAAATGGAAACATCGACCAAAGAAATATTCAACGCAGCGGAAGCGTGGTGAGCATATGATTTCCAAACTCAGAGTGCCGATCTGGGACTTGCCCGATTCCACTAAAGAATTTTTCAAGCTTCTAACAGTAAAAAAGGAGAGGCGCTGGCGATGACAGAAGCCGGTTCTTTTTGTTTGTTTTGTCGCCGGTTCTCAGTGGCTAGTGGCGACACAGAGAGAGAATTTTTCATTGGGGTTGCCGCCTCTGGTAGCGGGGAGTTTTTGAGGTGTTGCTTGTCTGCCTTGTCGCCGGCGGGCGGCTGGTAGCAAGGAGAGAGAGTGTATTGCTGCCGGCACCAGAGTTTGTTGTGTTTGGCTCAGCTACTGGTAGCGCAGCAGATGGTTACCTTGTTGAGGTGCAGCTAAAACAGAGTGTGGCGCGGCTCTGCAAGGAATGATGGTCGTGGCCATCGCAGCTCATACACGTGATCGCTACAGAGTGGTGACTTTTTCTCAGAGTGATGGCGATGGCAATATTGTTGCTGTGGTTGGTGTCTGGTGATGCCACAGAGAGTTTTTTATGTGTGTGTACATTGTTGAAGTAGCCGCCTCTGAGTGCAGAGTGGTGTACTTATTTGTATAGCTTTCGTAGAGCCGGTAGAGCTCAAAGGTGAGTTGTTTTGATTGTTTGTTTAGCCGCTGATGGCTGGTAGCGCAGCTAGCATGTTGTTTGCTCATTTGCTCGTATTACTGCCACAGCTGCAGAGCTCAGAGGTGAGTTGTTTTCATTGAGTAGATGCCTCAGAGCAGCTCGTGTTTTGTTTTTGTTAAGTATTGTTGCCAGTGAGAGAGTGTGTGTGTTGTTTCGTTGGGTTACTGCCCCCTGGTGTCTCAGCCGAGGGGTATGTGTTTTGTTGGTTTGCTGCCGCTGGTGTCTGAGGGCAGCTCGAGGGCTGAGGTGCTGATGTTCTGAGAGGAGGTGAGAGAGGGATCAGTCGTCATGTTTGTGGGCACCTAGTAGCCAAAGGGTGTGTTGTCTTTTACTAGTATTGCTGTTGCTGATGGCGAGCAGAGATGTGTTGTTTTGTTGGGCTGCTGCTCTCAGCCATGGCCCAGGTATATGTTGCCACGATGAATGGGGGACAGCCTTGTGAGTATACATCTTGTGTGTTGATTTGAAGGTGTCATGCATGTGAGATGGTGTGAAGCAAAAGCTTCTGTGTGTTGAAAGAAGCTTATATGGAAGTGTTGATTGGGAATTCAAAGATGAATGATGCTGGTGATGTATCTCGCTATGGTTTGTGTGTTTGTATCTCGTGTGTGTTGATTTGAAGGAGAATGCGTGATTGACGTGTTTGGTGGTGTAGTCCACGGGTTTACACTCTCACACCGCACCTTGTGCCAGCCTTCAATTACCTCGTCATGCACACAGTGAGAGCATATATGTTTGCCGAGTGTTTACTTTGACTATGGTGCCCCTGTTTTGTGCTAGTGATTCCAAGGTTGGGGGAGTGGGAAGCTATAGAGGCCTGATTCCTTGTTTTTTTCCCACTCCACACCGTATCTGGCCAATCGCAATTTGCATGGCATGGGACATGTGAACACTCAAGTAGCCCGGCTGCTAGATGAATCCATCCTCAATGAGTGTGAGGAAGTGGTCTCTGTAAAAGTGCATCTTCGTGGGGAGCTCCGGGGGTGTGATCCATGTGCAATGTGTGTAGAGGCTAAGAAGATCTGACCGGATAACCTGGTTGGTAGAGAGAGAAAGAGAGTGAAAGCTAGAGAGAGTGTGAAAGTAAATGACTCGAATGATTTGTAGTTTCTTGATTGATTCCATGAAGTACAAGTACTTTTTTAAGGTACAAAGGCCACAATGATATCACTAACAAATATCTAGATATTACTCAGAAACCCAACCTAAGGGTGGTTTACCCAACCAAAGTGGTGGTTCACACACAGTTTGTCACTTTAAGAGTGGATTCACACACAAACTCACAGGTAAAACCTTGATTCCAAACAACCCCCCCTCAAGGGATTACCCCATACTATGTAAAGCACAAATCTAGGCACATGGTTTCTCATGCCGATTTTTCTTTTCTGGTCAAGGATAAATCACATGGCTCTAGCCAGTTATGGGATCCAATGGATAAAGTACACACAGGATCACGCCACAAACACAAAACACAACACACAACTGAACAGAAAACAAACACACACACACACACACGCTCGGACTTTAGAAAGCCCATTCATCAATCCTATGGCTATCAACCCAAAGGCTTTTTGATCTCTAAGCTTCCAGTCTCTTAAGACCAAAGGCCTTCAT
Organism: Cibotium barometz; assembly: GCF_041138505.1. Classification (NCBI taxonomy): domain Eukaryota; kingdom Viridiplantae; phylum Streptophyta; class Polypodiopsida; order Cyatheales; family Cibotiaceae; genus Cibotium; species Cibotium barometz. Next base: position 7,008,000 of record NC_141078.1, read on the forward strand.
GCATCAAGCTAAATTTCATCTTGGTCTGTCAAGTGTGTAAGTTGACCCTGTTAAACTTTAAATGCAAACCCATAATGATAGAGAAAGGGGTGAAAATCCCAAAAAAAAAGGTTTCCAGAAATTAGGCTTCTGGAAATTGAGGTTTTCAAAAAAATAGGGTTTCCAACAATGGGGTTTTCAAAATTGCTGATATAGCACGTTGTAGCAACCCTATAATGCTGGTGATGCACCCTCAATTTTGAAAAAAAGATGAAGCACTAAGGATTAATAGCTTGATTGAGCACAATTTTTTTTGAAAATGGAAAAAGCTCTAATTTGATTTCTTTTGTACCTGCTTTTTTTTTATCATTTTACAATAAAATTGAAAAGCCCCAAGTTGATTTTGATCTGAAGTTCGATTTTGTAGTTACAGCTTGAACTGCTTTAGATAACGATGTCAATTTGCTATTGCTGATGCTGCTCTGCAGGTACAGTCGGGCTGTGAGCTTCAGATGGCGCCAGAGACTACGACAGACACAGTGCGTTCACAGGTGGTGGGAACAAGGTGCAGGTGGTGTGCGCAAGTGCCTGTATGAGGGTATAGCAATGTGCCGTGCTCGGCAGCGCTGGTGTTGTGAGGAGTATGTGCAAGAGGAGACCAAAGATGTATGGGCAAGATGCAGGTGCTCTGATACCAAATGTTGGTACAGGAGAAAGAAAGAAAGTTGTATTAACGTCTTCAAAAGGCCAAAATGACCTATGAGACCAATATGTTACATCATGTCCATGAAATACATCATCATGGTACAGAAAGTAAAAGAAAGCAACAACAGCTGAAATGCCAAAGCTTATCCCAATACGGAGAGCCTCAAGTTCTCACATCACCATAAAATATCACGCATAGGGCGCTGCATCCTGGTACCCAATGCAGTAAAGCTGAGCTGGCAGGAGAAAGTCTTGTGGTGGTGGTAAATGACGGCTCTGATCCTCCTGTGAAACGAGAATCTGGGCAGGGACCACCGGGGGCGTTGGGCTCCTCTGAGTTCGATGGCTCTATCTAGTCTCACTCCTCTGGGCCGGGCACCTACATCAACCTGAAGGTCGAGTGTAGTGGGTGGATCTTCTCTCCGAGCTCTAGTCTGGAACATATCAGTGAGAGCTCTCTGTCTTGGTCTTCAGGCACGTGCAGCTAGTCTGGGCCACAATAAGGACTCCCTATGTTTGCGGAGCTCCTGAAGGAAGAGCCCCAAGCATCTTGTCTAGGAATCCATGATCGTGGAAAGTGGTCCAAATCCGTCTCAAAAGAGGCAATGGAACCTCCCCCTAATCTCATAGTATACTAGGCATCGGCATATATAGTGGGCTTTGTCTCAGCCTCTGTATGACAAAGTTGGCATATCATGTCCTCTGGTGCAGCTGCCCCCGGCCCATATCTGGCTCTCTCCACTCTCAACTCATGAGATGAGGTGCGGATCTGTCAAATCACACATCGCACCCCAAATGACAGTATGTCCATGTAGTGTGAGCATATGATGAAACCGTGGCATCTTCGTCCCCAGAGGCTTAATGGGTGAACGCCATGTCTATCTAGTCTAACAATGTCGTTCCTGACATGCTCCATGGGTTCCCCACTATATGTAAATTGCGGTGCAGATCTGCCTATCCACTGTGGCAGGGAGGTATTAAAGATCATAACTTTGCTCTTCTCAAGGTTCACAGTGAGGTCCCGGTCTGCGCAAAGGACTCGTAATGCATCCAAATGCCTCTATAGCCCATCTGGTGAGTCAAAGATAAGGTCAATGTCGTCTGCATACAATAACATCGGCATCTATACTCCTATCAGTGGTGCTCCTCGTCCTCCATGTCTGTCTCTGTCATCAATGTATAGCCTGAATAGAGTAGGAGACGGGGCAGCCATGTTTCACCCCGATAGTGCTGTGTATGACCTCTGAGTCACCCCGTGGGGCATGTACTCAGCCAGTGACAAACTCGTAAAGTGTAAGGATCCCAAAAAGCAGATCTGCTGGTACCCCCAAAGCTTGAAGTCTCCTCATCAATCTGTCCCGTGGGACAGTGTCAAAAGCCTTGTGGAAATCCAGAAAGCAATAGTATCTTCAATGCCCGTGAGCTCTCCCCTCCTCAATGATTCGCTGTAGCGTGAAGATGTGATCCAGTCTAGAGTGTCCCCTCTGGAAACATACTTTTCACGGTGCACTGAGTCTGCTCCTCGGCCCTTTTGCTGAGTTCATGCTCCAAGATTGATCCATAAATCCTGCTGCCACATCCTGGCCAAAGCGGTTGCCTCCCAGAAGGTGAAGATGTTGTCCAGAATGCTCCAATCCTAAACAAAGCCTGTCTAGTGTCATGAATCAAGTCGGGGAGGAAAGGCTAAAGTCGCCTGCTGATGGCCTTTGCCAAGATCTTATAGGCGGTCCCTGGAAGAGTGATTGGTCTCCAGTGCCGGATCACCAATCTTAAAGGCGGTCCCTACTAGAAGAGTGATTGCTCTCCAGTGTATCCCAGGGCTGTGCCCAAACTCTGGAAGATGCCAAGGGTCATGTCCCCTAAGCAACAGAATCATCTCCTCCCAGGAAGAGTACTCTTCTCTTGAGACAGTCTGTACCTCCTCCAAGTCTATCCTTTGCTACCTCTATCATGTTAAAATCTCCACCCATGCACTAAAAGTCTAACTAGGGAAGGGCCTACCGAACTCTGCTCCAAAAGAGGGCTCTACCTGCAGCAATGTTTGAGATGTAAACATTGAGGAAACCAACGTAGTCCTCACCAATCAAAATGGTAACCCATTGTGCTCTCCCCGAAACGATAACTCTTGAGCCTATCATTGCTCACAAAAGCTGCTCAGTGTGACAGAAATACAAACTCCTCCTTGTGTCCCTGAGGGGCCGAAGGATGGAGACCAGAGAGAGTGACTCCTGCCTGGTAAAATCTTTCCGCATCGGCGGGTGTGCCCCTCGGAAAGGTGATGCTCCTAGAGGAAAAGAATGTGGATAGGTCCCCCAACTAGAGCTCTCTGAAGCTCTCCTCTAAGGACGCCTCGTCTCTGAAAGTATTGAGACCCCCCTAAACCCTCAATGTTCCATGAGACTGTCCGCATATCAATCTCTGTGGGAGGCGGAACTAGCGAAACTACCCTCCACTCGAAGAGTCTTGGGTGAGGGTTTAGACGGGAAATAATCACAATCTGTTCTGGGACGAAGGCATGCCAAGTGGGCGTGGATCCTGTCCTCCATGTGACGCCACTCTGTCTGAGTGTGAGAGTATCCATACTTCGAACTCCATCAATCACAATGGAGTACCTATAAGAAGGGGGGAGGGGTACTGCAACTGAAATATGCATGAACACAAAAAGTAGCACCTCCAGACTGGAGGCCACCATCTCCCCGTCCTGATCTCTGTGGGCTAATCCTCCAAGCTCCATCCTAGCCAATGGTCATCAGTGGTGGGTGAGTGAGTACATTGGTGATGCGAAGGTTGTGAACATGGTGGGAGAGCTCAACTGCCTGTCCCTGGATGGTGGCAGTCACCAACTCAGAGTCCCACTCCGTCCCCGAGGCTACACTCAAGGAAAAAGAGAAGATCGTCGCGCCATCTTCTGGCGTTGGAGATTTGGAGTGGTGGAAAACCAAACATATCCGGATAGGGGCTACTGTATCCTCAAACATATATGTCCCTTCCACCGGAACACATCGAAAGAAGCTATAATCCATAGATTGCCCCACGACAACAAAGGCGGACTGTGATGAGGACGGGGCAAAAGGAACTGCTCCAGGAAGAGTCAGAGGCAAGGATGGAGGGGGAGGGGAGGGGGAGGGGGAGGGGTGAAGGGGGGTGCGGCTGGGAGTGATCCACCAGAGAAGAAGGCTGTTGGAAAAGGCTCGCCCGAGGCACAATGGGATCTACCAGCCTCACTGGGCACTCAGAGCCGAGGCAGGAATCACGATGGGGAATTGGCCACCAAACCGAGGGGCCGATGGGCACACTCCGTGAATGGAGGGGACCCGTCGCCAACGGGTGGGTGCTCTGACAAATGCTTGTAATGGTTCTCTGACAGAATTGAATCCTCCCGAGATCTGCCAGCCTGGTCCATGCGACGACGACGCTCACCTCTGGTGGTCGATTGACGGCCCGGACCAACCGACCGCCACTCTATGGCCACTCGGTCGTCCACGATCGGGACCTGGTGCGCAGTCTGAGAACCTGCCTCCCTCTCTACTCCCTAGTGAGGATCTGATCGGGAAGGGGGGAGGGGGGGGGACCATGGGAGGCGATCTCCTGGACAGATGCCGAGGGCAAGGTCAAGCTAGATGTCCCATCAGTCTACAAATGAAACATTGGTCTGGAAGGCCCGAATACTCCACTGGATGAAGGATAGATTTTCCCAACAGGCATGGAATAGATATAACATGAGGCACAGAATCCAACGAGCAACACAAATGCGAAGGAATGGAATCCTAGCTGCCCGTGCGAGAGCCACGGCAACAGTGGGGGGGGGGGGGTTCCATCACACTCCCAATGGCACCACCGATCATCGAAAGAAGAGGAAGGTATTCCCTCCGAAGGGCTTGGCAGCAGACTGTCACCTCCTCATCAAGATAAGTACAAATACAAGAAATCCAACACATTTCTTGAGGGGGGAACACAAATAGAAAGTGTGTTGAGACATACAAGGTTGCACTAAGGGCTGCAGAAAATCTTCCTGACACACCTCCCTGGAACTACACCAAGACCTATGGTCTTACGTAGTCTATTAACACCCTGGTCTGGCAGTATGGTCAGTTCAATCGGTGTGAATCACACCCTGGCTGGCCCAACACAGGTTACCTGGACCTAGCCTACCCCGGGTGCATATATAGAGACCCTTTCATTTGTGTGTAAACCTCAATCTGTAATTTTTAACAATTAGGATGTCACATGCTTAACAGTAAACCAGAACCAAAAAGTAAAATTTAAACTTACGTTTCTCTGTCAAAAGCAAATCGGAAGTGTCAAGATCTGCAACCTCAGCACAATTCATGGCATTTTCTGAAAGCACCTGAAATCAAAATGAGCAGCAAAATACATGAATTCCTATGGCATCATGGAAGAACTGTGTCATTGTGCAAAGCAGACAGTTTGTAATTACCTTCTCAATCTCCCTAGCATTATTCCGTGATTGTATTATTTTCTTGTCCTGATCAAGCTGCTCCCTCCATCGTCGAAGTGTTTCTTGATCCTAAACACACATATTGCAGGTCTTTCACTAGATGGACCTCCCTACAAAGCCAGCTTCACAGTTTCACACATGCAAGCTATGGGTACAGTAAGCTATTAATAACCATTCAAGCATGGCAACAGAAAACTAAGTGCACACATCCCAAATCTTAATAATAAGAGTGATACATTCAGAAATGAAAGCAGTCATCTTCAGAAACACAAGCACAGCAACAAAATAAGCAGCAGTTGAAGATAACAATCTACCTGAGGTGGAAGGATGGGTACCACATTTTTGAATATATCAAACACCTCCTCCGTCCCTTTCATATCTATTTCTTCTGCTTTGATCTGTACTTTAAGCCTCTGTTAAAAACAATGCGTTAAGGAGAAATAAAACAAGGGCTGGGTAGCTCCTACTAACAGCCACCCCAAAAGTTACAATAGATATATGCTGACTACTACTTCCATTATTGGCATGCTTGAAGCTTATAGAAGAAAAAGCACTCCATGGAAGGCTATAATAATATACCATTTGTCCATAAAACCAAAAAAAAAACATTCATACCCATCACTACACTACTTCCAATACTTCCACACACCTGTTCCCTGTCATCGAAGACGGGGCCTTCAATGGGGTAGCTCCCCATCCACCCATAAAGCAAACATGTCCAGACACATCTTTGATGATATTCAAAACCTTTTTACATAGAGTACCGATATTCTTGACTGCATTAAAAGATGTGCTATGCATCTAGACGTCCAAATCTAAAGCTCTCCTGCATTATGAAAGCTAGGTCAGATTCAATCATCCCCATGTGCCTCTCCAATAGACGGCCATCTTCTTCCCCGACCACAGAGGGCTGCAGGAAGACACCTAACTTGTAGCTCAGGTGAGTCTGACTCAACCTCAAAGAAAGCCTTGCCCACCAGCAAACAAATGCCTTTAAAATGGACAACAACTACATCCAGAAACTAACCCATCCCTCACTTGCGATGCATAGGATAGAATTCACATTTCCTCCCAATTGGCACTTTTGTTAATGTTACGTCCCGACATGCCTAGGATTAGGGCTAGGGGCATGTGCTAACCCCAGTTAGGGTTAGGATTAACCTAGTATTAGGGTTAAGTGCTTAGCCGAGGTGTGGGGACCATGAGTGTTCACACGTGGGCTAAGGGCGCTAGCAAGAAGAGGTCTATATTGGCTAAGAGCTTGTAATTAATAGCCTAGCGCTAATAATGGCTAAAATCTTATAAATAAATCAAGACAGCTAATCAATAAAGCACGGGCCAATAATAGTCAGGTTATTACCATATCAGTGACTTGGGGTCAGTTATTAGACACAAGAGGTCAAGTAGTCACGCGGTGGTTTGGAGCTACCAAGGAAGCATGGAGCATGTCGTGGCCATAGAGCTGCAAGGTGGGTGGTTCAGCGTACTGGTATGAGACGCTAGGTTGGGGTCATCGGTACCAAGCACACTCACAGTAGACCTCAGGCTCAGGGGTGGTTCGAGGCACTGAACCTATGGTTCGGTGGTGAGTCGCTAGCCACAATCCATTGCAGTCATGTGATGCGTACAACAATGTCCAGGTCTACGGAACCTCATTACAGTTATGGTGCTAGGTCAATTAATCCTTGTGTGTGGTCTCTAGAGACCTTATAGTTAACAACATAAATTTCTTAACGACACTTTAATGATGTGTAGATAGGGCAAAATTTGATTCATACCCTGACAGCACCCCGCATTGACGAGAAGAGACTTTTCTGCATAAGTCAATGCAAAAGACCTTAGTGAAGTCTATCAACAATTCCATCAAAGAAAAGCAATGCAAACAAATGGCCAACTACCAATGGGTGCCATTGTGCACTGCTGCCACTGTTTGTATTCGTACACTCTTTTCTCCGCCCAGTAATGAAAATGGCTGGACCTTTTGAACTATCCAAAAAATCCCCTAGTGTGTGAAGAAACAAATTTCTTTCATCTCGAGGGACAGCCCTGGCCATCCACCTCTGCAGATCTGGAAAGTACACAATCACTCCTCCTGAAGATGTGCCCAACTGCAAAATAAAAAACAGCAAAAACATGAACAAATTCTGCCCAGCATATGCCTACTAATGAGGTGTTGAATACCTGTCTGCAATTATCGACCTTCTACACCTCTACCAAGAACCCTTACGTATACATCTATCAGTATCATCCACAAAGAGTCTAGTAGTAATACCTCGGAGAAAGCCTTTATTGGAGTCATCCAAGGTTCCCTTTCTGGACATTTTGCATCCACTTTCTCCAGCTCTTTAACTGTACAAAGAGATAGAAGAACCAGTTAGTGGACTTAAATGCATTTACAAACCTTAATAATGCATTGGATTTGGTCATTTACCATCACATATGATCACAGAATTCGTGTTTTTCTTTGAGCTTGCCCCAACTTTCTTGTTGCCCACCGTCTCAAACTTTACTCCAATTTTTTCCGGAAAGGCTTCTGATATGGAGGTAACCAATCCTTGCTGTCCCACTCTTAAACTTGACCTAACCAGAAACAAAATGACAGTTCCCAACAAGCCTGCCTTTTAAAGATGTTAATATAATTCAAAATTATAAATAGCACATTTATGATTATTTTATATAATTGAAAATTTTTAAAAAAACAAATACAACGATAAATTTTTACATGATTTACAAAACATAAAAATTTATTTGTTTATTGGCCAACATACACTCATTCATGAAGTTTTAGTTCAAATTTATTGAGAAGATTTCTCCTTTTAGTTCTCATAATAAAGAGACCAATTATCAACAGAAAGAATAATCAATAAGACACATAATATTTCAACTAGTTTATCATGATATGTATCCCTTATAACTTCAATTCATTTTTTTATGTGGGCTGTGCGCCACCGCCACCGTGCGCCGCCTTCAAATCCGCTGTTGTTTGCCGCTTGTCAGGTCCGCGCCGCCGTCAACTGTACATCAGTCGCCTGCGCCAGATCTCACATATCTGCGTCGCCTGCCCGCCATCACAGCCTTCGACTTCACCCTCGGATCTGCGCCGATTGTACCCGTTGCCGCCTGCTGCAGCCCGTACACTACACCGACCATTTCACCTAGTTGGCTGCGCCCTGTACGGCGCGCCACCTCAAATCTGCACGCACTTGCCTCAGATCTGTCAGATCTGCACGCCCCTGCCTCAGATCTACCTGCCTATTGCACTTGCTGCCCAACTGCAACTCCAACATTGCAAGGTTTGAGGGATTTGCAAATTCTTGACCTGAAATTGCACATTTTGCCTGTTGAAATTGGGGGCTTTTCACCATTGAGCCTGCAATTGCAACATTGGCACACATTGGCATTGATTTCAATAGATTTGGTGCATAATTGCACTAGAAATTTGGGGATTTTGTAGAAATTGGCATTATTTTGCAGAAATTGGCACTATTTTGCAAAAAATGGCACCCATTTGGGTATTACAGGCACATTTACTTGGCATTGGGGCATTTTCCCTAATTTTTTGGGGTATTACAGCATTTGGTATAGGTGACAATTGCTTTAGCAAATTTACAGGTGCAAATCCAGTTCAGATTTGGTCTAATTGACAGCATAAAAATTAGGGCTTTTCTACATTGAGCCCATTTTTGCAGCATTCGACCCATTTACCTTTGATTTTGCCAGTATTTGAGCACTTGCAGCTCTTACAAGTGTCAGCTGATTGTGTTTTTCATAGCACATGTATGCATTTGTGGTTTGTTGCAATATATGTATGCCATTGTGAACACTTTGACAGATTTGCATCATCGTGCAGTACACTTGCAGATTTGGGACATGCATATGTATTTCGCGTGGTGAAGGAGTTCCCTTTCAGTCCATTGATTATCTTGCTATTTATCTCCCGCATTCTTACGGTTTTGCTGGGCATTGCCTACTCGTTGGTGACTTGTGACAGATTTGCTATGTTATCATGGCCAACAGTAATAATGACCTCTTTGGAATGCTATCTCAAGAGGACAAGCTCAATGGGGATAACTACCCTATGTGGGCTTATATGATGCGTCATGTATTGGTTGCCAGAATGTATGGCTATATGTGGATGGCACTGAGGAGCGTCCTCTTACACCTGCTCCAGCGGAAGGTGAAGTGATTCCCGCTCACCCTCCTGCAGGTCCACCTCCTGGTCTTCCTCCTATTCAGCACCAGCGTACTTGGGATGATAGGGATGCTCAGGCCCATGCATTGATTGCTCTCTCATGCCGCAGGCATATCATTCTGCACATTCGTTCCTGCACCACTGCAAAGGGTGCTTGGGATACCTTGGCGGCATTGTATTCAGGTCACAATGAGGCTCATGTAGCTTACCTTCGGGGCAAGCTTGACCGCATGCTTGAAGGTGACTCTATCGATTAGTACCTTACGCATGTGAAAGACCTACAAGAGCAGCTCATTAACATTGATGAGGTCTTGACAGATGGCTATCTTGTTCAAACAGTTCTGCGTAATTTGATGGACTCTTATCAGACATTTGGCACCACTAATTCGGTCACTTTTGACAACCTTGTGACTCTCTTGCTCAATGAAGAGCAATCTCTTTTCAACAGGAATAACATGATGTCTGCTGAGTCAGCAATGGCTGCTCCCTTTCATGGGAATAGATCATGGGAAGCATATTGAGAGTTTTAAAAAAAAGAAGCTGGCATCTTCTTCCACAGGTGCAGATCAAGCCAAGTTCGCTACACATCACCTGCATAGATGTCTTCTAATGCCGTTGCTTTTGATGACTATGCTCTATGGTCTGTACTCCTTGGTATGCATTGTTTGGCAGATGCATTTCAGGGGGGGATTTTACTTGCCCACATGCAGTTGGTGATGCCTCATGGTCACTTATGCATGTTGACCCTTATGCTTGTCTATGCTAGACGCTTTCTCTTATGTGATGTCTACTGGAGATGCCTTTTATGTTGTTTTCCCTTGCAGCGGAATTGTTTCTACAGTGTTGACATTGTAACTTTCTCACATGTGATGTTTACGGGGAGCGCCTTTTACACACTTGGCCAGTGTTGGCTTGCTCTCATGGTTTTGACATGTCACAAGTATATTATTCATTGTGGGATTAGGCATCTTTACACTTGCCATACATGCCCTTGATCATGGCATCGCTGAGAGTTTACCTATCCTCTCATAGCATTGGCCGATGCCCGCCTTGAGCCCCCACTTTTTCTCCCCATTTTCAGCTTTTCCCATTGCTGAACTTTTACTTTTATCAGCCCTTCCATTGCTGATTTTTCCTCATCGGATCCTCCATTGATGAGTTTCCCTCTTGCAGCTTACATTGCATGTCTCACAGGCATGACTTCTGGATCCTGTTGCCTTTACACATGCGTATATCTACTACCTCTTCTTATGCTTATCATTGGTGCAGTTACAGAGCATTGATGTGGATTACATGCAGTTCAGCTTGGCATTTGGATGCTTGCCTTCAGGGGGGGTATTATGCGATGCCTCTTGATTTGATGCAGTTGATGTCCACATGATCTTTGCCATGCATTTCAGGTGATGCATTTATGTACTACTGTGCTCTAGCATTAGCACTATGACATTGGGGATTCTCCTTTTCCTCGTCATATAGTGCTTGCTTTTCCCTTTGGCACTGCAATTCACTCTTACTGTGGAGCATAGTGCAGGGCAGCATTCACAACTTTATCACCCTGCTGCTACTCGTTCACACCATTCACTTGAGGGGGGTTTGTTGGTCATGTCCACTCCCGGCTAGCTCAAGTGTGAACCCAGCTTACTCACGGGCACTTTTTCCTTGTTGTGACTGGACACAGGTTTTTTCCCCATGTGAACACACTTATGTGTGTTGGGCACTTAGCCCTAGGCTTTTTAGTACTCACTTGTACTTTCATTTTCATATCATTATTGAGTACATCTTTTCCAACACTCACGTTTCTCTGTGCTTGAGGTTGTGTGTATGTGTGTGTGCAGGCTAGCTGCCCTCCTACCCAACAGAGGAAACCAACGCTATCCTCTCCAATAGTAATGGTAATCCGCTGTGCCCGCCCCGAGACAATGACTCCTGAGCAGGTCAATGCCGGCAACAGCTGCTCACTGAGAGAAACACACCCCTCCTTGCGTCCCTGAGGGGCTAAAGGATGGGGACCAAAAAGTATGAATCTTGCCTGGAAGAATCTTCCCGCATCTGCAGGTGCGCCCCTCTAAGAGATGATGCTCCTGGAGGAAAAGAATGTCTATGGGTCCCCCCGCTATGGCCCTCTCTGAAGCTCACCTTGTAGGACACCTCGTCTCTAAAAGCACCCAGGCCCCCCCTAAACCTTGAATGTTCCATGAAACAATCCGCATATCAATCTCGGTGTGACGTGGCACTAGTGGAACTACCATCCACTCGAAGAGTCTTGGGCGAGGGTTTAGACGCGGAATAATCACAATTGGGGCAAAGGCCCACTAGGTGGGCACTAATCATGTCCTCCATATCGCCACTTTGTACGAGCATGCGCATATGCATGCTCCAGACTCCATCAATCACAGTAGAGGTATCTGTAAGAGGGGGGAAGAGGTACCACAGCAGAAGTATGCAGAACACAAAGAGCAGCACCCCCAGACTAGAGACTACCATCTCCCTGTCCTAGCCTGAGGCCAAAAAGGGGTGAGAATGTCTATGATGCGCAGATCGTGGAGATGGTGGGAGAGCTCAACTGCCTAACTCTAGATGGCAGCCAATTTCTCAAGATCCCACTCTGTCCCTGAGGCTGCACTGAAGGGGAAAGAGAAGATCATCGCGCCATTATCTGGCGTAGATGGCCTGGAGTGGTGAAAAACAACACATACTCGAACAAGGGCTACTGTCTCCTGTCGGTCTCTTTCGTTTGGCAGACACCGGAAGAAACTGTAGTCCAAAGACTGTCTGAGGATCAAAGGTGCCCCACCTAGGGACTTTGGCAGGATAGCCCTCACCAAAGAGACGGCGATGGTCATTTCTACTGCCTCAAAAAATCGGTGAATCAAGCGACGGACTGATCCTGCCGGTTGGTCAGGGGCTGCTGGGGCCTGACGAGAGTGCTCTAGGATAGAGGGGGGGAGAGAGAGAGAGAGAGAGAGAGAGAGAGAGAGAGAGAGAGAGAGGGGGGGGCTCGGATGATAAAGGCAGAGCAAAGTGCACTACGGCGGGGAAAGTCGGTGTCGAGACTGGGGGAGGAGAAGGGACAAGAGGTGGAGGTGGGGGAGGCGGCGGCGAGAGGGGGCGGAGTGGCGTAGAGGCCGGGGAGGGGTGCTGCCATGAGGGGTCCATCGCAGAGGAAAGCCGAGGGGAGGGACCCGCGAGAGCTCAGAGAGGTCAGCCGGCCTCTTAGAACACTGGGGGTCCATGCGGGGTGGGGGGGGGGGGGAGGATCGGCCACCATACTCGTGGGGCCCGAGGGGCCCATTCCGGGACTAGAGAGGGTGCGTCACCAACGGGAAAATGCTGAGATAAATGCTCGTAACGGTTCTTTGACAGAACCGAATCCTCCTGAGATCTACCAGCCTAGTGCACTCGACAGCGACGCTCGGCTCTGGTGGACTTCTAGCGGCCGGAGCACAATCCAACCGTCCGCCACTCACCGTCCATTGGATCACCCGAAGTCAAGGCCTAGTGCTCTACTCCCTAAGGACCTGCCCCTCTCTCTACCCCCTGGTGAGGGTGAGCACAAGGACCCGGGGGAGGAACCACCAGAGGCGGTCTCCTAAGACTGCCGCCAAGGGCAAGCTCTAGCTAAATGACCCATCTATTTGCAAATGAAGCATTGGCCTGGAAGGCCAGAATACTCCACGTGCTGCTGTATGGGGTCTCCTCGAAGGCTAGCAATAGATATACAATGCGGTACAGACTCCGATGAGACCACACAGATGCGGCGAGATGGAATCCCAACTGTCCACACAAGGGTCGAGGCAACGGTGGGGGAGGGACTCCATCACTCTCCCAATGGCACCGGGAGAAGAGGAAGGTGCTCCTTCCCAAGGCCTGGGAAGCCCGAAATGCCAACCAATGGGTCAGACGCAGGATCGAAGCCGTGTTGCCACCGTGCAAAGAAGGCCTGGGCCTACGCAGTGCAAGGGGACTCAGTTGCATGACTCGATCTAACGCCAATGGTGCGTCAAACTCCACCTGGTAGAACCCGCACCCTAGAGGGTGAATATCGGTGATCTTTGCAGGTTCGCCAATGAGGCGGGCCTGAAAAAGATCTCGGAGCTGTCCGCGCACAAGGCAGCTACCAACAATTTTACAGACGAGGGTGGAGGCCTCAAGTGAGACAACAGTCATGGCAAAAACCTGTAGATCCACTTCATAGAAGGAAATGCAAGCCACGGCAGCTTCGGTCAGGGATAACGGAGTGGCTACCATGGAGTCCTCCTCAGGATGAAGACCAGAATAAACCGACGCTTGCCGATTAAAGCTGAAAACCCCAAAAGCCAGGAAGCATCAACCTGCACGGGAGGGGAGAGAGAAGAGGAGCAAGGAAACGAAGAGAGAAAGAAAAGAAAAGGGGGGAGGGGAGACAGGAGACGGGGGGGAGGCACGGAGCAATGAAGAGAGGGAAGGGGCAGGCAGGCAGCAAAGAGGGGGAGGTAGGCAAGCAAGCGAGTAGAGGGCGAAAAGGGGGGGGGAGGACAACGCAGAGAGGGGGGCGGGCAGCAGATAGGGGGGGGGAGGGGGGCAGCGAAAGGAGCGTAGCAAAAGGGGGGCGGGCAGCAAAGCTACGAGAGGGGGGGGTGCAGGCGATGCCAAGCACGGGGGGATCACAGGAGCGTGCGCGACATTCGAGATGTGCACACTTTTTGGGCACAAGAGTCACGAATTCTTTCTTCTCACAAGTGCGGTAATGTTTTTTTTGGCAATGTTTTTGCTGAATCAAGTTTTTGAGGATATGCTTCGCCCATACATCTCCAAGAGACCATCAGATTGGGAGAACTACATCCCAATGGTCGAGTTTGACTATAATAGTGCTATGCATGCAGCTACTAGTTATAGTCTATTTATGCTAATGTACAGATACCAACCTAGATCTCGAGTAATAGTTGGACTTAAGGGTATACATGTTGATGCACCTAGAGATTCTTAGCAGATATGCGGGAAATGCTAGTCAATGCACAAGAGGCTATCAAAAGTGCACAAGATCGTACATGGTTTTATGCTAATAGGCAGCTTTCACGGAAGCAGTTTACCAAAGGAATGCTAGTTTATTTGAGAGTGCCCAAGAGTTCAAAGAGGTTACATACGGGGAAGGTAGGGAAGTTACCCCCCAGCTATTGTGGACCTTACAGGATCTTGAAAATGATTGGTGAGGTTGCTTATAGACTAGATTTGCCACCGAATTGAAAGTTCATCAAGTCTTTCATGTCAATCAAATGAAAGAGATCCTAGGAGCGAAGGATAACCTTGTTACTTCTCATAAACTTGTTTAGGTTGGGGACTTGTCCTATGTTCCACATGAATCTGAGAAGGTGACAGATTTCACAGAAAGACAACTTCGGAACAAGTTGATCCCTAAATATAAGATTAAGTGGAAAGATGGTGCAGAGGACTCAACTGAATGGGAGCTAGTTTGAGTAAGTGTTTCCCTAATTTCATTTAATAGTAAATGTTTGAAGAGGGGGAAAATGTTATGTATCTAGACACTAATCTACGGATTAGGAATCTAATCCAATGGGGTTAGGGGCCCCAGGATCAAGGTTGTTAGAGGCGTCATAGGCGTTTGGTACGAGGCGGGTATGGTACGCGCCTCAAAAGACTCGTATTTTTTAGAGACGTTAGAGGCGTGCGTCTATTTTATATATATATATATATATATATATATAGTGATAGATAGATATAATATATATAGTGAAAGTTGAGAGAGAGAGAGAGAGAGAGAGAGAGAGAGAGAGAGAGAGACTAGAGTGTGTATGTGTGAGCCTTGAGGGAGGGAGAGAGAGGGTGTGTATGAGAGGGAGAGAGAGTGTGTGTGTGAGAAAGAAAGCTGTATTAAACATCTACAAAAGGCCAAAATGACCTATGAGACCAAAATAGTCCATCATCATCATCTCGATACATCATCAAGATTCAAGGGTACAAAGTAAATTGAAATGAACTGAAATGAACCGGTAGAGTATAGAGAGAGCTCCAAAAGTGGGTATAACAAACATCATCATCCTAGTGTGTTTGAAGTTTGAACTTTGAACTTTGGGTCTTGAGAAAGGCTTAAGGGAGGGACGGAGAGAATGAGGGAGAGAAATGAAATGTTATATTAACGTCTTCAAAAGGCCATAATGACCTATGAGACCAAAAGTTACATCATGGTGGATCTGATACAATGTCTGGATTTTTTTTTTTTAAAAGACCCCAGAAAATGAAAAATAAAGATGATACTACTGGCACCTAGAAAATGAAACTCGAACTGGAAGGTAAACAGAAACCCTTATAGGGTGTAAATATAGTGAGGGGGGGGTACGCTATGGAGGTGAGTGGAATATAGTGAGGGGATACAATATCATGTGGGACGGAGGGGTACACTACGGAGGTGCCTCCATCTCATAATATGTGCCGCATCGGACGCTGGCGGATCTCCTCAATATCCTCTATGGTTACCACCCTGACTGGGTGTCCCGCATGCCTCGCAAGAATAATCCGAATCCGCCGCTGCAACCTCCGTCTATGCTGGGATGCCCTCCTCCGTAGTCGTGGGCGTCTAGACCACCCAAGCTCAATCGCACGATCACTCAGTGTACCTCTCTGGTGTGGGCGGTATCCATGTCCTGCTACTGCTGTGGTCCATCTGGCGCAGTGATGGCTGGACTAAAGAAGTCTGTAATGTGCCTCTGACTCTGGCTCTCTGTGCGCCCAACAGCAACAACAAAAAAATAATAAATAAATAAATAAAAATAAAATAAAATTTGTGGACGCCTCGATCAAGCACTCGTACGCCTCTAACTGCTAGAGGCGCACCTCATAACAACTATGCCCAAGATTAGGGATTAGCAAGCATATACTTGGCTAGGGTTCCTAGATTCATAAAGCAAGGTTAATGGCCTTTTACAACAAGTTAGCTATTTATGGCTTAGTTATCATTATATAAGTGACAGCTTGGGTTATTAAGATACAATTGTGCAGATGCACCACAGATGGTCTGGCTTGGACCAAGAGAGCAGACATGCTCATGCCACGCACATGGCGAGTACGCAGGTTGGCGTGTCGAGGGCCTATGGGAAGGCTTCGGTGGTATGGTACTACAAAGTTAGACACGGGCCTATGGGATTGTGCAAGAAGCCCTAGCCTTGGCTCGAGGGAGGTCGGTGGATGTCGGCACGGTTGGGAGGTGAGCTAGCCTGATAGCTCGCGATTTGGTTTGGTTTTCAGATGTGTTTAGGGTAGATTTTCGAAAGGACTTTGCAGGAATAACCTCTTCAGAATGCCTAGAAGTCACCCTCTGCCTGCTCAGGAGGCTCAGGACAGACGCCGAGGCAGAATGCAGATAGTCCTCACCATTAACTCAACCACCCTCCCCCTGGACTACCAATCCCCCCTATAGGACCCCTCCCCTAGACAGTGGTCCTGCCACGCGCCACAACATCCCTCTGGCATTACCAGGCTTAGACGGACAACCAGATCTCATTTTCTCAGTAGGATGTCATGGACCTCTGACATTCTCCCAAACATAGGACTTCAGTGGTGGCTCACTTCAAAGGGTCGCAATCATCAGCTTCCATGAGCACCGCAAGCACATTGACCTACCCCCTATCACAGGTAGCCTGAGATAGATCATGGAGAGTCCGGCTCTGGGAGGGCCGACCTTTGACACAGATTCAGTGGGACCCTAGAGAGTGGGAGTGGAAAGACCCCTTTAGCCCATAGAACCCTACCACAGCCCTTTTTTCACTACTCGGAGAGGCTATGCCACCCGATCCACATGCATGAGATTGACAGTATTCCCGCTTCAGCTGACCACTCATCCTCCAGGACATTTCACCTAGCTTCCTCGGAGACCACCGGAAGCAACTCTGGGACAGCTTCCGACCTCAAAAGGTCACCTCTTTTCCTCTCACACGTAGTTCACAGGAGTTTAGTAGTTGGCACGTGGATGGCCATTGGTGGCCGTCTTACAGAGTGCACGAGATGCAGCCACCCGCAGAAGTCGCAGCATCATCGCCTTTGGGACTCCCCCAAAGCGCAGCAGGTGTGACTGAGGATTCTTCCATGATTCACCACTTTGCGGACATCTTCCTGCATATCATCAATTGGGAGGCAGTTGCCTGGGTAACAGAGTCACGACCCGCCCTCTACTATGAGGAGACCGTTGATGGTCACGTCCTCAGGCTCACCCATTGCAGGATAGAGCCTATCCCCACCCCTGACTCTTCAATTGAGGCATGGTCCCCCCACACTTGTCAGAGGTGCAAGATCATCAGCAGCATTGCGGCATGGCACATTTGGCGGGCACGATGCAACAAATCCATTGAGGGCACCCCCCCCAAGTGGATTCCATCTGTGCCATATGGACCAATATCATTCATATCCTCTGCGGACAACGGGGGATGCTTTAGGGAGATTCGGACGGCATGCACAGACATCGAGAGGCTTTCCTACGCATCTGGCAGCAGGGCCCCTTCCTCTCGGACAGTGGCAGTGACTCACTTGGCACTACAAGCCCACTGTTTCTCCCCCCCCCCTCTCTCCTCCTCGTATGAGGTAGTTCCCTACAAGAGCGGCTAGCTATGGAGGAGACTACCCTACCCTCACCAGTGTGTTTCCTCTTTTGAAAGTTCCGAGCATGTACTGCAACCTGCTGGCTGGTTCTTTACATAACTAATAGGATCTATTTCCCCAGAAAAACTTTAAAAAAAAGGATCTATTTCCCCAGAAAAAAAGATGAGTATGGCCAAGAGGTCTCCCTCAGCTACGTCACGTGGAAAGGTAGGTCAACGGCAATGGAGCATGTCGTGGATCTAGAGCTTATGGCAGGATCGTGGCCGATGTCCGGGGGCGCCGCACATGCCGGAATGGGGAGGCCCAGTCCGGGTAACTCCAATTGAGCGAGGTGGATTCGCAGCAACCCAAGGTGGATTTCGATTCCCATCAAGTGCACATCTTGAAATTAGGAGCCTCTAGAATCAACAAAGGACATGAAGAAGATCATGACACAACAAAAATGAGATACAATCATGCCTATAGCACAACAGTTGCAGCTTCAAAGTTCCTTCTTCATCTTAAAATATGGAAGATCTTAAGGATATCTTAGGGAT
Source organism: Cibotium barometz (assembly GCF_041138505.1). Classification (NCBI taxonomy): domain Eukaryota; kingdom Viridiplantae; phylum Streptophyta; class Polypodiopsida; order Cyatheales; family Cibotiaceae; genus Cibotium; species Cibotium barometz. The sequence continues at coordinate 7,026,457 of NC_141078.1, forward strand.
ATTATACTTATAACATTCAAGAGGAAATAAAATCTCTTCTTTGTTTTTGAATAAACTGTCTTCTATGCTATCAGGATCATTCTGCTAACTGTAGCACCTTGTTAGCTTTTCTCACAACACCGTAGAGCTTATCCACCAAGCTTAAGATGGAAAGAAGGCAAACAACAAAGAGCCCGAGTGCACCACCTTTTTCTTGCCCCTTTTGTGTCCTTGCTTCCAATAAATCTAACCCGGTCTCCTGTACCATAAAGGTTAAAAATAAAAATAAAAAGTTTGATCAGTGTCATGACATCCCCACTCAAGTCATCAGCACCCAAGAGTGACTGCAGGATCATGCATTAAGATATGTCACGCTACTAGACAGATCTTCACAGATAAACCAATGAATTGAGTTTCTATCCCTTCGCCAGAAATGAAGGGCAGACTCAGCCATGATAAAGGCTAGCACGTGCGCTCACCCCCCCCCCCCACACCACACACACACACACACACACACACAAACAAACAAAAAACACACAGTAGCTGGTTCAGTAATTGCATCAGTATCATAACCCATCATGCATGATCATGCTTCCTCTTCTCAAACTACAGCTTCTTTCATTACTACTGGAAGAAAAATACTTCATGCAAACCTCACACACCTATTTTAACACCTTCTGAGTGTGGCTCCTCTTCTGAATCTTCTTCATCGTCTTGCTCCTCTGACTTACCCACATGCAATGCTCCTTTAGCTCCAGCAGCTCTGTCTTTGAGCCCCTACCAACATAAACAAAAAAACGTCTCTAAATTGTACCTTTCTTCAAGCATCCAACAATGCAATCAAACCTTAAATGCAACATAAGGGCAATATATCAATCTAAAACTCAGATTTTCTTCAGTATCACTGCAAAAGCTAATGCTGAAACTTCCATAAATGGGATAGCTTCACACCACAATCTGGCCCAACGTTTGCACAGGAATTTTCGCTGGCGGTGTTGGCTTTTTACTGGATGGCTCCTCTTCATCATTTCCGGCCTCATCATCACCGGTGCTAAAAGTCCAAATCTCTCCTTCATCTGGTGTGCTGAGACCACTTTCTTCTCCAGAGTCGGACAGTGCATCATGAGTATCTTGCTTACAATGCTGCACAACCAAACATTTAATGTAACACTTGCTCATGTTTCAACACGGATGCAAAGGCATTTTATTCCTCCTTACAATTCTGCCAAACCAAGTGGTAACTCAAAAAGATGACCATTTTTCCAAACCTGGGTAGCTAGGAGGTCACTGTCAAGAACCAATAATGATGTTTGGAGGTGTTGTGCAAGTGCCCTCACTAGCTTCTCCTGATAAATTTCTGTGCCTGCAGATGTCAAGTGGTGATGCCTATCATAAGACGATGATCAGGAAACTTGAAGTTATTGAAGAATCCATTTTTCAACTCAAATTAGTGATAAACTCCTATCACAGTTATTGGCGGTGCCCCTATTCAACACCTCAAATCAGCCCCCTCCAAACAAAATTTAAATACCTAAAACTGTTTACAGTGGTATGCAACAAATTTGTGAGCAACCTTGTCTATTTAGTGACCATGAGACCATCAGTGGGAGTTGAACAGGGGATTGAAGAAAACAACCTGTGCTAAGCATAAGTGGCGGGCCTAATTAGAGGGAAAATCTTCCCTCTAGCCCCCGTCAGCTTCTGTCAGCTGCCCTAGGGCAGAAAAAATACCTTCTTTTTTTTACTTTTTAAAGAGCCCGGGCCCTATTGATTGGGTGGCAGGCTGCACATCCCTGGGCCAAAATTAGGCACCGTTTTGGCTGTTCCAAGCTGGCTGGAAATTGTATGCTGTTTCCAGTTAGAGCAACCATGACCACAGGGACACCCTCATTGCAAAATCAAGACGACTAGCTGCCTCTAGTCGCTGACAGATGACTTGCAATACACCCCACAATTTTGAGACCCATTAAACAAGGCCCATTAAACAAGGCCGCCTGTCAGAAGCACTCATAGACATCGTGATCAGAGTAAGATACACCCGACCAGCCAGAGCACCCTTTTTTATCTTAGAGGATCAACATAAGCAATAGTTTGATAATTATGTAACCCTGTCAGTCTCGAAATAAGATATCTCTTGACTCCATGAGAGATTAGTAGGATTCTAGTTTTTCTGTTCTTCTTTACTTTCTATGTGTTTGAAGATGCCTTATGCATCTTTCACCACAATCCTACTAGACATTATGCATTATTTTTATCTCATGGGCCCAGTTTGACCCCCTGCAAATGTTATTAAAATTTTATTTCCTTCTTTCTTTCCACATTACCACAGGCCAGTGCATCTTAAACCCATTTTGACAAATGTTAATAAAACTTCTTTCTTTCTTTCCGTGGCTTCCCCACACTCCCCCGGGCCAGTACATCTTAAACCTATCCTGTCCATTCCCACCCACTCTCTCTCAAAATCCTCTTTGAAATCATAGCCTGCAACATTAAGTGAGTTTTCCTTCTGTCTTTCTTTGCATAACTTCCCCACACTCGCATGGGCCAGTACATCTTAAACCTATTCTGTCGATTCCCACTGACACTCTCTCAAAATCCCCTTTTAAATCATAGCTTGCAACATTAAGTGAGCTTTCTCTAGTTAAACGTAACCCTAGTTATGTCCCTTATATGACACATGCATCTGGGTGGTACGGACTGATGCATGTGACGTCACACCAAACCTCTCATGAGTACGATCTTCAACAAATTATTAGATCAAGACGAAGAGAGTCCAAAGCTGGGACAGACTCGGTCAGAATCCAGATGTACATTAAGTGCCCAGGTGTAGTCAAAGAGAAGCAGAAAACCTACTACCTTGCACTACTGTTAAAACACCCCAATCTTTGAAACCATGCAGCACTTTGTGCAGTCAAAAAGCTTATCTGAAAGTAGCAATTCATACCTGGCGGTCCAGTAAGAAGAATAAGGCGACTTGAAGTTCGCAATGATTTTCCAAACTTTGTTTGCTTATGATACCATAGCTGAGCTGCTCCAGACTCAATAAGTAAACATTTTGTATGCTCACTGCGAAGAACACCACACCAAATGTTAGTCTATCCATCACTACCAGCTTGCTCACTACAAAGACCTACCCCACACCAAATGTTAGTCTATCTACCAGCTTGCTCGCTACAAAGACCTATCCAGCACTCTTTCCATGCTTGGAGATTTTCTGGTGCTCAACTACAAGCACAATGTATACAAACAAGCTCTTTTCTCAAAGTAAAACCTCCATGAGTGAATACTTTGTCCCAAAAAAAAAAGTGACGAGCTGCAACCAAGCATGCCAACATGTTGTATTACAAAGAAGAATCCATGTACACAAGATACTTTGTCACAGAAGGAACTAGATTCTATGCACAAAAGAAAGAAAGATATATTAACATCCCCAAAAGACCATGAGGATCTACGAGACCAATAAGTGATACAGCCGCTCCATGATAATGCTAATCCATGGAAAAAGAAACTGGAATGGAAAAAAAAAAAAAAGACTGGCTACCAGCACTAAATATCTGTAGCAAAACGAGTAGCCATGTGTCTATTACAACGTTCCAGTATATACATATAGATTGTGAATCATACATACCTCTGCGAGCAGCAAGGGGGGCTTGGCTGTGATGGTGTCCACCACCTCATCAAGTGACGATGCAATCCTCATCCAAGAACAAGCAGAAAGCTGCAAATAAGACCCCTCTATGGTGGGGCATCTCCATGATCTTATTAACATTTTAAAAACACCCAGAGGGTCGATGAGAGACCAAACGGTAGTACAATATGTCCATGAAAATACTGATCTATGGGAAAACTGAAAACTGAAAACTGAAAAAAGAAACTGGCTGCCTATACCAAGAACAGTAGTGTTGGTGTAGAAATGCTTGATACAAGGCCTCATCTCAAGCATTGTAAGTCGTTTGGCCCCGTAAATAAAGTTGAAGTCATAGAAGGCGCCCATGCCTTTAGTTGTGGGTTCTTGTGCCAGGACTACCCACATTTGATTGGCTAGTACCAATGGTGGTCCGGAATTCTTTGGTGCGGAAGTGGATGGTTCCCACATCTCATGGTACTGCAAGAGATTGGGCGACTTGGTTGCTTGTTGCAACTTCCATGGTGGCGAGGTTTCTGTTGTGTTGGTTGTACTGAAGGAGGAAGAGGTCAATAGAGAAGGTAAGGAGCTATATTATTGAATAGCTGAGAGGTGCTGGCAAATTTGGGGGGAATCCAGGTGATGCGTGGGGCACATGCGGTGGGTGAAGGTTGGAAGCGTATACGGGCGCTTATATGCATGGAAGCGGGGATGGATACGCATGCGGGTGAGTTTAAAGGGGTGGTGTTGTTTGCTCACAGCAACCTAATGTTAGGGCTTTTGGCGAGGCAAAAATACCTCGGAGAATGATCTCCGGGTGTGAGTGTAAGTGAGCTAGCCGCACCTGGATATGGTGCTGATGTTGAGCCCGTATCTCTATGATCTCCCTCTGATGTAGTCTGGGAGTCTGGTAGCCTGGTGCTCTCGGTCTCCGTCTGGCTCGACGGAGACCGAGAGAGGGAGAAGTGCTTGCAAGTATATTTACACATAATATGATAAGTGACAAGAACAAGTGATAATAATTAACGTAGCTTGGGATTCATTTCACACCAGATGTCGAAAGGGGAAAACCCGAGGACAAAAGTGCCCCTGGGGCCTAGAGTTAGTGCCTATTCACATGCTCCTACATATAAGCATATGCCCTCAAATCCCCCATGTAGTAGTAATGTGAATCTGTACAAGGATGCACATCACTCTTTGTGAGAGAGTAAGCCTAAAGCATTGCGGAAGAAAGCTTCAAACTTCTCTGGAGGCAATGCCTTGGTAAACAGATCTACAACGTTATCTTGTGTAGAGCAATAGGTATAAGTGATCTCCCTTGCATAAAGCCTCTCCCACACATAGTGATAATGTATCTATATGTGCTTTGTACGTGCATGGAAAACTAGATTCCGGGCCATGGCCACAGCACTCAAGCTGTCAGTGAGTATGGTAGTGGGTGTCTGCTAACACTTACAAAGATCTGCAAGCAACCTCCGCAACCATAAACAATCTACCGTAGCACTGAAGGCTGCGGGATAGCTTGCAATTACATGCTTAAAGTGATTCAGACTCAGCTGGTAACTATGATACATGGCAATCCACCACTGGAAATTGTTTCTTTTTGGGGGCATTCATGCATATCATGGTTGAGCAAAAAGCAGCCTACTTGTGAGGCTGAGTGCAAGGCAGCCTTTACAACCACAATAAATTGTGTATGGCTGAGATTCATGATTGTTCTTCGTGAGTGTCAGCAAACACCCACCACCATACTCACTGACAGTCAGAGTGGTTCCAAACGTAGTGAACGATACGTTTAATACGTTTGGAAAACGTGCTGAAAAGATTACAAACGTAGTGAACGTTGCCCGAGAGAGAGAGAGAGAGAGAGAGAGAGAGAGAGAGAGAGAGAGAGGAGAAATGAAATGAAATGAAATAATATATTAACGTCTTCAGAAGGCCAAAATGACCTATGAGACCAAAAAGGTTACAACAATTGGTGGATCTGATACAATGTCTGTGTAAGAAAAGTTAAAAACAACTAAACAACTAACTGAAACTGAAACAACTATGAGGAAAAGTACGGTACTAGGAGCTCCTAATGGATAACATCTAGGAGGAAAACTCCAGCAACAAAGGTAAGCATCATACACATCACTATCCAAAGATGTCTCTCATCGGTCGATGGCGGATATCCTCAATGTCCTCCATGGTGAGTACTCTGACTGGACGTTTCCCATGCCGTGCCAGTATGGTCCTCATCCTCTGTTGTAGTCTCCGCCGGTGTCGAGATGGGCCTCTCATCTTGGGGCGCCTGGACCGCCCCAGCTCTATAGCCCGATCAATCAATGTACCTCTAGTGCGGCTATACTCTGGGGCTAGCTGCAATGCCTGCAATGCCTGCTAGCCTGACTGCTCAATCTCTGGTCGAAAGAAGTCTGTAATCTGCCTCTGTAGGTGTCTCTCCCTCTCTGATCCCCTCCCTCTCAAGAGACCCTCTCTATGTCTACGAAGCTCCAGCAAGTATAGTCCGAGGCATCTCTGATCCTGGTATCTCATGACTCTAGAAAGTGGTCTGAAACCCTCTCTAAACAGGCAGTGAAAACGGCCTTGTATCTCATAATATACTGGACAGTGACATATGTAATGTAACTCTATCTCTGGCTCCATCTGGCACAGCTGACAAATCCTGGCCTCAGCTGGTACTCCTCTCAATCTGCCAGTCCCAATCTCTAGCTGGTGTGAGGATGTGCGCATCTGACCAATAGCACACCGTACCCCATGAGAAAGATGAGTATCCATGTAGATGGGTCTAATCACAAACCCATCCTCCGTGAGCTGGAGAAGATGATCTCTATAGAAAGCCATCTTCGTACCAAGCTCCTGTGTCGGCTGTATCCATGTCCTCCTAGTGTCCAGCTGAATCAAGTCCTCCCTGATAAGTCTGGTAATCTCTGCCCGTGAGAGAGAGGGAGGGTGCATCCAGGGAGTACTGAAATGGAGGTAGCCTGTCCATACTAAAGCCATGCAACTGGAACCAAGCTGTCATCTATGCATACCAACATGATCCGTCTCCCTATGATGCCAACTGTCGTGAAGACTCCAGGGCTAAGCGAGCATATTTGTCACTAGGGCAATAGGTATAAGTGATCTCCCTTGCATAAAGCCTCTCCCACACATAGTGATAATGTATCTATATGTGCTTTGTACGTGCATGGAAAACTAGATTCCGGGCCATGGCCACAGCACTCAAGCTGTCAGTGAGTATGGTAGTGGGTGTCTACTAACACTTACAAAGATATGCAAGCAACCTCCGCAACCATAAACATGCTGCATACTCACCCCAAATCTCTGTGGAGGTAATGGCTGGTGATGGTGAATGCTCATGGAATAGTCTCCATGGCTCGCCTTAGTCCTGACTCATAAATACCTGATACAAATCCCTCTCTAACTGAGCAAGATAAGCCCTCTTCTTCCGTCGCACTAGGTGCCGGAAGGTAATCCGTGACTGTCTGTGAGTGGTAACACCCATGAGCACCTCTCTCTGTAATCTGATCCTCATCTCTCTGCACTCCTCATCATACCAACTGTTCTGGGGCATGTTCCCCAGATCGTCTCCGTGTAGGCTGACTATGGGGATATGCCTCTGATGCTGCAGCATGAAGCGTATCTATCAATATCTAAGTGAGCTCATCTAATGGCCGTCCCGACTCCTCGGCACATAAGCGTCTGTATATCTCATCCGTGTACACGGTGTCAGTCTCCCTCGTAAAGGTATAACGAGTGTGTGTGGAGACCTGTCCCAATGGAGCGGTGCTGAACTGAAATGTGAGAGTGAAGGACAAGATAGCATGATCCACTGCTATTCCAACCGGCCTAGTGCCTACCATAAAATCCTGAAAAGAGGGAATGAGACTAGGCTGAGCCATAACATAGTCCACTGTACTAGCACCATGCCTATGTGGAAAGCAAGCGAAACCGCCCGATGTTGGGAATCTCTATAGGCCATTCTGGATGGCCAATCCATGTGCAGTCCCCATGTCTATCAAATACCGCCCATACAATGTATGTTCCTCATCCTGTGAGAGTCTAGATAGGCCCATATCCCTAACATCAAGCTCCCTCAACATCTCCTCTGAGGTATCATAAAATACTGTCTGTTATGGGCGGTCTTGGCATTGAAGTCCCCCAGGAGAATGATGTCACCATCCCTGGAGAGCTCCCAAATGTCATCATTCAAAATAGAAAAGGGAGACTGCCCGCTAGGTGATGCATACACTGATGTACTAGGAGCAAAATAGCATATAGCAATGTAGAGATATTTGCCCGTCTCTGCCCTCAGTCTAACCCACATGTACCTAGCCTGCTCATCTCTGCGGACTATATGTATCAGTGGCTGTAGCTCCTCTCTAAACAATACTGCAACTCCTCCTGAGCCCCGTCCTCTATGCTCTGAACAAGTCTCCTGTCTACAAGCTGTCTCCCATCGGTATCCACTAACATGTGGCATGGACTGTCCAGGAGCCTGATGCGTCTCACGGTAGAAGATGATGTCCCTCCCAGTGAAACTATCCTCAAAAGCCCCTACATCAAGACGTAGAGATCCATTACAATTCCAAGTAGCAACTTTGAGTGTAGTCCCATAGGTCTCGGGCCGTCATGAAGAGCGCCTCTCCATAATCACCACTCTACCATCTCTATAGAAGGCCACTTTCCCTTTCTCTCGGGCTGCCCTTATCTCTGGCATAACTTCTTTCATGTGGGCAAGTTGCGAGAGTGTGAGGTCATCTCCAAGAAATATTCCCGTCTTCTTGAGTGTAGGACGTCTCTTCAAGAATTCCTTCTTCGCTTCCATGGAGGGGAAACGAATGATAAGTACTCTCTCCTTAGAAGATTCGCCACCACTACCTTCTCTCTTCTTTCGCACTCTCCATGCCTTTGTGTGCATGGCTTCAATGCCCATCATAGAGAAGAGCTCCTTGGTTTCCCCTTCCGCATCATCACGTCTTTTAGACCGGACACTCGTACATGTAAGGCCCAGGTCTTCCTCCTTTGCTCCTCTTCAAGGGTCATGTTGATGATGGTGGGAGTGGGGATGGGTGGCGATTCTTTTACCTTTCCCTTTCTAGGCGACCTCGATCCATTTCTCCGCCTCGTCCATCTTCTTTTGTGTCTTTGTGATCACCTCCACCCATGAAGATGTCTTCTCTTTATGTTGCTCCTCCTCCTCTCGAATGATCCTCGTTTGTTCCTTGATGGTATTCAGCTCTTCAATAAAGGAGGGCTGAAATTTTCCATCCTCAAGATTGCTTTTTGAAGTGGCTTCCAACTCCTGATCCTCGTTTGTTCCTTGATGGTATTCAGCTCTTCAATAAAGGACGGCTGAAATTTTCCATCCTCAAGATTGCTTTTTGAAGTGGCTTCCAACTCCTTTTTGAGGGCTGAGATTTCAGCCGCTTGACTCTTAGCATGCAATTTGGCCTCCACTAGTTCGTCCTTTAAAGCTGAAATCTCAGCCTCTTGCTTGGAAGATCTCTCTTCGAGCTCTTGGATTTTGTCAAATCCCTTCTCGAGTTTGGAGAGGCGGTTTATGATTGCGGTGACGGAAGAGTCGACCATCTTCTTGTTTTCTTTGATAATTGTGCCGAGCTTGTCCTCCACCTTCACGAGCTCCTCTTTAAACCCGGTCTTGGCCATGACTTTTTGCAGATTCCCACAGCCAATGGACTGAAAATTAATCCATGACACAGGCGCAAAACAGCAGCAACAGGGGGTGGGGGGGGGGGTTCAAGTCATGTAGGAAAAGGGGAAAGAGAGGAGAAGAGAGTTATGTTGCTGCCTTGGGGGCCTGAGGAAGGGTGGGTGGGAAAAGGGAGGCGGACGGACGGGCCAGCCCATACGAGAAGAGAGGCGGGCGAACAGCGAAGAGGGCAGGGCAGGGCGGCGCAGGGGCGAAGGGGGGCAGGGGGGCAAAAGCGAAGCGAAACAGGGCAGGGCAGGGCAGGGCGGCGCTCAGCGGGCGAACAGCGAAGAGGGCAGGGCAGGGCGGCGCATGGGCGAAGGGGGGCAGGGCGGCAAGAAGCGAAGCGTAGGGGGGGGAGAGAGAGAGAGAGAGAGAGAGAGAGAGAGAGAGAGAGAGAGAGAGAGAGAGAGAGAGAGAGAGAGAGAGAGAGAGAGAGAGAGAGAAATGAAATGATATATTAACGTCTTCAAAAGGCCAAAATGACCTATGAGATCAAAAAGGTTACAACAATTGGTGGATCTGATACAATGTCCTGTGTAAGAAAAGCTAAAAACAACTAACTGAAACTGAAATAACTGTGAGGAAAAGTACGGTACTAGGAGCTCCTAATGGATAACATCTGGGAGGAAAACTCTAGCAACAAAGGTAAGCATCATACACATCACTATCCAAAGATGTCTCTCATCGGTCGATGGCGGATATCCAAGAGAGAGAGAGAGAGAAAGAAAGAAAGAAAGATATATTAACGTCTACGAGAGGCCAAAGTCGGCCTATGAGACAAAAATAATACAACTGTGTTCTTCCGGTCATCGAAGAAAAGAAACAAAAGAAAAGAAAAAGTGTGCATGTGTCTGGATACAACTGTGAATCATCATGGATCGGTGGAGCCCATATACAAACAATATAAGGGGGGTGGGGATGTGGATGGAGTGCTAAGGCAAGATGCATCTCTATATGCTGAAGGGGTAGTACAAGCATGCTATGCAGATCTATGTACTCCATCCAGTGCCATAAGAGGGATATAAGATATCAACATCGCCGATGCTGAGGCTGTGAATGGCATGAACATGTACCCTGAGTCTGAATGAAAGCGAGCTATCCTCTCCTGTGTCTCCATCTAGTGTCTCATTCGGATAGCTGCTATCTCTCGGTGACGGAGTTGGGGTGCTCTATGTCCAGTCTGTCTAGGTCTCCTCCTGGCTCTCAATTCCTCTGCTCTCTGTGCGGTCACCCCACGTGGTACATCAGCTGGCACTGGCATAGCTCTCTGGAAGAAATCTGTGAGCTGGGACTGTCTCCCACCCCTAGTGGGAGCGGGTGTCTGGAGGAGTCTCTCTCGAGAACTATGAAGCTCTAGTAGTAGTCTGCCAAGCTGTCGCTGGTCCGAGGCCTCCATCAACTGATGTAGTGAAGAGTGCTCCTCAAACAATCCTGCATATCTATCTCTAACCCCCTAGTGGGCTCTACATCTACATACAAAGTGATCCTCAGTCTCCACCTCCTCGCGGCACAATCTGCATATCCTCTCAGCTCTGGGAACCCGTGCCGCTCTCCCAGCCTCTATCTCTAGCTGATGTGATGAGACTCGTAGCTGTCCAATAGCAACGCGAGAGCTGTGTGGCATGTATACATCCATGTACCGCGGTCGATGTATAAAACCATCCCCTGAGATGCTCATAAAATCGTCTCTGTAATACAGCATCTTCGGTGGTAGTGGGCTCTCTGGTGCTGTCCATGTCTCCTGTATGTAGTGCTGCCATATGTCCTGTCTCATCACTCTGTTCCTCTCATTGAGAGAGAGGTAACCCCGTAGAGCAGACTGATCATACTGAAAAGGTGGCAACCGCTCAATGTCTATCCCATGATGTGAGAACCACTGTAGCATCTGTGCATACCAAGATCCAGTGTGTCCAGCCTTGGCCAGCTGTCTGGATGCCTCAAAAGCTCGGCGGGATAATCTCTCCGTGGGCATCTCCCTCAACCTGTATATAGAGGAGATCGTCTGGAACAATGCCTCTACTGCCATAGGTGGTGCAGCAAACTCAGCTCGAACAATGTCGTGCGGGACGGATGGTTTGCTACGTATCATCTTCGAGAGCATCAAGATCTGTGGTCTCTCCAGCTGTACCCATGTGGAGGCTGCAAGCCCTGGTGCCCAAACCGCTGCTGCATACATCAAGGCTGGTGCATCAAAGAGCCACCCCTTTGTGCGGGGTTCCTAAAAATGTGCCTGATGACACTGACGCTCAAGGCCAGCAAGAGCTGCATACCCCCGGGTCACTCTGTCTCGGACTGCCTGAGCCATGGAGAAGCATCCAACTGAGCCATGGAGAAGCATCCAACTGAGCTAGTAAATGTGATGCCAAGGTAAACATAAGAGCTCACCACCTCGACCCGCCCTCCTGCTAATGTGAGAGTAGTGTGGCTCCTGACTGCGGGTGAAGTGTGGAAGATCATAACCTTGGTTTTCCCTAGGTTCACTGTGAGCCCCTGCTGTGCGCAGAAGTCATCAAGAGCCACAAGGTGTCTTTGAAGCCCAACCTGCGTGTCGGATACCGAGACGATGTCATCAGCATAAAGCATAACATGGACAGTAATACCTTATAGCTCAACCCCAGAGCCTCCTCCCTGTGTGATGTAACCGACCACCTCATCAATATAGAGCCCAAAGAGCGTGGTCGATTACATCACAGAGAGAGAGAGAGAGAGAGAGAGAGAGAGAGAGAGAGAGAGAGAGAGAGACCTTGCAGTAGGGGGACAAGAGAGAGAGACGAGAGAGAGAAATGAAATGAAATGAAATGATATATTAACGTCTTCAAAAGGCCAAATGACCTATGAGACCAAAAAGGTTACAACAATTGGTGGATCTGATACAATGTCTGTGTAAGGAAAGCTAAAAACAACTAAACAACTAACTGAAACTGAAACAACTATGAGGAAAAACATGTGGGAGGAAAACTCCAGCAACAAAGGTAAGCATCATACACATCACTATCCAAAGATGTCTCTCATCGGTTGATGGCGGATATCCTCAATGTCCTCCATGGTGAGTACTCTGACTGGACGTTGCGGGAGAGAGAAAAAGAAAGAAAGAAAGAAAGAAAGTTGTATTAACATCTACTAGAGGCCGAACTCGACCTATGAGACAAATCAATGTACAACTGTCAATGTCTTCTGGATGTCCAGAAAAAAAAAAGGACAAATGAACATGAATTAAACTATGAAAGTACTGAGCTAGTGGGGGGTGTGATGGATGTAGCACTATTGCTAGACGCTCAGTATACAACCTATATGCATAGGATATACAAGAATGCAAGGCAGATCTGTCTAGCTCCAACCAGTACCATAATGGGGATGTAATATGTGCTACATAGGCGACGGCGAGGCAAAAATACCTCGGAGCATGATCTCCGGGTGTGAGTGTAAGTGAGCTAGCCACTCCTAGATATGGTGCTAATGTCGAGCCCGTATCTCTGTGATCTCCCTCTGATGTAGTCTGGGAGTCTGGTAGCCTAGAGAAAGAAAAGAAAGATATACTAAGCGTCTACTAAAGACCCAATGGGCCTATAAGACCAAAGTGATACAATAATGTACATGGCATATCTCATCACGGAATGGAAAATAAAACAGAATGAAACATAAATATAGCTATCTCCCTAGGGTGATACAAAACTGTCCATGGAAACTCGTCATGGAATACTGAGAACATAAAAACATGGGAGCAACCTCAGCTCCGAGTAGATGGTACTCCCTCAGCTATGTCACGTGGAAAGGTAGCTCGATGGCGGTGGAGCATGTCTTGGATCTGGAGCTGATGAGGTGATTGTGGCCGACCGGGGGGGGGGGGGGGGGGGGGGGGGGGGGGGGCATGCTCGAGTGCAGAGGCTGGGTCCAAGGTAACTCCTCTCGAGCGAGTTAGGCCCAGAGAAGCTCGTGGAGGGTCCACAAGATCCACTATGTCGGTGTCCTCCACCTCCTGGGTCCGAAAGAAACTGGTGATGGTTGGCTGCCGAGGGAGGGGGCGGGGACAGAGAGAGTGTGTCACAAACCCCTATATTCTAGGGACATGCGCATGCGTGTCAGACCTAGAAACATGCGGATGCATGTATGTATTATACCTAGGCATGTGTATGGATCATATGAGTGGATGCATATGAGTCCAAGGACATGGCAGGACATTTGTGGACTTTCGGGCGGTGTCCATGTGGATTCCGGCCATGCACACATGGTGTGTTATGATGGCAGGCGGAATATTTTCAAGTACAAGAATGATGATAGGTGGTTCTCCAAGTTTACATGTGCACAATGCATAAATGATGCATGCCATAACTTTATTTTACTTTGTGTGGCATTGTCTTGCTGCCTAGACAATGCTTGTTATTTTGGCTTGTGAAGTCCGAGGGACCGGGGATGCCCGGGCACCTTGTGGACACGTGTGTGCACTCCTGTTTGGGCCTAAAACTGTGGGCTTATGGGTTTTGTAAGTGGTAAGTGCGTCCACACTCAATTTACAACTTACTTCATTTACTACTAAGGTTTACTGGTTTGCATGTCCACACTCATTAATAAGTGGCCGGACAACTTATAATGCGTTCGCATTTGGTTGGACCAAAATTAATGAAGTCCGGACAGCTTATGGCCATTTCCCATTTGGTTGGACCAAAACTTATAGAAACAGGACAAATGGAGCACTATGGGCTGGACACCTACCTGGACACCTTATGGGGACACATGTCAGCCAGCATGTGTACCCACCAGGCCCCTGAGGTGGCACCTGAAAAAGGCGCCTCCCTCAAGAGGCCCTTTTGGGCTGTTTTACTGATTATTCAACATATTGGAGAGCTGGTTGGAGCTTTGGGAGTTGCTACAGGGCTGGTTGCTTGCTTCCCAGACTCACACAAGCTTGGACAACGATCCCCACACTCTTCTAAAGGGCTGGTTGGTAAATTTCAGACCTGCAATTTCTGGTTATTGCGAGTTTTGGGCTGGTTACAGGTGTCCAAAGTCAACTTGGACAGTACAGGACAGCTCTAGGGACCTCCACAGGGCTGTAGGACCCTTTACAGGTGGATTTCTCGTGACAGAAAGTTGCTGTTTTGGACTGGTTATTGCACAAAACAGGCCGGACAGCAATGGAATATGTGAGCATGGATGTGTCTCAAGGATTCCTGGTATAGTAGGTGCTTAGGGCAAGCATTGGGGACACTTGCTCGCGGAGAACACAGGTTTCTGGATCAGTTTCTCGCGTGGAAACAGGGCCTAAAGATCCATTTACATCTTGTGTAGGGCGGAGTACTTGTGAGGATTGTGATACTCTTGTGCAAGGCGGATGTACCTGTGAAGAGGCTTGTGCAGGGCGGATGTACCTGTGTGTAGGGCGGATGTACCTACAGATTCTCTTGTTTGAAATGTATTCATTCATAATGTATTTGGAAGAATCAGGTGTAGGCTGGTGGTGAATCCCCAGGCACCCGTAATCTTGTACTTTGCACTCTTTTGGTAATATAACCTAAAGGGGGGGGGGGGGGGGGGGGGGGGGTCAGCCTATCATCGGTCCCTTTATGTGGTGTACTGTCATTTTCAATTTTGTGGTTGTAATGCTCAAGTGTTAAATGCTCAGAATCTTGTTCACATTTATACGATTCCAATACACGCGTCCGCTTCCCGTTACATTGGTATCAGAGCTCGGTTTTTCCCCTCATTGGAAAACGGTCTGAGACTTGGAATCATAACTGGTGACCTAATTTGAGTGTCATGGACAGCCACATTTCTGACAGTGTGGAGAACACACAGGACCGTGAATTTCATGGTACAAGGGATGCAAGAGATGCTGCAGGCAATGATGTCTATGGAGATGCAGGTACTCATGACACTATGCATTCTGATTTGGAATCTTTGAGGCGTCAAGTGCAACGCTATAGGGCTGAAACCGAAGAGCTCAGGTTATTGAAAAATGACGCGGATGTACAAAGGGTGTTGGCTGCGAAGGCAAAGGCTTCGGTCCATGAAGTCACTTTTGAAGCAATTGCAAAGGAAATGGATGTTGAGAAACCCCGAGAACTTGCACTTGCATACCTAATGGTTAAGGGTGATGTACACACCGAAGCAGATGGTAGATTGGCTTTCAAGAAG
The DNA here is from genome assembly GCF_041138505.1 of Cibotium barometz. Classification (NCBI taxonomy): domain Eukaryota; kingdom Viridiplantae; phylum Streptophyta; class Polypodiopsida; order Cyatheales; family Cibotiaceae; genus Cibotium; species Cibotium barometz. Next base: position 7,041,915 of record NC_141078.1, read on the forward strand.
CCACCCCTCATGGCTGCCCGTGATGGTGCACATGATGCACAACAAGCAGGAAGAGCACAGCAAGTGCCAAATGCTGAAAGGACAAGAGTCCCTAGTGCCAGGCTTGATGCAGGTCAAGAGAAGAGTAAGGATGAGGGATCCTCTACTCATTCCCGCTTTGCTCCAAGAAGACATATCCGTTCTCGTGTTGAGCTTTCCACTCATTCGAAGAGTGTGGCTCAAGAGAGAACGAAGAGGGATCGTGAATCTTCATCGCGGCATCATCACCATGGAGATGAACAGGATGTACATAGGGATGCACATAGAAGGAAGAAGCCTCGAGTGTTCAAGGCCGGTGACAAGTATGTAAAGTTTGAAAACCTTCAGGGACGGATGGACTCTACCAAAGCACTTGCTTTCATTAGACAGTTTGAGATAGCTTTTTGCAATGAAGACTTTTCGGAAAAGTCTATGCTCAGGCATGTGGGAATGCATCTCAAGGATACGGCAAGTGATTGGTGGTTTGCAAAAATACTTGATGGAAGTGCTGCCCCAACTTGGTCTTCTTTCAAAATTCAGTTTTATGATCAATTCTTGCCACCAAACTTTGCAAAGGATGTACTCAAGGAGTGGGATTGGCTGTCCCAAGATGAGGGAGAGTCCGTTGCTTCATACATAGCAAAGTTTTGGAAAGTCCTTCTCAAGGTTACTCCCTTCATGAAGATTGGAGAGGACGAGAAGAAGAGAAAGTTTGAATCGAGGCTCCATCACATCATCCAACAAAGCTTGGGAGTGTACCCAAATAAGACCATACAAGAGCTTATACACTCAGCCATGATTGCGGAGAACTTGCACATGAAAGCACCCACAAATAAGCCATTTGCAGGTCAAAACAAGAGCAAATTCAGGGCTGGTTATGACCAGAAAAAGGGTGGACAGCCACCTAAGAATGCTCCCAAAGATGGCCGAGATGCAAAGGATGACTCCGAAAAGAAGCCGGGGGGTAAACGCCACAATTTTGGGCTCTCAAAACAGCAATTGGAAGAGTACAAGAAGGCTGGAAAATGCTTTAAGTGTGGCAGTAAAGATCATATATATCCTAAATGCCCACAGAATCCTAAGAATGTTGAGCCTAATGTGGAAAAGCCTCTTGTGACTATTGTACCCGATGTGCAGGGTAATACAGGGCATGAGCCCAAGAGTAGAGTCATATGCAAGGCTTGGGGCAAATTGAAGGATCAGCCCGCTTTGTTTCTTTTTGATGATGCTTCCACGGATAACTTTATATCCGTACATATGGCTGCTGCCATAAGTCTCAATGTGGAAGACATGGGAATGCAAATGAATGCAGATGCCGCCTTTGAGGGCAAACAGGTTGATGTAACTCTGGTCATTGGTAAGCTCCGTGTACATACACAGGACTACCTCGACCATGAGAGCTTTTTAGTGGCTCCTCTTACAGGTTGTGATGTTTTGTTGGGGATGCCCTGGCATCACCGTTTAGAGCCTATTAAGGCTTACAAAGAGAAGAAAATCAGCTTTGTACATAGCGGCCGTGAGCACTCTATAGATGCTGGTACTACTGGAAGTACCATACCTCTTGTAAGCCATGTACAAATTAATAAGGCAATAAAGAAATCAGCTTGTTCTTACTTGGTTTTTGTACGTGATACCATTGAACATTCTAGTGTTGATGTTAGTACATTAGATCAAGACAAGCTTAACTTTTTGAATGAGCTCAAAGATTGTTTTGCGAATGCTTTGCCAGCAAGGTTGCCACCCGAGAGGCCGGAAGATCATTGCATAGATCTAATTCCCGGTAGCTCTTCACCTAATAGGCCACCATACAAGGTGAGTGCTAGTCAACAAGAAGAGATTATGGCACAGGTGAATGAACTTTTGGAAAAGGGTTTGATTCGGCCTAGTTCCTCGCCATATTGCTCGCCGGTACTTCTTGTTCAAAAGAAGGATGGTACTAACAGGATGTGTGTTGATTACCGTGCCCTCAATAAGATAACCATCAAGAATCGGTTTCCGATTCCGCGCATTGATGACATCTTGGACAAGCTTGAAGGTTCGGCATGTTTCAGCCGGATAGACCTCAAGAGTGGGTATCATCAAGTGAGAGTGGCACCTCAAGATGTACACAAGACTGCATTTAGGACAGCCTTTGGTCTTTATGAGTTTTTGGTGGTGCCTTTTGGCCTTACAAATGCACCCGCTACCTTCAACAGGATGATGGACACGGTGTTCAGAAAGCATAGAAAGTTCACGGGTATATTCTTTGATAACATTATTGTATTCTCAAAGAATGAAGCCCAACATCGTGAGCACCTGGCTATTGTGTTTAAAGAGCTTAAGGAAAATCAGCTCTACATAAATGCAAAAAAGAGTGAATTCTTCCTCCCAGAGATTCACTATCTTGGTCACATTGTATCAAAGGATGGTGTGCGCATGGATCCATCAAAGATACAAGCCATGCAAGAATGGCCAGAGCTGAAATCAGTCCATGAAGTGAGGAGCTTCCTTGGTTTATGTGCTTACTACAGGAGGTTCGTCAAGCATTTTGCTTTCATTGCCGCTCCGTTACATGAGTTAACGAAGAAGAAAGCAATCTTTAAATGGACACAGCAAGAGAGAGATGCCTTTCAAAAGTTGAAGAGTGCAATCATCTCGGGACCGGTACTCATTATTCCGGATTTGCACAAACCTTTTGTGGTGGAATGTGATGCATGTGGGGACTGCATAGGGGCTGTTTTGAACCAAGAAGGACATGCCATTGCCTATGAGAGCAGACGCTTGCAACATGCAGAGCTTCACTTACAGGTTTATGAGAAGGAGTTGTTGGCTGTAATTCATGCCCTTACTATTTGGAAACACAATCTTTTAGGGGCTGATTTTATGGTCAAAACTGATCTTGAGATACTTTTTGACTCAAAGTAAGCTCTCAGAGAAGCATATGAGATGGGCAAATTTCCTCTCAATGTTTCATTTTCAGATTTTACACACTCCAGGGAAAAAGAATGTGGTGGCAGATGCCTTATCTAGATGACCACAGGTTCATGCTATTACAGTTGCATACCATGAGGACTTATCGGATATGCGTAATACTTATCATCTGGATGAGGATTTTGCACATGTATGGGCTGATTTGCAAGAGGGTATTGCTGTCCCATCTTATGTCATAAGAGATGGATATCTCATGATGCAAAATCGTATGTGTGTGGTAAAGAACCTTCGCCATAAGGTTATGGATGAGTGCCATGCTCCTCCATATGCATGTCATAGAGGCATTTTGGCCACAGCACAAGCTTTGGAGAGGTATTTCTTTTGGCCAGATATTCGCAAGCATATTGAAGCATATGTACGTGAATGTATGGTATGTCAAAAGGTCAAGTTTGACCGACATAAAGCACCTGGATTGCTTCAGCCTTTGCCTATACCAAATGAACCATGGGAAAGCATTGCTATGGATTTCATTATGGATTTGCCAAGGACGCCACAGGGAAATGATGCTATTTGGACCATCATTGACAGGTTTAGCAAGCAGGCACATTTCATTCCCGTGCGCAAGACAATAAAGCCAGATCATATGGCTAGGATGTTTTTGGCACAGATATTCAAACACCATGGCATGCCTAAATCTATTGTGGGGGATAGAGATCCTAGAACCACAAGCTTATTTTGCCGCGCATTGTTTGACAATATGGGTACAAAGCTGAACTTCTCATCAGCTTACCATCCACAGACAGATGGGCAAAGTGAAATAGCAAATTCAGCCGTCCTCGACTTGCTGAAATCTTATGTATCCGACCGCAAATCAGATTGGGAGAAGTATTTACCACTTGTGGAGTTTGCCTACAACAATACGGTACATACTTCTACGGGCAAGGCGCCCTTTGAGATTATCTATGGCAAGGTGGTACTACCACCCATCCTTCGTACAAAGGATGAGATTTTTGCAGCAGATGAGTATGTCAGAGACTTGGATACTGCATTTGCACAGGTACGGACAGCCATAGAGAGGTCTCAAACCAAGAATAAAAAGGCAGCTGATAAGCATAGAAGGGATGTACAATTCAAACAAGGTGATTGGGTTTTGCTGAAATTTGAAAAGGCACGCCTTCGGAAGAGGCCAGGGAAACAGGGAAAGTACCCTAAGCTTTCCAACAGGTACTATGGACCTTTTCAGATCTTGGAGAAGATCAATGATGTTGCATTTCGGCTTGTACTCCCAGATCATTGGAACATGCATAATGCTTTTCATGTGAGCCTACTGAGGCCTTATGTGGGACCGACACCGTTTGAGCCGGTTTTGGAAGACCCACCCGAGGTGGATGAGCTGGAAGAGATTCTTCAACAGATTGTTTTTCACAAGGAACGAAAGCTTGCGGGAGGCAAACTTGTTCGTAGGTACCTTGTGAAGTTCAAGAATTATTCAGCTTTGGATGCGAAATGGATGGATGAGGCCTACTTCGACGATTACCCAGATCCTTTGAAGGCCTATCTGGAGGCTTTTCAGTTGCGGTCAACTGAAAAGAAGCCACGGAAATGTCACAAACCCCTATATTCTAGGGACATGCGGATGCGTGTCGGGCCTAGAAACATGCGGATGCATGTATGTATTATACCTCGGCATGTGTATGAATCATATGAGTGGATGCATATGAGTCCAAGGACATGGCAGGACATTTGTGGACTTTCGGGCGGTGCCCGTGTGGATTCCGGCCATGCACACATGGTGTGTTATGATGGCAGGCGGAATATTTTCAAGTACAAGAATGATGATAGGTGGTTCTCCAAGTTTACATGTGCACAATGCATAAATGATGCATGCCATAACTTTATTTTACTTTGTGTGACATTGTCTTGCTGCCTGGACAATGCTTGTTATTTTGGCTTGTGAAGTCCGAGGGACCGGGGACGCCCGGGCACCTTGTGGACACGTGTGTGCACTCCTGTTTGGGCCTAAAACTGTGGGCTTATGGGTTTTGCAGGTGGTAAGTGCGTCCACACTCAATTTACAGCTTACTTCATTTACTACTAAGGTTTACTGGTTTGCATGTCCACACTCATTAATAAGTGGCCGGACAACTTATAATGCGTTCGCATTTGGTTGGACCAAAATTAATGAAGTCCGGACAGCTTATGGCCATTTCCCATTTGGTTGGACCAAAACTTATAGAAACAGGACAAATGGAGCACTATGGGCTGGACACCTACCTGGACACCTTATGGGGACACATGTCAGCCAGCATGTGTACCCACCAGGCCCCTGAGGTGGCACCTGAAAAAGGCGCCTCCCTTAAGAGGCCCTTTTGGGCTGTTTTACTGATTATTCAACATATTGGAGAGCTGGTTGGAGCTTTGGGAGTTGCTACAGGGCTGGTTGCTTGCTTCCCGGACTCACACAAGCTTGGACAATGATCCCCACACTCTTCTAAAGGGCTGGTTGGTAAATTTCAGACCTGCAATTTTTAGTTATTGCGAGTTTTGGGCTGGTTACAGGTGTCCAAAGTCAACTTGGACAGTACAGGACAGCTCTAGGGACCTCCACAGGGCTGTAGGACCCTTTACAGGTGGATTTCTCGCGACAGAAAGTTGCTGTTTTGGACTGGTTATTGCACAAAACAGGCCGGACAGCAATGGAATATGTGAGCATGGATGTGTCTCAAGGATTCCTGGTATAGCAGGTGCTTAGGGCAAGCATTGGGGACACTTGCTCGCGGAGAACACAGGTTTCTGGATCAATTTCTCACGTGGAAACAGGGCCTAAAGATCCATTTACATCTTGTGCAAGGCGGAGTACCTGTGAGGATTGTGATACTCTTCTGCAGGGCGGATGTACCTGTGAAGAGGCTTGTGCAAGGCGGATGTACCTGTGTGTAGGGCGGATGTACCTACAGATTCTCTTGTTTGAAATGTATTCATTCATAATGTATTTGGAAGAATCAGGTGCAGGCTGGTGGTGAATCCCCAGGCACCCGTAATCTTGTACTTTGCAGACTCTTTTGGTAATATAACCTAAAGGGGGGGGGTCAGCCTATCATCGGCCCCTTTATGTGGTGTACTGTCATTTGCAGCTTTGTGGTTGTAATGCTCAAGTGTTAAGTCGTCAGAATCTTGTTCACATTTATACGATTCCAATACACGCGTCCGCTTCCCGTTAGAGAGAGAGAGAGAGAGAGAGAGAGAGAGAAATGAAATGAAATGTTATATTAACGTCTTCAAAAGGCCAAAGTGACCTATGAGACCAAAGTTACAACCATGTGACATCTGAACACTATCTGGAAAAGAGAGAGAGAGAGAGAGAGTTCAGCGGCCAGCCGCGAGCGTGTGCGGGAGAGAGAAAGAAAGACAGAAAGAAAGATATATCACTCGTCTACTAAAGACCCAATGGGCCTATGAGACCAAAGTGACACAATAATGTCCATGGCATATCTCATCATGGAATGTAAAATAAAACAGAAAGAAAACATAAATATAGCTCTCTCACTGGGGTGATACAAAACTGTCCATGGAAACTCATCATGGAATACTAAGAACACAAAAACATGGGAGCAACATCAGCTGCGAGTAGATGGTATACCACTCTCCGAAATGTCAAGCATGGGGCTGACGAGTATGGCCGAGAGGTCTCCCTCAGCTATATCACGTGGAAAGGTAGCTCGATGGTGGTGGAGCATGTCCTGGATCTGGAGCTGATGAGGTGATCGTGGCCGACGGGGTGGTCGAGGGCGTCGGGCACGCTGGAGTGCAGAGGCTCAATCCCAGGTAACTCCTCTCGGGCAAGGTAGGCCCAGAGCAACTCGTATAGGGTCCACAAGATCCACTATGTCGGTGTCCTCCACCTCCTGGGTCCGGAAGAAACTGGTGATGGTTGGTTGCCGAGGGAGGGGGCGGGGTGGCTGGGGCCTATGTCACAAGAAGGTGTCCCTGTGTCTGCGGAGCTCAAGCAGGAAGAGGACCAGGCAACGCTCGTCCTCGAAGTCAATGATCAGGGAGAGTGGACCGAATCCCTCACAAAATAGACAGTGAAACCTCCCGCGGATCTCATAGTATACTGGGCAGCGGCATATGTAATGCTCCTCCGTCTCAACCTCTGTGTGGCATAGTCGGCAGATCCTCTCCTCTCTGGGTGTCCGTATGAGCTGAGGCAGTGGGAAGGAACCCGTATCTGGCCAATCGCAATCCGCATGGCATGGGACATGTGAACACTCCAGTAGCCCGGCTGCTGGATGAATCCATCCTCGGTGAGTGTGAGGAAGTGGTCTCTGTAAAAGTGCATCTTCGTGGGGAGCTCCGGGGGTGTGATCCATGTGCAATGTGTGTAGAGGCTAAGAAGATCTGACTGGATAACCCGGTTGGTATCCTCGTGAGACAGCCGGAGAAAAGGGGAATCCAAACTGTACTGAAGGGTGGGTAGGCAGTCCATGCAAAGCTCATATACTGAGAACCAAGTGGAAACTAATGCATACAATACTCCAGAGTGCCCCTCAAGTGCTAGCTGTCTGGAGGACTCCAGGGCAAGCCTCGGGTACCTGTGGGGATCCATGTGACTAATGCAATGGAGGTATGTGACTGTCTAGAAGAGTGCCTCCACTACCATCGGGGCTGCAGCAAACTCTGCCTAGATAATCTAGTGTGGGAATGATGGTTTGTTACGGATCATACGAGAGAACATCATGACCTGGGGCCTCTCAACTCACTGCCAATCCTCATCGGATAAATATGGCCCCCAGAAAGCTGCTCCATACATCAAGGCTGGTGTGATGAGGGTGTCAAAAAGCCAGCCCTTCGTCTTGGGCTCTTGGAAATGTGCTTGGAAGCACTGCCGCTCAAGTAGGCTCAAGGCTGCATATCCCCACGTCACTCTGGAATGTGCTGCGGGAAGCATGGTAAAGTGTGGGCCACTGAAAGTGACACCAAGGTAGACATAGGATGAGACAATCTCCACAAGATCCCCTCTATATGTGAAGCTCAATCTGGATGTGACGGGGCAAGACGTATTGAAGACCATTACCTTGGTCTTACCAAGGTTAACAGAGAGGTCCCGTTGAGTGCAAAAGTCATGTAAGGCATCCAATTGTCTCTGAAGCCCTTCAGCTGAGTCTAAGAGGAGGACGATATCATCTGCATAAAGTAGTATGGGGATCAATATGCTTGCCAGTATGGGACCAGCCCCGCCTAATCCATCAATGAAGCTCGAGATCTCATCAATGTAGAGGCCAAAAAGAGTGGGTGATAGATGTTTCACCCCAATAGTGCTAGAAATCTCCTGTAGGCTGTGATGTACCTCCTGGGGCTCTCACTCGTCCGGTGAGGGACTCATAGAGAGCGATGATGCTCCAAACCATGTCAGATGGGACTCCAATCTCCTGTAGATGGTGTAAGAGGCGGGCTCGGGGTACAATATCAAAAGCTTTATGGAAATCCACAAAGCAGCAGTAAATCCTCTGGTGTCGTGCTCTACCCTCCTCGATGATGGCACGGAGGGTGAAGATGTGGTCAAGGGTAGAGTAGCTCCTCCGAAAGCCAGCCTGTCCTGAGGCTCTGCATCTTAGGCTCTCTGCAATGAATTGAGCTCCGCCTCTAGCACTGATCCATAGAGTTTGGTGGCCAATCATGATCGTCATGTAGTTATTAGGATCAAGTGGATCTCCGGCTTTGAGGATGGGGGTGATGGTGTTGGTGGACCAAGAGGGTTGGAATCCTTCACAAAGGGCTCTATTGAACATGTAGGCTAGTAGGGACGCTAGGGTATCATGGGCATGTGAGATGTACTCGGCAGTGAGTCCCTCGCTCGCCCATTGCGTAGTCTACGAATGGCCTTGAGGACCATGCCCTCTGTGCAGAAGGTGGAGGTGATGGGGCGGGGATCTGGTGGTGGGGGTTAGGGGTGGCTGATGGGGGATATGATAAGAGGGAGCGTGCATAGGAGTACCATGTGTCCGGGCAGGTGATAGGTGTGGGAGGGCCATGTTCTCGGAGTTTCCTCCATGCCTCTTTTGCAGTTCGGCCCTAAGAAAAGTTGGTAGAACTCATCCTCTTTCCAAGCACAGAACTTTGGTCTCATAGGCCCATTGGGTCTTTAGTAGACGCTTAATATATCTTCTTTCTTTCTTTCTTTCTATCTCCCCCCCCCTCTTTTCCCTTGTCTCCCCTTTCCTTCCCGATAGCCTCTCCTCCGTTTCACCTCCTCCGTCATCTTCAGGCACTTTTCTCAATTCTCGGAGCTTTCTCCCATTGGCAAGTCTCGGCTTTTTCTGGTCTTCACCCTCAAGAGGACTCCATCGCAGTCGCTCCGTCAACCCTGACCGAGACCGCCATTACTTGCTTATCATTTTCCAAAGCAAACCTTCAGCTCCCCGCTACGCCTGTTGCATCATTAGAGGCATCCACTCTAGTATGCAGATTGTCGATAGCCGCCCAGCACGCGGACAACTCATAGATCTTTTGTAGGTGAGCCTCATCTGTGGGCATGCAAAGATCATAGACATTCATCCTCAAGGGCATGGCTACTATCACGTGGAGTTCGACTCGCCAGCTGCATCAGATTGAGTCATGCAACTAAGCCCTGTTGCACTGCATACGGCACATGCCTTCTTTGCACAATGACAGCACGGCTTCAACCCCATGTCTGACCATCTGGCTGTCGTGGCGGCTTCCCAGTGACAGTTTGCTTCCTAGGCCTTAGGAAGGAATACCCTCCTCTTCTCTCGGTGATCGGTGGAGCCATAGGAGAGTGATGGAATCCCCCCACTACTGCCTCATCTCTCGCACGGGCGGCCAGGATTCCATCTCTTCGCATTTGTATTGCCTCACTGGAGACGGTGCCTCATGTCATATCTAGCCCATGCCTTCGGGGCGACCCCATCATTCAGCGAGTGGAGTACTCAGGCCTCCCAAGACTGTTTCATTTGCAAGCAGATGGGCCACCTCACTAGAGCTTGCCCTCAGCGCCAGTCAAGGAGACCGCCTAGTGGTCCCCGCCCCCCACCCAACAGGTTCTCGTTCAAACAAGACTGATAGTGATTATTCCCCATCTAAACCCACGCCCAAGACTCTTCGAGTGGAGGGAAGTTCCGATAGTTCCGCTTCCCACAAAGACTAATATGCGGATAGCCTCATGGAACATTCAAGGTTTAGGGGGGCCTCATTGCTTTCCAAGACGAGGGATCCTCAGAGGCGAGCTTCACAGAGCTATAGTTAGGGGATCCATTGACACTCTCTTCCTCCAAGAGCACCACCTCTCTAAGGGGCATACCCGCCACTGCGGGGAGATTTTACCAAGCAGGAGCCACACTTTTTGGTCCCCCTCTTTTAGCCCCTCCGGGACGCAAGGAGGAGTTTGTATTTCTATCAATGAGGAGCTCTTATCGACAGACACGCTCAAGTATCAGAGTCTGGGGGCAAGCACAGTGGGTCACCGTTGCAATTGGAGAGGATTGCGTGGGCTTTCTCAACGTCTATGCTCCGAACGTCACACCAAGTGGAGCCATATTCTGGAGCATAGTTTGTCAAGCCCTTCCTCAAGCTAACTTTTGGTGCATGGGGGGAGACTTCACCAATTCCCCGGTGAGCGCTCTCCCTGGGCCCCCCAAGATCTTGGGGCTGCCATTGGATTACAGTTTCTTCCAATGTTTCCGGGTGGAAGGGGAAAATCTTTTTGAGCAGACGGTAGCGCCCATTCGGATATGTGTGGTGTTCCATCACTCCATACCTTCTACGCAAAGAGTGGCGCGATGATCTTTTCTATGCTTTCTTCGGGCTGAGGTGAGGATGGCTCTGCCTCTTCTAGAGATATACCCACTACATCTAGTAGGAGTACAAAGATGGGTGGCAGAGGAGTTGCCCATGATCCTTAAATATGAGCATTCTTGTATTGTTGTGATTTGGAGATTGTAGTGCTTTTGGTACCTTCAGACCCATACTGTCTTCTTTGTATTGTTCTGTTGGTGTCATTGGTAATGTATCTTCCTCATGCAGGTTTCTAGTTTCTTTGCCATCTCCTTTCATGGAACTATCTTTATCATTCAAACTTTGACTGCCAGGGTATCCAGAAGTGAGTTTTTGTACTTCATGCCTTGATCTCCAGTGTGGTGAGAAAAATGGTTTGCGGATAGCCTCATGGAACATTCAAGGTTTAGGGGGGCCTCAGTGCTTTCCAAGACGAGGGATCCTCAGAGCTTCACAGAGCTATAGTTAGGGGATCCATTGACACACTCTTCCTCCAAGAGCACCACCTCTCTAAGGGGCGTACCCGCCACTGCGGGGAGATTTTACCAGGCAGGAGCCACACTTTTTGGTCCCCCTCTTTTAGCCCCTCCGGGACGCAAGGAGGAGTTTGTATTTCTGTCAATGAGGAGCTCTTATCGACAGTGACAAGCTCAAGTATCAGAGTCTGGGGGCAAGCACAGTGGGTCACCGTTGCAATTGGAGAGGCTTGTGTGGGCTTCCTCAACGTCTATGCTCCGAACGTCACACCAAGTGGAGCCATATTCTGGAGCATAGTTTGTCAGGCCCTTCCTCAAGCTAACTTTTGGTGCATGGGGGGAGACTTCACCAAGAATGAGGTAGCAGAGGACATACTCGGAAGAGCCACGGCCACAATCTCAAGCGTCGAGTGCTTTGCATGGGAGGAGTTGATCCTGGCACTCAAGGGACAAGATCCCTGGCATCTTCAAGAGTTTGGGCGCAACCCCAGGAGCCTGTGCTTCTCGTGGTCTAATCGAAGGAGCAATGGCCCCAACCTCTCTCGACTTGACAGATTTTATGTGGATGAGTGGGCTTGCAACTGTGGGGGCATGATCAGCAGCTTGGCAGGCACTATTTTTTCAGATCACCTTCCGGTTATTCTAACATTAGAGGACCCCTAGAGGCAGGCCAAGCACACGAGCTCTAGGATTCCAGACAGCCTTATTCAAGACCTTGAGATATGCAGCAGGATAGAGCAGATTGGGGCGGGATTGGATTTTATTTCAGGCTGTGTTGCATGCACCTTGGATGTGGGCCTTGGTGAGATCAACAGTTTTTTGCAGGAAGTAGCTCAGAGGAAATTGGAGGGATTCCGTGAGCAGCAGAGGAGTCTAAGGAGGGGTCTAGCTTCTCTTCAGCAACTTCACGAGAGTTCCATCGATAGCCCTTGGATTGAGAGTAAGCTTGCTACCGCCTGTACGGAGATCTGATCCATTGAAGAGAGGAGGGTGGAGTATAGATACCATGTCAGAAATTCCTTTTGGACCCAGCCTGGTGACAGAGCTATGGGAGACTTCTTTGAGATAGCAGGTCCCCACAGGAGGAGAGATGGTATTCATAGCTTGCGTTGACAGGATGGAGACATTGTTTCTGACCCCCCTCCATGTGAGAGGCATCGCCATTGATTTTTTTTTCTCTCTCCTCACGGGTGCCCCATTATCCCCACAGCTGATGGATGCGCAAGAGAGGGTCTAGCGGCATACGAGAGAGGTGGTTCCGCTCGCTCTTCGGTACTTCTAATTGGCTCCCTTCACTGCAGAGGAGCCAGCGGATGTATTGACTACTCTTCCTAGGGGCAAATGCCCGGGGGCAGACGGGCTCCCAATTTCTTTCTTCCTTCGCCACTCGGATCTCATGGAAGGCGGCCTTCAAGCAGTCTTCGATGAGATTATGATCACAGGAGCCATGCCAGAGAGGCTTTCAAAGGGTCTGATACACTTGATTCCTAAAGAGGGAGGGTGTGACAGATTGGAGATTGGCCAGTGGAGACCCATCATCCTTCTAGAGACCGCCTACAAAATCTTGGCCAAGGCCATCAGTCGAAGACTTCAGCCTTTCCTCCCTGACTTGATCCATGACACTTTAGACACGTTTTGTTCAAGATCAGAGCATTCTGGACAGCATCTTCACCGTCTGGGAGGCGACAGCTTCAGCCAGAATGCAGAAGGAGGACCTCATAGTGCTACTCCTAGACTTTGAGAAAGCTTATGATCGGTTGGATTGGAGCTTTCTAGAGGGCACGATGAGCCGGATGGGGTTCCCCATGGAGTGGATTCGTGGGGTTTCAAGACTTTACTCAGCCTCTCACAGCCAAGTTCTCATTCAGGGAGCCAATGGCAACAGATTCTCCCTTTCCCGCTCGGTATGGCAGGGCTATCCTCTCGCACCTTACCTTTTCCTATTCGGCGCCGACGCCATGAATAGTTTTCTCTCACCCCAGAAGACCGGGTTTCAAGGATTGCGTCCCCCCCTCCGTACTCACGAGGAGCTGCTGGACTCAGAGTTTGCACATGACATAGTAGCTTACCTTTCAAGAGATGTGAGGAATCTCCAGAGATTCGCGGAGGCGATCAAGATCTTTTGTCACGCATCAGAAGCACAGATCAACTGGCACAAGTCGTAAGGTTTTTGGGTAGGCTCTACACCCGCACCAACTTGGCGTCCAATTGAGGGTTTCCAATGGATTTTGAGGGGCACTCTAGTTCGCTATCTTGGATGCCAAGTGGTCATTGACATCTCTTCGGAGCAGCAGCTCACCCCTCTTCTTCTAAGTATTCGGAGAAAGTGTTTATACTCGAGTTCTGCGAGGCTCTGGTCGAGCATATACTCACACAATGCCCTTCGTACTGAGTTTCTGTCAAACCTCCGGAGATGCAGGGCAGACTCAGCCATAATGAAGCCTAGCACTAAGGGAAGTAGAAAATAGAAAGAATTAGTACAGCAAATAAGTAGTTGATAGGGCAAATGCACCGCTAAAGATAGAAAGAAAAAGCACAATATCAACTAGCTTAGACATGTTGTCCAAGTATAGTATGATAGGCTATAAGCCTATTTCAGTGCCATTAGAGAGAATACTAAGTGTCGTAGATACATGTGGGCTTTTGGAGAACCCCACTATATGCAGGTGCATATTGGGTAGCTTGATCTACATCACGATTACTAGGCCATATTTGAGCTATGTTGTTAGACTTAAGAGTTAGTTTATACAGGCACACTTCGTTATAGCTAGATAGATTCTTAGATACATAAAGTCCACTATTGATTGTGGACTTTTCTATGAGGTTGCTAGACAGATATAGCAACATGGGTATACAGATGATTAGGCTAGTAGTGTCTACCAACAGCTTTATGTTTACTTTTGGGAGTAGTGTTGTGAGTTGGGGATAAAAGAAACAACCACATCGACAGTTTCCTTATGGAGTATAGAGATATAGGGACACTACTATGGCAATTTATAAGGTAGCTTAGTTTCATAAGCTACATGGTGATATGGGTGAGCCCATAGATAAAGACAATCATTTATTTGACAACATGAGTAGCATACAGTTGGCTAGTAACAGTCTATCATGCTAAGACAAAGGACATTGAGGTGTATTGTCATTTTATTTGGCCACAACTAAAGATCCATCACCTCTTGGATCCAATGCACATCTTTAAGAATGTTGCCTCCAACATTTGGGATCACTTGATTGGTGCATGGGATACACTTGGGATGCGAGAAGACATCGGATTGCTTGATCAACTCCCTGACACATGGCCGGTGGTGAGGGCAAATGGAAAGGTGGTCTTACTAAAGACACCTCAAGGAGAGGAGAAGAGGGTGAAAGATCAAATTGTATCTTTTTGCACACCCGCGGGCTTCATGCATTCGTTGAAGGGTTCCTTCTCAAAGACAAAGAAGCAAGGATCTCCCCAATTAAACGGGCTAAAGACCCATGATTGACACAAAGTCTGTTGGGCAAGCTGATTGTTAGAGTACCCCTTCCCAGCCTTGGTAGGACTTCCTCTTGGCCCAGATTTCAGCAAGCACCCCGAGTTTAAGGAGCCCTTGGCTGCAGAGTACCGAATGGATCTTGACACAGATGCGGGCCCGCGGTTTTAGCCCAGCTTTTGAGGACAAATTTGCAGCCAATTTACTTCGAGCTTGGGATCACCTCAGTCTCTGGCCCTTAGGCAGATTGCTCCGGTAGCCTCAGAGGAGCAGCTTCGGCAACCACTCGTCTGGAACCCCCTAATCTGTTTACCCAGCACAGCAACCACATGTTGGGGGCTGACCTCATGTATCATGGAGCGCATTGGGCATAGGACCTGCCAGGTCCCTTGGAGATTGGATTGCACACGCGCATTTACCCCCAAAGGTGCAGGAGAGAGGCCTAACAGGGATCCAGGGTAGAGACAGGCTCAGCATCGACATCGACTCTACTATTCCTCAAGAGTGGCTGACTCCTATCCCAAACCGGACTCCCCCAAGTGTGGTTAGGCGTGTTTACCAGGCATGATATTCTTGTAGCAGTCCATGGAGCGGATAAGGGCAGTGGTTTGCTCACTTTTTCTATTGGATCCCATTGCAGATTAGAGAGATCCGAGCCCCCCTTGGAGGAATTCAGTGGCTGCACCTTACAGAGAGTGATTGGATTTTGGGCACGGGAGTGGCACATAGACCCACCACCGGCCAAGGTGGCCAGGGAGATTTTGGCGGCTATGGATATGGGAGTGCGGACCTCTCACGCGCCTCCAGTGGGACTGTCACGATTGTGACGTATGTATGTATCAGATTCTCTCTTCAGTGCTGATTCCTGTTATACAGATGCAAAGAGTAACCAGCCAAAGGGAACCCCTACCCTCGGCTGGTTGCGACTCTTCACCAAAGGATGTACCTCTTCATCGAATAGCCACATCCCTTCGACGAATGGTTGTATCCCTTGATGAATGGTTGTGCCTTTACATCGAATAGACACATCCCTTAGCCTAAAGTTGTATCCTTTCGTCTAAGGTCATGTCCTTTCGTCAAAGGACATGCCTCTTCAAATGTGTCTCTTCATCTCCTATATAAGAGACCTATTGTACTCAATTTAATACAACAAGTCAATTCAATCTTCTCTCAAGTGTTCTCCTGAAGGTTCTTGTTCTAAGTTAAGTACTTAAGTAGTAATTAGTACACAATATGAGGGATTAACAACATAATCCCCACAGTGGTATCAGAGCAAATTTTTTCCTGCCCGTGGGTTGTGAAGCCCTCACCCTCTCCGCGGCACTCCCTCATCCACCCCTCCTCTCGGTGTTGTATGGAAGAAGCGGAGCGATGGTGGACTTGGCGTAAATCCTTGCTCATAGTGATGTAAAAAAAAAACAAAAAGGTTTCACACCCATACACACGCATCGTGTGTATTGCAGAGAGGGAACTCTTGCTGCTTACCTGTACTCCATATACCAGGGCCTTTGTTGTGGGTGTGCCCGCCCTTATGAGGTGTTTTCCCATTTTTCCCCACTCTCCGCATTTTTCCCCTATTTTTTTCCATTTTTCTGAGGCTTGGGAGGGCTGCCAGATGATGCCAGGAGCACCCCAGTGCTGGCCGACTGGATGTTCATCAGTCGTGGGCTTCAGGGCTGCTGGCCGACTGGTTTTCATCAGTCGTGGGCATCTGTATGCTGGCCGACTGCATTTATGCAATCGTGGGACCTTTTCATCAGTCATGGGCATTCTTTCTGCTGGCCGACTGCGGGATGTATATATAGGACCCCAGCCCCCATACCTTATTTGTATCATTTCTCGGGATCTTCTTGTGTATATAGAGCAGACTTACACGCCTACATCTCTCTCTCTCTTGTGCTGTTTTTCTGCCTGCGTTTTTGCTCTTGTGTTCCCAGATTTGGTCATCATCTCCGCTACATATTCTGACATGGTATCAGAGCCCTAGGCTCTAGATAGGTCTTGGGATTTGTGTGAGCAAGAGGGGGACTGTTTTTGTGGCTGATTGGTGGACTGTTTTGGGCTGATCGGGAAGAGGAGAAGCAAGAGGAAGGCGGGCTGAGTTGCTGGATAGCCATTTGCAGGTTTTATTCCTTCTTTGTTCCCTCCCACCCACCGACCCTTTTCAGGTTACATCCCCGCAATGGCAGATCTGTTTGAGATGGCTGAGAGACATGTGAAGATCCCGACACTCCCCATGTTTCCGGTGGACCGTCAGTTGGACGGGAGCAACTACGGCATATGGAAGGTGATGATGGACTCTGTTTTGGAGTCTTACGACCTCGCCGATTTCGTCGTTGTTGGTGTTCCACGGCCGGAAGTAGAGGAAGGGGAGTTACCGTCGATCCGGAAGGACCGGGAGGCCCAGACACAGATGTGGGATCGTGTCAACGCCAGGGTCCGTTCGTTTATTTTCCTCAACTGCACACCACAGGTAATCAATCATGTAAAGCACATGACGCTGGCCAGAGGTATATGGCAGCATTTGGCCTCACTTTACAACAGGGTATCGCCCATGAAGAGGATTTCCTTGGAAGTACAGATGCGGGTTATGAGCCCTGCAAAGTCGTCGACGATGCGGGAGCATATTAACAAGCTGCACGCTCTTCAGCAGGAAGTTCTTCAGGCTGGGAAGGAGATATCGTCAGAGGACATGGCCATCACGTTGCTGTCACATTTGCCCTCTTCGTACTCAGCATTTTACTCGTCTTTGATTACCAGTGGCAGGCTCAGCACCATCACGTGGGAGGAGCTTGTGCCCATGGTCCTGGACCAGGAGGAACGATTCACGAACCCTCCTCAGGGTGGAGGTTCGGAGGCCTTTACTGGCCAACGCGGTCGAAAGGCCGTAACTCGGGCAAAGGGAAGGCTTCATCGGAGAAGTCTTCCGAGAAGAAGTCCGACGCTGACCGCGAGAAACTGAAGGCAGAGAGGACCTGTAATGATTGTGGCGAGAAAGGCCACTATTGGAGGCAATGTCCCAAGCGGAAGACCGAGAAGGGTGAAGATTCCTCAGCGGCAATCATGAAGACTCCGGCTTTTGTGCACCTGGAGGTGATGGACACCGATGCTTCATTTTCTTCAGGCAGGGAGGAGATTGGAGGACTCTCCACAACGGATACTCGGGAGTGGATTCTCGATAGTGGTGCTTCCACGCACATGACTCCTTCCCGTTCCGGTTTACAGGATCTCTGCAGGCTTTCTGGTCATATTCTTATTGGGATACGTCCACTATCCCAATTCACAGTGAGGGCAAGATGGAGATAGTTCCCGATGGCAGAGGGGGGAAGCATTCCTCCCAGGTGTTGTATGTTCCGGCACTTGGTTTTCACTGTTGTCAGTGCATCAGGTTTGCAAGACTGGCGTACGGGTGGAGTTTGATGAGCATTTTGTTGCTCTCCGGGACAAAGCAACAGGCCAGGTGGTTTGGGAAGGCGGAGTGGAGAATGGAGTTTACAGGCTTTCAGCACTCTCTCTCCCAGGTCCTCAGGATTGTGATGAGTGGCAGTCTGGTAATGGCTACTCAAGTGTGGATACGCTGCAGGTACAGGCTTTCCGGGACCAGATGGTGGATAGCGTACCAGTAGATGGCAGTAGTTGGCAGGAACTTTCCAGTACTAATGTTGGTAGTTCTTGTGTTCGTGAGTCAGAGGAAGCTGAACAGGTCACTTATGCTCTGATGTCTCGTAGTGTTCGGGACATAGAACTTCCAGTTGTTGAGGATGTTCTTTCCACGGGGACCTTTCGGAAAGCCAGGCAGGTGACAGGTGCTTACTTGCAGAAGGAGGTGGTTTCTCCAGGCTTTGTGGTTCCGGATTCGGAGGGGGTGGTTGATAGGTTTCATCAGGTTTCCAGGACTTGCTTGTGCACCGTAACAGGTGTTGATCCTTGTGAGTAGTGTGATGTCTCTTTGACTCAGAAGCTGTATGGTTCATTGATCTGGTTGATGTACACCAGATTGGACGGGAGCTTCCTGTTGAGGCGGTTGAGCTCATGGTTGCAGATGTCTCTTTGTGAGGCAGGATTGCGTTTCCTGTGGTTTCTGCGGCATGCGAAGGATCATGGACTCTTGTACACAGGAGGGGGATTGTTGGATGGAGTCCGACTCCACGGTTGGAGTGACTCGGTTTGGGGAGGAGATCCGGACACGAGGGGATCTACTTCAGGCCCAGGAGCAGTTTTACGGAGCAGGAGGAGGTTACATTGCAGGTTTGGGCTTCCATTGGAGGAACCCATGGTCATCCAGAGGCACTTTGTTCGTGAACAGATCGTTGCTGATGACATCTTGCTAGAGTTCTATTCGACGGAGGACAGTACGGTGGACCTCTTCACGAAGTCGCTCTCTCAGGACTTGCTCAGGCAGCACCCCAGCTCCCAGTAGTTGGTGTCATAGCCAGGAGCTGAGAGGGGGTGTTAGAAGTCATCTCCTGTCTAGATTTATCACCAGGGCCTTTGTTGTGGGTGTGCCCGCCCTTATGAGGTGTTTTTCCATTTTTCTCCACTCTCCGCATTTTTCCCCTATTTTTTCCCATTTTTCTGAGGCTTGGGAGGGCTGCCAGATGATGCCAGGAGCACCCCAGTGCTGGCCGACTGGATGTTCATCAGTCGTGGGCTTCACGGCTGCTGGCCGACTGGTTTTCATCAGTCGTGGGCATCTGTATGCTAGCCGACTGCATTTATGCAGTCGTGGGACCTTTTCATCAGCCGTGGGCATTCTTTCTGCTGTGGCCGACTGCCCTCTATGGGATGTATATATAGGACCCCAGCCCCCATACTTTATTTGTATCATTTCTCGGGATCTTCTAGTGTATATAGAGCAGAGTTACACGCCTACATTTCTCTCTCTCTTGTGCTGTTTTTCTGCCTGCGTTTTTGCTCATGTTCCCAGATTTGGTCATCATCTCTGCTGCATATTTTGACACTTACTAGCGCAATCAAAATGAAGGCATTTCAACTACTCTTGAAGCCTTCTTTGGCTACCTTTTCATCACACTTGATCCATGGTGAGCCACAAAGCCTCCTCAAGCTCCCGGCAAGCAACTTCTCGGCGTACAACACCCACAACAGGTTTCTTGTCCTCAGCACAGTTCTGTGGACATGAAATACCTTCGTTTGAGCCTCTGCATGCTCGTCGCAAACATTCTCAGCATTACAACAGTTATGAGAAAGATCCATCTTTGAATCACTATCAGCAGAAGCCAAAGCAGCAATATGAAGCGTTCAGAAGATCTCCCCTTGAAGAGTCATCAATCTCTTCGAAGTGGGCTCACATAGTGGCACATATTTCCGACCCTAGTCGAGTACTCGGTTGTGAATGCCGCAACACTGGACAAGTTCCCCCTTGCGAGCCATGCCATGCTCCTCCTACTCTGGAAGCCTTAATACCCGCTAATAAAGCTGAAGATTCAAGAGGTTCTGGTTCATGTGTGGCATCCCAAATGCACACAACTTCTTTGGCTGTGGTCCAGGCAAAAACAAAAGCCTTGTCATCACCCTTGCAGAATGCAGTCTTTGTCTTTTACACAATAACCGATGCAGTTGCAATGGTGAATGAAGATTCTTCAAGTCTGAAGGCTCCAGTTCCTACCTTGAATGGCACAACAATAATGCCATGACATGGGATCTAGCAGCTAGAGCTTTGGATGTGGAAGCAATTCAATCGTTTTCCTTCTTCCAGAGTCTCAACAACTACCCCTGGGTTTTATTTTAAATGGGAGGGAATGTCACGATTGTGACGTATGTATGTATCAGATTCTCTCTTCAGTGCTGATTCCTGTTTTGCAGATGCAAAGAGTAACCAACCAAAGGGAACCCCTACCCTCGACTGGTTGCGACTCTTCGCCAAAGGATGTACCTCTTCATCGAATAGCCACATCCCTTCGACGAATGGTTGTATCCCTTGATGAATGGTTGTGCCTCTACATCGAATAGACACATCCCTTAGCCTAAAGTTGTATCCTTTCGTCTAAGGTCGTGTCCTTTCATCAAAGGACATGCCTCTTCAAATGTGTCTCTTCATCTCCTATATAAGAGACCTATTGTACTCAGTTTAATACAACAAGTCAATTCAATCTTCTCTCAAGTGTTCTCCTGAAGGTTCTTGTTTTAAGTTAAGTACTTAAGTAGTAATTAGTACACAATATGAGGGATTAACAACATAATCCTCACATGGACCCAGGCACGTAGACCTTGCATGATCCTGCTAATCGGGAGGAGACTCTGGATACCCCTTCTTTGCATATGAAGCCCGGCTAAGCTGCAAGATCCAGATGCCAGAGAAATGATGGCACCCCGCCAGCAACAGTACATTGGCAGTCACAAGGCCTCTCACAGCCCTTCAGATTTTTGGAAGAGGCTATGGGACAGTTTTTGACCTTGAAAGATCACCCTCTTTCTGTGGTGGTACACAGGAGCTTGGCGTGGGCACGTGGTTGGCCATTGGAGGTTGACCAGCAGCTTCCACGAGGTGCGGTCACCCTCACGAGTCTCAACGACATTGTCTTTGGGATTGCCTGAGGGTTGAGCATGTTTGGCAGCGGATTCTCCGCATCTTCACGATGGATAGGACCTCGACCCAGATCATTACTTGGGGCACCGTCGCTTGGGCCATAGATGCTGAGGTTGTCACCTCCGCATTTCGGCAGTACTAGTCCCAGCCCCATCTAGAGACTAGTGGAGACCAGGCTCATGTCAAAGATGGGAGATTTGCAGTAGCATTGCAGCCTAGCACATACGGCGAGCTAGATGCACAGCAAAGCCATCGAGGGTACCCACTCTCCGCCTGCGGAGTCCATCAGGAGCATTTGGTTCAACATCATTCATACCCTCTGCGGTCAGTGTGGGAAGTTGCAAGGTGGCTCTGATCGCATACGGAAGCGGTGGGAAGCTTTCTTGAGGCTCTGGCAACGTGGCCCTTTTCTCACGGCGGATAGAGGAGGTGATCCCATTTGGCATTACAGACCACCCGTGTGGTTATTCCCCCCACCCCCCAAATCTGATGTAGACATTCTGGGCCTGACGACATCCTTTCTTAGGCTGAAGAGGGAGCACATTGTGTGGACTAGTGATATACAAATTGGGTTGGAGATATGGACATCTGGTGGTTCATTTTCTGGATTTTGCTTGACTTCTGGATCGGGAGCAGTTTCTTGGAGTAAGTGGCAGAGGCCGGAGCAAATCAACTTCTCGACTTGCTTTGGAGGTTTCCTTTTCCAGCTCCTTGGACCAGTTTCTCTCCCAAGATATGAGAGGGGGTGTTTGCATTATTCATCTCCTGGTAGTGTGCCCAAGTTGAGTGTCAGGGGTGCCCAGATTTATCCTGGGCACCAGCACCATATTTTCCCTCTATTCAAGGCCCTTGGTTGTAGGGGTGGCCACCCATCGGCCAGCTCCTGTAGGGGCTATAAAAGCCAGATTCTTATTTCATTAGTACTCACCTTGACAGGGGCTTCCAGGCTCGGGTCCTCCCTTACGGGAGTAGTTGTTCATCATGCCCTCACCTACGGGGACCACCCCTGGCACAGGGTTGTTTGTATCATTGCTTCTTCATCATCATGCAAGCCTAATTTGACATAAGCTAAAAGGGTCAAGTTCCACATTTTTGGGTCCTCTGCAGTAGGCCGATAGGCCTACCTGCTGTAAAGGGGGAGAATTTCCCTATAAGAGGAGTCTATTCCTCCTAATTGAGAGAGACTTCAGTTTTCTGCTTTATTTCGGACTGATTTGCACAAAAAGCTCTATGAGGAGGGGGTAGGCAATGACTGCGCCATGCACCATGCGTGCATGCATGTGTTGAATATTTCATTGCTGTCTAAACAAACCAGTGCATCAAAATCTTGCTGAAAAATAAATGCTTCTGCCAAAGTACCTGACAAGTGGGCTAACTACTACTCTAAGGTCCAAATCTACACATTCTTAAGAGCTTTTGGGGAAACAGCCAAGGAAGAGGAAACCTGTCTTGAAGAGCAGCATAGCCAGCACGAAAGAGCAAAAATTACATTTACAAGCATTTCAAACCACGCTCTTCAGACCTTCATAGAGTATTAGTAGTTTATATGCTTGGTTGTTAGGTAAAACCAACAGTGTAGTCAGTTCATGTAATCACTGCAAAAGGGAAATATCAATTATTATCTACTGGAGTCAGAATGGCGCGTATATACTTACTTGAGGTAATAAGGAAAATTCTCAAAAGAATCACCAATCTTATCCCAGTTTGTTAGCATCTTCTTGAATTTGGTCTTTAGAGGATTCGTTTTTCCATTCGCTTTCTTTCTGTCTTTGTCAGGCGGCTTCGCTTCAACAGGCTTGTGTTGTGCTTCCTGGGATTGAGTCACTTGATCTTTGGGATCCAACCCTTGGTCTGTGCCCATTGAGCTCAGAACTTGCCCAGATTCTTGTGACCTCAGTCCATGTGCACTTTCTGGCTCTGAAGGTACTTCACAAGACACCTGAGCTGCCTCTGATTTTTTGGACTCATCATTCTCATCTCTACCCTCTTCTGCACTTGCTAAGGACGAGCTTTTCTTGTCCATCTCTTTCCTCTCATCACAACTTCCACTAAAATACCTGTGAGTTTGATTCGAAAGCTGACCATCCTTTGATGTGTCAGAGTACTTCGAGAAAGCATTCCCTTGTAATTGCAGACAAGTTAAAGAAAAACTGTAGGGCACCTTACAGGTTGACCAAGGCCTTCCAATATTAAAAGGGTCTGATTTTTTTCCGAATTTAATTAGCTCTTCTCTACAAAGTGGTCTGTGTCTGCCATGCTGCCCACACCTTGCAGCACCAAAACTGCTGCGTTTTAAAAGGCTTGGAGTGGACCTGGCAGACCTGTACATTTTGCACACCTCAAAAGTTCTCTACCGAAGCACTTGAAAGAACCATAACCCCAGCAGGAATGCTCACGTGCTCTTATTTGAGATGCCTGTTCACAAAGCCAGATCAAGGTGATTGAGTGTACCAGATTGCAAAAGTTTAATATAGCAGTCTTATGTAACATGAATTACAAACA
Organism: Cibotium barometz; assembly: GCF_041138505.1. Lineage (NCBI taxonomy): Eukaryota > Viridiplantae > Streptophyta > Polypodiopsida > Cyatheales > Cibotiaceae > Cibotium > Cibotium barometz. Next base: position 7,065,632 of record NC_141078.1, read on the forward strand.
AAATTTCTTCCTTCAAAAAACTCAAAACAAATTGAGATATTTAAATAAGTTCCCTACAATGCAATTACATAACCCATAAATGTTGGGTTAGGCTTAAGCCTAATGTGCAAGGAATGGGGGCAGAAAACAAGAAAGAGAGAAAGGTATAAGTACTTGCACATATATTCACACAATTATATAAAAAGAGAAAAAGTTGATTTTCATGATTCTTTTAAAAAAAAAAGATTTCATCGTGAACTTTTTGACCTTTGGGGTCCTTTTTTCAAAAACCTTTCAAATTCCGGAGTTACTTGTCTTTTCATTTTCCGCAACCCTTGGCTGTCCACATTCCAAGGTGACTATTCGGGTTCCAAAAATTTTGTCCGTTCGTATTCTCGTGTGTTCGGGGTACAATTAAATGTCTGAAAAATTCGACAAAGGTTTTTCCAATTTTTCAAATATCTGGGTTTATCGTCCCGCATGAGGAGTGCCGTTCAGGTGCTCGTGACCGTTCGATTTCCTATAAAAATCTAAATTTTTCTTAAAAAATTAAAATTTTCATTAAATTAGAGATTTTAATTAGATTTAAGGATTGTCGAGCGGAATGAAAAATTTTGCCATCGATGGGATTCTCGGGGTAATTATTTTTATAATCACCAAACTTAGGAAAATTTCTAAAAATTATTTTAGAAATCCTAAAAATTGATATTTTGGCAAATTTTTGAAAAATATAGATTTGGAGTGCCATAATAAGATAGAATTTGGTGGAGTTCAAAATTAGTAAATTTTGAGGGCCTATAAAAATAGGAAAAAATCATGAGAATTCTTTTTTCTCAAGAATTTAATATTTTCAGGGGTTATTTAGTGTTGAAGTACATTTTCACGTATTGACATTAGATAGATGCGGGTTATTCGCCTATAATTAATGCGAGGGTGGCTGGTATTTGTAGTTATTTCCGTTTGGATTAAGTCTAGACGATGTTTTCATGACTTTTACTGTTGTTTAGCCACTAAATGCTAATCAATAGAAAAATATTTATGTTTTTGTTGAAACCATTCCATCCTTGAAATGATGTCTACATGGCCCAAGCTCATTACATGAAAATCAAGTCTTTCTCAGTACAACTAGATGTCTAACGGTATCTTTAACACCTTCTTGTCCTAGAATTAGACTTGTCCTCTAGCCATCCTGACCTTATACATGTTATCATTCTATGTGGTTTTCAGTTTCATCTTTTGTACCACAATGTTGTCAATAAAATTGTGAGTACTACCGGGATCAAACAATATATGAACATGAAGTCCATTTATTGTTTTATAAACACAAAATAATTGGTTTGGACCAAAAACATCTTTACTGAAAGTACAACTGGACCTTGGCTTCCTTCAAGATGCGTAATATTGACTTTAGAAAATTTACCTTGAAGTTTTGTTATGTGCACAAATTTCTTTAGTATAAACTTCTTTGGTGCCGCCTTTTGCCCAGGCACCAAAGGTGTTGTAACTCCATTCAAAGAATAAAATTTCTTTGTGTGTCCCTTTTCTTTGCATTTGAAACATGTGAGATTATCCTTACAACTTTCGGCTTCTTACTAGTGTTGTCAGATTTTTTTGGTTTTGGTGAAAAAACCATTTTTCTTTTTTTGTCCACTCTTTGAAAAAGTGAACATGGATTTCTTTTCATCAGACAATGGTTTTGAAGTGTTGGTGCCGACCATTGTCTTATGAAAAACCTGAGTTGCTTGAATAGCATCCTCAACCGATTTGACTTTGCATTTTTTTTAAACCTCATACTGATAGTCATGAGCTAGACCATTGATGAAAATCCCACATAAGGTACGATCATCTAACTTGGCTTGGGCAACCAATTGTCTAAATTTTTGCATATAATTGTCAAATGACTGATTCCCCATGCTATTTTTAACAAGCTTGGCAATTATCTCGAATTCATCCTCTGGTTGGACAAACTCTTTTTTGAAAGCTTCTTAGAATTTCTACCAAGTGGTAGGAATGGAATCTTTTTTGAGATCTTTCCACCAAGGCAATGCCTTCCCTTTCAATAATCCCTACACCATTTGTAGCTTTTACGCATCGATAAATGGATGAAAAGCAAAGTGCATAGTTCACCTATTAAGCCAGGCATCTACACATTCTTGAGTCTTCTGCTTTTTCTCACCGTTGTACACCCTGGTGCAAATGACGGAGCAACTAATTTGGTAGGAGTAGGAGGCGCCGCCAAAAGAGCCTTTTGCAGAGTCAAGATCTACATCTTCAGTGACTCTATATCGTCGTGGCATTTAGCAATAGTTGTTTCCAGATGCTTTGTCACTTCTATAAATTCACTCTTTCCAACACTCTCCTCTTTTTCAACTTGGAATTTAAGATCTTTGCTTCATGAGTCGGGATGATCACACATCTCATCGACATTATCATTGATCGAGAAATTAATGTGAGCCATGGTAATAAGGTTCTCAAAAAATCATGATTCACTCGAACCAACTTCACTTGACCATCCTTGATTAAAATGATCTAGCAAATTAATTCACTATAATTGACTAAATGTTGACCCAAGTTCAGGATTCTATCAGGAGTGCTCAAGATAGAGCACAGTTTTATGCTGATAGGGAACGCTCACCTCGATCTTTTGAGCCAAGAGCTTTGGTTTATTTGAAAGCTCCTGAAGATTCTCAGACTTTTTTAACAGGAAAGTGCTCAAAATTATCTCCCAAATATTGTGGTCCATTCTGAGTGATACGTCGGATTGGAATGGTTGCATATGAGCTAAAACTACCTCCACATGTCAGAGTTCATCTAGTCTTTCATGTCAGCAAACTGAAAGAGAAGCTGGGAGGTGAGGATAATATAGTTACTCCTCAAGAACTCAGTGAAGTCGAGAATTTTTCCCATGTTCCACATGAACCTGAAAAGGTACTTGAATTCAAGGAAAGGAAACTTCGTAATTGCTTAATTCTTGAGGTTAAAATTTAGTGGAAAGACAGGGAAATCAAGGATTCGACTTGGGAGTCAATTGAGAGTGTTCATCGTCACAGGTTTCCTTCTTTTCATTGCAAGAGTGCAATATTTTGAGAGAGAGGAAGTAAGTTATGTGCACATCATGTGCATATACTAGGAGGCTAACCCACCTTAGGCATGTGAGCATGGGAGCATGGGAACATGCTTTAGTGGGACTAGGGTTAGGCCTAACCTTGGGTTTAGGTTAGGGTCAGGCAACCAAGGGTCACACATGGAAATGGAAGGTCAAGAGTCACTTTGGAAACGGAGAGTCAAGATTCACTTGAGAGCTCTCCTATATAATTAGGGCATGGGGCACTCTCGGGGGTTCTCTTGTGTAGAGCATTGTATCTACTCTCTTGCCATTTCATGCTAGAGCTATGTGCTGTTGGATTGAAGGCATACTTCTTGGTGGTATGGGTCACCAAGGTTAGGTATGTGGTTCTTCATTATATTTATGTATGCACCCTTGGGCTCGGGGGTAGTCGGGTGGATAAGTATATGCCTGGATTATGTATGTTTATGCATAGTGATTAGCTAGAGAGATCTTTAGGGTTTTAACAACAACAATGTTACCTCTTCCCTCTTCTTTGATCACTACCCTCCCAGCCACTCTAATGACTTCAGTTGTGTTGACTCAGTTATCCTCTATGGTCAGCACTGACCTCCAATGTCTTTGATCTATCACCTAACACCCTCTCTTGACCACAGTTGACTGTTAGTTGGCCGTACACACCCCCAGCGACACATAAATGCTTAGATCCTGCCTCCAAAGCCTTCTCTTTGTATCCTATCCATAATCTGCTCTTCAAAATCCCAAGGTTTCCTCCCCCGTCCTCCGATAGCCTCACAAATAGATCTTAAAACCTTTCAAATGTAGGCAACTACCCTCAGCAGACCTCTGTCTGACAATATACTCTCTTGGCTCCCCCCAGACAAGTCAGAGCACATACTGTCACCTGTCTTCGAATTCAGATGGCTCTCCCAATCCAAATTTGATTCTCCAAAGTCCTCTGTGACTCTCTGGTGTCCGCAGACTTAATATCCACACTCCCAAGGCCTTCCGGATGGCCCTGCTGACCCTCTTCTAATTGTCTTGTGCCCTTCCTCCTGTCCTCTTCTTCCGAATTCTGCTATACAGAGCTGTTCTGCCTTCGAAGTCAACAACAATTCAGACACTTCTGAAAGTGTCCTCTAACAGCTATAACTCCTCAGAGACTTCTCAACTAGGCAAGATATCACCTCCCAGGTTCTCTGCTGATTGCTACCAGCTCACAGCTGCCTCCGAATGGGTAGAATCTACCAAAATAATCAAGCTGACCTTGCTGACACAGATTCTAACTCCTTTGAGTAAGTTGACTCCACATGGACCTTGAATCACTTAAACAACACCAGCTCCAAGCCTCATAAGCAATCAGCTGACCTACGGTGTCAGATTGCTCCCTCAGAAACACTATAAAATAACAAGCTTTCTGTCTGCTATCCTAAGACAATCGAGAACTATCAGTTGACGTACAAAATCACTTCCCCTCAACTAGTCCTAGTTAGAATAGCATCTCTATAAATACCACCTGCTGTGATCATTCAGATGCCTGGATGCCCTAACTTAGGCTAACTATCTCAAGTCTAACTCAACCAGAGTTAACTCTCACCTGCAACCTTAGCACCAAAAGAACTCCATCCATACAACATAGAATTGAACCAAAACACATAAGAAAACCTTGATATCACACAATTTGATCCTTTGGATATTCAAAGAAAACTGTGTAACATGTAATGATCCGTAATCTTGAATAGATGAAGGTAACAAATAGTAGATCAAAAGAAACTCTCTCAAATGACCACAAGCAAATCCAAACATGTATTCTCAAACACCCACAAGATCATCATTCAATTGCAAAAATTGTCTACATGCTTCACTGGCTGGTACAACATGGATAGCTTAAGCAATTCTCAAGACTGGTCCAAGTTCTAATAGTAGTGCTCAATCACTGGGAGGTTATGGGACACCATTCACCACAAAGAACCCTCTCCCATTGCTGCAACTCCATGATCCGGACACACCTTAGTCTTCTCTCACAAACCCACGTTGTTTTCAACACAAAAGAATCCCACATAACCAACTTCAAAACAAACTCATAAGACCAGAGCAAGCTCTCTTAGCACAACAAAACTCTCACATAGCTCTCTCATACCAAATCTCTCACCAAAAAACTCCATCCTCCTTTTTTTCTTCATGCGCAACAATAATACCCCTATCTCCATGCATGCTTTCACCTACTCTATCTAATTATGTCGCATAGCCACCATGCAACAAACCTAATAGTAGCAGATTACGTTGAGTTATCAATGCGCAGCTACCTATGCAAGATCCTATGCTTCCTAAGGTTTTTGATTATACCCAACATATTATTTTATTCTTCTTGGGGTTGGGATGAGCATCCTCATAGGGCATAACCCCTTGTCCATAAAAAATCCCATCAACATCCTTAAAACTATATCAATTATTCTTCATACATGCTAACTTCACTAGTGGAGCATTACTTGTGCAAAATATCACCTCGCCCAACTGAAGGCAAAGCAAAAAACTTGAACGTGAAAAGCTAGGAGTTATTCATGTTGTGGACCATAGGCTCCTAATAGAGGGTATATTTGGGTCCAAAAATTGGGATTTTGCCTGCTAAGACTACTTTACCTGAACTTGAAATCTGAGAAATAGGGAGACAAACTTGCTTAGAAGAAAATGCATCAAACTATCGGGGATCTTCCTACTAGAGGAGCATGAGGATGCCATGTTAGCACACATTAGAGTGTGACTACTTGGAGATGATTGAATTTAATCGACTCTAGTAGTGAAGAATCAATGGAAGACAATCCATTTATTAATGAAGAGCATGTGGAGGAGAAAGCTGTCATTTCTTTCACATTATTTGGTGGTTTTTTGAACATTGCCAAAGGGCTCTTTGGATACCTAACAAATGCAAAACAAGAGGCTTAATCCGTTGACATGCATCAAGCAATGAGAGAAGCTCAACTGCTTGGGCTGGTAGTAGATGAACAACACCCCTCATGACTAGAGTCACAGCAGAGAGGGAAACCTTTCCTAGGAAAAATGTGCAAATAACTTACACTCCTAGGTTTCGAGAGAAACTAAAGGTGCCTCTAGGAGCAGGGGAACCTTCTTTCCCACTACAGAGAGGAGTTAAAGGTAGAAGTGAAACTAAGGAAGGCTACAACAATGATCCAAGCCCTAAATCACAAGAAATAAGAACAGGATGCATGAAGGGTACTAGTTGAACAAAGAGCCTTTGGGAAAGTGCAAGCCCTTGAAACAAGAATACAAATGCATGTGAGAGAAGACCCTATGGCACAAGCCCAAGTTACTGTTCGAGTTGTGGCAAAGGGAATGCAAACTGTAGAGCTAATTCATGAAATACAAGAAGGGGTAAAAAATGAGTACCCTTTTGGATATGCATGAGCTAAACATGAAAAAGGCTGGACCAATTGTACACAAGGGATGACATTAACATAATGATGTTGGATCTCTACTTTCTTACCTACGTATGAAATCAATATTAATAAAGCTCCCAACGACACATGTTTTGGCATAGGCAAGGTAAGCTCTTGACTTGAGCATATTTGGTGCCTCCCCCAAGGAGTAGCTAAGGGCTTAGTTCTGATTTTTATCCATTCTAGCTATTGGGTCTACCTAGCACTACTTGAGATTGATTAGGAGGTCACATCCCAAAAAACATGCGATTTTAGAATGTTGGATATGTTAGATTTGTTGTTTTCAATCTTGTTTTTTAATTCTCGTTGTGCATTAGGTTAAAGACATTCTATTTGTAGGTTTTGGTTGGAGAAACCCTATTTGCTTGGCCACTTGCATGAGATTTAAGCCCAAGAGGCCTTGATTTGTTGCATTAAAGGCAAGGGATTGTTTAGCCTTGTGATTAGTCCAAAAACATTAGCCTTAAGCTCCAAATTGTGTGGATTGGAGTGTTGAAAATTTATTTCTTGTCCATGCATTGTTACAATTGGTAGCATTATTAGAGCACATAAAATCAACAAAAACAACCATTAAATATACAATCACTTGCATAAACTCCCTTAATTAGGACTATGAATATTAAAGACCCGCAATTAAATTCAAGAAACCATGAAAAATCAGACAAGCCCAAAATAACTCTTGGGTTTGGGACATGAGCATAGAGTCACAAAAATCAAACATGACAAGAAACCAACGAGACGTGATGTGAAACCAATGATATATGATGTGAAACTAACAAGACGTGCCATGAAAAATTAGTGAGACATCTAAGGGTAATTGCACCTAATATTGTACAAGCTAATCAACTTCAAGGTCATACCTACCCATGTCCTCCAAAGGTTTTCACATCATACAATTTATACCAGTCTCTAATCTTTTCCACTAGGTGTGAGACCATCATCTAGACATGGCATGAGTTAAGTTCATGTAAAACCCCAAAAAAAAAAGTTTCAAAATACAAGCATAAAAAATCTTTCATTTTTTGCACCTTGAGTAGTTACACATGCATCTGAATCCATTCATACCTACTTTAGGGTGTGCTAAAGACTGATTCACCAAAGAAACTCTTCTTGGTCTGGATTAATTGTTGGTGGAAAGGAAACAACAATTTGATTGACTTTAGGGTGTTAAATCACACATCCTCAAACACGCCCAACTTTTGGTCCTATTAAACAACCACTCATCAACAATAGAGTACTTCCCTGATGATAAGAAGGTAAGCTTTCTTAGAATCTACCTCAAGGGAGAATCTTTGAGAAGAAATGAACCAAATAAATGCAAATGTGGATGGTGGAGCTATGGAACCCCTGGAAACTGGAGAGATGCCATGGTCCTCCAAGCCTCGAATTCGCCAACAAGCTCAATAAATAGTGGCATTTATTTCATGCTAAGGACGCGGAATTGTCCTCTCTTTGGGCGAAGAAGCTATAGTGAGGAAGCAAGAGCACTAGTAGGACAATGATCATCAAGGTTCGCTCTAATCACAAATGCTCAAACCATATTAGATGCCACACTTTTCCAAACTATGGGGAGACCAGTACCGAGTTAGGAATACCTCCAGCGAGTAGAAGCAAAGTAGCGACAATCGAGACATGTCTCTTTTAGGGCAGGCAATCGGTCCACAAGTATACACAATGTAAGTGGGAGCACAATCCCTTAAGGAAGCCTATTTTGGATGGTTCTTCATGCGACATACAACTTCCTAGTTGTGGGGTGCTAGCCCATCATTCACATCCTCATTTCATAGTCACACCGAAGTGCTCCATCACCATGGATGTTAAGAGCCTAGATGGAGGCAAGAAGAGGGTTTCCTTCATGGTAGTTCAAACTCACAAGAGGTGGGTAGAAGGGAAGTTCATGAAAGAAAGAAGCCTATAATCGAACCTATCCATGCATGCTTTCATTAATCTATGCAAGGATTCAACAAAACACAAGCAAGCAAGAGTAGGGAGAAGAGGGGGAGGTCATAAGTATTCTATTGCAAGGGGAATGATTGTGTATCGTTTAATATCACAATTGTTTATATACAAATGGTTAGTGTCCACACTTGGCCAGCCATAACTTTAATATGGTCACCACTATTTTTAGCCTTAAACAAGTAAGCAAAGTCATTGACTTCCCCATTTTTCATTAAGCATAGAGTTGGGTAGCTTCACAAATTCAAGCGCTGTCTTAAAAAGAATGAACTTTTGTTACATGCGGGTAAGATGTTGAAGTATCTTAGGACAGGCAGGGACAACCATATTAACCGAAGTGGTTAAGGCTAAGTGCCAATCATGAATTTCTGGTTGAGCTCAAAGAAGTCAAGTGCACCTTAAGAGTCTCTTTGTGGCACCTCAACTTTCGTAGGTATAGTCTCAAGCATTTGATCTCTCCGTGGCACCTCAGCTCAAGTAGGTATAGTCTCGAGCATATATGATCTTTGATGTCTAAAATGAATCACCCCCATGACAAGGGCGCATACTTGTCCCTAAAGAGGCATTGGTATCTCATAGTAAACTTGGAATCCAAGTCTGTAATGCTCCTCCAACTCAATCTCCCCAATACTACATAGCTTGCTTACTCGTACGTCTTGGTGGATGCCCTTTTCTCTCCTTGTCTCAATTGGAAGGCAATGTGATGACACCCTCAACTTATAATGGTGCTCCTCATAGCATGGGACATGTCTATGGAGATAATTGGGCCTCTCAATAAAACCATCCACAATGACACTCAAAAAATGGTCTTTATAGGACGGAAGCTTTGAAGAAGCTCGACCAAGGATATCCACGATTGATATGTATGAAGCCTAGTCAAATGTAGACGAGTGATGTGGTTGTCTCTTGTCATGAAAGATCAAGCAAGACAGTCAAGGTTGTACATTAGAAAGCCACATACAACTAGTACATTTGAAAGCCATATGACTGAAACTAACTGGTAGTGCATGCATACAAATGACTACTATGACCTTCCTATGCCAACTATCTAGAGGACTCAAAGGCTAATCATGGGAGGCAATTTCTATGTAGTGTGTGAAGACATACTGTATTAGCCTTAAGTTCCATCAAGGTACGGACCAACTAGAAAACTATTATTAACAAGTGGTTTTGCACATTTCATAAATTTGACCTATATTTGCAAAAACACTCGAGATAAGTAGACTACTGGAAATCCACAATGTATGTTCCATTTTATTCTGAAGAGGAGGAGCTTGGAATATTAATTATCAAGAATTTAACTCACTTGAGATTAACTTCTTCAATTTTCACACCTCAACATCAATTAGCACCTTAAGGATATCAAGTCAAAAGCTCAAATCACATGCTCCTAAAACCAATAATGTAATACCAATGTAGAAGTTCACTTTGCAGCATGAAGAAAATCACACTTCAATACAGTCTGATGACAAGGAAGCGGAAATCAGGTTTAGGCTTCAAGAAGCAGCATCTTTGCCTTAAAACCATGTGAACCCTTTCTCAAATCGTAAGGTCCCTAGCTGATTGCATGCCCTAGGTCAAAACTCCAACTTCAACATGTATAGAATGCATGAAATTTATTTTAAGCACTTGTAACAAGCTTTCACAAAATGTTTGGTTTTTCTCTAACACCAAGCTACAACAAAAAAAAGAAGTGAGCTAAATCAAAACTTGTTTGATAAACTTTCAAGAGCTTTATCACCAATGAAGGCATCATTTTAGATGTTATCCACTACTAAAACAATGAACCACATCAGTTGAAAAATCTAATAAGAGCCCCCCTCAATGGTTCCCTTTCTCTGGAGGTCCCCATTGCAACAATTTTTTACACATGATCCTGCCTAATTTCAGAGTTTCCACATTTTGGCCTGTATCCCTAAAACCCCCCTGTTTTGGGTTGTCCAAGGAAAACCCTTGTTTACACCACCTGAATCATTCTTTTGCAACTTGGTGAGAGGAATCATTTCTGTCCCAGTACATAAAATTTCATCTTACCTCTGCTGACCTTGACCTGCTGTGGATCCCATTCCAAATGGTGTGTGGGTGGCATCAAACCAGATGGGAGCAAAAAGTATGCACATGAATCCCTCAATAGCCTCTGTACATCCAACCCTCCAAATCTGCCAAGCTGTGAAGTCTCAATAATCTACCAAGCTGTTGAGCTCCCAATAATCTCCCCAGCTGGGTCTACTGCCAAGTGATGTACTCTCGGTAATGGCTAAGGTAAGGAAAATTCCCCACAATTAGCATAAGGGTGCAATCTGTCAAATTGCGACATTGAGTGTCCTAAATCAGCAAGCGCACAACTGCTATCCAGCCAATAAAGTCTGGCCCTCTCCGATACGAAACATAAGCAACATGATGCTACTCCATACTCCCTGGGCCTCTATGCATCTCAAAACGCAATGCTGAATGGGCTCTGTTGGTACAGTGCATCTGGGACAACCAGAGGCTGAAAGATGTAGAGGCAGGAAAGGCATGCAGTTATATAAGAGATTTAAAGCACAATTGAGGGGGCTGAATGTAATAACAAACAGCCTTGAAACTGGACCTTGAACTTCTCAAGGAACAAGTGGCCCACAAAGGAGGTAAGGATTCTGTCTCCTCAGCTAAACTCTATGAGATTTGGAACCAAAGGGAGCAGAGGGTATGGAAAAGGCATAACTTAAAGTAAGAGAAAAAACAGCTCTGAAGGACAATAGCAAAACCTCCATAAACTGCTTAAGCAGCATATTGATGAGCATTTTCCACAACAATAAGCGCACACCCCTTCACAGAAATGAGCTATCTACAACAACTTTAAATCTTGCCTCTCTTGCAAGGAGCTTGCTTAACAACAAATCAACGCTTATTTTAAATGCAGTGCACATACATCACATCAAACTTAAAAGATGTAAGGTATTTGCCAACTTTCAATAAATAGAAGCTAATACAGTCATTACTTGCATATCTTTATGTGCTACACATTGGAAGCGTGTTCCAATTTCAATGAGATACCATCCCAATATGTTCCCAAGCCCAAAGAATCAAGCTATCAGGAACAATGCATCTTTTAATCTGCAGATAAACTTTTGATTAACCAACATCACTGAAGTCTAACAACGTTGTGCAGGAAAAATCTGGCAGAGTAGATGCAATATCCGCAGGTGAAGTGAGACATTCAAAGAAATCACTCAGCAAGCCTTGACTGCTTTTGAGCTACTTCGATAATATCTTTCCACTGCCATGCAAGGCCCCTTTCATCTTGGAATGCATAGGTTCTTTTTGGCTGCACAAAGCTACAAATGTTATGTCTAGAGATTGATCCATAAACAAAACAGTTAAAATTCTGAAATTTTAACTAAAAATGAACCAGATGTTGCCATATCAGAAACCTTGGAAAATGTACTTTCAAAATGAAGCTGCCACATCAGCAAAAATCACAAACTTAATTTCTTGAAGCAACACACTTGCCACGTCAGTAGCTTTGGAATGTAGTTTAATGCAAAGCTGCCATATCAGTACCACCAGAAAAGTTGAACATTTAAAGCTGGACTCCTGTCCACTTTGGATGACCATGACAGAGTAGGGAATGGAGACGTGTCACCTTTCCACTTAATGAGGCTCCCAGCCAGTCACCACATTAAGTGGAACCTTCCTCCTTGAAAAGGTTCCACGTGTCCAGTCCCTAATCCTTCATGGCAACTAACTTCTTAAGTGAAGTTTACATGCAGTATGTCACCCAGGATGTATGAGCAGTTGCATAAGTTTGAGCCTCAGGGACTTTTCTCTAAGACCCATCCCTCCTTGGTATATGATAATTCTTTGAAGGTATTACCGTCGAGATAATGAACTTCTTGTCATTCTCTGAACGTACAAACATCTCGCTAGAATTACACGACCACTTTATTTCACCTTTCTGAACCATTTTTTTCGGATCAATGTATATTAGCCTTGGCTTGTCTGTGAGGATTAGCATTCTCCTCTTAACAGAAAGCTTCTGGTATTTCTTCAACAATGACATCATCCTTATCTTCTCATTTGGGAAAAGAAACTTATTCCTGATTTGGGAATGAATTAAGAAACAAAAATCAGAAACAATCAAGGGCGGGCAAACTTCCTGCAAAATACATCTATGAACCAAAATTAATCTTGACAGACTTATTATTGTTCTTTTATAACACAACACGAAGTTAAGAAAAAAACTTCTTACAATGGAAAAGAGGGAATGTCAGGGTAACTCTCACGAAACTTCTGTTTCCCAGGCTCATTTAGAAAGCAATTATACACTTACATAGATTCATCCACACTGAACACTAGCCATGGTCAAACCTGAAAACAGACACCTCACCATGCCCTCTCTGCAATACCACTCTTAACATCACTTGATCACAAAAGAACCCAAATTCCTGTTAATGACAGGTTCCCAAGTGCTTCTGTAATAAAGGTACATGATCCAATTCTGTATGAACTCTTAGCACCACTTGATCCAACCTGTTTCAATCTCTGCTGTGATCTTAATCTACCAAAAAGAAGGTAAATGGTGTGGGCCTTTTTGGCCCTTTCACATGCCCAGCCCCTCACCAGGCCTTGGGCATTTTGCTAAGCCTTGGGGTCCTATCCAAGCGTGGGGCACCCAGCCCCAGAAGGTCGATGGCCCAAGGGCTGGAAAAATCCCTCAATCACGCCACAAACCCGTACATGGTCTTCCACGGTGTTCAATAACTTGTTTCATCTCTCTGTAAACTCTTCCTGTTAATCACAGCCTGTCTTTTCCAGAATTCTCCCATCACAGGCGTGCTTCTAGATTGGAGAATTCAATGCCTAGAGGCAAATGACTAAGTTCAGCAAGTGCACTTCCTGGAGGCAATGGCCCACGTTGGTGTAACCTCCAGGCAGTGGGCCTCCATGCACTCAATTCTCCCATCACCAGCACGGAGGCTTGAGAACACCTGCGGTAGAAGAATTTCAGTACCTTGTTGGGGTTATTTCTGTTTTCATCCTTGTTTTAGGAAAGGTGATTGGGCTATTCTTAACATGAGGCCCGGAAAAGTCAGCCCGACTCAAAGCTCTACAAGAATAGCACAAAAATAATAAGGTGTATTCACTTGTCAAATAAAAAAACCTTGATATGGTTTAGAGCTAAGGTGCAGCTTTGGATACGTTCTTTAGGAAAAGGGTGATGTATGGTAAAAGAAGAGGAAGTATGGAGCTAGAGACGTGCATGAAGCTTTCTCTCCATGAGACATGCACACCAGTCTTTCTCTCTAGTGCCGCTGCGTAAGGCTGCATCTACTAATAATTTTAGAGCACTTTTGCGTACTATTGAATGAAAGGGGTTTCCCCTCTCTCTAATACATGTCCGTATCTTTACATTCAACTTCCTTGATACCGTTCTCGCATTAATTTCTCTAGTCTTGTTCATGAAGCTCTAGCGACGATGCAATATAAGTTAAATTAAGGGAGAAGTGAAATTAGAGTAGTGAGAGTGTGAGGAATGAAAAGAAAGACCTAAAGAAAAAACACCCTAAGAAAAAGGGACTGTGTACTACTCGAGCCTGGCAAGTACAAACCACAGTAATGTATTTCACAGATTCAAGTGTCAATCTAGGAAGGCCATCTTTGTCTAGTGTATATATATGAATGTAAATAGCAATCTAGAAGAGGGCATCTAAGACTAGTGAAGCTACTCCAAACTCAGGCCAGTAGAATCTCATGTAGCAAGGAACGCTTACTCTTGATCATGTGTAAGAACATCATCACTTGCAACCTCTTGATCCTTCTCCGATCCTCCTCTCCCAAATCTGGACCCCAAAAGAAGCTCCATAGATCCCGTCAAAAAAGCCACCTCTCAGCACTAGGTTCCTCAAAATGAACCTAAACGCACTGCCTCTCCCGAGCGGGGTCTGCAGGGAGGAGAACCGGTGAACAGGGAATGGCGAAGACGTAACCAGAAGGGGTGAAAAGAGGGGGGCCGCGCAGCGCGGAGAAGGGGGGGGGAGGGGGGGGTGGTGTCAAGAGGATGGTGAAGGGGGCGAAAGAGCGCAACCAAGATCTCACTCAATCTTCTAGGTCTCCTTTCCTTCATTGACTTCCACATGTCAAATATCCCATCCCAATTTACATCTTCAAGTTTCTCATCATAGAAAGTGACATAAAACCCCCCGATGATAGTTATAACGATGAAAAGTGAGGAAAGTAAATTGTAGCTTAATCCTGAGAAACTAACGTTGTGGCTTCGGTCTCCACAAGCACAGGTGCCACATCATCCCCTCCCCTCTCAAGGTAGTACACGACCCCTCGTGGCATCTATGGCTTTGGGAAAATCACCTTTTGGCCTGGCTTTGGTGGGATCCAGAAGAGTGGATTTGGAGGAAGCCCATAGCCCTTCCAGAGCACCCCGAGTTCCCCTTCTTTGAGTACTTTGCATGGTATCCAGCCTCACAAGGTTGACTGCACTCCAGCAGCAGCATGACATTGGCACGTCCATGGCATCGCTCGCCACTTCCTCGCCAATTTTTAGAAGAGGGTCTAAGACAGTTTTCACTTGGGGAAGATCACCTTCTTCCTCTGGTTGGTAGCAAATAGGAGCCTTGCAGTGGGCATTTGGCACGCCATCACCAGAAGCCCTGCCTCGTGTGGCCCCTCTGGTTCCCATGAGGAGTCTCAGCCTCGCTGCCTTTGGGACTGCCTGAAGGCACAACAGGTCTGGTGGCGGTTATTCAATTCAGACCCAGGACCTCCAGTGCATGGCCCATGGAGGCAGAGTCAGCCCTATTATATGAGGATGGAAAGGGCAGCTCTCGCACTTTCGGATCTCCACCGATCTGGCCTAGTGATTCCTTGGACCTCCAAGGTCCATACTGATCAGTGATGGAAGCTTATCAACAACATCGCAGCCTGGAAGATCTGGAAGGCATGATGCAACGAGTCCATTGAGGACACAGTCACACTGCTAGCGGAGACCATCCATTGCATCTGGACGGACCTCATCAAAAACCTTTGGGGACACTCCTGAAGATTCGGAAAGTATGTACCAATGCTGGACAGCTTTTTTCCGCGTTTGGAGCCCAAGTGGTCACATACCTGACCCTCCTAGGATTAAGATAACCTGTATCTAATCCGGCACCGATGATGACTGTGTGGGAGTATGAATTAGGGTTAGGTTAATTCATGTGGGAGACATACACAGAGAGAACAAGGGAGAGAGAGAGAGAGAGTTGTGGGGATAAGTCAACTCATCAATAGCATGAGTGTGTGACTCCCCTATCACACATGTATATTGCACTATGTACACATGAATTAACCTAACCCTAATTCATACTCCCACACAACTGGTATCAGAGCTAGCAGCAAGTGACTGGCTTGGGTGTGTACACGCAGGCGGAGCAGGCTTCCTGCAGTACGAATAGCCTTGGTGAGAGCCTTAGCGTGGAGCGAACACAAGCACACCACAGGCAGTTGCAGCAGCCAGGCGGAACAGGCAAAGGCAGCATAGCGGGCGTCCATCGAATGTAGTAACCTGCAGAAGCTGAGGTAGCGAGGAGGCCAGCAGTGAACCCGACGTGAATCGAACACGCAACCTTCTGATCTGGAGTCAGATGTGCTACCATTGCGCCAGCGAATCCCTGGCTGCAGCGCAAGTAGCCAACAGCCAGGCGGAAACGGCGCAGGCTGCAGGCGTGTTAATCGCTGGGCGTGAGCTAACACGTACGAAAGCGAACACTTGTGCTTTGGTCGTCGGCTGGCTATTAGGCGAGTGGCGCTCAGTAGCGAGCGCATAGGCGATACACGCTGCGTACCAGAACCAGTCGAAGCTCGCTTAAACGTGGGTATTCTGCGCGAGGAGGTCACCGTACGCAGCAACGTGATGAAGCCACTGGACCCGACGGAGGAAAGGCTGGTTACCAACCAGCGTGCTCTGTACTTCGCCGCTCATTAACAACACCAGCAAACGCATCATCTTGATTGGAGCAGCCATCAAATCTGCAGCAAGAAGTGCCCCCCCCCCCCCCCCCCCCCCCCCCCCCCCCCACACCTACAAAGAACAGCAGCAGCATCAGCACCCCTTTTCCTGCAACAACTCAACCCGCCTGCAAATCAGAGAAAAATCAAAAAATTACAAGGTATTCTGCTTCAATTTTTTTTGGGATTTGCAATTGAGCAAGTACAGTAATCAATTGAGTAGGTACAGGAGCCAAATTGCTCAATTTTTAAGCAAAATTGGCAAAACTGGGTGACATTGGTCACAATCAGGATCAATTTGCAGGAAATTGGATGTCGAAATTTGGGGCTTTTGATGTAATTGTGCAATTAAGCACTCATACATGCTGTATGATGTGAAAAATCGCACATTTGGGAAAAATTGCAGCAAATTGCAGTGCAAATCAAGGGGCTTTTGTGCCGATTTGGTTGATTTGCATGCAGGCAATCACATTTGATGCTGTGGATAATGTGTTGATGCCTTACAAGCACTCAATGTGCCTGTAAATCAAGGGGGTTTCATGTATTTGATGTATATGTGGCCAGGGGGAAGCATCGTGAACACTCTGGATGCCTTCATGTGCGTCAATGTACCATGTATGATCAGCAATTGATCTTAAATCAAGGGGCTTTTCAAGATTTTATGCTTGTTAAGCTTGGCAAAGCAGCAGGCAAGACATTTATGCCTTGAATTCTCAGAAATCAGCTTGCAGTCAAGGGGCTTTTGCCCAATTTCTGTTCGGGACTGTTGTATGCAGTGTTCGGGACTGTAAAAGTCTGATTTTCACTCATTTGGACAGCCAGGAGTGCATTTATTGCTACTGTACCTGCTGGTACAGATTTGGCACAGCTTTGTGCAAGTTTTGGCATGGCTGTACACTGTTTTGAGTGACCAAAAGGTTCACTTTCAACTGCTGTACTTGCCGGTACAGGTTTGGTACATCACAGGTGAGCACTTAGTACTGCTGTACAGTACTTTGGAAGGGCAACAGAGCACATTTAAGGTGCTGTCCAAAATCTGCAGCAACCAGATTTTGGTGATTTCATCACATAAAGTGGGAGTAGAGTTGCATTTCTTGCTTCCGCAGTGGGAGATAAAGTTTGGGAGAACAACTGTGAGCACTTTGTGTGCTTTTGGTGCAGTGTTTGCACACTTGCAGGGAGTCAGGCATTGACAGGTTGCATATTGCTATGGCAACCACAGGTGAGAGCTCTTCATTGCTTCACATCAAGAAGCTTGAAGGCTCACATAACTATGATATTTGGCAAACCCAGTGCTACAATGTGTTGCTCCAGAAGAAGCAGCACAAGCCTATCAAAGAAAGGGGTGTAATGCCCGCTTCTCTTACTGCTGAAGAGTGGGAAGATATGGATGAGCTGGCAAGATCTATATCATGTTGTCTGTGTCAGACTCATTACTTTTCAGCATTCGTGAAGAGAAGACAGCTTGGGGAATGTGGCAAAGATTGCGGGACTTGTATGCCCAACAAAGTGCCTCAAGCAAAGTGTATTGGTTGAAGAAACTCATAGGTCTTCAGATGAAGGAAGGGGCGTCTATGACAGCCCATCTAAATGAGTTTAATGGTATTGTCAGCCAAATCATTAATCAAAAGTTGGCAATGGACGATGAGTTCAAAGCCACTTTTCTGTTATGCACTTTGCCAGAGAGTTGGGACACATTTAGGACAGCCACTAGCAATTCGCATGCTATGCTGTCATATGCAGATGTTGAGGGTGCTCTTCTTCAAGAAGAGATGAACAGGAAAAACAACTCTGTTGGAAAGTCAAATGCAATGAATGCACGTGGGAGATCCCAACAAAGGGGAAAAAGCCAAGAACGGGGAAGGAGCAAGTCTCGCTCCAAAAAGGATTTGGAATGCCATTATTGTGGCAAGAAGGGACACATTAAATAGCAATGCTACAAATGGAAAAATGATCAAAAGGAAAAGGAAAAAGGCAAAGACAAAGAGAAAGATGAAGCCAAAGATGTAAAGCCAAAGGGCAAAAGTGGAGTCAAGATTGAAGAAATCAATGTGTCACATGCAGGTGGCAGTGAGGATGAGGTCCTATTTACGTCTTCACTTGATGCCCATTCACTTCTTACAGGTGGTCATGGTATGCACTCATGGATCATTGATTCAGGTGCCTCCTTTCATGTCACAGGTTGCAGAGACTTGTTTGTCAGGTATACTGCTGGCAATGAAGGAGTGGTTTATTTGGGTGATAACCATGCATGCAAGATTCTTGGCAGAGGTGATGTGAGGCTTGTGTTTTCAGATGGCTCACAGCTTATGCTCCATGATGTCAGGCATGTGCCTAAGATCAAGAAGAATCTGCTTTCTACTGGACAGCTTGATGATGCTGATTATGTTACCACATTTGGTCGTGGAAAGTGGAAAATTAGTAAGGGCTCACTGGTTGTTGCCAGAGGCTCTAAGGTGGACACTCTTTACTTCATGCATGTAGGTGTTTGTCACCATGCTAATGTAAATGCAACCGAGCTGCCGGAAATCTCTATGTGGCATAGCCGGTTGGGACACATGAGTGTCAAGGGAATGGAGCAATTGTCTCGTTTGGGTTACCTGCCTTCTCTAAAGTTTTCAAGTTTTCAGTTTTGTGAGCATTGTATATATGGTAGGCAACTACAGTGCCCCCACAAGAAAGCTCTTGGACAAAAAGATGCTCAGTTAGAGCTTGTGCATACAGATGTATGTGAGATGCCTCAGCTTTCTTTGGGAGGGGCAAAATATTTTGTGTCTTTTATAGATGATGCCACACGCAAGGTGTGGGTCTATCCTCTTCGCTTGAAGAGTGATACATTCTCAGTGTTTCAGAAGTTTGTTGCTCTTGTTGAGAATCAAACTGGCAAAACACTGAAAGCTTTGCGTTCCGACAATGGTGGAGAGTATATGTCCAAACAGTTTCAGGACTTTTGTGATGCTAACGGCATCAAGAGGGAGCTCTCTACTCCTTATGATCCTCCACAAAACGGGACAGCAGAGAGGATGAACAGGACCATACAGGAGAAGTTCTATGTTGTCACATGCTGCATTACCTCATGGTTTTTGGGCTGAAGCTGTTATGACAACCGTTCACCTTATAAACAGGTCACCTAACACGAGGCTTGGTGGGAAAGTGCCATAAGAAGTATGGACAGGGAAGCCTCCGTCATACAAGCACTTGAGAGTGTTTGGTTGCGTTGCGTACGTGCACATACGCAGGGAAATGCGCACCAAACTTGATCCTAAGTCTCACAAATGCATATTCCTAGGATATGGTGACAGAGGTGAAATGGGGTATAGACTTTGGGATCCCGTGAATAGAAAGATTATACGCAGCAATGATGTCATTTTTGATGAAACATGCATGTATAAGGAGCCTGCAAGGCAACAGGAGCCTAGCAGAGTCATCTTTGATGATGATGGACATCATGGACAACAACCAAGGGCTGTAAATCAGCCATTACAGCAGGAAAACCAGCCCTTAAATGGTGCTGAAAATGGTCCAAATGGACAGCCAGACATGGCAGAAGATATCCCTATGGATATACCACAGTTAGAGGAAATACCGGGCATGATATTTCAGCCTTATGGCATGGAACAGGAGCCACCAATGGGTGATATGCAGGCTGGACAGCAACCTGCAAATGATGGTCATTGGGTACGGAGGTCCACAAGACCCTCCAGAGCCCCTGACAGGTTTGTTCCAGGGGTTGACTACTTGATGCTTACTGACTGTGGGGAGCCCTCATGTTATAAGGAGGCTTTACAGAGGGCAGACAAGGCTCTTTGGGAGCTTGCCATGAAGTCAGAGATGGATTCTCTGCATAAAAATGGAACATGGAAGTTGGTGCATTTGCCTGCAGGCAAGAAGGTTTTGCCATGCAAGTGGGTATACAGGCTCAAAGTTGCACCAGATGCAAAGCCAAGATACAAAGCCAGGTTAGTGGCTAAGGGCTTCAAGCAGGAATATGGTGTGGACTTTGATGAGATCTTCTCTCCAGTGGTCAAAATGACCACACTTACGAGCTGTGTTAGCTTTGGTTGCACATGATGATCTGGACTTGATTCAGATGGATGTGAAGACTGCTTTTCTTCACGGTGATCTCCATGAGGAGATATATATGCAGCAGCCAGAGGGTTATGCAGTAAGTGGAAAGGAGAAGCTTGTATGCAAGCTGAAAAAGAGTCTTTATGGGCTCAAACAGGCACCAAGAGAATGGTATCATAAATTTGATACATTCATGAAATCCCAGAAATTCAGGAGAAGTGACATAGATCACTGCTTGTACACCAAGAAAGCTTTGAATGGCAGTCTATTGATCCTCATCTTGTATGTTGATGATATGTTGATTGCCGGGAAATCTCGTAAGGAGATGGATACCTTGAAACAGAGGCTGCATGAAACCTTTGATATGAAGGATTTGGGTGATGCAAATCACATTTTGGGTATGCGGATACTTCGGGACAGAAATCAGCATGTGTTGTATTTGTCTCAGAAGGAATACATTGGCAAAGTTTTGCAGAGGTTCAATATGGACGGGGGGAAGAAGACTAGTACTCCTTTGCCTCCATATGTGAAACTCAGTGCTATGGACAGCCCACAGTCGGATAGAGACAGGGCTGATATGGCCAAGATTCCGTATGCTTCAGCTTGTGGCAGTCTCATGTATGCCATGGTTGCTACTAGGCCGGACATTGCATTTGCAGTGGGAGTGGTTTCTAGATACATGGCCAACCCTGGCAAGAAGCATTGGGAAGCAGTGAAAGGTGTCATGAGATACCTGAAGGGCACACAGGATATGTGCATATGTTTTGGCAAACAGGATGCATTAGTGCATGGTTACACGGATTCGGATTATGCCGGTCATCCAGATAACCGGAAGTCTACTACCGGTTATGTGTTTACATTCACAAGAGGTGCTGTGTCATGGATATCCAGGATGCAGAAGTGCACAACCTTATCTACTACAGAGGCCGAGTATATTGCAGCCACTGAGGCTTGCAAGGAGGCATTATGGCTATCTCGGTTAGTGGTTGATTTGGGCTATACAGGGGATATTCCATTGTTGCATTGTGACAGTCAGAGTGCCATCCAGTTGGCGAAGAACCCTGTCTTTCATGCAAAGACGAAGCATGTGGATGTGAAGTATCACTTCATCAGAGAGGTGATAGAGAACAAGCAAATTCAGCTTGTTAAGATTCATACGGATGACAACCCGGCTGATCTGTTGACAAAGAGTTTACCTCCGGAGCGGTTTGCTCATTGCAGACACTTGTGGATGAGGCCAGCTTTAGCCTTGATATGGCCTTGTATATTATCATGTACATGCTGATTTTTTCTTTTCCTTCATTTAAGGGCACTTTGCCTTTAAGTGGGAGGTTGTTGGGGTAAAGGCATAATGCCCACCCTTATGGGCATTATGCCTTTACCCCAACAATGACCATGATAGATTCTGGCTTAAACTACTCATGCTTTTTTCTCCCTGCTTGATCAAGCAGTCCTATAAAACAGACGAATTGTGCAACCAGATCAAACACTCTAAGAGAAAAGATGCTGGCCTTCTCATACAAACTTACAACTTGAGATTGAAATCCATGAAGAAAAAGGCCTCTCTACACTCTCAGCTGCATGCTTTGCATCCACCCTCTTTTTTGAGATGCTAGTTCATGTTGTTAATGAAATTCCCATTGTTATTACGTGATCCAGCTAAAAAATTCCCATTGTTATTACGTGATCCAGCTTCCTTCCACTAAAAACAGAAGATAAAAATAGAGGGGTGAGTTACCACTTTGGACTCTCATCACTTTGAATTGTATCTCTTTCTAGGAATACCATACTTTCATGACTAGAAGAATTTGCAAGGATGCTGGCACCTTGTGAGAGGTCAGCTGAGTTCCTTAGACTTTTTCTTGTTTTATAAGCTGATTGCAACAAAGAACGCATTGTTTGCCTTATAATACTACACACCAGAAGCCTTATTTCCTAGATCTTACTTAATAACATTCAGATTCCTAAGATGACCCTTACCTGCTGGGATTGGAGGGAGTTGTGGTTCATTCACATCAAGACTGCTCAGTTTTTGCACAACATTCCCCAACTGATTTGTAGCCACATCATCAATAGCAGTTCCTCCAAGATGAGCAAAAGCCCAGTCGGAATCCAGCGCATCATCATCCTCATCTTCAACTGTGCTCCCATCTTCAAGGATCTCCTGGAATTCTCCATGATCTCAGAATTAAAATACAGATTTCAACTCTTTGACAAAGAACAATAAAGTAAGAATGTGTAAACAAGAAACGATTCCCAGGTCATACTGATGCTGGTGGTGGAACAACAGGTGGAGCAGGCAGTTTCCACAGCTCAGACCACTCAATACCACGAAAAAATGGATGTGCCTTTAGAGCAACATATCCATCAGGACCTGCACCTGGCCTTCTGTTGGGATCCAGATCCTTCAAAAGCCCAAAAAGAAAATTTCAATTTAGAGTAAGCTAATCCAACGTTGAACTATATGAAGTGTACTTCCAAAGTTTGGAATCACTCACCAACAATCGATCGATGAGTTCCTTGGCTTCAGGAGAAAGGTAATCTGGAAGCTTGAAATCTCTAGCCATTACTTTTTGAAAAGTTAAATACTCAGTAGCACACTTGAAGGGTGGCCGGCCAACCAGCATCTGGTATAAAATGCAGCCTAATGCCCAAAGATCCACTCTGTCCAGAAGAAAAACAGACTGAATGTGTTTAAGGGTAACTGAAATGTCATCCTGATGGTAGATGGACATACAAGGGAAAAAAAACCGCTTACCCTGTATTGATAGGATAACTGTTCAGAAC
This sequence comes from Cibotium barometz, assembly GCF_041138505.1. Lineage (NCBI taxonomy): Eukaryota > Viridiplantae > Streptophyta > Polypodiopsida > Cyatheales > Cibotiaceae > Cibotium > Cibotium barometz. Next base: position 7,088,927 of record NC_141078.1, read on the forward strand.
CTCAGGAGACACATACTCAGCTGTGCCAACGAAGGTACAGCTCTTGTCATCTGAAGAAATCAAGTAATCCAAAGTTTCTTATAAATACATCGTTACTTGCATAATTTTCTAAACAAACATGCTAAGTTTGCGTAAGATAAAGGACATGAGATAAACAACAACAGGAAATCTAAACATCCCAGAATTACAGATGTTTCTAGGCTTGAATCGGAATGCTCATTGACCAGACAAAACCCCATCACTGTCTTGCCTGGCAGATTTTGAATAAGTCCGTTTGAAAAGGGCCTCAGGGTCTTTGCACTCCCAAAGTCAGCAACCTTAAGATGTCCATCCTTTGTTAAGAGTAGATTCTCTGGCTGTGAAAAGAAACACAAAATGATTTAGGCTTTGCCCTATTATCCTCAACAGTACAATCTGTGTCAGTAAGCATAGCAAGCCTTCTTAGATATAAGCAAGTGTGAGCACAAGTGTGCATGTGCGCTTGTGCACACACTTTTGAGCCTGTGCACACACCTGCAGACACACCCTATCGAGTAGATGTGAAAAGAAGCCATGTTGAAATGGGCATAGAACATTGAGAACAGTATATGAAGCCTCATCTTGCCTTAAGGTCTCTGTGTATCAATCCCTGTCCATGGAGATATTCCATCACCTCAATAAGCTCAGATGCATAAAAGCGAGCCTCGTCTAATGAGAGTCTTTTCTTCTGCAAATAGATGTAGTATTTCAGGAAAAAAAAAACTTGATTTTCACTTGTTGGCGCAAACAATCAAGAACCCAAGTTTGTCCGGTTGCACATGGGGTCTTTCATAGAGATGTTTTATGATTCACAGTTACCTTAAGCTAGTAGAGACACAGCAATTGCAGCAGCTTACCCTTTGAATTTGATCAAATAGCTCCCCGCCTTCGCAACATTCTAAACCCATGTCTACCAGATGTCAAGAAACTTTTTTGACATAAAAGAAGTAGACTCCTAGCCAAAATCTGAGACATATTCTGATCACTAAAACTTCAGTTCTTTTTCTTCTAATGATGCGCATAGACCTGTGCTGGTCTAGCCTCGGACTCAGGGGTGCTTCCCAAGGGGTCTCTGACTGGGAGCTGAGGTTGCAACCACTTACGCTACTAAAATGGGTTGAGATATGCAGGCCATAGCTGAGTGAGAGATTGTTGGGTGATGAGCATAGCCCCGCCACTTACGCTACTAAAATGGGTTGAGATATGCAGGCCATAGCTGATTGAAAGATTGTTGGGTGATGAGCATAGCCCCATGTTGGTTCCGTTGGGGAGCTATGGGAGGTAAGCCTGCCAACTCTTCCCGTACTAAAGTGGTGAGTAACCCCATTTCCTTGCGTGCTATGATTTAAAGAGGCTTCAAAGCATTAGGCTAATCTCCTGGGTGAGAAAAGAAAGAGCCTAATGTCTTGAAACTGTACACACTAGCTAACCTTTTGGAACCCACTTTCTATGGACCCAGTCTATACAATTTCATAAAGGCAGAAAGCAATTGCAGCATCACATTGAAGCAAGTGGTTAGAAGTACCAAAATCTAAAAGAAAAGGAATGCATCCAGGTTGTTCCATAATAGTCACAGTTGTGAGTCATGGGTCGTGCAATTAGACACAGTAAGACTCAGGTGATTCGTAAACATCAGTGGTTGTGGCACAAATTCCCCAAAAGCTGATACGGCAGAGCTCCATCCCCACATTAGTCACATCCATCTGTTGAAAACTGAGCTGTCATCATTCTGTCAGTCTGTATGTCGCTATCAAGCCCACTCGCCATAACCACAACAACAGGGAATAGCCACAAGTCATCCATTCCTGTCAGAAAAATGGGTCACCACTGATGCGGCACCCCATTCTCCAGACAGAAATGGCTTCCCCATGGCCATTCCCCCAGTACTTCATAAGGCTGAAACCCAATTATGTTATATCTGAACAATCATACAGCAAACCTAGATTCCAGCCACACAAAGAACAATTAAATTGCAAATGGTTGATGGATACAAAGGTAATGGGCATCCTGAAACGTGAAAAAAAGGCGGATTATTCCAGGATGATCGAGCTGATCAAGAATAATGCGCTCCAACTTTACATATGCTGTTTTATTTTCTTTCACTATATGTAGCTTGTCCATTATCTTCAAGGCGTATGTCACCCCAGTATCCTTTTTGGTTGCCTTCACTACCTGGGTCCACATATAAACACATGAAAGCAAGATGCCTATGAGCACAAACTATCAGGATGGCAATGTAAAACTCACAAGACACAGAATAGCAATAATTCAACTTATCTAGAGCTAGAATTATATTTTTACAATTGCATGAAAAACCATAGGATGTCCTACATTTTTAGTAATACATGGTCGTGTAGGCGTGCAAGCATGTATAGAATATATACACTCAAGGATCCCAAGCTGCATAAAACACTCCCACTGTTTCTTCAATTCATGCTGGTAATCGACACGAATAAACTCATTGAAGAATGCCTTGTGGCAATCATCCCAGCAACTCATGGAGTGGTGCCTAAGGTTGTCTTCCCACCACAAGAGAGCGGCACCCATCAAAGCCGTACGCACCAAATGGAGTTGAAAAATATCTGAACTACCTGCTATTGCCAACGTGGCAGCCATCTCGTGGGTCGAGTTGGCTATGACTTCTCGGTCCATCTTCCCGTTGAACTTCCGAGGCTTCAAAAGCTTCATTACTTGAGCTCATTCCTCACGAGGAATGGAGGAAGAACTCGGTAAACCGATAGTCCCACGATGTCGAGCCAATGATGAATGCGAGTGGGAACTGTCTAGAGAACCCAGTGGAGAGGAACTCCGCAAAGGAGACCATCGGTGATGGAACCGTCTCTCTCTTGCCGACTATGCGCAAGTGTAGAATGATGATTGCTAGACTAGGAGCAAAACTCATCCAGTATATCCTTGCCTGCATCCAAAGGAGTGCAAAATCCTCCTCAAAAAAGTTTTTCCACTTTGTCCTTAGAATTGTCCAACACTTGCTCTAAAGCATGGACCCTTGTAGATTCCAGATCCGAAATACTAGTGCTCGAGCTGCCGATTCCATCTTGTAGAGACAGAGAGATATAGCCTCCATTTTAGTCGCTTGCACCTCCATGGATGCCTTCATGCTAAGAAGCAAATCACTGAGTTATGAATCCATAACAAATATCTAGTGATCAAGGATCAGGTGAGGGATTTCAGCCTTGCGTGATGAGGATAGAGTTTGGTGGGGCAGGGAAGCACAGTATACCCCAAATAACCCCGGTACAATGAAGAGAACCCAAATATTCACTTTTCCCAAACCCAAACACACACGGGTGCCAAAAAGGAAAAGAAATTTGCACGTTCACTGTAACTTGCCCAAGAAACGCGGTAGTGGGCATGCATCGCTTGACCATGAGCACAATTAAACATTTCGGGACTTAATCGCAGCCATTAAACAATCTACAAAGCTGAAAATAAAAGTTGCACATATAACACCGCATAGAGGCCGGAATGGGTGGACCCCGCCCCCTCCCCCCCTTGGAGTATTTTATTATCCAAGGAGAAATATAACATGTACAAGCTTTGAGGGCCTTACTCTCCCCATGGGAGATGCCGGATTATCCATATACAACCATAAACCTATCCTTCATCCAATATGGATCCTTCCATAGGCACACAAACATGTATAATTGCACATAAACTTGTATGACAGCCCATATGGCTCTTCCATGAGCACATAAACCTGTAAACCAGCACATGTGGCTCATCCATGAGGGCATAAACTAGTATAACAGCTTGTACATAAAACCAGAAATTTCAGCAAGCTTTAGGACTATTTTGCTGAAAAACAGCCATCCGGGGTGTATAAGATGGTGTAGAGTAGTGAAAATCATCTTCCCCAAGCTGGATATGGCTATGGTGGACTTAGATATGAAGAGAAATGGAGAAAAATCAGAGTTTTCAGCCTCCAAAAACTTGCTTGAAGCTCAAACTCGCCCAAGAGATAACTCTCTCATGTTCAAATAAGCAAGAAAATGCTACAATGCCATGTGTAGAGTTGAATTGACAAGTGTGAGGACACTTGTCCCACTTTTATCCTCTTATCTGCCACATGTCCCAAATTCAAAGGCCAAAAATTCCACATCTTCAGCTCTAAAAATATCCCAAATGATAGCTAATTTCACATCGGCACTTTGGCAATACTCAATCTTTGTCGAATCCCGGAGGTAATGACGCAAACGGAAATTCCACTGGAGATTGCCAAAAATAGCAACTTTTCCTAAAATTTAGGAGAAATACATATAAGCACCATGTAGAAATCTGTTTTTTTTTTTCCCCGGGAAAAAGATCCTTCAATTAGTTAAAGAAAAAACAGCCACAAAGGGCTAAGTACAACCATGAAGGGCTAAATACAAACTCGCCTCATATAAGGGCGGGAAACAAGTGATAATAAGGGGAAGAGATGCTTCTCCTCCGGCTGGCCGCTCTATGAGGAGAAGGCTATCTCATACAAGGGGGAGGGGGGAGAAACAACCACACACGTGGACTGTAATGCCAAATGGGGTCACCGCCTCAATCTGTGAGGAAAGGGCAAGGCCTCCAAAGTCTCAAGAAGACTTCCGGCCGCTTCTGCATGCGGTCAAAACCTCCTTGCAGCTTCCCCCGCTGACCGCAGACGGTGTGAATGATGTCGAGCCATATGCTTCTGATGGTCTCAGCCGACGGGGTGTGGGTACCCTTGATGGCCTCCTACATCTAGCACACCAGATGTGCCAAGCTGCTATGCTACTGCAAATCTCCCATCGTTGGCATGAGCCTAGTCGCCAGACACCTGCAGGTGGAGCTGTGACTGGTACTACTGCAATATGATGGTGGGAAACCTCAAGAGCAAGGCCTCCCCCATCCTCCTCACAAGTCCTGACCACTCTAGCCTCGGTGGCCCAAGCGACAGTACCCCGAGTGATGATCCGGATCGATGCCATGTCCATAGCAAAGATGCGGAGAATCCGCTGCCAAACCTGCTGAGCCTTCGGGCAATCCCAAAGGCAATGTCGCTGAGACTCCTGGGGGTGGCTGCACCTCGGGCAAGCTACTGACCAACCTTCGACTGCCAGACAAGTACCCACCGCCAAACTCCTGTGTGCCGTCGGCCAAAGGAAGAGAGTGATCTTCCTCGGCCGAAAGCTGTCCCAAAGCCTCTTCCAGAAATTTGAAAGGAAGTAATGTGATAGGCCCTAAGACATCCAGTGTGTTGTTGCTGCCAGTGTGACCTCTATCTCCAACATCCGGATCTTGCGGCCGAGCCGCACTGTATATACAAAGAAAGGGGCATCCAAAGTCTCCACCCGATCTGTGGGATCATGCCAAGTCCACTCTCCAGGGTCCCACTGCAACCGCGTGAGAGGTTGGCACTCCCAAATCCACAACCGCCAAAAACTCTCCCTGGCCACCTTGATCGGTGTGCTGGATCTATGTGCCATGCCTATGCCCGAAAACCGATCACCCTCACCCTCTGTAAGGTGAGGCCTCTGAAATCCTCAAGGGGTGCTCTGATCTCTCTAATCTACCATGTAATCCAATAGAAAAAGTGAGCAGACCACTATTCTCATATGCTCCATGGACTGCCACGAGGATATCATGTCTGGTGAACACGCCTAGCCACACTAGGGGGGTCGGGTCTGGAATAGGAGTCAACCACTCTAAAGGAATAGCTAAGTCAATGTCGATGATGGGCCTGGCTCTACCCCGGATCCATGTCAGGCCTCTCTCCTGGTCCTCGTGAGGTAACTACCTGTGTGCAACCCAATCTCCAAGAGACCTGGCTGGTCCCGTGCTCAAGGCACCCTAGGGTATGTGCGGTCGAGCCCCCAACATGTGGCCACTGGGTAGACGGATTAAGGGATTCCAAATCAAAGGCTATCGAAGCTGCTCCTTTGAGGCCACTGGAACAATCTGTTTGAGGGCTGGCCTAAGATGATCCCAAGCACGAAGTAGACTGGCTGCGAATCTATCCTCAAAGGCAGGACTAAAACCACGGGCTCACATCTCTATGAAGATCCATCTAGTACTTTGTGGCCATGGGCCTCCAAGGCTCGGAGTGCCGACAAAAATCCCGGCCAAGAGGAAATCCTTCCAAGGCTCACCACTAGGTAGGAGTCCTATGACAATCAACTTGCTCTGCAGGGCACGGCTCTGTATAGCACAATCAATGAGGCCAAGCCCCCCTCTGCTACGTGGCTGAATGATCACTCTCCATGCCACCTTGGCCCTGGCTGGCCTCCCATCACTTTCGACCCACAAGAAGTTCCCGATCAAACATTGTACCTGGCCAATACAAGCCCGAGAAAAGGCCCAGCACGAGGTAATGTACCACATGGTGGCAAGCAGTACCTGGTTCGCCACCACCACTCTGCCTGCTAGGGATAGCCTCGTCAAGCTCCAATATAGAAGCTTCTTCCTAATACTCAGATGAAGCGGAGCGAGCTGCTGCTCGGGAGAGAGATCAATACCAACCTAGCAACCGAGGTATCGGACTGGAGTGCCCCTCGGTATCCACTGGAAAGCCTCAACTGGTCGCCAAGTCGGGGTGGGTGCCGAGCCTACCCAAAAACCACACGACTTGAGCCAGTTGATCTGTGCTCCTGATGCACAGTAGAAAATCTCTATCGCCTCCGTGAATCTCTGGAGATTCCCAACATCTCCAGCAAGGTAGGCGACTGTGTCCTCTGCAAACTTCGAGTCCAGCAGCTCCTCTGCGTGAGGAGGAGAGCGCAATCCCTAAAGCCCGGTCTCCTGGGCGGAGAGAAAACGCCTCCGCAACAAATAGAAAGAGGTACGGTGCCTGAGGACAGCCCTATCGAACCGAGCGGGAAAGGGGGAATCTCTCGCCTTGGGCTCCCTGAATGAGAACCTAGCTGTGAGATGCTGAATAACGGCCTGAGACTCCACGAATCCACTCCATGGGGAATCCCATCCGGCTCATAGCGCCCTCCAGAAAGCTCTGGTCCACCCTGTCATAAGCTTTCTCAAAGTCTAGGAGTAGCACAATGAGGTCCTGTTGTCGCATCTTGCCGAAGCTATCGCCTCCCAAAAGGTAAAGATGTTGTCCAGAATACTCCGATCCTGAACAAAACCAATCTAAGTGTCGTGGATCAAGTCTGGGAGGAAAGGCTGAAGACGCCTGCTAATAGCCTTGGCCAAAATCTTGTAGGTTGTCCCTAGAAGGGTGATGGGTCTCCACTGCCGAATCTTCAATCTATCACCACCCTCCTTGGGAATCAAATGTATCAAGCCCTCTATGAGCCTATCTGGCATGGTACCTGTGAGCATAATCTCATTGAAGGTAGTGCTAAGGCCACCTTCCATGAGGTCCCAATGGCGAAGAAAGAAAGAAACAGGAAGCCCATCCGCCCCCGGGCATTTGCCCTTGGGTAATGCCTTCACCGCCTCCGCTAGCTCCTCTGCAGTGAAAGGGGTCAATAAGAAAGACCAAAGAGAGGGGGGGACCAACTCTCTCGTGTGTCTCTAGACTCTCTCGCGCGCAGCCATCACGTGGGGGGATAATGGGGCACCAATGGGAAGAGACAGGAAGAAATATGTGGCGATGGCTCTCACATGTGGGGGATCAGAAACAATAGCTCCATCCTGGCCACGTAGCTTGGGAATACCGTCTCTCCTCCTCTGTGGGCTGGCTATCTCAAGAAGTCTCCAGTAACTCTGTCACCGGCTTGAGTCTAGAAAGAAGCCCTAGCATGGTATCTATACTCCACCACCCTCTCCTCAATGGTCCGAATCTCCGTGCAGGCAGCAGCTATCTGATTCTCAATCCATGGGCTATCTAGGGAACTCTCCTGAAGACGTTGTAAAGAGGCTAGGCCCCTCCTCAGACTCCTCTCTTGCTCCCAAAATCACTCCAATCTACTCTAGACTGCCTCATGTAAGAAAGTACTCACCTCCCCAAGGCCATCATCCAAAGTGCACACTGCAAATCCTGAGGAAAAGTCCAGTCCCACCCATATTTGCTCAATCCGGCTACAAATCTCGGGGTCCTGAGTGAGGCTATCTTGAATCCTGGAGCTCGCATGTCTGTCATGCCTCCGTGGGTCCTCTAGGGACATAATAACTCGGACATGATATGAAAATGTAGTGCCAGAATACCAACCATGCCTCCACGGTTGCAAGCCCACTCGTCAACATAAAACCTATCCAGCCGAGAGAGGTTGGGGCCAGTGCTCCGCCTATCCGATCGAGAGAAGCTAACACTGCCAGGGCTACGCCCAAACTCTAGAAGATGCCAAGAGTCATGTCCCCTAAGAATCAATATCATCTCCTCCCATGCAGAGTACTCCACTCCTGAGACTGTGGCTATGCCACCTCCATGTCTGTTCTCTACTATCTCTATCATGTTGAAGTCACCGCCCATGCACCAAAAATCAGCCTAGGGCAAGACCTGTCGGACAGTGCTCCAAAAGATAGCTCTACCTGCAGCCGCATTTGGGGCATAGATGTTGAGGAAGCCAACGCTATCCTCTCCAATCAAAATAGTAACCCACTGAGCACGTCCTGGAAGTATGACTCCTGATCCTGTCACAAACGGCAAAAGCTGCTCACTGACACAGAGAGACACCCCTCCTTGCGTCCCTGAAGGGCCGAAGGATGGAGACCAAAAAGTATGACTCTTGCCTGGCAGAATCTTCCCGCAGCAGCGGGTACGCCCCTCAATAAGATGGTGCTCCTAGAGGAAAAGAATGTCGATAGGTCTCCCCACCATAGCTCGATGCAGCTCTCCTGGACGCCTCATCTCTAAAAGCACTGAGGCCCCCCTAAGCCCTGAATGTTCCATGAGACAATCCTCATATCAATCTCCATGTGAGGCGGAACTACCGGAACTGCCCTCCACTCGAATAGTCTTGGGCGCAGGCTTAGACGGGGAATAGTCACAATCTGTCCTTGTGCGGAGTCGCGCCAAGTGGACGTGGATCCTACTCTGCCCGAGCGCGAGAGCATGCATACTCTGTGCTCCATCAATCATAATGGAGGTATCTGTAAGAAGGGGGGGGAAGGTACTGCAAGAGAGGTATGCATGAACACAAAAAGCAGCACCTCCAGGCTGGAGGTCACCATCTCCCCTCCCTAGTCTCTGTGGATTGATCCACCAAGCTCCATCCTGGCCAAAGGCCATAGATGAGTAAGAACGTCGATGATCCGAACATCCTACAGAAGATGCGATAGCCCAACTCCCTGATCCTGATGGTAGTAGCCACCGACTCTGGATCCCACTTTGTCTCAAAAACTGCGCTCAAGGGAAAAGAGAAGATCATCGCGCCATTCTCTAGCGTAGAGGGTCTAGAGTGGTAGAAGACCACACATACCCGAATAGGGGCTACGATCTCCTCGAACCTGTCTGTCCCTTCCGTCGAAAGACACCGAAAGAAACTATAATCCACAGGCTGCCCCAAGATCCTAGGGGCCCCGCTGGAGACTTAGGTGGGAGAGCCCTCACTTGTGAGGCCGCAATGGTCATCTCCACCGGCTCTAAGAAGCGATGAATTAGGCGGCGAACGGTACTCACTAGTTGTCTCCTCTCCAGATCAGGGGTTGCAGGGGGCCGACAGGAATGCTTTGGAGAGCCGCCAGGGGCCCCGAGGGGGGGGAGGGGGGGGGGGGGGGGAGGGGGGGAGGAAGAGGAAGGGGAAAATGGAGCGACTGCGGGTAGAGTCGGAGGCGAGGGTGGGGAGGGGGAGGGGGTGGAGGAGGCGAGGGGGAGTGGGAGTGGGAGTGGGAGTGGGAAGGCGGAGAGGCTAGAGAGGGATGCTACTGAGAGGTATCCATTGGAGAGGAAGGCTGCTGGGGAAGGCTCAACGAAGCAAGGGTGGGGTCAACCTACCCCACTGGGCACTGAGGGCCAGAGGAGGAGTCGACGAGGAATCGGCCGCCACATCGGAAGGGGCGGAACCCTCTCCATGACTAGAGGGGGCCCGCCGTCTGTGGGCGAGTGCTGTGATAAGTGCTCGAAACGGTTCTCTAACAGAACCGAATCCTCCTGCATGTTGCCAGCCTGGCGCGCACGGTGGTGACGCTCAGCTCTGGTGCTCGGCTGATGACCGGGGTGGGGACCAATCATCTGCCACTCTCCGGCTGATGTGTCATCCATAGTTGGAACTTGGTGCTCCACGGCCTGGGAACCTGCTCCTCCCTCGGACCCCTAATGAGGATATGAGCGGGAAGTAGGAGGGAGAACCACCGGGGGCGGTCGCCTAGTCTGACGCCAAGGGTAAACTCTGGCCAAATGACCCATCCGGCTGCAAATAAAGCATTGGCTTGGAAGGCCGGAATACTCCACTCGCTGCATAATGGGGTCGCCCCGAAGACTGGGAATAGATATCATGTGAGGCACAGAATCCGGCGAGGCAACACAGATACGGAGAGATGGAATCCCGGCTGCACATGAGAGGGCCGAGGCGGCGATGGGGAGGGATTCCATCACTCTCCCAATGGCACCACCAATCACCGGGAGAAGAGGCAGGTATTCCTTCCTGAGGCCTGGAAAGCATACTGTCACGGGAAAGCCTAAAACTCCAGCTTATGGGTCGGATGTCGGGTCGAAGCCGTGCTACCATCCTGCAAAGAAGGCCTGGGCATAGTTGTCTGCGAAACTAGTCCCACTCATGAGGTACGTAAAAAACGGTACGGTACCAAACTATGCAAGCGAAACTTTTTTTTTTTAATGGCCGTTTTTTTAAAGACTTTTTTTATGCCCATTTTTTTTCTTCCTATTTTGTTTTATTGTTTTTTATGGCCGTTTGGGCAATGGGGGCTTTCCACCTTTCCACCTTCTCTTAACTTTGCATCTCTAAATGTGTACAAATATCTATTTTTCAAGTGTTTTTTTAAAGTCAATCGTACCTCTATCAAACTTATTTTTCCAAAATATAAAGTCCCGTACCAATTTCGTCTCATTTCGTACCTTCGTACCTGACAACTATGGGCTTGGGCTGTACGCAGTGCAACGGGGCTCAACTGCATGACAAGATCAAACACCGCTCGTGATTCTCTCCTCATTTCAATGAATATTAATACCCGAATTGTGAGAGACACATTTCTTTGCAAGGTTGAGTCAACCTGGTAGTAGCCGCACCCCAAAGGATGAATATCTGCGATCTTCGCTAGTGCACCTAGGAGGCTAGCCTGAAGAAGATCTCTAAGTTGGCCACGCACGGGGCGGCTACCGACAATCTTGCATACCAAAGTGGAGGCCTCTAGGGATGCGACAGTCATAGTGAGAAGCTGTAGGTCCGCTTCGGAAAACGAAAGGCAGGTAACGGCGGCCTTGGTCAGGGGAGACGGAGCAACTGCCATGGAGTCCTCCTGGGGGCGAAGACCAAAAGAGGCCAAAACTTGCTGAGAAAATGAAGAAATGCCCACAACTTGAGGGCGCTGCCGAAGGAACAAGGATGGGCTAGAGATGGCGTCGAAGAAAGATATAGAAATCTGTTTCATAGCTCGATCTCCCCCAAATCCTCAAGAGCTCCAAAACCCATTTTGTGTCCAAGAAACCGTCTCGAGTGCATGGACCATGCTACGAACACTTGGTCCTTTGTACTGGATAATCCCCCATTCCCAAAGCCTGTACATTCTTGATCTTTTGGGCATCCAAAGCCCTTCCACACACATGAATTCTGATGCCCAAAATGGTGACATTCCCTACGCTCTAATGCTAGAAAAGAAAAGAAATTTGCAGGTTCCCTAGGCTCTAATACCAACTGTAAAACACTTGCACCTATGTGCTAGTAGGGTTTTCTACAGATAGACGAGTGCGGAGGAATCACACATACAACACACACAACACACGAGTCCTGAACTACTGCTTTGTATTATGTACAAAAAGAAGTAATACAACTAAAATTCAAGTACAAGATGTGGCTAAGAAAGAAGACGTCAAATCATAGTCCAGTGACCTCTTGTTCACTCCCGGCTAGCACTTTGCCTACACAGAAATGCTCTATAAAGTACAACACTCAGGAAAGCAGATGAATCTAATGATTTGGCTACCCATGTATATATATGCACCAATGCTCCTAGTCAGCCAACATTACTATTATCGGTCACCTATACCCAACTGCCATGTCATCAATGCCATGCCATCCTCTACACTGTTCGACTCTGCCTATCGGCTACTATTTGATGTCAGGTTGTGCCTCGCACACTCGTAGGTATGTCACAACAAAAGTTGGAAAATGTGTGTCAACTATAAAAAGTTGAATAAAGTTACGATCAAGAATAGATATCGCCTTCCCAAAGCAGATGATTTTATTAATAGGTTGCAGGGAACCACCTATTTTCAAAGATTGACCTTCATACTAGTTATCACCAGATATGGATAGCTGAGAAAGGTATCTTTAAGACAGGATTCCACATGCGGTATGGCCATTACGAGTTCCTTGTGTCACCTTTTGGGCTCACAAATGCTCCTGCTACTTTCCAACAGATGATGAATGATCTCTTTAGAGAATATTTAGGGAAATTCGTGATCATGTTTCTAGATAGTATCTTGATATACAATCATACTCTAGAGGAGTACATCGAACATTTGCAAATCGGCTTATGGATTTTGAGGCCGAAGAAGTTGTAATCTAAGTATAAGGAGTGTGAGTTCTTCAAAAGAGAACTCATGTATCTAGAACACCGGATTTCTCGAGATGGGATGAGCATAAATCTTGAGCGGATACAGAAGGTTTTAGATTAGCCAGTTCCTCGGATAATAAGGCAACTTCATGCATTTTTGGGATTCATCGTCTTTCTTAAGAAGTCGGTGAGGGGTTATTCACAATAACGATACCTTTCACATACCTGCTTTAGAGACAAGGACGTAAGTCCAACAACCCGATTTCTTGGAACAAGAAGGTTGATGAGGCTTTTTGACCTCTCAAGCTTCAGGTGAAGGAAGCACATGTATTGGCCTTGCCGGATCCTAGTAGACCATTTGTGGTCGAGCGAGATGCTAGTGATTTCGCGATAGGCGCAACATTGTTCCAAGATGGCCCATCTATGGCATTTCAAAGCAAGAAGCTTGATGATACACATGTCAAATGGCACACTCATTGAGAAAGAGTTGTATGTGGTTATATACACACTGAAAACTTGGCGACATTATTATTATGGAATCAAGTTTGTTGTGCTGACAGACCATCATCAGTCGATTAAGTACATATGTGATAGACCTGAGTTGAGAGGAAGGAAGGCATAGTGGGCTAAGTTGATGCGATATGGAAATAAAGTATCGAAAGGGTAGCCTGAATCGACAGACGGATGCCTTGTAGAATTGGGGATGTGAACTCTTTGAGCTTCACCAAGACTAGAGCTGACCTTTATGACTCCCTGAGAGGGCTATGTGAGACCGACAATCATTTTGGTTGGTGTTAGCAGTAGGTCCAGGCAAGGCATAGTCACCAAGACAGAGAAACGAACCGGGACCGGGCCAGGTAGAGGAAACGAGACCGGGCCAATTAAAGGAAACGAAAACTGTCACGATTGTGACGTATGTATGTATTAGATCCTCCCTTCATTGCTGATTCCTATTGCAGATGCAAAGAGTAACCAGCCAAGGGAGTTCCTTCACCGGATTTCTCGTCCGCCAGCTGGACACAGGAGAGTAATCTATGATGGGAGCTCCTCAGCAACCTCACCATCTGGTTCACCTGGAGGGCCCAGTGTTTCAGGGCCTTTGAGGGGAGACTGGAGCCACCAGCAGAGACTGTTCGGGGGATTTGGCAGGAGTTGATCCACACCTTGCGAGGACAGCATGACTGCATCCGGGGCGACTCGGATGAGGCGATCTTGCGGCGCCAGGCCTTTCACATCACCTGGCGCAGCGGCCCCTTCTATACCCTACACGCGGGGTCCCCCCGTTGGCACTACAGGCCACCTGTTTGGCTTTTCCCCCCTCCTATTGTATGATATAGCCCCTCAGTTCTTTGTACTGATACTTGTACTTTTCAGCACCTAGGGAGAGTCTCCCTGGCTGCCTTGCTTTGTTCTCTGCTCTGTTTTTCTTGTGAGCAGGAGAGGTTCTTTTGTAGCCCTACGGCCGTTTTTTTATACCTAATGAAAGGATCTTTTCTCAGAAAAAAAAAAAAACCTTTCCTACCTGTGGGTTGTGAAGCCCTCACCCTCTCCGCGGCACTCCCTCTTCCACCCCTCTTCTCAGTGTTGTATGGAAGCAACGGAGCGATGGTGGACTTGGCGTAAAGCTTTGCCCATGGTGATGTAAAAAAATAAATAAATAAATAAATCCACACCCACACACACGCACCTTGTGTGTCTCAGAGAGGGAACCCTTTCTGCATACCTAGATTACCCGTAGCCGTTCGCTGCATGTCAGGAACCCCCCCCCTCTCTACTGATTATGGAGCACCCCCCTCCTCACTTCGTTCGCTGCAGGCCATGAGCCCCCTCCTCGCTTCGTGCAGCTGCCGGCCCTGAGCCCCCTCCTCGCTTCGTGCAGCTGAGTATTGACCGCCCCCCTCTTCGCATCGTGAAGATGCAGCTGGCGGCGCCTTTTCAAAGAGACGCACCCCCCTCTTTTGGTAGGGTACGTGACGATTCCAGGCCACCGTCACCCTTAGGCCATAAACAAACAAACAAACAAAAACAAAAAAAAGGGCACGCTACGTGGCATTTTGGCCTCTAATTATTAAAAAAAAAAGGAGTGTGCAGCGCACCCCCCCCCCCCTTTCCATTGGCGATTCGACGCTTCCCCCCCCCCCCCGGCTGTCAGGATGCCGCCGACTGCACTTTTGCCTTCATCCTCTCTCCCGGCTCTGCCCATGTCACACTGTGTGTGCGCTCTTGCCATCCACGTGCATGCTTCATGGACAATTTTCCGGAGGAGCCCTACATGCACATCCCCTGCCTGAGTTACATCGACGAGATCCCCGAGGCTCTCCTTCCTGAACACAGCCCTCTTCATGCCCCCACTCCGGAACCGGTGCCACTTTCCGCCGATGCTGGGTGGATTCCACGTCTCCCGGACTCTCCTATCCCAGTAGCCCCGGCCTCACAAGTGTACCGCATACATGTCAGCAACCCGCATGTAACCGAACCCGACACTTGGGCGATATGGACTATTTTCCTCACCTGCGAGCCACTGCACCTTGCTCATTTCGAGTACTTCCTGTCACGGTACCCTCAGTTGGCACACTTTCTTCCAAAGTGCAGTGTGGATGGCCTCTGCAATATCTCCTCCACGCGCCCTCCTGTGACATTCTACTGCGAGATCTTCGTCCTCGATTATACTCCATTATCTCCGGTGCCCAGCCCTTTGGCGGAACCAAACGAGGAAGTGGAAGCAGACGAAGTAACCTCCGAAGACGATCCCGAGGAAGTGGAGGATCCCGACTTCAAGTACGAGGATCCCGTTACTGCCTCTCCAGCAGCTATTCCTTCCATCCTACATCCCGGGTGGACCTTTCCTGCTTCACCTCAGTACTCTCTCTGAGTTCTCCAGATGTCGACTTCGCACGACAACGTGCCACCCGCTGATCCTCAGATGGAGGCCTTGCAAATGACCACTCTTCAACAACAGATGGAGGACTTGCAAAGGGCCCTTTTCGACGGTATGACATCAATGCGATCACAAATGGAAGACATGCAACAACGGCACCAACACCAGCGCGAGGGATCCAGGAAGTCACAGCGAGCGCGTCAATTACGTTCTCCAACATCATCATCATCCTCGGTGGGCTAGCAGGACGATCTCTCAACTCCTCTCGATCTGACTGCCGAGGTAGACAATGTTGAACTCAAACTTTTGTATAAATTAATGACCACAGCACAGACAAGAAAGATGGATATCAAGTTACCTGAGCCCTACAATGGCCGTCGCGATAAGCGGTTAATCGATCACTAGCTATACAAGATGGAGGTTTATTTCTCAAATACCGATTTGCCCGAGAATAAAAAGGTGGCATTGGCCAGTACCCTCTTGAAAGTTACCGCCTTCCTTTGGTGGCGACGCAAGATTTCAGATGGCAAGTCTACTCCGACGTGGGATAAATTCCGGCGTGCTCTTCGCAAGGCTTTTGAGCCTACAAATGCGAACTTTCATGCCAGGTCTTCTCTCAGCCGCCTGAGTCAAACTGGCTCCGTGGCCGTGTACATCTCAGAGTTTCAAAAACTGGCTCTCGAGATAGAGACACTCAGCTCCTCTGACCAGCTTCACAGCTTCATTGACAAGCTTGAACCCACGATCCAAGACGAAGTCCATAAGTACAATCCTGCCACCCTGGATGAAGCAATCTCGTATGTCGAGCGCATTAGTGATTACTTCCTCCGGCGCCCGTTCCTACCAGTGGAATCGACCCAATGGGACTAGCCAATCCCAGCGTCCCAATCCTGGACAAAAAAACTCTCGGCGACCATATTCTGGAGAACAGTCCTTCCGGTCACGCTTCTCCGGGCAAGCTCCCGCATCAAACGCAGGATCCTCTCAGACCGAATCCTCTGGTAGCAGAAACCGAGATCGGTCCCGACAGGACCGTCGCAGCAATGATCGACGCAACTTCAAGCGAGAAACCTCTTCAGGACAGCAAACCTCTTCATCGACTGCCACTTCATCCCAACCTAGGTGTACAATTTGTTCTGGCGATCACCGGTGGTATGAATGTCCTCAGCGCCCTAAACCCTCCAACACTCGGCGCAATTCTCAGGTGGACAGTTGCCACCATGCTGATCATGACCCGGCTCTTGTGAAAGACAAAAACAAACAAATAGCTTGTTCTGTTCGCATTTCTGAAGTGTCAGTACCCTGATGCTTAATGGCCAGCGTACCAACCCTGTTCCCGTGAATCTTTCCAAGCACGTCCTTAGTCTTCTGGGTTTCATTGGCGACCATCCCATCAATGTGCTGGTGGACAGTGGCTGTTCCACTAATTTTGTGGACACTTCTTTGGTTCACAAGTTTCGCCTACAGACCCGACATTTTGTGGATGCTTTTCAAGTAGAGCTTGCTGATGGTTCCTTCCTTAATTGTAATAAAAAGGTGCAACAGCTTCAGTTCCAGATTCAAGATTACCAAGATCACCTTAATTTTTCAGTGGTGCCGTTGTCACATTATGACATGATACTGGGACAATCTTGGCTGTATCGATATGATCCAGTGATCAGCTTTCGTTCTCATTCAGTCCAGTTATACCATGATGGTCGAGAGCTGGAACTTCGTGGCCTTTTCACTGCCAAACCCATCACTGTTGTTTCTGCCCTGCAAGTCAAACGCCTCGTCCACAAACGTGACTGTACAACATCCTTGGTCATGTTACAGGAGATTGAAGCAAAACTAGTGAGCAATCTCAAGCCTCGTCACCAACAACTGTTTACTTGGAGCTTCTTCAGGCCTTTTCAAGATCTGTTTCCGAATGATCTTCCGACGACATTGCCTCCTCGTCGTCCTGTGGATCACCCGATTGATCTTATCCAGGTCAACCTCCTCCAACCCGAGCTCCATACCGTGTTTCTTACTCTAAATCTCAGGAGATACAAAGGCAATTACAGGAGTTGCTGGACAAAGGTCACATCCGCCCCAACAAAAGTCCCTTCGGAGCCCCGGTTTTGCTTGTCAAAAAGAAGGATGGATCAATGCGGCTTTGCATTGATTACCGTGCTCTCAACAAGCTGACAATCAAGAACAAATTCCCTTTGCCTCGCATCGATGAGTTGTTCGACCAGCTGCAGAGATTGCTACCCCTTTGACAGAATTGACAAAGCTGGACAAACTTCAGTGGTCTTCTGAAGCTGAGCAATCCTTCAATGATCTCAAGCATGCCTTGACGACAACCCCGGTCTTGGCCATTGCAGATCCCACCCAGCCCTTTGATGTAATGACAGATGCCTCAGATCGTACTTCTAGTGGAGTTTTGATGCAGAATGATCGTGTCATTCCTTTTGACAGCAGGAAGTTTTCAGCCATTCAAAGCAAGTATCCTGTGTATGATAAGGAGTTTTTGGCAATCATGCATGCTCATCGGACTTGGAGACATTTTCTTGGAGCAGATTCAGTTGTACGTACAGATCATCAATCTCTGACATACATTTTCACACAGCCTGTTATGAACTCTCGACAAGGCCGATGGGTTGAATTCTTGGCTAATTTCCACATGACTATCCAGTATGTTCCTGGTCTTCAGAATGTGGTTGCAGATGCTTTGAGCCGCATGCCTAGAGCCACTAATTTTGCCATCACAGATGTGCAAATGGAAATCCCTGCTTCTTTCAAAAATGAGTATTTGACTGATAGAGATTTTGGAGATGCGTTCCGTGCTCTCAAATCTTCTAATCCCAGTCCTGTAGAAATGAACATGTTTGCAGCCTCCATCATAGATGAATTGCTGTTCTTTTCTGAACGCATTTGTGTGCCTCACAATACTTCATTGCGGAAGATTCTCATTCAAGAGCATCATGAAGTTCCTTATGCTGCTCATCCTGGTATCAACAAGACATATTGGCTTTTATCTGCTACATACTTTTGGCCTCAGATGCAGCAAGATGTTATCAAATTTGTCAAAGCTTGTCATTCGTCTGAGATAATGAAAGCCTCTCAACAACTTCCTCAAGGGTTACGTCAACCGTTGCAAGTTCCCAATGAGAGATGTGTTGGGGTAAAGGCGTTATGTCCACCCTTATAGTGTGTACAAGCCCATAAGTTATAGTACATAGTACACTTAGTACTTTTAATGTACTAAGTGCACTATGTGTACTAGTGCAATATACATGTGTGATAGGGGAGTCACACACTCATGCCTCATGAGTTGACTGATCCCCACAACTCTCTCTCTCTCTCTCTCTCTCCCTTGCTTCTCTGTGTATGTCTCCCATGAATGAACTCTAACCCTAATTCAGTTTTCTCCCCATCAACTGGTATCAGAGCTTTCTTTGTTCTTGAGTGCTAAATCACTCGCTTGTAGGGGTTTCCTCTCTGACGCAGGCAGGCAGCAGCTCGACTTCTCCCATTCAGCAGCCTGTGTGTGAAGAGGCCAGAAACGACCAAAAGGCTGCTGAGCAGGTAGCCCACGCTGCCCAGCAGGCAGCAGCCACGCTGCCCAGCAGGCGCCTGCAGCAGACGCTTGGTCACAAGCGGTGAACGTAGCAGTGCACGGGGTGTAGACTGTCGCTAGGCGAAGCATGCGAATTCGTCAACTTGGCGACAGCAAGTCGTTGGTGATCATTGACACGAACGTGCGCTTGCAGCAACGCATTGGGCGGATAAGCGCTACTAGGCGAAGGCAATAAGCGCTCAGCAGCGAGCGAACACGTCTATGAGGCGAACTCAGGCGAACACGCTTCAGACATTCTTGCAGGCGTACGGTGTGTGCGCTTACAGCTTGTAGTTCCCTCTGTCGACGTCCCCGGTGCTGTCACGCCACGCAGGCGTTGGGCGGATACGCCTGGCCACAAGGCGCTTATTGCTGCGAGCGCTTATTGCTCCGACGGTGAAGCTAGGGGGGCAGCATGGCAATCTGGTTAACCAAAGACCTTCCCATGATGTAACCAGGCGCAGCCAGCGCTTCATAGCAGCAGTAGCCAGCTATCCGTACAACTGGGAAGCGTGAGGAGTCCTTCATCAGCACAATTCTTTCTGCAGCAAAATCATCGCCCCCCCTTTTCCTGCAACAGCCTGCAAATTGAAGAAAAATCAGAAATTACAAGGTATTTTCCTCAATTTTTTTCTGGGATTTGCAATTGAGCAAGTACAATCAACAATTGAGCAGATACAGGTGTCGAATTGCTCAATTTTTGAGCAAAATTGGCAAAATTGGGTGACATTGGTCACAATCAGGATAAATTTGCAAGAAATTGGTCAAATCAGGATCAATTTGCAGGAAATTGGTCAAATCAGGATCAATTTGCAGGAAATTGGATGTCGAAATTTGGGGCTTTTGATGTAATTGTGCAATTAAGCACTCATACATGCTGTATGATGTGAAAAATCACACATTTGGGCAAAATTGCAGGAGATTGCAGCAGATTGCAGTGCAAATCAAGGGGCTTTTGTGCCGATTTGGTTGATTTGCATGCAGGCAATCGCATTTGATGCTGTGGATAATGTGCTGATGCCTTACAAGCACTCAATGTGCCTGTAAATCAAGGGGCTTTCATGTATTTGATGTATATGTGGCCAGGGGGAAGCATCGTGAACACTCTGGATGCTTCATGTGCGTCAATGTACCATGTATGATCAGCAATTGATCTTAAATCAAGGGGCTTTTCAAGTTTTTATGCTTGTTGAGCTTGGCAAAGCAGCAGGCAAGACATTTATGCCTTGAATCCTCAAAAATCAGCTTGCAGTCAAGGGGCTTTTGCCCAATTTCTGTTCGGGACTGTTTTATGCAGTGTACAGGACTGTAAAAGTCTGATTTTCACTCATTTGGACAGCCAGGAGAGCATTTATTGCTTTTGTACCTGTTGGTACAGATTTGGCACAGCTTTGTGCATGTTTTGGCATGGCTGTACACTGTTTTGAGTGACCAAAAGGTTCAATTTCAGCTGCTGTACTTGCCGGTACAGGTTTGGTACATTACAGGTGAGCACTTAGTACTGCTGTACAGTACTTTGGAAGGGCAAAAGAGCACATTTAAGGTGCTGTCCAAAATCTGCAGCAACCAGATTTTGGTGTTTTCATCACATAAAGTGGGAGAAAAGTTGCATTCTTGCTTCCGCAGTGGGAGATAAAGCTTGGGAGAACATTTGTGAGCACTTTGTGTGCTTAGGGTGCAGTGTTTGCACATTTGCACGGAGTCACGCATTGACAGGTTGCATTTTGCTATGGCAACCACAGGTGAGAGCTCTTCATTGCTTCACATCAAGAAGCTTGAAGGCTCGCATAACTATGATATTTGGCAAACCCAATGCTACAATGTGTTGCTCCAGAAAAAGCAGCACAAACCTATCAAAGAAAGAGGTGTGATGCCCGCTTCTCTTACTGCTGAAGAGTGGGAAGATATGGATGAGCTGGCAAGATCTACTATCATGTTGTCTGTGTCAGACTCATTACTTTTCAGCATTCGTGAAGAGAAGACCGCTTGGGGAATGTGGCAGAGATTGCAGGACTTGTATGCCCAACAAAGTGCCTCAAGCAAAGTGTATTGGTTGAAGAAACTCATAGGCCTTCAGATGAAGGAAGGGGCTTCTATGACAGCCCATCTAAATGAGTTTAATGGTATTGTCAGCCAGGTCATTAATCAAAAGTTGGCAATGGACGATGAGTTCAAAGCCACTTTTCTGTTATGCACTTTGCCAGAGAGCTGGGACACATTCAGGACAGCCACTAGCAATTCGAATGCTATGCTGTCATATGCAGATGTTGAGGGTGCTCTTCTTCAAGAAGAGATGAACAGGAAAAACAACTCTGTTGGAAAGTCAAATGCAATGAATGCACGTGGGAGATCCCAGCAAAGGGGAAAAAGCCAAGAAAGGGGAAGGAGCAAGTCTCGCTCCAAAAAGGATTTGGAATGCCATTATTGTGGCAAGAAGGGACACATTAAAAAGCAATGCTACAAATGGAAAAATGATCAAAAAGAAAAGGGAAAAGGCAAAGACAAAGAGAAGGATGAAGCCAAAGATGTAAAGCCAAAGGGCAAAAGTGGAGTCAAGATTAAAGAAATCAATGTGTCACATGCAGGTGGCAGTGAGGATGAGGTCCTCTTTACGTCTTCACTTGATGCCCATTCACTTCTTACAGGTGGTCATGGTATGCACTCATGGATCATTGATTCAGGTGCCTCCTTTCATGTCACAGGTTGCAGAGACTTGTTTGTCAGGTATACTGCTGGCAATGAAGGAGTGGTTTATTTGGGTGATAACCATGCATGCAAGATACTTGGCAGAGGTGATGTGAGGCTTGTGTTTTCAGATGGCTCACAGCTTATGCTCCATGATATCAGGCATGTGCCTGAGATCAAGAAGAATCTGCTTTCTACTGGACAGCTTGATGATGCTGATTATGTTACCACATTTGGTAGTGGAAAGTGGAAGATTAGTAAGGGCTCACTGGTTGTTGCCAGAGGCTCTAAGGTGGACACTCTTTATTTCATGCATGCAGGTGTTTGTCACCATGCTAATGTAAATGCAACCGAGCTGCCGGAAATTTCTATGTGGCATAGCCGGTTGGGACACATGAGTGTCAAGGGAATGGAGCAATTGTCTCGTTTGGGTTACTTGCCTTCTCTAAAGTTTTCAAGTTTTCAGTTTTGTGAGCATTGTATATATGGTAGGCAACTACAGTGCCCCCATAAGAAAGCTCTTGGACAGAAAGATGCTCAGTTAGAGCTTGTGCATACAGATGTATGTGAGATGCCTCAGCTTTCTTTGGGAGGGGCAAAATATTTTGTGTCTTTTATAGATGATGCCACACGCAAGGTGTGGGTTTATCCTCTTCGTTTGAAGAGTGATACATTCTCAATGTTTCAGAAGTTTGTTGCTCTTGTTGAGAATCAAACTGGCAAAACACTGAAGGCTTTGCGTTCCGACAATGGTGGAGAGTATACGTCCAAACAGTTTCAGGACTTTTGTGATGCTAAAGGCATCAAGAGGGAGCTCTCTACTCCTTATGATCCTCCACAAAACGGGACAGCAGAGAGGATGAACAGGACCATTCAGGAGAAGGTCCGTTCTATGTTGTCACATGCTGCATTACCTCATGGTTTTTGGGCTGAAGCTGTTATGACAGCCGTTCACCTTATAAACAGGTCACCTAACACGAGGCTTGGTGGGAAAGTGCCAGAAGAAGTATGGACAGGGAAGCCTCCATCATACAAGCACTTGAGAGTGTTTGGTTGCGTTGCGTACGTGCATATACGCAGGGAAATGCGCACCAAACTTGATCCCAAGTCTCACAAATGCATATTCCTAGCATATGGTGACAGAGGTGAAATGGGGTATAGACTTTGGGATCCCATGAATAGAAAGATCATACGCAGCAATGATGTCATTTTTGATGAAACATGCATGTATAAGGAGCCTGCAAGGCAACAGGAGCCTGGCAGAGTCATCTTTGATGATGATGGACATCATGGACAACAACAAAGGGCTGTAAATCAGCCATTACAGCAGGAAAACCAGCCCTTAAATGGTGCTGAAAATGGTCCAAATGGACAGCCAGACATGGCAGAAAATATCCCTATGGATATACCACAGTTAGAGGATATACCGGGCATGATATTTCAGCCTTATGGCATGGAACAGGAGCCACCAATGGGTGATATGCAGGCTGGACAGCAACCTGCAAATGATGGTCATTGGGTACGGAGGTCCACTAGACCCTCCAGAGCCCCTGACAGGTTTGTTCCAGGGGTTGACTACTTGATGCTCACTGACTGTGGGGAGCCCTCATGTTACAAGGAGGCAGACAAAGCTCTATGGGAGCGTGCCATGAAGTCAGAGATGGATTCTCTGCATAAAAATGAAACATGGAAGTTGGTGCATTTGCCTGCAGGCAAGAAGGTTTTGCCATGCAAGTGGGTTTACAGGCTCAAAGTTGCACCAGATGCAAAGCCAAGATACAAAGCCAGGTTAGTGGCTAAGGGCTTCAAGCAGGAATATGGTGTGGACTTTGATGAGATCTTCTCTCCAGTGGTCAAAATGACCACACTTAGAGCTGTGTTGGCTTTGGTTGCGCATGATGATCTGGACTTGATTCAGATGGATGTGAAGACTGCTTTTCTTCATGGTGATCTCCATGAGGAGATATATATGCAGCAGCCAGAGGGTTATGCAGTGAGTGGAAAGGAGAAGCTTGTATGCAAGCTGAAAAAGAGTCTTTATGGGCTCAAACAGGCACCAAGAGAATGGTATCATAAATTTGATACATTCATGAAATCTCAGAAATTCAGGAGAAGTGACATAGATCACTGCTTGTACACCAAGAAAGCTTTGGATGGCAGTCTATTGATCCTCATCTTGTATGTTGATGATATGTTGATTGCCGGGAAATCTCGTAAAGAGATGGATGCCTTGAAGCAGAGGCTGCATCAAACCTTTGATATGAAGGATTTAGGTGATGCAAATCACATCTTGGGTATGCGGATCCTTCGAAACAGAAATCAGCATGTGTTGTATTTGTCTCAGAAGGAATATATTGGCAAAGTTTTGCAGAGGTTCAATATGGACGGGGGGAAGAAGGCTAGTACTCCTTTGCCTCCATATGTGAAACTCAGTGCTATGGACAGCCCACAGTCAGATAGTGGCAGGGCTGATATGGCCGAAATTCCGTATGCTTCAGCTTGTGGCAGTCTCATGTATGCCATGGTTGCTACTAGGCCGGACATTGCATTTGCAGTGGGAGTGGTTTCTAGATACATGGCCAACCCTGGCAAGAAGCATTGGGAAGCAGTGAAAGGTGTCATGAGATACCTGAAGGGCACACAGGATATGTGCATTTGCTTTGGCAAACAGGATGCATTAGTGCATGGTTACACGGATTCGGATTATGCCGGTCATCCAGATAACCGGAAGTCTACTACCGGTTATGTATTTACATTCACAGGAGGTGCTGTGTCATGGATATCCAGGATGCAGAAGTGCACTGCCTTATCTACTACAGAGGCCGAGTATATTGCAGCCACAGAGGCTTGCAAGGAGGCATTATGGCTATCTCGGTTAGTGGTTGATTTGGGTTATACAGGGGATATTCCATTGTTGCATTGTGACAGTCAGAGTGCCATTCAGTTGGCAAAGAACCCTGTCTTTCATGCAAAGACGAAGCATGTGGATGTGAAGTATCACTTCATCAGAGAGGTGATAGAGAACAAGCAAATTCAGCTTGTTAAGATTCACACGGATGACAACCCGGCTGATCTGTTGACAAAGAGTTTGCCTCCGGAGCGGTTTGCTCATTGCAGACACTTGATGGGCATTGGATGAGGCCATTTTCAGCCTTGATATGGCCTTGTATATTATCATGTACATGCTGATTTTTTCTTTTCCTTTACTTAAGGGCACTTTGCCTTTAAGTGGGAGGTTGCTGGGGTAAAGGCGTTATGCCCACCCTTATAGTGTGTACAAGCCCATAAGTTAAAGTACATAGTACACTTAGTACTTTTAATGTACTAAGTGCACTATGTGTACTAGTGCAATATACATGTGTGATAGGGGAGTCACACACTCATACTTGATGAGTTGACTTATCCCCACAACTCTCTCTCTCTCTCTCTCCCTTGTTTCTCTGTGTATGTCTCCCACATGACTTAACCCTAATTGCTGTTTCTCCCATCAAGATGGGAAAGTATCAGTATGGATTTTATTACCACTTTGCCTCGTTCATCCAAAGGCAATGCTCAAATTCTTGTGGTGGTTGATCGATTTTCCAAAATGGCGCATTTCATTCCTTGCAAGAAAGCTGCTTCAGCCCCAGATGTGGCGTCATTGTTCGTACTCTCATTCTCCTCTGACCAATGTTTCCATTCTTGTGGGTCTGCCTGGATCGAATACTTCCTCTTCCCCCTGCTGCTGCTGGTGCCGGTCCAAATGGACTAGCAGTGGGGCCAAAAAAGGAAGGCATGCCACCCATGGAGGATCTACTGCTGCCAACACTCGATACTTGGGTGCTTTGTGAAGCACCCACATACGAGCTAGGGTCGATCGCAATGCTCGGTCTCCTAGTCGATGCCTGCGTATGAGTCGCGTCATCTTTGCGACGAAGCTCCTCCCTCCAAGCCTCACTGATGCCTAAGCAAAATGTTATCTCATGCCCTAAGATATGAAGCAAATGCACGCGAATTCGAGTAGCGCTCCCAGTCTTACTACCATGGCAATATTTGCATTTCCAGTGGTGACTACCCCATGTTCTATACCCACTTTCGGCTTGGACCTCATCCCACCAAGACCACTCCGATGGTTTGGGCCTCTTCGAGCTGGACCCTGCCTAAGCGCTTGAGGCCATGGAAGATGGAGACTACAGTGAAGGAGTAACCATGTTCAACCAAGTGATTGACAATTTAAAGAAAAAAAAAGTTGACAATTTTCAAGAGAAAGGAGAAGACATATAGGATGACTCAAAAAAATTGCTTCTATTAAAATGATGAACATTTCAAAGCGGGGAGTTACAAAAGAGGTCTTCAAATTTCAAAGTGCATTAGGAGGCACTTCCTCTAGTTTTGCCACATTGGGTGGCTCGGGATTGGGGACCTCTACTATAGTGGAAGGAGAAGAAGCTTGGCTTGGCTTGGCTTGTAGTTCCGCCACATGGGAGCTTTTCTCCTACGAACACCTAGCGGACGTCCACAATATAAATCCGGAGTGAATGTAGTGGGATGGCACCGACATCATTTGGCACGCAAGCCGCCCCTGTGACCACCTGTAATGGCGTCATGGGCAGCATGCAGAAGAGCTGCCCTGAATGACTTCATGACACATAGTCGGCCTTTGTAGAAAAGCCAACCATCGCGTATCAGAAAATGGCATGGTCCTGTGGCATCCAATGCCTGTTCCCACCGAGTACCGAATTCCTCGGAATCCGCGTACGTGTGCTTCATGTCCTCTAGTCCTGTACCAACAAGGTCAAGTCTAGTGGTTTGAATCGTAGACACTTGTCCCTTCCTGCTCAAAGCATCGGCCACTGGATTGGCCTTTCCTGGAAGGTACTCAATCATACCACCGAACTGCTGGAATATCTGACTCCAGCGGTGTTGTCGATCACTCCATTGTGCACTTGGCATCGTCTGAATCCAGCGCAATGCTTGATGGTCAATGCGAACCTCGAAGTCACGGCCATACAAGAAATGTTTCCAATGTTTCAAGGCCTGTATTACTGCTAGGAGTTCACGATCATAGACTGAGTAGTTCTTCTCGGCGGGCAATAACTTACAAGACATGTAAGCTACTGGATGACCATTTTGTTGTAATACACCTCCAATTGCGATGTTACTCGCATCGGTGATCACCTGAAATGGTTCATCCCACGAGGCAAGTACTAAACAAGGCGCTTCTGACAAAGCCACCTTGAGGTTCTCGAATGCCTCCAACGCTCGTGGAGTCATTCGAATCTTTTGCCTTCTTGTTTTCACTCCCATTGGCAAATCGATGAGATCTGCGGAGAGATCAGAAAACTTGTCGATGTGGGTGGAATATGCCTGGCATATACCCACAAATGATCTAATGTCATAAGCTGTCTGAGGTACTTCCCAGTTAACAATCTCGGCCACTTTAGCTCATTGCTTTCCAGCAACTTAAGGACTTTCTCCACATCAATGTCATGCTGCTCAACTGTAGCTGAAAATATGAGTATGTCGTCCAGAAATATGAACACATACTTTCCAATCAAATCCCGGAAAATACACATCATCATGCGGTTAAATGTAGCTGGGGCGTTCGTCAAACCAAATGGCATGACCACAAATTCATAGTGAGCTCGTTCTGTACGGAAGGCTGTCTTGGGGATGTCCCCCTCTACAATCCGTACCTGGTGGTACCCACTCTTTAAATCCAGTTTTGAGAACACCTTTGCTCCATTCAGCCTCTCGAGAATATAGTCAATTCGAGGCATCGGAAATCTGCTCTTGATAGTTAGCTTGTTCAGTGCACGATAATCGACACACAACCGGGAAGACCTATCTTTCTTCTTGACAAATAAGATCGGTGCTGCAAATGGCGACACGCTGGGACGGATGAAGCCAGCTTGCAACAATTCTTGGAGTTGGCGGCCCAACTCCGACTCCATTGCCTTAGAAAGGCGATACGGAAACTTGCTCGGGGCTTCCGAGCCTCGGAGGAGGTCAATCCTGTGATCCTCCGGTCTGGACGGGGGGAGCTGGGGAGGGAGGCTGTCCCGAAGAAAAATCTTCTGGAGCTTTTCATGGAGAACTGAGTACTTCTCGGAAGCACTGGCCACCGTCTAGGCTGTCTGGATGTAAATCATCGCACACTGTGCACCTTTCCTGACTGCTCGCTTAGCCTGCAAAGTGGCTTATGAGCGGAAAGTTCGGAATACCTGGCTCACACTTAATGGTCACTGGGGTGTTTGACACATTCCGATTGATCTGGAACGTGTGCTTGTCCCACTTGACATCATGAAGAAACTTGTGAAACCACTGGATACCCAAAATTATGTCTGCTCCTACAAGAGGGGCAACCATAAAGTCACGCACAAACTCTATGCCCTGAATCACTAACTTAGCACCTAGAGCTTCATATTTGACGCTCGTTGTCATACCTGTGCTAAAACCCTCAACCTGTTTGTCCACCGAAGTCAGCTCGAAACGGGCACGCCTAGCGGCCTGTTCCGTGACCACATCCTCCGTGCTACCGCTGTCAAACAAGACGACGACTCTCTGGCCACCTATGTAGCCAAAGGACTTGAGCCCTGGTCATGGGCGCCCTTCTGCTTATCTTCGAGCTCCCGGCTAATAATTGCTCCAACTGAAGCACCGGGGTTTGAAGAACTAGGGTTAGCTGCTGGGGTCTGTGTGGGAGCTGAGCTCACCACGGAAGCTGTGGAGACGGCAGCAGCCTTTGGAGGCTTCTTCAGACAATCCCGAGAAGTATGTCCTTTTGTATGACAAAAGGATATACTTCTTCGGACAATCCCGAGCAGTATGTCCTTTTGTATGACAAAAGAAACATCTACCCTCCTCCTTGTATTGAGAAAGCTCCTCAGCACTCAACTTGCCACCTGTCTTGCCTGCCTCCGCTTTCTGGTCTGGAGTAAGCTTAGACGCATTGTTCGAGTTCTTGGAGCCAGAGGCTCCCGGGCTCTGTCCTGGGGAAGACCCCGTCTGGTTCTGGTTTTTGCCCCCGGAGGCGTTAGCCCTTGGAGAAGCCGACTGGAAAGTCTTGGGCTTGCCACCATTGTGTTTCATTTCTGCACTCTGCGCAAGCGAGAGTGCGTCCTCAAAGGTGGCTGGCCTAAACATACGCACCTCCCATTGGATTTGCGTGTCCAGGCCATACAAAAACTGCCCTTTCTTGTCCGTATTAGATAAGCCTTATTGCAGACATAAGGTCGAAATTTTATTGGCAAACTGAAGGACTGGTTGCGCGTTCTGACGCGCTCCCCTGAACTCGTCTTCGAGTCGCTCAAGGTAGTGGGGCGGTAGAAACCGCTGCTTAAGGTCGCAGACGAACTCGTCCCACACATAAGCTGCCATACCTGCTCTGGTGTGGGCATGAGCCCACTGAGTCCACCAAGGAATGGCCTCACCTTCCAAGTACCAACTGGCTAAGATCACTTTGTCAGTATCTGTTTTTCTAACTGCGGCAAAGTAAGCTTCAAATTGATGTAACCATGAATAAAGAGTTGTGGGATCGAGTTTACCATTATACTTACTGAAATTCATTTTCTCGGGAAAATGATTCGAGGACGCCGCCGATGTCAATCTGGCGTCCAAAGCTCTGAGGTAACGCTCGTGTTCCACATGTCGCATGGCGTCGTCTTCCCGTTGTCGGATCTCCAATGCACGCATCTGCAACTCAAGCAAGGAGCTTGGCTGCGGCTGTGACCCCGCGAGAGGGTCCCTGTGACGAGGATCTGGTATATGGGATACGGAAGGAGAGGGAGGAGGAGATGGAAAACGCGATGCTGGAGAGCGGGTACGCTCCTCCAGAGCCAAGATTTGCGCCTTCTGCTCATCCAACTTGGCGGTCTGTTCTGCGATTGCTCGCATCATCTGCTGGAACATGTGACACTCAAGCCTAGTGCCCTAGTTGGGCTGCCTAGTGCACTTTGGTCCCATGGTTCTTGGTCTCTCTCGTCGTCGAAGCTCGCCATAGCAAGAAAATGCAATTCCTTTCCGGAACGCAATCTGACCATCCACTATCTGTGTGGTAAACTTCCGGAGGCTTCTGGAGGCTAAAAACCAACCGTCCTTCGAGGAGGGACAGGAGTCACTCCGAAAGGGGTAGTCCACCGGCGTCTAAAAACCAACCACACAAGCAAGAAAAAATTTTGGTTTCTTTGCTGAATCTTACTTGAAGTAGGCTCTGATACCACTGTAATATGCGGAAGCTTCGGAGAAGACTCGGTAACTTCAAAACTCAGAATTCAGCACTCTTATCGCGACGGAAATTAACACACAAACTAAAAGGAGATGTGCAGAAAATAGAGAGAGAGAGGGAGAGATGGAGAGGACACAGTATTGGGTCCCAATTACCCTCTGTAGGGCCCCCACCACAGATGGTGTATTTGCTTTATTAGAATGATGAGAAATCTGAAAGAAAATACAGCAACCTTGGACCTTTTCTTGGCTAGAAAATCCTGCCCTTGACCTTCAGTTCTCCACCCCTTTGCTTAGCAATTCCCTCGGCTTGTCTAGCCCTTGATTTGCTTGAGCTCTTGGTGAATAATGAGATGATTGATTGGGATTATGGACACTTCTATTTATACTACCCCATCAGGAGCAGTCGGCCGGTTCATTTTACCTCCAAGACTGGATTTAATAATATAAAATGCTGAAAATGCCTTGCTTTCACACTGGACTGTCCTGGCTGCCTCTGTGGGCTGCTGTCCAGTCCAACGCAGGCTGCTGGGCAACGCCTGGGCACTGGCCGCCTGCAGTCCAGGCTGCCCTAAGGGCTAGCCAACTGGCTGGGCTGGCCCAAGAGCCAGTCGACTGCTTGGCCAAGCCCTCTTGGGCTGGCCGACAACCTGCCCAGCCCCTCCTTGGGCTGGCCGACAGCCTGCCCAGCCCTTCCTTGGGCTGGTGGGCATGTCTTGGGGCTGCTTGGCCCCATTTTTGGGTGGCCCATAGCCTTCCCTGTGTCCAAATCTGCTGCACCTACATCTACACAGCTGTCTGATATCTGGTGGCAGACCAAACATACAGAACAACTGACATCATTCCACAGGGAGACTCACAGCGCGGACTGGCACTGTTTCATGTGCAGGACAGTGCACAACTCACCTTGGACTCATGTGCAGGACAATGCACACCTGACCTCGGACGACTGAGATGGATCCCTGGCTGACTCGTCCCGGACTGGGCTCACATGGGACCAGTTCACCATCCCAAGTCCTGCACCTTCTATACAAAAATGTCTACGTGGCATCCAAGTGCGGGATGCACGTGTTGGGTATAAAGTCCCAATTTCGCCTCCGGACCTTGATCATCGCGTAGCTCTTTTCGAGAGCTTCGCGGCCATATATTTACTTGTACATTTGGCCCCCATTTGGGCCTTGTAACGGCATTCTTTGTATTTGGTCCGCCAGGCGCCCCATAAGTTGGGCGCCCGCCCATACCCTTGTATCACTATAAATACGAGGTCTCCCTTGAGCCTCATCAAGACATCAAGATATTCTTGAGCATTGTGTGAGTTCTCTCTCTCTCTCACTCTTCTCTATCTCCTCTGCACTTCCTTGGCTGCAAGCTCTTGTGTTTGAGTCATTCTCCTCCAACAACTCGTATCAGAGCTATGGAGGGAAGCTGTATGCAGAAGCTATGGAGTTAGAGGTGTCTTCCACCACTTGACTACGGGATCGTCTGCGTTTTTCGCATCAAACACCTCCCTTCTATCATCAAGATGGTGCGTTTTTTTTTTAGAGTGCTGCTCTCTTTCTTTTTAACGCAGGAGACTCTTTTGTGGTTTTTTCTTGCTCTTCCCCTCTCCTGCGTTTTCTGCTCCACCCCTGCTGCCCTTCTGCTGCGTTTTCTTCTCCCTTGCTGCCCCCTTTGCTGCGTTTCTGCTGCTGCGCTGTTGCAATCAGCAGCGTTTGCTGCCTTGTTCTCTCCTTGCTGTACGGCTGCCATCAGCAGCAGCAGCCAACGCTGCTGCCAGCAGCCCCACGACCACCAGCAGCAGCTAGGGCTGCAGCCAGCAGCCCCACGACCACCAGCAGCAGCCAACGCTGCAGCCAGCAGCCCCAAGGCCACCAGCAAGCAGTCCGGGCTGCAGCCAGCAGCCTCACGGCCACTAGCAGCAGCCGACGTTGCCTCCAGCAGACAGGATCTACGAGCAACCCCCAAAAGACAGCAACATACTGCCCCTCGGGTTTACATCGACATCCGGTGATACTCTTCCGCCGTCTCCTTCACTTGAAGTTGTTTCATCAATCTACGAGCATCCTACAGTCAACCCATATCTGGTACATAACATCTTGCTATTGCTTACTTTCTGAAGTGTCAGTTTGATAAGTCATGGCGTCTACAAGTGATCTTAAGGGTCTACTAGAGATTAAGAAGTTTGCAGGCACTGGGTTTGATCTTTGGAAGGTGAGGATTCAGAATATCCTCTATCTGCGGGAATGTGATACTGCACTTGAGCAGTTCAAACCCGCTGCCATGACAGATGATGAATGGGGAATCCTGAACAGAAAGGCCGTTGCCTATCTCCAGATGGCTGTTGCTGATGAGGTTCTTGTAGACCTCAAAGGGCTGACAACAGCCTATGCCGTCTGGGAGAAGCTGAGAAGCACCTATGAGATCACCACGCCAGTGAACCAGGTACATCTCATCAGGAAACTCATGAATATGCAACTTGATGATTCTAAGAATGCAGTAGAGCATATTACTGCTTTCACAGGGGTGCTTAATCAGATGCAGGATTCTGGATTGCCTGTTTTTGATGATAAGTTAAAAGCTATCTTTTTGCTCACTACTTTGCCTGACTCTTGGGAGACACTTGTGGTGTCACTTGGGACAAATCCCAACCTAACTTTTGATGGAGTCAGGGGTGCTATTCTCAATGAAGATATCCGGAGGAAGACCTCAGAGACTAGCGGTTCTGCAAATGTCTCACGAGGGAGGACGTTTGAAAACCAGTCTCCTGTCTGTGGGCCAGCTTGATGCCTTGGGATACACGGCCATATTTGGAAATGGCACATGGAAATTGACCAAAGGCACAAGGCTGATTTCAAAAGGATGCAAGAAAGGAACATTATATAGCCTTCATGGTCAGGCTTTGTCTGGTAAGTTTATTGCTTTTGCAGAGGTACGCTCCCACATGGAGCTTTGGCATAAGAGACTTGGCCACATGAGCCATAAGGGTCTCTCCATTTTGTCCTCCTTGAACAAGTTTGATGCAAAAGGAAGCAAGCTTGATTTTTGTAATGATTGCTTGTATGGGAAACAGAATAGGAGTTCTTACTCCTCTCGTGCCTCTCGCAAGGCTGAAAAGTTGGACTTGGTCCACTCTGACATATGCAGCATGCCCATTAAATCTAAAGGTGGTTCAAAGTACTTTGTGTCTTTTGTGGATGATCACTCACGAAAAGTATGGATCACTTTGTTGAAATCTAAGGATGATGCTTTTGCTGCATTTCAAAAGTTTTATGCATTTGTTCATACTCAAACAGGAGTGAAGATTAAATGCTTACGCACTGACAATGGGGGTGAGTTTGTTAGTACTAAATTTCAGAAATTTTGTGATGATAATGGCATTAAGAGGGAACTTACACCCCCTTATAGCCCCTCTTCAAATGGTGTGGCTGAAAGGTATAATCGTACACTGTGTGAAAGAATTCGATGCATGCTGTCCACAGCTAATCTCTCTCAGGATTTTTGGGGAGAAGCCTTGAAAACCGCAGTTCATGTTTGCAATCGATCTCCACACACAGCTTTGAAAGGTGGAATCCCTGAGGAGGTTTGGTCTGGCAAACCGTCCTCATATGACCACTTACGCATCTTTGGTTGTGATGCATATGTGCATATCCGCAAGGAAGACCGGAACAAGCTTGATGCTAAGTCCGAGAAGGGCACCTTCGTTGGCTACGGTGATGAAGGTGAGATGGGCTACCGTGTGTGGTTGCCATCAACCAACAAAGTGGTTCGCAGCCGGGATGTTGTATTTTATGAGGCAAAGCTGCTCCGTAATGTTTGTGCCTCTCATGGTGATCAGAAAAAGGTCAAATTTCAGCAAGGGCAGCCACCCATTGATGCTGAAAATGAGCCCCAGGATGCTTCACAAAGGGCTGAACATAATGAGTCCGTGATATTTGAGCCAGAAGAGGTTGGACAGCCGCTTCATGCTCCTGGAGGTGTAGGGTAGCAACCCCTATATGCTGAAAATCAGGCTGTTCGTGAAAACCCGCAGCCTTTTGATGCTGAAATTATGATTCCTCCCGATATTGACCCCCAACCAGCCAATGATCATTGGGTACGGAGGTCTACTCGTTTTCGGAGGGAACCTCAGCGTTTTGATCCCTCTTTGCAACATGTTTTGCTTACAGATGAGGGTGAGCCTCTTACTTTCAAAGAGGCTAAGTCTTGTGAACTCCGAAACAAGTGGGAGCATGCTATGCAGGAGGAGATTAAGTCTCTACATGCAAATGACACTTGGGACTTGGTTGAGTTGCCCAAAGGAAGGAAGGCTATTCCTAACAAGTGGGTGTACAAAGTCAAGACAGTTGACGGCCAGCCTAATATAAAGCCCGCCTTGTTGCTAAGGGCTATGCTCAGAAGGAAGGGATTGATTTTCAGGAGGTCTTCTCTCCTGTGGTCAAAATGACCACCCTTCGTGTTTTGTTTGCTCTCACTGCTGTTTTGGATTTAGAACTGTATCAGATGGATGTAAAGACAGCTTTCTTACATGGTGATTTAGATGAAGAGCTGTATATGAAGCAGCCTGAAGGCTTTGTCATTCCTGGCAAAGAAAATCTGGTTTGTAAGCTGAAGCGTAGTCTCTATGGGCTGAAACAAGCCTCGAGGCAGTGGTACAAAAAGTTTGATGCTTTCATGCTTAACCAAAAGTTTAATCGTAGCCATGCAGATCATTGCTTGTATACTAAAACTGATGCAGATGGCAGCCCAGTGATACTTGTGCTGTATGTTGATGACATGCTTCTTGCCGGGAAGAATAAGAGCATTTTGGAAGCTCTTAAGGACCAGCTGAAGTCAGCTTTTGCTATGAAGGACTTGGGTTCAGCTGAACATATTTTGGGTCTTCGGATTAGACGGGACAGAGCACAGAAGTTGCTTTTCCTCACGCAGGAGAAGTATATCCAGAAAGTCCTTGATAGATTTAACATGGCTGATTCTAAGCCTTTGGGTGCTCCACTGCAGCCCTATGTTAAACTATCCAAGGATGATTGCCCAAAAGATGATGATGCAGCCAGTACTATGCGTGGGATCCCTTATGCTTCTGCTTGTGGATCTCTTATGTATGCTATGGTTGCTACACGGCCAGACATTGCTCATTCAGTGGGAGTAGTCAGTCGTTTTATGTCCAACCCGGGCAAAGCACATTGGGATGCTATAAAGTCTATTTTGAGGTACTTGAAGGGGACACAGAAGAAATGCCTTATGTATGGTAAAGGTCCACTTGAGGTGCAGGGTTATTGTGATTCAGACATGGCAGGTGATTCTGATACCCGCAAGTCTACTAGTGGGTACATCTATACTCTTGCAGGTGGTGCTGTTTCTTGGTGCTCTAGACTCCAGAGGATAGTAGCACTTTCTACTACTGAGGCCGAGTACATCTCCGTCACAGAGGCTTCTAAGGAGGCCATTTGGTTAGCACGCCTTGTCACAGAGTTTGGATTGCCAGAGAGGGCTCCGGTCCTTGGTTGTGATAGCCAGAGTGCCATATACCTGGCTAAGAATGCCATGTTTCATGCTCGTACCAAACACATTGATGTACGGTGCCACTTCATCAGACAGGTGCTAGATGATGGCTTGGTCAGTTTGGTCAAGATTGGCACTCATGAGAACCCTGCAGATGCTCTCACCAAAAGTTTGCCAAATGCACAGCTTGATATGTGTCTACAGCGGGTGGGAGTTACATAGCTTAGAGGAGCTTCACTGGCCCTTTAAGTGGGAGGTTGTTGGGTATAAAGTCCCAGTTTCGCCTCCGGACCTTGATCATCGCTTAGCTCCATTCGAGAGCTTCGCGGCCATATATTTACTTGTACATTTGGCCCCCATTTGGGCCTTGTAACGGCATTCTTTGTATTTGGTCCGCCGGGCGCTCCATAAGTTGGGCGCCCGCCCATACCCTTGTATCACTATAAATACGAGGTCTCCCTTGAGCCTCATCAAGACATCAAGATATTCTTGAGCATTGTGTGAGTTCTCTCTCTCTCTCACTCTTCTCTATCTCCTCTGCACTTCCTTGGCTGCAAGCTCTTGTGTTTGAGTCATTCTCCTCCAACAGCACGTGACACAAATAGCATCATTCCCATGCTGCTGGGATCGAGGCAAGTCCATAATAAAATCCATAGTAATACTTTCCCAAGGTTGCAAGGGAATAGGCAATGGCTGAAGCAAACCTGGAGGTTTTTGCCTGTCAAATTTCACCTTTTGGCAAGTAATACATGCACGTACATAAGCCTCAATGTCTTTACGCATGCTTGGCCAAAAGAAATCTCTCTCAATCATGCGTGTAGTGGGCATGATACCTCTATGACCTGCATAAGGTGAAGCGTGACATTCCTCCATAACCTTTGGACGCAAATCCTTCACCACACATAGGCAATTATCCTTCATAAGATAATCCTCGTTAATAACATAAGAGACATGTGAGTGACCAGCCATCAAATCAGTCCATATATGGCAAAAATCAGCATCCAAATGATACAAATCACACATAGCAGATAAGTCCCCATGAGAGGCCACTGAGACTGCAGCCACATAAGGCCTCCAGGATAATGCATCTGCCACCACATTTTTCTTTCCTGGAGTATGCACAATCTGAAAATGAAACATGGAAAGAAAGTTTGCCATTCTCATCTGCTTCTTCGAAAGCTTTGTTTGTTTGAGATAGAAAATATCTCAAGCTTTGATGATCTGTCTTGACTACAAATTCAACCCCAAGAAGATAATGTTTCCATATCTTTAAGGCATGAATTAAGGCCAAGAGCTCTTTCTCATAGATATCCATATGAAGCTCAGCATCATGCAAACGACGGCTCTCGTATGCAACTGTATGCCCTTCTTGATTTAGGACAGCTCCTATACAATCGCCACAAGCATCACATTCTACTACAAATGATTTTTGCAAGTCAGGAACAATTAATACGAGTCCACATATGATAGCATGCTTGAGCTGCAAGAAAGCATCCTGTTCTTTTGAAGTCCATTTGAAAGTGGTTTTCTTCTTTGTGAGATCATGTAGAGGGGTGGCTATCATAGCAAAATGCCTTATGAAATGCCTATAATATGAACATAATCCCAGAAAACTACGTACTTGATGTACGTTTTGCAGTTCTGGCCAATTCCGAATGGTCTCTATCTTTGCAGGATCCATTGTTACTCCATCCTTGGATACAATGTAACCCAAATAATGTATCTCTGAAAGGAAGAACTCACTTTTCTTGGCATTAATGAAAAGTTTATGCTTCCGCAACTCTTCGAACACTGTGACCAAATGAGTTCTATGTTCCTACTCATTCTTGGAGAAAACCAAGATATCATCAAAGAATACTCCTATGAATTTGCGATGGGATCGGAATATCCTATCCATCATACGATTAAATGTGGCAGGAGCATTGGTGAGACCAAAAGGCATTACCAAAAATTCATATAATCCAAAGGCTGTCCTGAATGCAGTTTTATGGACATCTTGTGGCACCACTCGTATTTGGTGATAACCACTCTTCAAATCAAGTCGGCTTGTTAAAGCTGTATAGTCCACACACATGCGGAATGAGCCGTCTTTCTTTTGAACAAGAAGCACAGGAGAGCAATAAGGTGAGGAACTAGGCTGAACCAAACCTTTCTCTAAAAGCTCATTTACCTGCTTCATGATCTCTTCTTGTTGTGCGGCACTCACACGGTATGCGGGTTTGTTAGGTGGAGAACTACCTGGCACAAGATCTATGCGATGATCCTCGAGCCTTTGGGGAGGTCATTCACCTGGCAATGCATCTATGCGATGATCCTCGAGCCTTTGGGGAGGTCATTCACCTGGCAATGCATCAGCCAAACAGTCGTTGAATGCATGAAGAAAATTCAGCCTATCATAAGTCATAGCATCCACATTTTGATGACTTGGTACAATGCTATCACGAACAAAAACCAAGTACGCAGAAAGACTCTTTTTCATTGCTTTATTAATTTGGATGTGAGATACAAGTGGGATGGAATCCCCTTCTTTGCCAGTATCAATGAAATGCATGCGGCCTTTATGCATAAAAGAAATCATGTTGGTCTTGTACTCTTTGCGGGGCTCAAGCCTATGATGCCATGGCTTGCCCAATAATACATCACATCCATTTAATGGTGCAACAAAGAAATGTTCATTATAAAGGTAGCCCTGGATATGTATGCGCAACTTCCCTATCAATGAGGTAACCTGCACCTCTTTACCAACAAAAGCAACTTCGGCTTCAATCTGAGGTCCCATGTTCTCAACCTCAATACCCAAAGCAGCTTCCGCTTCAATCTGCGGCCGCTTGGTGGTGCAATCGCCTGAGAGCCAACGATGAGGA
The DNA here is from genome assembly GCF_041138505.1 of Cibotium barometz. Classification (NCBI taxonomy): domain Eukaryota; kingdom Viridiplantae; phylum Streptophyta; class Polypodiopsida; order Cyatheales; family Cibotiaceae; genus Cibotium; species Cibotium barometz. The sequence goes on from NC_141078.1 coordinate 7,127,259, forward strand.
GATGATCGCTGGCTCTATGCCTTTACGGGTGGGGATGGTTGCTTTCTTTTGTACAGATTGGAGAGGAATTGCACGACCACAGCTGGCCGGCTCCCCAAGGTTGCATGGGGGCGGCCAGTTTCATGGTGTGGTGTGGGTAGGTGGCCATGCACCCACACACACACACTTAAGGGGCTAAGTGTGGCTCCCCACCTTGGCCCATATGTGGGCATAGTAACCAGAAACGGCGTTTCCGCCCTCTGGAAACGGTTTGGCCGTTTCTGAAAACGGCAGACCGGCGGAAACGCCGTTTCCGTACATTTTTTTTTGGCAGCCGGCATGTCGGTTATTTTGTAGTTTTTGAACCATTTAATTTTGAAAATTGGCAGTGCCACAGTGGGCACCTCTGACTCCCAAGTTTGATGATCATTGCTGATATGTATGATGTATTATGATCACAATTTGCAGCTCGCTATGTATGCTTCAGCCTTCAACCTTCAGTTTTTTATGGTTCACATGAATTTGCCGCGACATCATACATGTCCATTATCTACATTCTGTTAAGTGTTATGATTCTAATGTCCACTTGAGTCTTTGATGTGTCTTGTTTGAGGTCTCTATGCATGTTTTTTGCATCTCTTGACATAAGTTTATTTAATAGGATGTCTCTATGCATGTTTTTTACATGTCTAAAATAAATTCAAAAGAAACTCCGTTTCTTGCCGTTTCCGACCTCGCGGAAACTCGGAAATACCGTTTCCAACCCGGTCCGAACCGACCGTTTCTGCCGGTCCAGGTTACTATGTATGCCCACTTTTAAATGAATGTGAACTTATCACCTTATAAAATGAAAGGTTAGAAATAAAGCTATTAAACCAACAAGTGCAATACACTTACCACCTGTTCACATGCAACAAAACTCGTCAGAAGACAGAGCAAACTTCACGACTCACTGGCAGGCGTCCCCGCTCAGTAAGTGGCACGTCAAAACAGGCAAACACAAAAATACAAGTCATGCAAAAACAGTTTCAAACATGCAAAACATGAGTGCATGTGCAAATAGTATCATGGACATATCTCCCGTTCATGGAACAAGTACAAAACATCTGTCGGCACAAAAATGGCACGACAGAAAACATAAATCCTGGTCTTCCTATGGAGTGACAGTCCCATAGGTAAAACACGATTCCAGGCACGAGCCTCCCTATGGAGTGATAGTCCCATAGGCAAGACACGGCACAAATACTGGCTCTTCCATGGCGTGACAATCCCATGGATAGAACACAATCCACGTCATACATGGGTGGCACCAGTCTGGCTCCCGTCCATACGACACCATCCTGCTAACACACGGGTGGCACCAGTCTGGCTCCCGTCCATGTTAAGCAAAAAATACTCGCCTCTTCACATGAGACACCGGCCTGGCCTCAAGTGAACGAGACACAAAACTAGAGGTGGACCAAATGGTCGGCCAATTGGTGACACTAACAGTTTGAGGCGTTCGATTTCCTGATCGAGGCGTACGATTGCCTGATCGAGGCGTCCACAAAATATATATATATATATATATATATACGCCTCTAACAGTTCGAGGCGTTCGATCGGGCAATCAAACGCCTTGAACTGTTAGAGGCGCGTGTGTGTGTGTGTATATATATATATGTATAATTTTTATTTTTATTTTTTTTGTGACGCCTCAATCAGGCAATCGTACGCCTCGATCGGGCAATCGAACGCCTCGAACTGTTAGAGGCGTGCCTCGTAACAACTATGGTGGCAAGTGGTCAGTTCTTTATCTGCAATGGATTGTTGTTCTGAAATGAGAAGGTTTGTGACGGGTCATCACCAGATAACGCTGAGATTAGGAAAAGGATCCTCTATGAACATCATGATGCTCCCTTGCTCCTAATTTAGAAAGCTAAGCAGGGGTTGTCGCAAGACAATGATCCTTACATGGGTTGTTCCCCAGGTTCTATACGAATTCATTTCAGTAGTCTACTCAAGTTTTAAACTTGGCCACCATTGGCAAGCTTTGTACATAAAGCTGTTGGCTTCCTGTTAATGCAACACCGTAGTTAAATTGGGTATCTTCCGTTGCTATTTCTTCTCTATCTTACACCTCCATTTTAGACTTGCATAGGCAAAGTTGGATCAATAAGAAAATGCCTGCATGTGAGAGCTTACTACTATGAATTTCTAAACTTACTTCTTCTTTTTTGTGGAGGGAGGGAGGGGGTTTGGGTTTGGGTTTTAACTTTTGTTACAAATTAAAAAAATGTAGTTCTATGACAAAGACATTAGGGTTACGCACAGTCCCTACAAAAAACAAGCCCCTCCAACCTCTTGATAAAATCAGCCACCTCATCAATATAAAGCCCAAAAAGGTTCTTATATAACGGACAGCCCTGCTTAACTCCAATGCTGACTTCCTTCATGGAAGTCCCCTGAGGAGATGTAACATACCCAGCATCCTGCTTGTTGCAGCCAAGATCAGCTCATCTACAAGAAGTTGAGCTCTTGGAGTGAATCGAAAAGCTTTTTTACTTGCCAAAACCCTTGCGTACGTGGTGTATAAGGGTATTTATAGGTATCCAAAGTGGAATAGTTACGACTAAACTTAATCAGGTCTGAAGCAAAGCTGTCCTCCATACAGAAACCTCCATACAAAAATGCTCACCATAGACTCAAGTGCTGAGGCGTAGGTGTCACTTATAGTATCTCCTAATATGGAGTTTCCGAATGGAATCTCACATTACCAAGTAAACAAAGAACATATCAAAGTTCCGATGCCTACAAGATCTAGTGACGGCTAGTTAGGGACCTCAATGAAGAAGTGGGGCAGAGATGCCACCCGTCAGCTAGCAATAGGGTAAAGGTTCTTGAAATGTTAGTGCCAAACGGGTGGCCTGGGTGCCAAGTTCGGGTATTTTTCTGCTGCGTATTTGATTCATGCTAAGCTTGGAAAAAATACTTGGCCTTGTGGATGTCTTCAGCCAGCAGACCATCGTCTGGGGAAGGAGACAAGTTGGATCAGATCATGTGCTACAGAACTTTCAAGACCTGACTCACGGCAGCGCAAATAAAAAGGGAGAACTTTGAGGAAATGAGAAAACGAAGCAGATGGAAGGGGTAGCACTAGCTAGTGATTGCAAACAGAAACCTTCTACTCCGTGTAACAGCCATTTGAAGCAGTCACTCAGCTTCTAGGATACAAAACTATAATGGATCAGACATGTATGTGATACCGTTACACTCAATCAAAATAGCAGACTTTTTACTCCATAATAACAGAAATGTTGAGCAGCTCAAAAAAAGGAAGGTTGAAGAAAGCAACTCTATCTTGTAAAAGCATCCATCTAGTTGGGTAAGCACCTTTGAATAGGAGCCCAATCCTAACAATTTCCCATACACAAAGTCTTTAGCAGTAAACGGTTCTTGTGGAGCCCTGAAAGAAGGCCTCTGAGAAGACTGCTGAGAAAGTCGGCCTTGATATTCTGATGCCCCTTGCCCATCTGTTTCTAGATGAGAGTTGTTGAGAGGCGTCTCATATGAAGCCCTACAGTCCAATATTTAAGTTAATCTCTAGGGATTACCATAATTAAACATCATAATGATGAAAAATATGGAAAAAAAACTTTGCCACGAGTTCATACACTGAATCTAACATACCAGAAAACATTCACTAGCCTAACATCCCATAAGATTTATAACAACTCGCCTTTGCTCTGTTAGTGATCCCTGCGATGCCCTGAAGGAATGCAATGAAGACGACGCATTACATTGCTCTTCAGCCTCCATTCTACCTAGCAAGTCTCTCCTCAAAAAAGTACTTCAAAACCTTGTCTGCGTTACTTTAAGCTTCTCGCTTTGTCCCGGGCAAACGGTCGAGTTGATGTCATCTTCTTGCACTTTGCAACCGTTTTTCTCATCATGAACACCTGAGCATGAACCAAATAATGGCAGAATTGAATCAATTCTTCTCATTTCACTTGCCCGAAACTGCTTGTTGCTGTCTACAAGTGAAAGGTGTATTTTGAGTTTTATATAATGCATGATGGAGGAGTATGGAAAGGCCTCAGGCTGGTGTATAATTGATGCCGTAGACTGGAGTCAGAAGAATTGACTGGCTGCTAATTGATGTGACGGGCTTTTGCTTCTGAATCATACACATCAGCAGGTCATGAACGGATTGTGATGATGCTGCAAACATCAAATAAAGCTGCCTGATTGTGCGGTGCTGATCCCCCTCCAATGACCCATAACCATGACAGAATAGATATACCCCTCACCCTTGGACTCTCCGGAATCACGATATAAAGTGGCTGGCGACTATAAATATTGAAAAACCATTGCCTATGACACACATACATACACAGCATGTCACACAAACCCTGCCCACGGCTCGCTCGACTACTTCCAGTTGTAAAAGACGGGACCGCTCGTCGACGAGAGACCATCTTCAAAAAATGAATAATATTTACGATACACACTCGGCGTGCGCACTGCGCACACGTGTGTGTGTGTGTGTGTGTGTGTGTGTGTGTGTGACATATACATATACTGTGTGTGTATATATGTATATGTAAATATACACATACATGTGTGTGTGTGCACGCAGAGCATGTGTATATGTATATGGACACATACACATACATGTGAGTGCATGCAGAGCATGTGCGTCGTAAATAAAATTCATTTTTTTTTTCAGATGGTCAAGCTATTATCATTTTTCTAACTCACCCGAAAGAGCTTCTTTTCTTGTGCCTGCAAGATGAGAAGTGTGCGTTAAACTCTGCAAAATGCATGATGAACATGAGCCACACTTTGTCGCTGTGCCCCAAAGAGGTGGAATCGATAAGCGAGATTGAAGAAGGGTAGGGTCACACGGGCATTGCGCTTCGGTCGTACCGAGCACTGAGAGCGCACCCCAGGGCAGCAGAGAAATGAAAAAAGAACAGCTCTTCCTCTTCCTAGAGTCTGTGGAATTGACGAGAGAGTAGGAATGGCGCAAGGGGCAGGGTCACATGCGCGCTGCTCAGCACATTTAAGAAAGAAATACCTTGCGGGATTTGTTGGCGATGGCCTGCCAGATCTGCTTCTCTGAGGATAATTTAAATATGGATAAAACGATAGACTTTTTCACGCAACATCTCTCTCGAAAGTAACATAAATAATGCTATCATTATATATTTCAAGATATTTAAAATCATTATATATTTATCACATAGATTATCATTATATACTTCAAGATATTTAAAATCATTATGATAACATGCTATTTACATGTGATACAGTCACTCGATGAAATATTGATATTGTTATAGTTATACCTAGATGAATCCAAGAACATGCCCAAATCCACCTTATAATAAGAAAGTGCAATTTATAACCTCATGGTAGTCATCCACAAGACAATAAACCATCAACTCCATCATGCATAGTATGGACTAGATACTGTGTCATCCCCACTAACGTCATCAATGCCCAATAGTGGGTGTAGAACTTGGTATCAATATATGCTCCCACACACACACACACACACAACATACATTCATACAAAGGTCTGTGTAGTGAGTTTCTGTGTGTAAGAGCTCCGGAGATACAAGGCAAACTCGGCTATAATGAAGCCTAGCACCAAGGATCATAACAAATAGAAAGAATAATTACAACAAAAAGGTAGTTGATAGGTAATTATATTTATTATTCATATATATGTATTACCAATTATTATATTAATATCTATCAATGTAATAAATAAGGTTACGATTGCTAGTTTAAAAGAATTATATCATTTATAATTATATCGTATTATAATAGATGATGATATGTAACATGATAAGTATTGTAATTCTATAAATAGTGTTATCTATATAGTAATAATAATTAATAGATTGTAATTATCAATAATATGTTGCATTAGTAATGCAAGTAACAAACCTTATTGCTTTTTTAGATTGAAAAGAAGAAAACATGAGCATAAGGTTGTAATATTTTGATTATATCTTCCAATAAAAACTTGTGTACCACTATGTCTTTCTCTACCTGAATGTCGAGGGATCAGTTTTGGTAATCTCATTGGTTTCTCATATGGTCTCTTGCTTTTATGCGATACACACTTGGGAGTTCACCACCACCCATCAAAGTTGATCATGCATACTCAACCTTCTTCATATCAATGCCTCCCCCGAATCCCTCCACTCACTTCCATTTTCATGAATCAACACAAACTCCACCCATCGAAGGTAATTATACATAGTCAACCTTCTACATGTTAGTGCCATATATCAATGTCGTTCCTAATGCCTCCCCCGAATCCCTCCACTCGCTTCTATTTTCATGAAGCGACACAAACTAGTGGAAACTAATGGAATTATGGCACATCATCTAGCTCTAGTACTAATCTCGTGTGGCCCAGGATTTATCAAATCATGGTTGCAAACTACGAACATATTCACTAAGTCAAATACAAAATTAATGTTAAATTTGCAATCACAAAATTAAGTTGGCCACTAGCTACTTAATTTTATCTTTTAGAGACATTTTGCACCTTCGTGGCTATAACAAGAAGTTCTCTAGTTACAATACTTGTTGTTAGGACTTCGGGCTTCTCAACATCACCTGTGCCTACAATTGTTATGACCATGCCTCAATATCTTCCCCCAAAGGTCTTGTGGAGTATTTGGATAAACAAGAATTTGTGCGTTTTTTCAAGGCAAGCAGACTGATTCAATGCTTATACTAAAGATGCTTTTGAATGTGCAGATGAGAGCAGCCCTCAAAACCACAAGAGCCAAGCTATTTGCAGATATTGCTGAAATTGAAGCCAATCAATTGGGCAAGATAGACACTAATGCAAGCCTATCTACCAAGAAAGTTGATGCTGAGATGTTATGGCTCACCCAAACCCCCCTTGAAACACATCCAACAAGAAGATTACCCACTTATATACATGGCCATAAGTGTTCACACTCACTTAAACTGTGGTTGACCGGGCACTTTAGGTTCATAAGAGGCCTAATGCTATTACAATGACTACTCTCATAATATATCCACGAAGTACATCACTTGAGACTTCATCCTAACATACTACCACACGCTCTTGAAGCGACAATTGCCATAAATATTCCGTCAGACCATTACGCGTGCCCATCAAAGTTGTAGACTTGGACACCACTGGTTCATATCTTGAATGTATGACCTTTTGGTGTATCTACCTTGACTCCTTGATGTAAGATAATGGCGGTAGCTCTTGTTAACCCTAGGAATAGGTTAACATTTCCCCCTTCCTAATGCCGATTGTGTCCTCGTGATCGTTGTTGAAAACCTTTGTGTGGGGAGAATTGACAAGCTTTGTTGATGGCTTCTGATGTTGGGTGACATTCAATGGTCCTTGTTCCTCCGGAAGAAATAAGAAATGCTAGTCAGTAAATGACAAGGTTAGAGATTAGCGAAAATTCCTAACGGGTTGGGGGGGTGGGGGTTTTGCGAGTAATTGCATTTTTATATTTTTATGAGAATTTTTTTTGGATATATTTTTTGCTCACACTATTTTTGGCAATCATAAGCAAAGTTACATGTTATTTGTGTTAGTTAGGAAACTAAGAGATGTTAATAATGAGACGAGAGAAAGGATTCGAAGGAACGTAGATAAAATCATCAAAACGAGATTATGATTCTCAGTTTCTCATCTCATTGAAGCGACATTCATCATTGAAGAATTTGGTCGTTGATGATGTCCCTTTTTGTGATAGGATTCTTGTCGAATGTTGTTGAGTAAGACTTGTTCCCTGGATGCTTTTTCCCTGGATGCTTTTTCCCATGTGTTTTTTATGCTTTTATGTATATTTAAGTGCTCTATGAAGCAGGTAAACATGAAGTACAATGAGTCAATTTGACTCTTATTCAGCTACTGCTTTTTGTGAAGTAGCCACTTGTTCATGAGACATGAAAGAATTACATCGAATTACGAGGTTAGTATAGATATCTTCACTAAGGATTAGAGATTAATGTGTTGTGAAGACTCTAGTTTTGTTTGGAGAGGGTTGCAATTCGAAGGAAAATTTTAGGCGATGGGTTGTACTCATTGACTAGGCTTTCGCCCACCATGGTCCCCCCATCCAGAGATGTACCTAAAAAGTTATCTCGATGATGAGGTTTTGTGCAAATGTTATCCAGTGCATGAGTATGAATATGTACTTATCATGAAGCAACTGCTAAATTAACTTAGTCAAAAGAATAGTAAGCTATAAGCTTAACAAAAATGTATTGGCTCTAGTGAAAGTTGTGGGGAGTTTCTTATGATATTTTACCCTTTTTAGGTAGATCATTTGTGTGACTCTCGTGTTTGTGTCTTTTTCTTTCTTTTTGATGATGGAAAGAGTGTTAGTAAAGTGAGCAATAACAACACTAGAGTGATGTGGGGAATTAGTAGAGGAATTAGTTTGTGCGGTGAAGCAACAGACTGTAGGTCACAACATGAAAGCTTAACATGTGAAAGCTTAAAGCGTGAAGTGTTAGGGTGTGAGATGTTAATACGTGAAGTATTAATTCGTGAAGTGTTAAGGCGTGAAGGCTTAAAGCATGAAGTATTAGGGCATGACATGTTAATTCGTGAAGTGTTAAGGCATGAAGACTTAAAGCGTGAAGCGTTTTTTTGCATTAAATTAAAATTTGTTAGCGAGCAATAAGTTCTTGTGGCTACTCTCCTTTTTGAGAGAATAGGTTCTTATACGTGTAGCTTTTGCACTTATGCTTCTCATCTAGAGGGGTAAAAAGAGAATTGTGAGTTTGTCCTTAATGCACTCATAAGTCTCCGTTTTGCAAACGTGTGAATTGATTCTTAAATTTGTGGTTCAAGTGTTGTCGAGGCGGTAGGTACACCACCATTAGGGTTGACTGAACAAGCAAGTTCTTGTCTATGTGTTATATGCACGAGAGGGGTTGACTGAACAAGCAAGTTCTTGTCTATGTGTTATATGCACGAGAGGGGTTGACTGGCTTGCTTGGTTTTGTGCGGGCCTCCATTCTTGTCAAACTTTAGGTGAAGGTGTTGGTGAAGCGTTCCTCTCTTTGTTAGATCTTGGCAACTATATGATGGGATTACCATCATAATACCCTTGTTCCTTAAGCACGTGCACAGGCATCCATCTTTGATGAACATTATGAATTGGTGGTTGATGCTTTTGGTGTTAAGGTTTTTTTCTTTGTGCAGGCTTAGGGGACTTTTTGATGCACTTGGGAATGCTTGTGCTTGCAGTAATCATTTTGGTACCCACACTTGTTGAGATGCTGAAGTTCTTTAAGGACCTCGCATAGGCTTTTGTGGATGGTGTTGTGGAGTACTTTTATTCTTCCTTGTCCTTTGAGTGTTGCATTGAGGAAGAGACTTTGATGATGGAGGCACCCAAACTGGATTCGTGCCTTTGTAGTAGCCTTGGGCTACAAGTAGCTGCTTCTTCACCCACATTTTGATACCATTAAGATACCTTGATTTTGGTTGTCGTGGTGGAGTGTTCTTTTTGGTTGAAGTGGAAGGTTTGGAGCCCTCCTTCACATTGGTTGGCACTAGGGTTGCGGGTTTAAGACTCATGGGTGTTGATGAGGCTGGAGTCTCTTGTGTGAAGTGACTTTCAATGATGAGGCTTTTGAGCATGCAGCCCACTCTTTTGGGAAGGTTGGTCGATGAGGAGTTGTCGAGGTCGAGGCTTTTCCTTTGAGGTCCTTTTTAGAGATAGATGATCGCGCTTAGGGGACTTCTTTAGGAATAGCTATTGAGTGTGAGGTTTTGGCATTAGACTTTGTTGGTGAGGATGGAGTTGAAGAGGTAGATGCTTTATCGGAGTCGGTTCATTGATGCGAAAGGTTGGTCGATGAGGAGTTATCGAGGTCGAGGCTTTTCCTAGCTATTGAGTGCGAGGTTTTGGCATTGGACTTTGTTGGTGAGGATGGAGTTGAAGGGGTAGATGCTTTATTAGAGTCGGTCATTGATATAGAAGGCAGGTCTTTATGTAGGGGGGCTTCCAAGGAAGAGGTTTGTAGCTTTTTGTGTTCAGCATCATAGAAATCCATTAGGATTGGATCCTCTTCTGTGCAGTATGGTATTGTCAACTTTGTGTCGTTGACCATCATGATGATGACTTGATCGCTAGTAAAGCACATTGGTACTTGGGCAGTGATAGTTCATTTATACCCCAAGATCACATCTGCTTCCAACACGTACTCAACCACAAAAAACTTAAAAGTAAGGGGGTTGATTCTATATAAATTGTTTGTTCAAAGTACCCCAAACATGGCATGTTCAAGTCTTGTGTGAATGGAATTCTATTAGGATGAGCCGTGTGTGCTTGGATTGTGTTAATTGTATTGGAAAGTTCTAATCCAACCATAATTCTTGGGATATTCTGAGTAAGATATGTTGGAAGTTCTAGCTCCTCCAATCTCCCTCCCATAATAGCAATTTCACAAATGCCTACATGAGTATTTAAGGTGAATGTTTGCACGAATTCGTCAATTAAATACAACGATGACATCATACTCAAGGGAATCTGGGGTAACATGAAATCTAAATTCTACATTTCCACTGATTATTTGAGTAGCATAGCTAAAGCAACCTGGAACTTCAATGTTTTGTCCATTGGCACCTCTGGCAAGACCATCATCTTTAGGGATGATTTTAGGTTGTCCCAATGACACCCAAGTGTCTATTGTCATGATGTTATGACTAGCACGAGGACTAATCAATACGCATTTGCGCTTAACATCATTGTAAATAGGAAAATCTAACCATACCATGATAGAATCTTCAAGTGGAACCATGGATTTTTCAGTTTTTGTTTCAGCTTCAGATCTCGTTTCGGTTTCATACTCCCATTCACTTTCATCCTCTTCCGATCTCTCAGCTTTTTCAAGGGTGCCCAATGTGTACAATGGTACACTTGGTCCTTTGACAACTTTAACTAAGGTATGTTTAGAAACTTGCATCCTGTTCTATGTTCTCTTGATGTCTTGGTATAGCTTATGTTTAGCCTTTAAAGGTGTAAGTACTGATGCTATGCTGGCTCAAATGAGGATTTGAGAGATTGCTTAAATTTCATAAGGGATTCATCGAATTCCTCACGTGCTTTTTCAACTGCATTATTCATGCAATCCTTCTTTGATGACTCTTCTTGGCTTGATGAGTTCATCTCGATAGAGAGTACGCCTTCCTCTTGGAAGGGGAAGCGATACTCCTCCAGTTTTTGTATTTTGGTTATTTTTTTAGGTTTGACATTATGAGGTTCAATCACAACCGATAATCGTGTGTGACACTCAACAATGCTAAGCATGCTCTCATAAGCTTGCCTTTTACATTTTGCATATGTCATGTGATAATAATTTTCAAGTTGGTGTGGTTGGGCAGGTTTAGTTTCTTGATTGGTTTGTGAGGTGCACTGAGTGAAGAGTTAGAACTTGTTTCATCCTCACTTATTGACATACTAGAACTTGTGTCATCTTTTAACTTTCCTTGGATCGTCAAGTTTTCATTATGTTTTCCCATGTTACGAGAACAAATTTTCTTTCAGGCTTTTATGTTCTCTATCAAACCTGTGGGTTTTGTGGTTTGAGGGGTAGCCTTTGAGGTGAATGCTTGTGCATCATGTGTAGATTTTGGTTCTTTTGGGATTAGAACCACAGGTCCCTTTCCCTTGTCCTTTATTTCAACTGTGGTTTCTACAGTTTGTTGGTCCTTGTTTTTCTTGGGTTTAGAAGGTTTTGCTTCCTCTTTTGGTTTCTGTTTTAAAACATGCTCTTCTACCCATTTTGAAGTGTGTTCTTTTGCATTCTTTTTTATTGTTTCTCATGCCTTAGCTTGCAAGCGTGTAAGCACATTCATGGGTACTGTGGATAATTGCCCATTTTTCACACTCAAGATGTTAAGAGTTGTATTACGTGAGATAGGTTGCAGTGAAGTGACTTGTCTTGGGCAATCTTAGAATATGTGATCAATGCCACATCGTTCACATATGAAGTGTCAGTGACTGTGGGCATGGAAGTATTTGAAACTGTGCATTCTGCCACTTTGTGCGGTCTACGATAATAGAAACATTGAAGCAATTTCAAACCTTTGCACTATTTATATTTGGGGCATGGGAGATTAAGGTTTTGAGGTAATTGTAGGTGAATTAGGACAGTGCGGTGTGTCGTGACCAAGGGTTTTGCAATATATGTAGTACAAAAAGATAGGCATATTGTACGCACATTGGGGATTGGGATGGATGTTAGCGATGGCAATGAACACAAGGCATTTCGCCCATCACTTTGAGAGGCATTACGGATGTTTGGTTTTGAGGGGGCTCATTCTCTCTTGGAGATTCAAGTTTAGAGCTTTTAAGCAAAGTTGTGTAAAATTCAGGGAATGAGAATTCAGAGATCAAATTTTCCTTAGCCATTACTTCATTGGGTTTAGATGAGGAACATCTCATATCATGATCATTCTTTATTGGGTTTAGATGAGGAACATCTCATATCATGATCATTCTTTATCCTTAGCCATTACTTCATTGGGTTTAGATGAGGAACATCTCATATCATGATCATTCTTTATCATGTTGTCATCTTAGCGTATTGCTTCTTTACAACACATTGATCAAATGTTTCCGGATTGGATACAATGATCAAGTTGTGTAAGTTGTTTTGCTTTATTCCCATCATGAAATATCTCTTTAATTGAGCATCATTTAGTTTCTCCCATGGCTCACATCATGAGTCCAATATTTTTATCCGAAGGATAAAATCTCTAATGGTTTTGTTTTGTTTTTGCTCAATTGAATAGAGTTCTCTTGCTACACTCCACCGATCACCCTGTCTTGAGAAGCCATGAATAAAGGTTGTTTTCAAGGTCTTGAAATTCGTCTCAATTGCAGGCATCAATGTGATGATCCATTGACTAGCCTTCCCACTAGGTAAAGGCTCAACACATGTACCTTGGTAGGGCACTTTGGATTTCCAAAGGCTTCGCATCTTTGTTCAAACATTTGCATCTCTTGAGTTCCTCAAAAGCCCCCGTCTTAATTGCCAACGAGATCACCATGGCAGCTACAAAGTTGCAATGCATCTTTTTGTGCATATCTATCTTTAATTTAAGTTTTTATGTTAATATCTTTGTTGATCTTGATTCGTCTATGTACAAGTAAGCAAAACCTTAAACCAGAGAGCTGCCTGTGTAGAAAATGCAGTTGCATGTGCAGAAAATGCAGCTGTACATATGCACAAGCAGCTCTCTGGAATATACTTACAAATGCATTCGGTGGATCGGTAATCTATGATTTGAATGTCCTATAGCCATGATACGTGGCAATCTATATCTCCACTGCACTCAATAAACGGTCATTATCTTTTGTCTGTTTATTAAAAAAAAATAGCTGATGTCAATTGTGTATATATATATAACATGTGCACACAAAATTCCTCTTAAAACCATGCCTTTCTTGATTTATGTTATTGTTTAGATGAAGTAAAGTTTATGTTTATGCTTAGGCTTATGCATAAACTAATTTTTATATTAAAAGTGTAATTTTGAGCATTCTCAATTCAAAGAAAATACGGGAAGCTATGGTAAAATGTTATCATTAGAAAATGAAGGTTTATGCATAAATTAAATTTTATGCTAAAAGTAGAATTTTGAACATTCTAAATTCATAGAAAATACGGGGAAGCTATGGTAAATTTTTTAGAAAATGAATTTAAATTTATGCATAATAAATTTTATGTTAAAAGTGAAATTTTAAGCATTCTCATTTCATAGAAAATGTGGGGAAGCTATAGCAAAATTTTTGTCATTAGAAAATGAATTTATGCATAATAAATTATATGCTAAAAGTAGAACTTTAGGCATTCTCAATTCATAGAAATGCGGGGAAACTATGGTAAAATTTTATCATTAGAAAATGAAGGTTTATTCATAAATTAAGTTTTATGCTAAATGTAAGATTCCTCCCCAGCCCTCAAGATGTCCAGTATCTACCCCTGTAACCAATCCCCTCTCCATAATAATAAAAGATCTTGTTTCTACCTATTTTGACTTAGAGAGAGAAAATATTCTACAGAGAGGTTATTCAATTTTTAGATATTTTTGGATGGAAAAATATCTCTTCCTATTAAAATAAATTCCCCTGAAATAGAAGTTCAAAAAGAATTTCAAAAGGTGCATTAGAAATAAATTATAATCTGTTCAAAAGGCCTTAGCCTAAGGGTCCAGATTTTTTGAAAATTTTAGATTAAGGTTCCTATGGACCAATAAGATTAATCCAAATGTAGGGAGGAGATAAATTGAAAAATAAAAGAAACCCCCCCTCCCCCAAAAATGAGTTAATGTTCACATAAGATAAAGAGTGGACTAAGGACCAAGGAAAATAGTTAAAAAACTGATTTTTGACACCTCAGGATAGGGATTCCCCCTCATGAAGTAGGCACCTTTTTCTCATCATTGCTTTTCAATTTTAACTCAATAAAATTAGATATTTCATCTCTCCTCTCTCCTAATTCAAAAGTGGATCCAAAAAGTGAACTAAACTGACCCAAAAATGGTAAAAAATTTGACCAAACTGATCTGAAAAATTCTAGAACCAGTTTGCTTGGTTAGAGGCTCGTTTTTTCCTATAAATAGAAGCCTCCCCCTTTGTAGAAGCTTAATAGTGTTTTATGCACTGTTACTCTACTCCTCCCCATAGCCAAAAACATTAAATTCATTGATAATTCACTTGTTTTTTACTATTTCCTCTACAAAGAATTGGTGGCCACTCTTGATGCAAGCAAGAATAGAACACTTGGGATAAATTCTAAGTAGATTTAGAGTGTAAAAATTTGAGAAATGGTCACCCATACAAAGGAGGTTATGGCAAAATTTTCTTAAATTTTGTGGAAATAAGTTTTATCTTTATGTTAGTTTGTGGAAATAAGTTTTATCTTTATGTTATTGAAAAAGAGTAATCCCCTCTGTTTGTGTATTCTAAAAGTTTTATTTTCATTCTATGCATAGAAAGATGCATATTGGAAATATTTTTTATCATAAAAGTGTGATTTTCATTAGATTTAAATTCTATGCATAGAAAGATGCATATGGAAAATATTTTTATTATAAAAGTGTTATTTTCATTAGATTTAAATTCTATGCATAGAAAGATGCATATGGGAAATATTTTTTATTAATAAAAGTGTTATTTTCATTAGATTTAAATTCTATGCATAGAAAGATGCATACTAGAAATATTTTTTATTATAAAAGTGTTATTTTCATTAGATTTAAATTCTATGCATAGAAAGATGCATACGGGAAATATTTTTTATTATAAAAGTGTTATTTTCATTAGATTTAATTTCTATGCATGGAAAGATGCATAAAAGAATTTTTTTAATTATAAAAGTGTTACTTTCATCAATATTGATTTTTATGCATAAAGTGATGCATAAAAGGATTTTTTTATTTATAAAAGTGTTACTTTCATCAAAATTGATTTTATGCATAAAGTGATGCATAAAAGAATTCTTTTTATTATAAAAGTGTTACTTTCATCAAAATTGATTTTATGCATAAAATGATGCATAAAAGATTTTTTTAAATTATAAAAGTGTTACTTTCACCAATATTGATTTTTATGCATAAAAGAAATTTTTTTATTATAAAAGTGTTACTTTCATCAAAATTGATTTTATGCATAAAATGATGCACAAAAGAAAATTTTTATTATAAAAGTGTTACTTTCATCAAAATTGATTTTATGCATAAAAGATTTTTTTAAAATAAAAGTGTTACTTTCACCAATATTTATTTTTATGCATAAAGTGATGCGTAAAAGAATTTTTTTATTTTAAAAGTGTTACTTTCATCAAAATTGATTTTATGCATAAAAGATTTTTTTTATTATAAAAGTGTTTCTTTCATCAAAATTGATTTTATGAATAAAAGAAATTTTTTTATTAAAAAAGTGTTACTTTCATCAAAATTGATTTTATGCATAAAATAATGCATAAAAGGTTTTTTTAATTATAAAAGTGTTACTTTCATCAAAATTGATTTTATGCATAAAAGAATTTTTTTATTATAAAAGTGTTACTTTCATCAAAAATTGATTTAATGCATAAATGATTCTTATCTCAAAATTAGGGTTCTCTTTAATTCTATGTTTAAATTCGATGAATAATTGATAAATGAATAGGTAAATACTGTGTGATGAGAGAAAAATTCTATCGTTTCTTATTCACTCGGATGGTAATGAGAAAATTCAGAAAAAAAAAACTATCGAAGTCGGAATTTTAAATAAATGATTGATTTATTCTTCATAGGAATTCGTGATTAGTTTAGAAATTAGTTAAGCAAATATTCAATGAATGAAATTTAGAAAAATAGTAATTGAAATATCACCCTTTTGAGAAAGATAGTTTAGAAAGAACCTTACCAGACTCAAATCCTAAATCAGGCTATGATGACCAAGACCAAACTCCTTCGTCAGTTTCAAGGAAAGACGATCTGACCAGTTCAAGAAAAATACACTCAAATCACCCACCAAATCTGAAACTAAGTTGAGACCCTTTGCTTTTGATCTAAGGATCAAGGTTACAGAATTCGAGAAATTTTGTTTGGAATTCAGACCTACGATCTTTAAAAGTCTTGGATACAGATTTAAGATATACTCATAGTATTTAAAAGAAAATCAAAATTGAAAACTTGTATAGAAACCCTGTTTTCGTAAAGGACTGTCTTACACCAGAATGCTGGAGGGAGCATTTGGTATATGTGTTTTTCTAAGGGAAGTTCGGTTGCAACAGTTGGCCGGGAGTGTTTAAAGGACGGCTCTCGCGGCAAAAACTGCCTAGGTCTTGATTAGCCTCGGTATGGTGAAAAATGGTGTGCTTCCGGTATGATGGGCGAGGGTCGATGAAGCGGTCCCTGAGTGAAGTGCCAGGACACCTAAGGAGGATCCTGGAGGGTGATGCACGGGCTCGCGGTGCTTAGGACACCCATGCGTATGTCGTGGAAGATATATATGTATGATGACGAAAAGAAAAATTTATTGTAATCGGTTACTGGATCTCGTTTGCTGACCAGCTGGTCTCGACGAAGAGTCCAGAGTGATACCTGTTTTTGAGAAACAAGGAACTGGATGAAATTTTGAGTTATGATATCTGTAATCAATAACTGTTTGTTCAATGGATCATTTTATAAGTTCAAGTTTTAAAGAGGAGTGTGTGCGTATCTGTTTTCTAAAGCTAAAGTTAAGAAAGGCATTCAATTATGGGTGGGTGAGTAATTGTTTGGTTCTACCGATTCCAGTGGTAGGGTGGTGGCTAACCCATGGGCCGGATGGGGTTAGTAGGCTACAATCATTAGAGTTTTAATAATGAAATTGAATAATAGGAATACGCTTAGAACTCGAATAGTTAAATAATAACCTGAAGACTTCTCAAATGAATAAATCAACGGCTGTGCCTGATCTTGAATTAGGAAAAAAGCGTTGATTTCTTTGAGTCAAGTCAGTGATAGTTTTCCTTCTATCAAGCTTACTCAAGTGAAGGATATTTTAGTATCTTGACCTCATTAGAAAAATTCGTTAAGAAAATCAAAATGGTGGAATCGTCCCCGTTTTCCGGGCATGGGAAATTTTCCGATTTTGGTTTTCGGAATGGCCACCAGCTTAGTCTCGTGCGCGGACATTCGAGGGCGAGGCCCCGAGTGGGAAACCGTGCCCCGCGCAAGAGGGAGCTGCTTCCCCTGTGCCAGCAAAATCGGGAATCCGGTGCGCGGAGGGGACAGTGGGATCTCACACTTGGTATCAAAGCGCTGTTGTAAACTTATGAAACAGCAGCAAAAACTGCCTAAAATTCTAAAGTAAATTTGCAAAAAAAATGTTTTCACTTTGCTAAGATTATGTTTGAAATGAATTCATAAATTGAAAACTCATAAATTGAATTGGATTTTTAGATGGATACCTCAAATCTGTCTAGCATTCCTGGACTTTCCTAGAGTCATGATATGATCGCCTTTGCCTTCGAACATCTCATCAACTCCGCTACAACCCATGTAAGCAGAGTGAGGCTTGCCCGTCACTTTGAGGATCTGTACTTCCCTGATCCTATAGAGCGACGTCGGTATATGTGGTTCTCTGGAGGAAGATATATTAACATCAATACCAATCAGCATCAGAGACTCGGGCAAAATATTTCCTTAGCCATGATCTTGATAAGGCTAGGGGTTGTTCATTATGTACAACTCTTTAATCATTCACCCAAGAATTTTAGAATTTCTTGCTGAGTTTTTAGGTTTCTTAGCCGCTTTATCCCTGGAAGTAGAATTACAGCACCTCTTTCAGTGATGAATCGTGTTTATCATGGCATGTCTCCTTCGCAGTTTTGCTTCTTTTTGCGTACGCAATTGAGGCAGTGACTTTGGAGCCATGATGCTCTATGTATATATCTCAAACTTTTGATAATAAACAATGTTTTGCAAAAAAATTCCAAATTGTCTTCATGATTGTGAATATGGTTAATAAAATTATCAGAGTAAATCTTATTTCAAGAAGTATGATGAAATAATTATCTGTTTAAAGAATAAATTGTAAAAATTAAATAATCATAAATATGTTGTCAAAGTTAAGTTGATAAAAATCTCGTTTTGTCATAATCATGAGGCGCGCGGCCCATGCAAGGCAACCGAATCCTCTAACCGATGAGGAAGAGTTAGATCCGGATGTTCGTAAAGCCTTACGCAGATCCCAACTTGGTCCCTTCAAGGGTGAAGGGGAGAAGCTAGGTGAAGTAGTGGAAAAGTGGATTGAGGCAGTGGAAGAATACTTTGATGTAACTGGCTATAATGAGAGAAGCAAGATGGCTCTCTTGCCAGATTAAAGATTGTGGAAACGACCAGGGTCGTATGGAGGAACTATTGCGAGACAAACCGTCTTGACAGAAATACCCAGACCTGGTCAGATCTTAAAGCATACCTCAAGAAAAGGTTCTGTCCTTCGGGCTTCCTTGAAACCAAAATGAATGAGTTCTTAGAACTAAAGTAGGATAGCCGAACAATTAAAGAGTACCATCAGGCCTTTGCCCTTCTCCTCAAATATTCCCCACAATTGGATGAAGAGCAGCTGATGACCAAATTCATTCAAGGAATGAACGAGCCATTGGACACCTTAGAATGCCAAACTAACCTGTCTCAATGGCTGAAGCTGTAAGAATGGCAAAGGACTTTGCCAAAGCCTTTGTTGTTAAGATTCCGCCGAAGCCTGCACCCTCTAACTTTAAAAGATTCCAAACCCCAGGAAGTACTTCAAACTTTCCACCCCTAAAGAGGCAACAAGGCCCAAATCAGAATCAGGATACTGGGAGATTCAGAAGTGAAGGAAGACCCTTCCCACAGAACACTTTCTCAGGAGCCACACCTCTTTCAAGGATTCAGAGGGATGAGCTCAGAAGTGAGAACCGGTCTTTTGGATGTCAGGGTTTTGGTCACCAGTTGAAAGACTGCCCGACTCCTGCCATGCCAAGGGGACAGGGAAGTCAAGGATCGAGAGTGCAAAGACCAACCCCTTTGTATCAGTCAACCGTCTCGCTAAAATCAAGGCAATCCCAGGAGAACTCCAGCTCAACCCAATTTGCAGCAGTCAAAGCAGTCACAATAGCAGAAGTAGTGGAAGAGGAAAGAGGATAGATTTATGCAGCAATTGAAAACCAAGGGCCAAATCCTCAACTCTCCGTCATCCATACTCTAGCTGAGTATCAGGGTAAGCCTTTTAAGCTTTTGATTGATTCAGGCAGTACTTATTCATTTATTTCCCCAGGATGCTTGCGTAAGCTAGTCTTAGAACAAAAATCAGGGAAACCTATGCAAGTTGAATTGGACAGTGGGAAGATTCTTTTCACTCACCTTGAGACAGATCATATTCAGTTCAATTTAGACGGTAATATAACTGACTATCAGTTCAGAGTCCTATCTTTGGGAGTTTTCGACGGAATCCTTAATATGGATTGGCTCCACAAAAATCAAGCTGACATGCATTGTCACAATGGAACCATTTCCTTCCATGACCTTCATGGGAACAAAGTTCAAGGAACTGGAATTTTTGGATCCCCAGATCTGTAGTTAGTAAAAGCTTCTAGATTACTGAAAGGACTTAGAAAGAAGCAACTCATTTATGTTGTCAAAATGAATCCGGTAGACACAAAGTTAAAAGCTAAAGAACTTGAATGGTTAAGTGAATATGATGATTTATTCCCAGCAGAGCTAACAGAGATGCCTCCAATTCGGGAAGTAGATCATGTGATAGAATTGACCCCCGGAGCTCAGCCAGTAGCCCAACGCACATACAAAGTGCCACTTCCTGAAGCCATCAAACTCAAGGAACAACTTAGACAGCTGTTAGAACAAGGGTTTGTAAGACCTAGTGTTTCACCTTGGGGAGCGCTAGTTCTCTTTTAGAAAAAGAAGGATAGAACATTAAGACTCTGTGTGGATTACAGAGGTCTCAACCAACTGACAGTTAAGAATAAATATCCTATCCCCAGAATTGATGAGCTTCTAGACAGGCTAAATGGAGCCCAGATCTTCACAAAGATAGATCTCAAATTAGGGTATTACCAGATCAGGATTAATGATCAAGATATCCCGAAGACAGCCATCAATACTCGCTATGGGCATTATGAATTCACTGTCATGCCATTTGGATTGACAAATGCCCCAGTTACATTCAACCGCCTAATGCAGGACATTCTCAGAGAATACTTGGATGATTTTGTTCTTGTTCTCTTTGATGATATTCTGATTTACTCAAAGAATTGAACTGACCATGAAGCTTATGTCCGAAAAGTTCTTGAGATTCTAAGGAAGCACCAACTCTTTGCAAAAAATAGAAAATGCACTTTCCTGCTGACCATGTTGAATACTTGGGCTTTCTGGTATTCAAAGATGGAATTTCTCCAGATTCCGCAAAAGTCTAAGCAGTTATAGATTGGCCTAAACTAAAGACAGTGAAAGAAGTCATGGGATTCTCATAGAATTTTTATACCAAAGTATGCTCTCATAGCTTCCCCCTGACTAATCTTCTCAAGAAGAATACCCCATTCAATGGTCTGCTAGGTGCCAAAGTGCTTTTGATAAACTGAAGACCGCCTTGGTAACCAATCTCATTCTGAAGTTGCCAGATTTCTCTCTACCCTTTGAGGTAACTGATGCCAGTGGTTTTGCCCTGGGAGGTGCACTCATGCAGGAAGGTCATGCAGTGGCCTATGAATCCCGAAAACTTAGAACGCATGAGAGGAATTATGATGTCCATGACTTGGAACTACTTTCAGTAGTCTATGCCCTAAAGTTGTGGAGACATTACCTACTGGGTCAAAGATTCACTTTGATGACAGATCATCAGAGCTTGAAGTGGATCTTCACTCAGAAGGATCTCAACATGCGCCAAAGAAGGTGGATGCAGACCCTGCAGGAATTTGATTTTGAAATCAAGTACCACCTAGGCAAAGAAAATGTGGTAGTAGATGCCCTCAACAGAAAAGCCTCCTTACTTGCAATTACAGTGGTGTCAAATCCATTGATTAATGAGGCAAGAGAGAAGATCATGCATGATAGATTCTTTGGCCCTATTGCTACCCTACTTATGCAGGAAAGCAAAACTCCTCAAGAGTTGAACCGAGTTCAAGGGTACAGCCTGGATGATGGAATTATGTATTATA
Source organism: Cibotium barometz (assembly GCF_041138505.1). Taxonomy (NCBI): domain Eukaryota; kingdom Viridiplantae; phylum Streptophyta; class Polypodiopsida; order Cyatheales; family Cibotiaceae; genus Cibotium; species Cibotium barometz. The sequence continues at coordinate 7,148,949 of NC_141078.1, forward strand.
ATCGCAGGCTATGCATTTCCAATGATGAGGGGACTAAAGGTCAAATTCTAAATGAAGCCCATGACAGCCTTATTGCAGGACATCCAGGTTTCATCAAGACCTACATGTCTGTAAAGAAAAGCTTTTTTTGGCCTGGTCTAAAAAAAGATGTACTTAATCATGTACATCAATGTCTGACATGTCAAAAAGTCAAAGCCAAGAGAGTAAAAATGCCTGGGAAGTTACATCCATTAGACATCCCTGAGATGAAGTGGGAATGTATCAGTATGGATTTTATTACTGGATTACCTTCAGTGCAATCAAGTTACAACTCCATCTTCGTGGTAGTTGATAGACTAACAAAGTTGCCCATCTGATTGCAATAAAAGAAGTGGATGTGGCCAGAGTGTTCCTCAAGGAAATCTTCAGATTGCATGGTCTACCTAGGAGAATAGTAAGTGATCAAGATCCCAAGTTCACGTCAAGATTTTGGACTGCATTTTTCGAAGCAGTAGGAACTTTCTTGGATCTCAGCATAGCTTACCATCCCGAGACCGACGGTCAAACAGAAAGGGTAAACCAAGTAATCGAAGATATACTTCGGTCATGCTGTGGGCAGGGAACCCAAGAAGTGGCTAAGCTATCTGCACCTAGTCGAGTTCGCTTACAATGCTTTTTATCAACGAATTATCGGGATGAGCCCTTTCAAAGTTCTGTATGGACAAGATTGCTTAACTCCATTAACTTGGTCAAACAGAAAGGGTAAACCAAGTAATCGAAGATATACTTCGGTTATGCTGTGGTGGTAGGGAACCCAAGAAGTGGCTAAGCTATCTGTACCTAGTCAAGATCGCTTACAATGCTTCTTATCACCGAAGTATCGGGATGAGCCCTTTCAAAGTTCTGTATGGACAAGATTGGCCTTGCTGGTCTTCCCAAACGGATGAGTTCATGGCTCTTTTTGATAAATGGATCTTGTTGGTTGATCTAGCTGATCTTCAAAACGAAGAGTCCATATGGATTTTATGGAAAAATCTTGATTATACTCCTAGGTGCTATGAGCTAGGAACTATTGAAAAGGCCCCTGAGTGAAGTACTAGGTGGGCTTAGAGGGACTGAAAGTGGTGAGCGTTCTGGTTGCCGATGATGCCATATGTACGTTGAGGAAGAAATAATTGGAATTTGGATTTTATGGTTAGAAAGTGGAAAAGTTGGAAATTGGACCTTGGAAATGGAATATTGAGGATTATGATAGAAACATTGTGGTTTTATTGCAATTTTGTTTGGAAATAGTTGAATATAAGAAAAAGGCTATTTTATATTTGGTGTGTAAGTGGTGAGTCTATTTAAATTTTGCATGAGTGCTGTGGCTAAGGGGCCTGGGAACTCTTTTTCCTGGTACCCGAGACAAAACATAACCAAATTTTTATAATGGACCCTATCAATACAATGATTGGGCGGCTGGCTAACCCATGGGATTAGGCTGCATCGATGGATTCCTATAGTAAAATTCAATTATGTTCAAGCTATGATAGTTGAAGTAAGTCACAGAATAATTCTTGTTCTATGGAAAAGAATCAACGACGGCTGTGCCTCTTTGATGGGAAAAAAAGCGTTGGTCTCTATGAACCAAGTGCAAGTTCCTCCTCGATTCGGCCATGTGACCTGTGGGTTTGGTCAGAATACAAAGGATAGTTAAGACTCTTGACTACGTTAGAAAATTTTCATGGAGGAATCGCCTATGCTTTCTGGGCGAGGAAAGTTTTTTTTCGGGTTCGTTGGTTTTGGAAGAGCCGCCGGACTAGTTCCTTGCTCGGACATTCATGGGCGAGGCCCCGAGTGGGAAGCTATGCCCTGCACGTGAGGTTGCTACTTCTGCTGCCAGTACTCCAGAGTTCGATGCACAGAGAGAGTAGGGATCTCACAGCCGGTATCAGAGCAATTTGGTTGTAGTTGATAAACGAAGAAGCAAGAAATGTCAAAAATTTATGAGTTAGCAGTGAAAGATCGTAATTGTGTGTTGAAATTCGTATAAGTTGATATTCATAATGGAAATTTATAAATTGGAAATTGGAATTTTAGATGGAAGTACCGCAATTGTGTGGAATCCCCGACTTGCTTGAGGCCTAGATATGATGACATTTGCCTTATAACATCAGGGACCATGACTACAAATGGCGCTATAACTATGCCAGTCTCTAGAATGGTTGTCACACAGCGTGTCATCCCATTGGCCGCATATCACCCAAGATCTCACCAACCATGCCAGTGGTGTAAGTGGGGGCCTATCCCCCAGGCGGGTCATCAGTGTCCACCGCCTCACTAGATGAGCTCGATATCTCAACACTCCCCTTCGAGCTCAACTCCATGTACACCAAGCGAAGCCCTGAATCTGCGGAGCTTCTCTGTACCCAATGCTTTGGTGAAGATGTCAGCTACCTGATCCTGTGTGCGGACATAAACAAGGTCAAGGTCTCCTGCCAAGACCTTCTCTCTGACAAAATGGTAGTGGACCTCTATATGCTTCGTGTGAGCATGAAAAACTGGGTTCCTGGCCAACTGTATACTAATAATGTTGTCACAGAAAATGACAACTTGTCTAAACCCAAATCTGCAAGTAGCTTTCTCAACCAAGCTACCTCACATGCTGCCATAGCAGCTCCTCTGTACTCGACCTTTGTACTGGATAGAGCAACCGTAGGCTGTTTCTTGCTGCTCCAAGTCACTACAGCACTCCCCAAAGAAAACATGAAGCCACTAGTAAATCTTCTATCTGAGATACTACCAGCCCAATCAGCATTTGTGTACCCATGTACACATATCTCTGTCCCAGTCTCATAAAATAGTCCACAATGCAAAGTAGACCTCACATACCTCAGTATGCGTCTCAATGCATCCAAGTGCGATTTTCGTGGAACCTGCATAAACTGACTCACCAACCCAACAGCATAGCTCAAATCTGGTCTGGTGATCGTCATGTAGATCAAACTTCCTACTATGCATCTATACATAGTAGGATCCTCCAAAATATCTCCTGAATCTGCACTCAGCTTGCCATTCTGATCCAATGGCACGGAAATAGGCTTACAGCCTATCATATCATACTTGGACAACATGTCCAAGCCATACTGTCTCTGCAATAATCCAATACCATGTGGTGAGCTAATCACCTCAATGCCTAAGAAATATCTGAGCTCCCCCAGATCCTTCATCTCGAACTTCTGTCTAAGCAAGATCTTTACATCAAAGATCTCTGCATCATGGTCCCTCGTAATGATCAAGTCATCTACATAGATGACAACAAGCACAACCCCTCTATCACCATGTCTCACATACAGCGAGAAATCTGCATTGGCTACATGAAAGCCAATAGTGATAAGATATTCAGAAATCTTGTCAGACCATGCTCTTGGTGCTTGTTTTAAGCCATACAAGGCTTTCTTCAACGTGCAAACATGCTTGGGGTGACTCACATCCTCATAACCAGGTGGCTACAACATATACATCTCTTGTTGCAAATCCCCATGCAAGAACGCATTCTTTACATCCATCTGATGTAAAGACCATTGGTTTGATGCAGCCATTGCTATCACAACTCTCACTATTGCCATCTTGGCAACTGGGCTGAAAGTTTCCTCATAATCAATGCCATATGTCTGCGCATACCCTTTGGCTACCAATCTAGCCTTGTACCTGTTTATGCTTCCATCACTGTTATGTTTTACTTTGTACACCCACTTGCATCCAATGGCTTTCTTGCCTTCAGGCAATTGCACTAAATCCCAAGTCTCATTTCCATATAGTGCATTCATCTCTTCATCCATAGCTTTTCCCCAACACACATTTTCAACAGCCTCATCAATGCATGTGGGCTCTACAACCTGCACAACACCTGCACAACCTTTGCCATATATGCATAGTGATGTGCCACACATAACCATCATAGGTAAACCTCTGCACAGGGTTTTTCACTCTCCCAGATCTTCGCAGCTTTTCATTCATGGCTTCCATAGCCTTTTTTACACCAGGTGTTCTCATAGCTGGGATCCCAAGCTCCTCATCAAGGCTCATATCTGAGCCACTAGACTCTCCATCAACATGAGAATGCTCTGCAGAAATGTCAGGCATACCAAGGGGCTCAACCACTTTCTCTTTTCCTTTACATGATGTACTAATCACATTTGCAGGACTGGTATTATGACGCAGCCTGCCACTTCATGGTCTATCAACAGACCCACTAGATGAGGACTCTCCTGGTCCACTCAGAGACTGTGATTGCTGACCTGCATTCTGTGCAACCACACTTCCACTCACATCAGCCCCAACAGCTTCTTTTTCAGCAGCATACCAGCTGCTCATCTCATCAAAGACAACATCCCTGCTTACCCTCAACTCATGTGTAGCAGGGTTATAACACCTGTATCCCTTTTGCTCAAGGGAATATCCAATAAACACACATTTTTCAGCTTTTGGATCCAGCTTAGTTCTCAGCTCGTCTGGCACATGCACATATGCAATGCATCCAAAAACTTTCAGATGAGACAAATCAGGTTTTCTGCCCCAGTAAACCTCTCCTCTTGGAGTCACATCATGTATGACTGCAGTTGGAGTCCTGTTCATGATGTATACTGCTGTAGAAACAGCCTCAGCCCAATAGCTATGCGGCATATTCTTCTCTTCCATCAATGCTCACGCAATCTCAGCAATGTGCCTGTTTTTCCGCTCAGCAACTCCATTTTGCTGTGGAGTGTATCTGCATGTGAACTATCTCCGAATACCATTCTTCTTTAAAAATTCAGAGAACTCATTGGAGAAGTACTCTCCCCCTCCATCTGACCTTAGGCACTTTACATATTTCCCTGTTTGCTTTTCAACCAAAACTCTGAAATTCTGAAAGTGAGTGAACACCTTACTCTTCTCCTTCATGAAATATACCCACACTTTCCTTGTGTGGTCATCAATGAATGTCACATAATACCTGCAGCCTCCCATACTTTGTAGGACCCCATACATCTGAATGCTTAACATCTAGTGCATTTTTGCTCACATATCTGTTACGTGGAAATACATGCTTTGTTTGCTTTCCAAATTGGCATACTTCACATATTCTCTGCATACCTTCCACTTTAAACTTTAGCAGCCCTGTCACAATTCCTTTAGTCTGCATAGACTTCATTCTCTGCACATTCACATGTCCAATTCTTTTATGCCAAATGTCTGTGTCTGCAACACTTCCTGATGAACCATTTGCAAAAACATCGCAGCACTCATTTCAGGCATGTCTACATTTAACGTAAACATTCTGTCCACTCTGTTGCCTTTTGCAACTAACCTGCACTTTTTCTTTAAATTCTTCAACATAACAACCATTAGGGTTAAACCAAACCTGCAAACCCTACTCAATCATCTGGCCAACTGAAACCAGATTCTTTGTTATGTTTGGAATGTGAAGTACATCTACAAGGTACTTCACTTTGCCATCCTGCATAGACAATGGCACATCTCCAACATGGGCAATTGGATGAGCAGTGTCATCCCCTGTTTCCACAAACCTGGTCTTTCAAGGTTTTTCATCTCCTTGAACCACTCCCCATGACTTGTCATGTGGTTCGAAGCACCTGAATCCACATACCATACATCATCTTTTTGTGCTGCTTCAACATTTGCAGACATGGCATTCACGACATGCTGCATAACAAACAACCTTTCGTTATCCTCATTGTTTCCGATAGGACAGTTTAGTTGCCCTATAGCTTTACTCTCGCGAAGAAAGCTCCGACTTGAATAAGTCATGATAATGATAAATGGAGAGAGTTCTAGTAATGATGTTAGTAACTTGGTAGACGATCAAGACTTTTAGTAGCAGATCACTCTATGAGATTAGTGGATCATGCTGACAGATTGTTTGCAGCTTGACCTTTGGTCTAGTAGACCCAATGGTGGAATGACGAATCGAGAATCTGTATAATTGAAACTCCCGTGGGGAATGTTCAGATGTTAATTAGAAATTACTGGTCTAATGGACCATTATTGTGTTAAGGATATGAATGATCTGTTTTCTGATGAGTTATGTATATTTCTTCCTATAGAAGGGATTTTTATCTCGAGATTCTATGAGGGTTGACCAAACTTTAAGGAACCCAAGAATTAGTTGGATCTATAGTAAAACGATTACTTGTTTGAAGGAATTATTTTTGAAGTTCATACATCTTAGAATCTTGGAACGAAGTCGAATAGAAAATTTAACAATGAATCGTTTTGGCAGAATCATGAGACATGCGCATTGTGGTAGATAGCTAGATCCTCAGGTGGATGAGGATGAGCTTGACCCTGACGTTCGTAAAGCTCTACACAAATCTTAGCCAGGTCCCTTCAAGGGTGAAGGGGAACACTTAGGTGAGACTGTAGAAAAGTGGATTGAAGCTATGGAAGAGTACTTGATGTGCCAGGGTACAACAAAAAAAGTAAGGTGGCTCTTGCCAAGGTGAAGATCGTAGAGGGAGCTAGAGCAGCATGGAGGAACCACTGCGAGACAAACCGCTTGGATCGGAACACCCAAATGTGGGATGATCTCAAGGTATACCTCTCAGAAAGAGATTTTGTCCTCCAGGCTTCTCGGAAACAAAGATGAATGAGTTTCTTGAGCTAACCTAGGGGAGTCAAGCTATGGAGGAATATCACCAGGCATTCGCTTTCCTCCTGGAATACTCACCACCACCACTGGATGAAGAACAGCTGATGGCTAGGTTCATTCGAGGAATGAACGAATCCTTGGATACCTTGGTGAAGAATGCTAAGCGAGTTTCTATGGCTGAAGTAGTGCATATGGCGAAGAATTTCACCAAGGCCTTTGTTGTCAAGGTCTTGCCAAAGCCATTACCCTTGTCTTTCAAAAGATTCCAAACCCCAAAAAGTGATTCCAACTTTCCACCTCCTAAGAAACAGCAAGTTCTTAATCAAACCCAGGATACGAGAAGTTTCAAAATGGAAGGAAGGCCTTTTCCTCGAAACACAATTCCTTGGAACTCAACTTCAGAAGTTCCACCCTTGAACATAGGAAATAGATGCTTTAACTACCAAGGATACGGTCATCGTAGCATAGAATGCCCAACTCCTTTTGGGTCAAGGTTTTTAGAACAAGGAAGTCAAGGAGGACCAAGATTCCAGATTCCAGCTGCTTCCTTCCAGAGTAATCAAGGTCCCTCCCATCAAATTCAAGGAAACCCCAGAGGTATATTCGGTAGAGAGAGGTTCCCAAATCAGCCATCTACTTCCAAGGCAGTAACGCTAGAAGTAATAGAGGACTAAAAAGATGTTAGAGATTATCCTTCAGCTGCTACGAGATGAGGACATCTCGCGTTTTTTTTAAGTGGGGTAGGATGTAAGATTCCTCTCTCCAACTTTTGATGATGTAAAGATATAACAACCTCCCTTCAGTTTCTTGTAATCATCCCCCCCCTTCAGAATGGAAAAAGATTTTTTGGTCCTGTTTCGGTCTAGAGAGAGAAAATATTCTAGAGAGAGATAATACAGTTTTGAAATATTCTTGGATAAGTATTTTCTTCCAGTCAATTGGAAGTGATCCCCTGAAACAGAAGTTTAAAAAGAGTTTTCCAATGTGCATTAGAAATTAATTGAGTATGTGCAATGGATACCTTAGCCTAGGGATACCTATTTTCAAAAAATTATGGATTAAGGTCCAATGAGTGTTCTAATGGGCCTATAGGGTTAATCCAAGTGTTTAAATCAAAAAAATACAAGAATAAAAGAAAATCTCCCAAAAATGAGTAAATTCTCACATAAGATGAAGAGTTGACTAGTATTGGTACTTAAGTAGTATAAAAATGTGAATTTTGACACCTCAGGAGAGAGAAAACCCCTCATCAAGGAGGCGCCTAGAAATCACATCAAAGGGGCATTTTTTAAATTCAAAAAAATCATAAAGTGGTTGGATATTTCATCTCTCATCTCTCCAAACTAGATCAAAAAGTGGGCATAACTAGTTTAACACTTGTCCAAATTGGATCAAAGTGAAGCTGGAACCCTCTAGATCCCAGTTAGGCTTGGTTGGTGGCCTCCCTCACCTATAAATAGAGGCCTATTCCTTCGTAATTTTCATCTTAGTGTATTTACATGCTAGTGTAATTTCTCATTTTAGTGTATTTCCTTTATCCCCTCTACCTTGCCTCTCCAATGTGAAGCTTTTGTGCTTCACTAAACCTCTTCTTCTCTTGAAGATTACCCTTTTTTCTTGTTGGCCAAGCCTCTTCTTTGAAGGCTACACAACTTTTGTAAGGTAAAGAATCAAGCAAGCCAAGGGTAAGCCTAAACAATGATGTTTATTCTCTCTTTTGGGTGTTAATCTTCTTCCCAACCTCTCTCATGCTTGGGAAGCATTTTATTTTATGGGTTTCCTCTTAAAACCATGACTTTCTTTATTTATGTTGTTGTTTAGATGAAGTAAAGTTTATGTTTATACATAAACTAATTTTTATATTAAAAGTGTAATTTTGAGCATTCTCAATTCATAGAAAATACGGGGAAGCTATGGTAAAATTTTATCATTAGAAAGTGAAGGTTTATGCATAAATTAATTTTTATGCTAAAAGTAGGATTTTGAGCATTCTAAATTCATAAAAAACACGAGGAAGCTATGGCAAAATTTTTAGAAAATGAATTTAAATTTATGCATAATAAATTTTATGTTAAAAGTGGAATTTTAAGCATTCTCATTTCATAAAAAATGTGGGGAAGCTATAGCAAAATTTTTATCATTAGAAAATGAATTTATGCATAATAAATTATGCGAAAGTAGAATTTTGAGCATTCTCAATTCATAGAAAATGCAAAAAAACTATGGTAAAATTTTATCATTAGAAAATGAAGGTTTATTCATAAATTAAATTTTATGCTAAAAGAGGAACTTTGAGTATTCTCATTTTATAGAAAATGTGGGGAAGCTATGGTAAAACTTTTATCATTAGGAAATGAATTTATGCATAATAAATTTTATGCTAAAAGTAGAATTTTAAGCATTCTCAATTCATAGAAAATGTGGAGAAACTATGGCAAAATTTTATCATTAGAAAATGAAGGTTTATTCATAAGTTAAATTTTATACTAAAAGAGGAACTTTGAGTATTCTAATTTTATAGAAAATGTGGGGAAGCTATGGCAAAAATTTTATCATTAGGAAATGAATTTACGCATAATAAATTTTATGCTAAAAGTGGAGTTTTGAGCATTATTCATTTACCACACAAATAAAGAAGGTTATGCACAAATATTTCTAGATTCATTCAATTTATGAGAATTATGGAAAGGATTATGAATATAATTCATTTAGAAAAAAAATGGATTACTATGTGTGCATAAATGTTTTATGCTGAAAGAGGAATCATGGGTATAATTAATTTTGTAAATTTACTACCACACACTCTTGAAGTAGGAATCGCCATAAATATTCCGTCGAACCATTACGGGCGCCTGTCCAAGTTGTAGACTTAGACACCATTGCTTCATATCTTGAATGTATGACCTTTTGGTGTATCTACCTTGACTCCTTGATGTAAGATAATGGTGGTAGCTCTTGTTAACCCTAGGAATGGGTTAACATGAGAAGCTGATTAAAGATAAACAAAGAGAGATGATACATGTTAATATGAGAGATTTTGACCTGATCCACTACATTAGTGATTAGCTTTTGAAGGCATCTTTCATCTATGGATTCTCAAGAGAAGGTCACTGGTGGTGTACATCACGACGTGAACTTTACTCAATTGGGTTAACAATTAATGAAACCTTATGAGGCTTTATCCTTTGGATAAAAACTATGGATTCACAGTGCGAACCATGGGAAAAATAAAATGATGCTCAATTGAAACGATGTTTTATGATGGGATTAAAGAAAAATGGCTTGCACAATTTGATCCTTATATCAAATCTTGAGACCTTTGACCAATGTTGCAAAGAAGCTATTCAGTTGGATGAAAACATGTTGGATGATGATCTAGAAGTCGAGAGTTCCTCAACCAAATAAAGGGTTGTAAACAAATTAACTTTGGAGTTGTTAATCCAATTCTAGGATTAACAAGAGCTACTGCCATTATCTTACATCAAGGAGTCATCAAAGGGTCATAAATTCAAGATATGAAGCAATAGTGTCCAAAACTACGACTTCGACGGGCACCCGTAATGGTGTGACGGAGTATTTATGACGATTCTTGCTTGAAGAGCATGTGGTAGCAAGTTAGGATGAAGTCCTAAGTGATGTACTTCATGGATATATTATGAGAGTAATCATTGTAATAGCATAGGCCTCTTATGAGCCTAAAGTGCTTGGCCGGCCACAATTTAAGTGAGTGTGAACACTTATGGCCATGTATATAAGTGAATTTCTCTCATAATACAAGATACTCTCCCATTGTGCAAGTGAGTGTTTCTCTTACTAGTCCTCTTGCTAATCTCTCTCCCTTATGCATGCTAGTGAGTGTGTGTGAGTGAAGTGAGGTGAGAGGAGGGACGAGGACCCGTAGTGCAACGCAGCGGTGTGACAATGCTCACGCGGAGGAGACGTAGTGGAATTGCTTCTTAAGGAGTTGTAGAGCTTGGAGACCTTAAGGGTTACGAGCTCGGCCATTGGAAAGATCCTCATGATAGTTGCGGTTCACCAGGTAATCTCTTTTTGGATGTGTTTCAACATTTTTGGCGCCGTTTGTCGGGGAGCCATCCCTTAGCTTTTTCCATCGTTTTGCCTCTAATCTACACATAACTCATTGCCCATTATCTTGATTAATGGTTTTCCATGAAAAAGATGTGGATTTGGTGGTGATTTGTGTGAGACTTGGTGTAGAATAGCTCTCTTTTTTATTTTTGAAAAGAATGCTTTTTGCTTAGTTTTTAGATTAATTTGTTGTTTTTATTGATTGTTTTTTTGTGGTTTTTCATATTCTTAGGGCTTGCACATAGTTTTTATTAGGCTTAGTTTGCATCCATTGCATCAAACAATGCAAGAAAATGCAATTTTTAGTGAATGTTAGCTCTCTTTAGTGTTAAACATAGAACTAAGATCATTAATTTTAGTTTAATTATGTGTTTGTTGTTGAAATTGTTTAGATTAGATTGTTAGCAAGTATTAGGAGTAGCTTAATCTTTCAAAAAATTTCTTAAAACCATAAAAAAATCCTTGAATTTGACTAATTTCTCTTAATTGATTGGTTTTTGTCATTAAGGGTAATTAATCTTGTTCAAGAGGCCAAAAAATTAGAAAATTTTTAAATTAGGGTCTAAATGGATCATATGAGTAGTCGAAATTGGTATTTTTGAGTGTTTTGAGAGCATCTAGATGCATCAAAACACCTAATCACATCAATTTTTTCATCAATTGGAGAAATTTGACTCTCTTTGCTTAAATTCACCTTAAAAGAGGAGACCATAATTAAGAGTCTAATTAATCTCCTATTTTAGATTACTTTACACAATTGTTGATGTGCACAAAGATTAGCATTCCCGTGCTCTATCTAATTATGTGCTCAATTGTGTGAATTAATTAAGGATTAATGGTTGTGTAAAAGAGGAAAAGGTTAGTGAGAATGGATTAATCTTAGATTAATTCTTAATCACTTTTTTACATAACTCATTAAGGCTAATGAGTAGATACTCATGAGTTGTCAAATTGTCCATTTTGGGGGTCATTTATGAAGGGTGTAAGGGGTGTCATTAAAAGGTTGACTTTTTTTTATTCCCACTTACTTTTTTGGGAAAATGCCCATACCCCTTTCATTTTAAATTCAAAAATATTTTTTCTCCAAAAAAAGAAAATTTTGTATTTCTCACTAGACTCCAAAAAAAAAGAAAAAAAGAAAGAAGTCCGACCGTGAATAGAATTCCGGCCACTGTTGTGAACGGAAATCCGACTGTGAAAAAAAATTCTCGCGAAAATTCCGGTCGTAAAAGAAATTCCGGTGTGAAAATTTCGGCTGTGAAAGTTCACGCCGTTGAAAGGTTAGATGTAAAAAAAAATCGAATTTAATATTCTGTGGAGTCCGGTTCACGGCGTGAAACATTTAACGTTTCATAGTGTTTTAAAAAAATAAATTTCAAATTTAATATTCCGTGGAGTCCCCGGTTCACGTCGTGAAACATTTAACGTTTCACGATGTGAAAACCTAAGGTTTCATGGCATATAAAAAAAATAAAATAAAAATTTATAAAACTCGTGAAGTCCTTCGACCGGAAAAGGGGTCCGTCTCGGCAAAAAAAGGACTCTGGAAACCACCCATGTTTAGAGGCCCGTATCTCCAAAACCGTATATCCGATGAAGGCGATCTAGGGCTCATCAAAAAGCTGACATCGAGCTCTCCGACTTTGGACTCAGTCATTTGAAGTCAAAATTGACCATTTTGGCCTTTGACCAATAGCCTCAAAATTCGACCTGAAAATCGAGGCAAAAACACAAACCCAAAACCACGAAAAATTACAAAAAATAGCGCGAAAACGACGATAAGCCATATTTGGGCTACTTATTCAGGGTCCAAACGACAAAATCACGGATGACTCAGGGAAGCAAAGTTGTAGTACTCTAAAAATACTACAAGTGCCTCATAGTTTTTCAACACCCTAAAAAACGTGCTGCGAAACATGTAAAAAATTCTTGAATTTTTTTTTCATCTTGAGAGAGTGATGGAAAATAGGTTTTAGGACCTCCTCTTCCATCTGGGAAGTTCCTAGCATACGCTTTTTTCGGAAAAATATCTCAGGTCGTTCACGTGCATATAGCGCCTAAGCTTAGGATGAATGGACACCTGTTTGACCCAACGAAGAGTACGCCAAGCCTCTTGAGGCTGTAACAAACTGTGGGAAAGTAAAAAAAGCAAAAAAAAAACTGTGATTGCTCATTAAGGAGCATTTAGGTACTCTAACATGGCCACGATAGAGGGATTGCCAGGGATCACACAAGGATTGAACCCAATGGCTAACATCTTCGAGCCATTGAGATCTATGGTGCAAATTCACCTCCCAATATCATTGGCCATGCCTATAACAAGTGTGTCATTGGGTTTTACACCCCCTATCACTTCCATCTCACCAGGCTTTGGTCCCTTATCTAACATTCTCACAAATCCTATAAGTACCAACCCTTTCTTGGATGCCTACACCTTGGACATACTGACTAGTCTAGGAAGGGGGGTGGCCCAAGGACTCACTGAGTCTCTTCCAAACAAGAGTACTCACATATGGCCTCAATGATTCATACAGAAATACGGCCGTTCAAATTTCTAAAATTATGGGCAAATATGACGGAACAATAGACCCTGTTCAACTCATTCAAATGTTTGAATAGAGATATGAAGCCTTTGGAAATCCCAACTGCCCCACTAAGGTACATGCATTGAACTTATGCTTAGAGGGAAAAGCTAGTCGATGGTTCATCGCATTGATGCCGGTGATCAAGACTAACTTCAAAACCTTGAAATCAAACTTTATACATGGCTTTTCCAGACAAGGTGATCGGTGGAGTGCAACAACATAACTCTATTCAATTGAGTGTCACCCCAATGAATCCATTAGAGATTTTATCCTTAGGATATAACTCGATTTTATCCTTAGGATATAACTCTTAGACTCATGTTGTGAGTCATGGGAAAAATTAAACGATGTTCAATTGAAGAGATGTTTCATGATGGGCTTGAAGGATAACAGTTTACGCAACTTGATCATTATATCCAATCCAAAAACATTCAATCAATGTTGCAAAGAAGCAATACGTTTAGATGACAACATGCTAGAAGATAATCATGCTACGAGGTGTAACTCCTCATCTAAATCAAGTGAAGCAATGGCAAAAGAAAGATCGATCTTGGAATTGACATTCCCAGAATTTTATGCAGCCTTGCTTAAAACCCTACAGCCACCAACATATCTGAGAGAGGATGAAAACCTTTAAAACCAGACATCCTTAATGCCTCTAAAAGTGAGAAATGAAATGCCTTGTGTTGAATGCAATCACTACAATCATCCCAATCCTCATTGTGCATACAAGGCACTTGTTTTTATATACTGCATATATTGTAAAACCTTTGACCATGATACTAAAAAATGTCCCGTTTCATCCACAATGTACTCAAAACCTCCAACTCCCGTCCGTGCACCAAATAGAAACAGTCCAAAGGGTAGAAACTACTCCGGAAACAGTTAATCGAACACTTTAGTATTTCTATTGTCATGGAACTCACAAGGTGGTAGACTGCGAAGTTTGGAATACTTCCAAACTTTGGAATATTTCTATTGTCATGGAACTCACAAGGTGGTAGACTGCAAAGTTTGGAATACTTCCATGCCCATAGTCACTGACACCTTACGACCCATGTGTGAACAATGTGGCATTGATCACATGTTCCAAGATTGCCCAAGACGAGTTGCTTCAATGCTACTTGTCTCATAAAATACAACTCTTAACATCTTAAGTGTACAAAACGGGCAATTCTCCATGGTGCCCTTGAATGTGCTTACACGCTTACAAGCTAAGGCATGAGAAACAGTAAAAAAGAATGTAAAAGATAACCCCTCAACATGGGTAGAAGAACATGCTTTAAAATAGAACCCAAAAGAAGGAGCAAAACCTTCTAAAACCAAGAAAAACAAAGGACAACAAACTGTCAAAACCAAGGTCGAATTAAAAGCCCGGGAAAAGGAGAGGCTATTATCTTAGTAGGCTATGACTCAAGGTAGGGCCGAGGTTATACAACCACTCCTCCCTATCTAGGTATATACAAGTGCATGACCTGAAAATCCAAACTAGCCTCATAGCCCTGCATAGCTAAAGGTACCTCCAAGACCACTGTGTCCCAAACAACCTTATCGCGTCATGACCATTAGCCAATGATACAATGTACTTATGGTCGCTCTTGGTCTCTGGCAATCACAACTTCTTAACTAATGTATAGTTAAGGAAGTTGTGAGTGGCTCCATCATCAATCATGATGATGACTCTATGGCCACCTAACTTGCCATACAAGTAGACCAAATCATGTGGTCCCACTGATGGTTGCCACATCGCCTGGGTAATGCAACAAGCGTGGGTACTATCTGTATACTCAATAGTTACCTCTCTGAACTTTGTGAAACTAAGAGGTAATTACTAGATACTATGCAACTCTCGAGAGGATTTATCATCCTTCTCGGCATCGTTGTAACTACCTCCATCTCTCAGCTTTGGACATGCTACCTTGCTATGTCCAATCTTGAAACAACTAAAGCATAGATTGTCCTTTCTAGCTTTCTCGTATTGTTCCTTCTTAGTGGATTCAGATTGGTTTTTCTAGAAAAACGGCATGGTTTCTTTGCTCAGCACCCACTCCGCTCTCTATGCTGCTCACTCTGCCCCCTTGTCCCCTGTTGACCCGAAAAAATTTCCTCTTAAAGTTGGAGCCCTCCTTACCCTTAGTTGTCTTGCTCTAAGCTTGCATTTAGAGTGATGTGAAATGTCGTCATAAATCTGCGCATACTTTGCAGCCTCACTGAAATCTCTCGGCTTAGGCTCTACAAAAGCCTCATAGTCTCGGTGAATTCATGTAAAGTTTGGAATTCGTCGATTCCCTTTAATTTTAACACAATCTCACAGTAGTTAGAGATGTACTGTGTGAGGGAGATATCCTGCATCAAGTACTAATCACACCAAGACCGAGCTGCAACTCATTCATATACAAAAACTCTTTTCGATTCAAACTCTACCTAGGTCCTTGGGAGTCTGGCACTCTTAGCCAAACTCATCCACCATTTGTATGCCTTGCCTATTCAATGACAAGCTGGCCTCTACGGGCCTCACCTCCTCTGGCGCTTGCCTGAGGTTGTGGATGTCTGATCACTTCTACAAAAAGATGTTCATCGAGTCCTTGTTGCCTTCTTTCTTCTCTACCCCAAAGCTTGACGGTTTGAGGTCCTTTAGGAGATTGGCAGGTGCTGTGGACTACTTTGCAGGCACTCTGGCCCACGATCCTACTCCAGGCACTACGTCCTCAGTGGGAGATCTCGAGCAACAACACTCCCTACAAGAGTAGTATGACTAGTATCCAAATGGTCATGAATGAGTACTTCTCAAAGCAACACGGACAAAATCTCAGTTTGGTTTCTCTTCAATGTGCTGGTCTTTGCAAATAATTGGGCTAAGGATCCTCTCAGAGATATCTATTTCCGCCTCTAACTCCACATCCATGGGTCAAGTATCATCTCCATAGTCCTCATTGGAGAAGATCATTCTTGGAGTAATTCTCATTAGTGTCGTCAACCTGCAAGGGCTGTTCGTCCACTAACTACATGCCGTCCGTTGCCTACGGATGGGCCTACGGGGTCATCTATAGACAAGGAAACATCTGAGCTATGTTAATAGGAATATCCTCGGTCCCTCTCAGTGAGCCCGAAGGAGATCGCCTCATCTCAGTCTGGCAAGTGGTCTCCACTACTTGATGAATACGGTTAAGAGACATGGAGGACAACATATGAGAAAACCCCGCTAATCCACCTATCGTGGCGCATTAACCTCGTTAGCCATGTTGGAATTGGATTTTTTAAAATTTTATTTTTTATTTTTTTGTTTTACAAATAAATTTAAAAATACGATAAATAAATAAATCATAGGAGAGAAATTGGAACTAGCTACTCGAGTCCCATACAATGTGCCGACAGTCGTTGGAGATGTAGTCTCGTCGTCGATGTGTCTGTGTCGGTGGGGTCGATGCACTGTGGCAATCTCCAGTGCACTACGGGCGATGCTGCTCAAAGGGATGATCGGCATGCTACGGCATGGTTTGCTGCGCTGTCGAGGATGGAGAATGTACAACGGTGGAATGGCGTCAAATGGCCCAATGCCGTGGCTATGGCGATGGTGAAAATGAGCGTGATTGGCACGAGAGAGAGTTACTTCCTTTACTGCTGGCAGAGAGAGAGAGAGAGAGAGAGAGAGAGAGAGAGAGAGAGAGAAGAAGAAGAAGTTGTCCCACGAGGTGTGTGCTGTGCTCCAGTCGGGGCCGCTGCTGTAGCAGCCGAGGGGTGACCTCCGGCTGCCCCTCAAGCCAAGAAAGAGAAAGAGGGAGATTCAGCTGGCTGCTACCCCCCTATGCTTGTGCTGCAGAGCCCAGCGAGAGAGAGAAGGTTTACCAACCACAAACCCATGCTTCCTTCCTTCTTCGAGGCCACGCCTGTTTGCTTCTTGCCGGGTTGCACCGTTGGAGATGGCGCTACGTTTGAGATAGAGATAGTTGCCTCTGTCGCCGTTGAGATGGTGTTACGCAGCGCTTGCAGCCTCCATCACAACGAGCTCGGCATTACAGGCTTCCTTCACCACAACAGAGCTTGCAGCGACTGCTGTCCACGCTGTTGCCTATGAGCCCACGCTGTTGTTGACCCTGCTCTGCCAGCAGCTGCCGAGAGAGAGAGAGAGAGAGAGAGGGAGAGAGGTGCATCCCCCCTTTGCCGGCTGCACAGCTGCAAGCGAGAGAGAGAGAGAGAGAGAGAGAGAGAGAGAGGTGGCTCCCGTCTTTCTACGGGGCTGGCTGCAGATGGTGGCTTCCCCCTTGCAAGCTTGCTATCCCCACACGAATGGCTATGGTGCAGGCTGCACAGCTGCAAGCTAAAGAGAGAGAGAGAGAGAGAGAGAGCCAGCAAGCGGCTCCCGCTCCCCTCTTTCTCTCCTCTTTCTCCCCTCTTTCTCTCTCTCTTCAGAAAGAGGGAAACATTTGATGTTTGATAGCAAAAAAACAAGTTCAATTTTGTTTAGAGGACAAAGAGACTTTGTTTAGAGGACAAAGGGACTGAGATGCAAGTGCTACATGGAGGACCACAAACAAAAATCCAAAACAAAACTTTGTCATGTGCCATCGCATGGGAAAACAAGGGGTTAGAAGCACAAGTATGCTCTCAATCAAATGAAGAAGAATTGACTCCAATTAATAATTTCGAGAGCACAGGCATGCTCTCAACCAAATGAAGAAGAATTGACTCCAATTAATAATTTCGAGATTGAAATTAAAGAGAATGCAGGGGAGAGGGAAAGTTTGAGTTCCTTGCAAGCAAGCACACACAGACACACAAGAGAGAGCAAGACACAAGAGAGAGATGAATGGTTGAATTTTCTTCTCTTCTTTACAACTACATAACTAAAAAGATAAGAGTACATACTAAAAGAGTAAGTACTCTCCTACAATCAGATATAATGGTTGGTCATAGTGTCAACTCGACGATACAAGTTGGTGTTATAACTATACCATAACTCTAGTACTCCAAAGTGGTTGTCACACAACCTGTCATCCATTGGCAGCATATAAACCATAATCTCACCAACCATGCCAGTGGCATAAGAGTGGAAGCTATTACCCAGGCGGGTCATCAATGTAGCACTAGCTGGATATGTCAACACTCCCCCTTGAGAAGATCAACTCCACACACTGCACTCCAAGTAAGCTCCTAAACCCGTGGACCTTCTCTGTGCCCAATGTATTTGTGAAGATGTTAGCCACCTCATCCTCTGTGCTGATGCATACGAGATCTACATCACCTGCTAAAATCTTCTTTCTCACAAAGTTATAATGCACCCGAACGTGCTTTGTTCCAGCATGGTATACTGGGTTACTGGGCCAATTGTATGCTACTCATGTTATTGTTGGATGGGGGAGTAGATGCTCTGCACAAAGACACAGACACACATGCACACACAGTCACACAAAGTCATATATCGAGCTCAGAGAGCAAGAGAGATGAGATGTGATAGTTGGAAGTACTCGATATACAATGATAAGAAATGAATTGAGTACAAGGTATGTTAGATTACTGTAACACCACTCATATATCGAGCTCAGAGAGCAAGAGAGATGAGATGTGATAGTTGGAAGTACTCGATATACAATGATAAGAAATGAATTGAGTACAAGGTATGTTAGATTACTGTAACACCACTACAGGCATTACCACAAGAGGAGACGGCCTGTGGCTCACCACCCAGCCATAGAGGAAGAATGAGGATTGCCCCTCATCCCCCCCAGGCTATATAGTGTGTGGCCTGCCGTCCACACTAGCCTGGCCGCCCATGACTTCGCATGGGCGCCACGTCCTTGGCCATCCGGTTTGCCCCATCGGTCCACAGGCATTACAGCCTATGTGACATTACCCCCCCTTAAGAAGAGTTTTCGGCCTTGAAAACAAACTGGGGAAACCTCTTGGAAATGGCACTACGGCGTTCCCAGGTAGCTACCTCCTCATCCCTATCTGTCCATTTAACAAGTACCTCCTGGTACACTTTATGTCGGGTTTGTCTGTCTCGATACTCTAGAATCTTTTTAGGTTCATGTGGTATCTTTGGTGGCTCTATCAAGTCCACCAAATCTCTGGAGAAACTGCGTTCTCTAACCCGTGAACTGATTTCTTCAGTTTACTGACATGGAAGACAGGATGGACTTGAGAACTCTCCGGTAACTCGAGTTTATATGCTACATCCCGAATCTTCTTAAGGATTTTAAAAGGACCACAATATCTCGGAGAAAGTTTATCACACTTTCCCATTTTCATGGTTTCTGACTGCGCAAGAACCTTAAGGAATACAAAGTTACCTTCTGCAAAGGTCACCTTTCTACATCCTTTATCCACATAAGTTTTAGCGCGATCCTGAGCGCTACGAATGCTCTCACATGCGGCTCTGAGCATATCATTCATATCTTCAAGGAAATCCTTGACAGATTGAATCTTCTCCTTTTCTTGGCCTACAACCATCGGAGATCTCGGCTGGAATCCATACATTAACATGAATGGTGTAAATCCAGTCTCGCGCTGAGTGTTTGGAGCTATTATAGGCAAACTCCAATAAGGGCAAGTACTCTTCCCAATTAGATTGCTTCTTACTAACATAAGAACGTTAGCATATTTCTCCCCCCGAAGAAGTTTATCACTCCCCTTTGAAGCCGTGGCAGTCAAAGGTGATGAAGGGCCTACGTCAGAGCTCTCCAGCTCCAAACTATACCCAGAAGACACGGCTAGTCTCTCCGGACTAACTCTCGCTTCCCTTCCCGTTGCACCTTCGGCCAGTCTCTCTGGACTAGCAATTCGTGCCAACGAGGGAGGTGGTCGCATCTGTGAAGAAGTGCGTACGCGTACAGCGCGCCAGACCACTGTAAAAGATGGATCGTGCTCACATAAACCACGTAGTGACTCCAAGAAATCATTCTTGAAGACTGTGAAACTAAGTTCATTAATCTGTGGCATGCGACTAAGTGCATCTGCCACCACGTTATACTTACCTTTCTGGTAATGTATCTAAAGGTCAAACTCCTGTAGAATCTCCGCCCACCGAGCTTTTCTACCCTTCAGTTCATTTTGACTCTTGAAAGCCATTTCAGACTTTCATGGTCCATCCAGACCTCAAAAGAAGCACCATATAAATAGTGTCTCCACTTTTTCAGTGCATGCTCTATCGCTAGTAACTCTCGCTCGTAAAGTCGAGTAGTTACGCTGTGCACGATCTAACTTTTTACTCTCAAATGCAATTGGGCATCCCCTTTGCATAAGTACGACCCCAATGGCCTCATTACTAGCATCTGTTTCTAAGACAAACAGCTCATTTGGATCGACAATAGTCAAAACAGGTGCAGCTGCTACAGTCACCTTGAGCTTATCAAAGCTCTTTTGTTGGGCTTCCCCCCAACTAATGTTTTTAGTTTTTTGACCGTAAGTGGTCAGTCAACGGGACTGCGATCTTCGTGTAGTCCATCACATACTGTCAGTAGAACCCCGACATGCCAAGAAAATTCTGCAGTTCCTCGAGATTCTTCGATGCTGGCCATTTAAGAATAGCCTCTACTTTTTCTGGCTCCATCCGCATACCATCGCCGGATATAATATGGCCAAGGTAGTGAATTTTTGTTTCAAAAAATTCACATTTGCTCTTCTTTGCAAATAGTTTGTGCTCTCGCAACAACTCGAACACTAGACGCAAATGCTCTATGTGTTCTTTCTGTGTTTTACTGTACACAAGAATATCATCTAGGAAAACTACTATGAATTTTCTCAGATATGGACGTAAAATGCTGTCCATCAACGTCATAAACGTCGCTGGAGCATTGGTTAGCCCAAATGGCATAACCAAAAACTCAAAATGCCCGAAACAGGTCCTAAATGCTATCTTCGCAACATCTTTTGCTTTAATTCTAACCTGATGATACCCTGATCTCAGGTCTACTTTTGTAAAGTATCTCGATCCATAGAGTTGATCAAACAACTCATCCATGCATGGCATTGGATACTTGTTCTTAATCGTTATCTGATTAAGAGCCCTATATAGTCTATTCACATCTGCATAGATTCGTCTTTCTTCTTTACCAGAAGAATAGGCGATGCCCATGGACTTGAACTAGGCCGAATGAAGCCTTTGTTCAAATATTCCGTCAATTATTTTTCCACCTCCTGTGCCTCGGAGTGGCTTAATCTATAAGAAGCTGGTTTGCTTATAGGTTTTGATCCTGGCATAACTTCGATGCCATGGTCTACTTCTCTAGATGGTGGTAAAGCATCTGGCAAATCATCAGGAAAAACATTCTAAAATTCCTCTAAAGTATCTACGTACTTCTTCTTTAATGTCTCTTTCACCTTGGATTTTTTCTTATTTGAATCGCATGCATGCCAAACAGGGTTTTCAAATAGTGGGTCTCGTCCAAGGCTATTTTGTTTTCCTTGTTTGTCTACACAAACATCATTTACAGTTTCATCTACGGAAACAAAATTTAAAAGAGGGTAACAAGCATATACCTCTGGTCTCTGCGGACCGCTGTGCACACAGCTCCATGGAGGAAATAAGTGGTGTGGCGGGGACAGTACGGTCGCCCTGCAGGCCTACAGGGTAATGACTCTACCTACATGCTCAAAACATAGCGTATTATATAGGTAATTTCGAGCTAGACTAGGGCCCAAGCCATACAGCCACTCCCTGCCTAGATATACGTCTGCTCTAGCTAAGTGCATGACCTGAAAGTCAAGCAGAGCCTCGTAGTCCTGCATAGATAATGGGACCCCCAATACTACGGTATTCCATACCGTTTTGTCATATCCGTTGGCTAGGCCAACAGTATACTCATGATCACTCCGGGTCTCAGTCAACCCCAACTTCTTGACTAACGAGTAGTTTAAGAAGTTGTGGCTAGCTCCATCATCAATAAAAACTGTGACTCTATGGCCACCTATGGTGCCATACATGTGCACCATGTCATGCGGACCTACAATAGGTTGCCACATCGCTGGTGTCACTGAACAAGCGTGATGCTCATCACAATGACACACTGTCACCTCTCTGAACTCTGCGGAACTGAGAGGGAGTCTCTGCACTGTATGCAACTGCCTAGAGGATTTACCATCTTTTTTGGGCTCGTTGCCACTTGTGCTGGCTTTAGGCTTTGGACACTCAGCCTTCGTGTGCCCTACATCGTTGCAATTAAAGCAGCGATTTTCCTTTCACGCTTTAATATACTGCTCTTTCTTTTGGATTTCGCTGTCTCTTTTCTTCTTGGATGGTCGCGGTTTTTTAGACCAATGACCACCCTGTCCTTCCTGGTCCATCCTATCCCCTTGCTTAAACCTGCGGAACCATTTTCTTTTAAGGCATGACCTCCTCTTCTCACTACCCTTGACCCTGTTAGAACCACCACGCGCACTACGACGCTTGATGTCATCAAATATCTGCGCATACTTAATTGCCTCTGCTAAGTCTTTAGGCTGTAAGGGCTCTATGTACTCAAGGTAATCATCTTTGAGGCCTCTTTTAAAGCCTCGCAATGTCTGGAATGCATCGATCCCCTTTAGCTTGAGTACTATCTCCCTATAGTCTGAGATGTACTGAGTCAGGGATTTGTTCTCCATCGAACACTTGTCCCATAACTCCCAACTTCTCTCCGCTTCATTGACAGGCAAAAACTCTTTTCGAAACATTGTTTCAAACTCCGTCCAAGTGGCAAGACGAGTTGTCAAACTCATCCACCACTTGTACGCTTTGCCAGTATTAATGAGAGGCTAGTCTCTACTAGGCTACTGTCGCAACGCGTGCAAATCTGACCACTTCGCTAGAAACATGTTGACCGAGTCCTTGTTTCTCTCCTTCTCCTCGCCACCAAAACTAGGTGGCTTTAAGTCTTTTAATAACGATGAAGCTGTCTCTACGGACGGCCCCGCAGGCGCATCGGCCTGTACTCCTGCAACCATTGGCGAGGCTATGCTCACTCGTGCCGCAGGAGCTCGGCTACCACGAGGAGTCGGAGTACTAGTGCATCTAACCATGTGGAGATGCTCTGTAGCATCGTGACTAAGTCAGCCTGGACTTTACCCATATTATTCAGTTTTGCATTAAGATATTTAAAAAGTCCACTAGAGAGCTCCGTCTTTGTCGTGACATCAGTAGGGTCCAATAGGTCATAATCATCGTCGTCATAGAGGTCCTCCTCGGTCCCCTCGACGCGACGTCGGTGTTCATGTCATCTGACTCATCGGCGCTAGAAAGGGATCATCTGCTATTGCGGCCGTTTTGCGGGCTCGCTGGGTCGTCCTAAGGCGAAGGAGGGCATTGGCAGATCACGCATGATCGACGAGCGCACTCCGGACCGCGAACAACGGTCGGGTGTATACGGCTTGACAATTCGGTTGGGGTCAAACCCGTGCGACCGAGGACAAGAGACCTGAAAACCCTAGAGAAGTAGAAGGCGGTGGTGGGGGACACACTACGCCTAGCAGACATCTTTAATTCTTGCACAAAAGACAATGTGAGAACTCGAAAATTATAAAAAAAAATGTTAATAAAATGAGCAGTGGTGGAGAGAGAATAGTCACCCCCCCTTACGGTCGCCCGTGAGACTGTCGATTTGTGTTGCGCTGCGAGCCTCTACAAGCGTTGCTACTCCGGGATGCTCCGATCCGAGAGAAAGGTGCCTGCAACTCATAATAAAAAAAATTAATCTCCTCGAGATCCTGTGCCTGAGCCACCTAGGATTATCCCTTTACCTCCGGGATTATCCCTCCCCCACTGCCGGGAGAGAGATGTCATTTGATTTACAAAAAAAACCAAAAAAATAAAAATTTATAGGCAAATTTTATCCCTCCACTGAACAGCGTTCTTTTTATTTTATCCCTCAGTGTTCTTTGGATAAAATAAAAAAAATAATGGCCGCCTGTGGACCGCCTGGTCGCCCGCTGTGGCCAGGTCGGCCACCCATCAGGGCTGGCCACCGGCTGTGGCTGGCAGCCCGTCGTGGCTGGTCGCCGGCTGTGGCTGTGTGGCCTGGCTGGCCGCCTATGGGCTGGCCACATGTGGGTTGGCCGCCGACAGCACTAGGCATACTAGTGTTAGATTACTCCACCTAGCAGACAGCACGGTTCTTTTCTTCACAGCCACACCAAACGCGAAGCTTAAGATGCCTCTCTCTCTTCACAGCCATTCTCTCTCTACACCAGACGACCTCTCTCTCTACACCAGACGAAAACCATTTTTTCATAGACAAGCTTCAAAGCAAAAAAAACGAAAATGCTTACCTGCAGATTATCGCTTTGGTGTGTGCGAGAGAGAGAGAGAGAGAGAGAGAGAGAGAGAGAGAGAGAGAGAGAGAGAGAGAGAGAGAGAGAGAGAGAGAGAGAGAGAGAGAGAGAGAGAGAGAGAGAGAGAATTCTTCCTTTTTCGTTTTGGCCGCCTCACTCCACATAGTCCATTGTGGAGATAAGGATAAGATTTTTTTTTGAATGGTTGAAAACTATTGAGTGGGCTACAGTCCCCCTGGTCATGCATGGACCCTGACCCAACCAAACTCACGCTCTGATACCAGTGTTAGATTACTCTAACACCACTACGGGCATTACCACAAGAGGGGACGCCTGTGGCTCACCACCCAGCCATAGAGGAAGAATGAGGATTGCCCCTCATCCCCCAGGCTATATAGTGTGTGGCGTGCCATCCACACTAGCCTAGCCATCCATGACTCCGCATGGGCGCCCTCTCCCACTGATGGCCACGTCCTTGGCCATCCGGTCTGCCCCGCCGCCGTCGGTCACAGTCGTTACAGCCTATGTGACAAGGTACTTGTAGTCCTAGGGTTGACGTGCCCCAACACACTAGTGTGTTCACACAGGGAAAAAACCCCTGCCAACACAGGGTAAAAAGTGCTCATGTATAAGATTATTCACACTAGGATTTCCTAGAGGCCAAAGGCTAACAAACCCCCTTGAAGTGAATGGTGTGAACATATATAGGGTGGTGTAGCAGAGACTTGGTAAACCCATCTGCCACATTGGCATGTGTAGGTACATATGTCAAGGCTATCTCTCTTGCATGGAGCTGCTCCTTGATATAATAATAATAATGCACCTCAATGTGCTGTGTCCGCGTATGAAAAACTGGATTCTGTGTGACTGCTAATGCACTTTGACTGTTAGTGAAAATGGTGGTAGAAGATGACTATCGAATACCAAGATTTGCCAATAGACGGTAGAGCCATACACACACTCCACATTAGCTGTGAATGCTACCTTGTACTTAGCCTCACAAAACAACTAGAAGTGGCCACTGTCAGCTGCTTCTTGCTGACCATGAAATACATGAACTTTCAAGAAGGAAATAGTTACCACTGATGATAGACACCCTAGTGTCATAACATCTTGCCCAGTGAGTTAGTGTAGGCAGTCAAGCATAAAGAAGACTCATTGCTATAAAACAATGCAAAGTCTTGAGTGCTTTGAAGGTAACGAAAGACACGCTTCACTACTTGCCATTTTTGAGTGTCAGGGTAATGCATAAATCTGCTCAATCGTGACACTGCATAATACTGAATATCAAGACGGGTAATGCATAGATATATAAGGCATCCGACAGTCTTGCCTGATAAGTGGCAACATCAAAAGTATACCCAAATAATAATGAAAACGCCCCATGTTTGTAACATCAAATGCATGCTAGAATTTAGCGAGATGAAAGCTGAAATTTACCCCTCATTAGGGACAGTTCATGAGCAAATCATCCACAGAAGGTCGTAGGCGGAATGCTGAATGCCAAATACTGAATGAGATACGCCAAATGTCAAATTCTGAATACGAAAGGTCAAACGCTGAAAGCCGACTGCTGTTGAATGTAGACAGCTAAATGCTGAAAGCCAATGTTGAATGCAAAAAGCTGAATGATGCTGAAAGCCAATGCTGAATGTGGAAAGCTGAAGGCGAATGCGGAATGTTTAAATGCAGAAAGTTGAATGTTTGAAGGTTGAAGTTGAATACTAAATGTGGAAATCTTGAGCTGAATGGTTAAATGCAGAAAGCCAAACACTGAATGGCCAGGCAAAGCCGATGGATGTAGACGCCCAATACAGAAAGCTAAAAGCCAAAGGCTTAATGGTGGCTGACTAGGCAAAACCGACGGACGTATAAGTCGAATGCCGAAAACTGAAAGCCAAATGCTGTGAATGGCTGACCGGGCAAAAACGACGGACGTAGAAGTCCAGTGCCGAAAGTTGAAAGTTGATAGTAAAACAGCACAATGGGCAACAACAAAACCAATAGAAATTGGTGGACACAAAAGTCCGATACCAAAAGCTTCTTACTTGAGTTGAGTGTAGTGTGAGGGCATGCGCATAATGTATGACAACATAAATGAATGACACCAATGTACAGAAGGAGGTAGAAATCCTAAAACTCTATAAAGTGCGAGATGCAAGAACATACCCAAGATGTACGATGTTGATAACTAACACTAGCAATGCATAGGAGGAGGTAGAAACCCTGTATTTGTGAGAAGTGTGAGAGCTTACCTAGGATGTACGATGGTGTAAAATAATGATACTACTGTACCACTTGCTTTGTCGTGTCAGAGAATAATGGTGTGGAGTGGTAAAAAGAACAAGGAGACAGGCCTCTATAGCTTCCCACTCCCCCAAAGCTTGGAATCACTAGCACAAAACGGGGGCACCATAGTCAAAGTAAACACCCAACAAACACATACACATCCACTGTGTGCATGATGAGGTAATCGAAGGCTGGCACAAAGTGCGCTGTGAGAGTGTAAACCCGTGGACTACACCACCAAACACATCAATCACACCTTCTCCTGCAAATCAACACACACAGGATACCAACACACAACCATAGCTAGATACATCACCAGTATCATTCATCCTTGAATTCCCAGTCAACACTTCCATACAGCTTCTTCCGACAACACAAAAGCTTTTGCTTCACACCATCTTACATACATGACACCTTCACATCAACACACAAGATGTATACTCACAAGGCTATCCCCCATTCATCTTGGCTAATCCCCCTCTCATCTTTTCTTAGAACTTCATCACCTCAGCCCTCGAGCTAGTCTCAGATACCAGCCCCGCAGCAACTAATGAAACAACCCATCTCTCTCTCTGTCGCCAGCAGCAGCTGTGCCAAAACACAACAAACCTGTTCGTTGGCAGCTATACTCCCTCTTCCTTGCTACCAGCCATCGCAGAAGCCCACCAAAACCCAACAAGATCACCCTGTGGATGAACAACCACCCTGTTTTCCACGATCATAAGAACCTGAACGATCTCAGGAACCTCCACGACAACCATGAGCCATCAAAAAGAGGAGAGAAAATGTTGCCAGTTGAAAAACTGTCTTCTCCTGCACTGGAGAGAGGGAACAGTCTTGCTCTTCCTAGAGCCCGCCACTCCCTCGACTCATCACGATGTCGAGCCCACGAGCTGCTCAAAGACGTCAGCAGCACCACCACCAACAAACACACACTGTAGTCCGCTCCCTCTCACTCTCCTTTTGCTACAAGCTTCTCCCGGCGGCAAAAAACAGAGAAACCCCTAGAAAACTCCCCCGAACACAACCAGCCGAGGTCTCTCTTGTGCTTGGCGAAGCTGCAGTCCGTGGGGCGGCCAGGACCTGGAAGTTGACTTCGCTGGCCACATTAGTGTCTCAAAAGGCCTGGAGGATGGCCACGTTAGTATCTCAAAAGGTGGCCTTCATGCATTACACTCATGATGCCAAGAGGACCCCTCTGCGATCCCTCGTGCTTCACCTTTATGTGCGGCGTCCACGACTTTCCAAAACGAATGCAAGAGCTACCCTATTGCCATCGTCATCAGCACACCCTTTAGAGCTGCCACACACTCTTCATTAGCTACACCATAATTTTCCAAAACATGGCTATTGCAGTTGGTGCCATGCACTGCCGATCATCATCACGTGCTTGCTAAAAATGGAGCGCCATGGACTGCATCCAGAATCAGCCCCGGATTGACCAGCCCATCATCACATTTGGGGTTCCCATAATATTTTCACATGGAGACATTACCAAAAGCTTGTAAAAAAATATAAAACCACCCACTCTGTACACCTGCCAGGGCATTCAGGGCAAAGCTTTTTTACATGCCATGCATCCCATATGTACACAAGCCCAAAACACCTTTACAAAATTTTGCCTATCATACTTTGCCCAACCCCTAGCCTGCTGAATCATTTATGATCAGCAGCAAAAAGCATACGACCACGTTTCCCTCCGTCAATCCTTTGAGCATCATACAAGGTAACCAAAACATCTCTATTCCATGTGTTCGAAAAAACACTGTCATCTTCCCAAGACGTAGCTTGCCATCCCACATTCCACAACATAACATAGGAAACTTTGGAAACAAAGCTCTTGACATACATAGCATCCTGCCTCATCTCAATTCCATAATCACTGATGTGGTCAACACTATTATTGGAAAACTAGTGAAGCAACTCTTGCTGAGGGTAATAACTGATGAAAGCTTCATCAAGAAAGACTTGCTGTGCTATAGCACTTTCTTGTCCATCAGCATA
This sequence comes from Cibotium barometz, assembly GCF_041138505.1. NCBI lineage: Eukaryota > Viridiplantae > Streptophyta > Polypodiopsida > Cyatheales > Cibotiaceae > Cibotium > Cibotium barometz. Next base: position 7,177,773 of record NC_141078.1, read on the forward strand.
AGAAACATCACCATCAAAGCTATCCACTACAGGAGGCAAAACAAACTCCCCTTTAAAAGGCACCATTGCCAAAGCATCCACCTCAATTTTTGTATGCTCACCTTTATCAAGGCCAATAAGAAATTCATCTATTACAGCATCCATAGTCTCATCCATAGCATCAACATCATTCATAGTCTTCTGGTGTTGCTCCTTCTTCATAGCATCAATTCTGCTTGTGGCTTTCTTAACATTAATGAACATATGATCATCTAACTCCAACTCGGGTTCATCATCCTGCAGACTTTCTATATCCCACTCCTCATCCCACAAAGGTACATCATCCAAAGACTCAAAAGCATACCATGCATGCATCTGCTTATGATTCACTTGTACCTCAACCATAGCATCCAAAGGAAGTTCATCAGGATCTTAGGGAAATCTGCCTCAAAAAACATATACTCTTCAAGGGCATCCTCTGTCATAAAATCAGTCGTTACTTCCTCGCATTCTTCTTGTATGGCCTCTTCTTGTTGGGCATTCTTCTTGTATGGCCTCTTCTTGTTGGGCATTCTTCCTGTATGGCCTCTTCTTGTTGGGCAACCTCATCACTAAGCATTTCCTCATCAATAACCAGGGCAGCCATCTCTGCATCCTCCTCACTGGGATGAAGTGTCTTCTGTTCCCTCACTAGTAGTGGTGCTACTAGTCGTGTCATCCAACACTCGAATCAGCTTCATTTTCCTCTTCATCATCAATAGGCTTTTGATTATCCATATTAAACTGCTTTTTATCCCCTCACCTGTCATATAGAGTAATGACCCCTTTCCTCCAATCTTGAACAGCTTTCACTGCTCTCAGCCATGCTCTCAGCCATGGTCTTCCCAAAATGATGGGGAATGCACCCATTCCTGCCGGCATAACATGACAGTCCACAAGCACCTTTACATCAAAAGCCTGCAGTTCTAACCCCTTGATCACACCTAAGCATTTGACCTTCTGGTGATTGGCCAACTAAAAACGAAAACCAGACGCTTCAGTAATGTGAAGACCAAGCCTCTCCACAGTTGCTAGTGTGATTACACAAATTTTTGCACCACCATCTATATATGCCTCTCCCAGATTCTTCCCTTTGTGGCATACATCCACCACCACAGGACATATATCAGGCAACTCCTCAATAGATAAAACAGTCACTATCCCTCTGGCAGGCTCCTTCTCTCTCGGATTCACGAGTCTTTTCCACTGACGTTTCAATTTGGGAGCTAACTCTATCAATTGCCAAAAGTAATATTAGCTTTCCCTTTAGTTAACAGTATACCAGCCTTCTGTTCTCTGTCAAAACAAAGAGGCACCTATTATGTTCTCTTTAAAATCAGTCACTTGAAATTTCCTACGAGACTTTTGCTTCCGCTTGACCTTTACGTCCCTTCCTTCCTTCACTTTACCTTTCTTCTTGCTAGGCCCTGTAGCATTCTTGTCTTCCCTTTCCTGTGGCGTCCGTTTCCCCAAAGGCATTACATCAGCTTCCGTCTCCTTTGTCTTCTCAAGGGTGACCACATTCACCACCTTAGTTTTACCCTTCTCCTCATTTGTCAACCCACTGGTCCCTGCTTCACCTTTAATTTCAATTCCATAATCATTTGCCCTATTGGGAATCTGAGAGGGTAAGGGATACATATCACCCCCCATTCGCGGGCGGCTTGTCATAGCAGTCAGGACTTATATGCCCCAATTCACCACAATTGCAACATGTAGGAATAAATCGTCTACCCCTGCCAAAACCACAGCCACTTCCATAGCTTATCTAACCTTCAACCCCTTCCTGATTATAACCTCTGCCAACGACCACGTCCACCACCACCACCTGTGTTCCCTATCATTTTCAAACTCAGATTCTTCATACAATCCACTATTTGCCTCATGTCTTGTTGAAGCCCTTCATCAGAAGCTGTAACAGCTGTGGGTGCTACCTCTGTCCCCTGTGGTGTGGCATTATTCATTTGAGCTTTTGTTGACTGCACTCTTTCCAGCACGGCTCATCGATACCGCTTCTACCCTTCTAATTTCAGGCCTCACTACCATTGGAACCATCCCCAGCTGGTTCATCTGTTGCAACTTTCAATCCTTTGATTTGGCAATCTCCACTGCATCCTCATAAGATTTGGGTTTCTTTAATTCAACCTTCCAGTGAATGCCTCCCTTCAATCTCGCAACAAAATGATCCTTCTTCATCATGTCCGGAGGTACTTCATCCTCCCCCAAAGCCCTGCACAAGGTCTCCCGCAACAAAGAGAATTTCTTCACATAATCATCAATTGGCTCCGGTTCGCCCTGTGTCAACCCCTGCACTTCATGCTAAACTCTGTCTGGATCCTCAACCTTCTTGAACCTATTCAAAAGTGCAGTCTTCAATCCATCCTCAGTTACTGGAATGCGTGGCTCAGCATCCTTTAACGACTCTTCAAAAGTTTTGAACCATGTCCTCGCATCTCCCTTCAAACATATACTCAGCAACCGTAATACCTGTGCTGCTGGCTCGTTGATGTGGTTGCTTATGCACGCAACCTCCATCCTTTCAAGAAAATCTGCTACATCTTCATTAGGACCACCAAAAAACTCTAGATACGACATCATTTTAATCCCCAAGATTCACCTCAAATCTAGGAAAAAACAAGAACACCTTCCCTAAAACCTTCAATTCCTTGGGCATACACCTTGTAAACGAAGAAAAATACCTGAGCTCTTCTCAGTGGGGGCACCAAAAAGCTGTGGAGTGGAAAAAAGAACAAGGAGACAAGCCTCTATAGCTTCTCACTCCCCCAAATCTTGGAATCACTAGCACAAAACGGGGGCACCATAGTCAAAGTAAACACCCAGCAAACACATACACATCCACTGTGTGCATGACGAGGTAACCGAGGGCTGGCACAAAGTGCGCTGTGAGAGTGTAAACCCTTGGACTACACCACCAAACACGTCAATCACGCCTTCTCCTGCAAATCAACACACACAGGATACCAACCCACAACTATAGCCAGATACATCACCAGTATCATTCATCCTTGAATTCCCAGTCAACACTTCCATACAGCTTCTTCCGACACAGAAGCTTTTGCTTCACACCATCTTACATACACGACACCTTCACATCAACACACAAGATGTATACTCACAAGGCTGTCCCCCATTCATCTTGGCTAATCCCCCTCTCACCTTTTCTTAGAGCTTCATCACCTCAGCCTCCAGCTGGTCTCAGATACCAGCCTCGCTACTGCAGCAACCAACAAAACAACCCATCTCTCTCTCTGTCTCACCAGCAGCTGTGCCAAAACATAACAAACCTGTTTGCTGGCAGCTATACTCCCTCTTTCTGGCTACCAGCCATCGCAGCAGCCCACCAAAACCCAACAAGATCACCCTGCGGATGAACAGCCACCCTATTTTCCACGATCATAAGAACCTGAATGATCTCAGGAACCTCCACCACAACCATGAGCCAACAAAAAGAGGAGAGAAAATGCTGCCAGTTGAAAAGCTGTCTTCTCCTGCGTTGCCTTCCATGGGAGAGAGAGAACAGTCTTGCTCTTCCTAGAGCCCACCACTCCCTCGACTCATCACGATGTCGAGCCCACGAGCTGCTCAAAGACATCAGCAGTAGCACCACCAACAAATACACATTGTAGTCCACTCCCTCTCACTCTCCTTGCTACCAGCTTCTCCCGACGGCAAAAAATAGAGAAACCCCTAGAAAACTCCCCTGAACACAACCAGTCGAGGTCTCTCTCTTGCTTGGCAAAGCTGTAGTCCGTGTAGCAGGCGGCCAGGACTTGGAAGTTGACTTCACCGGCCATGTTAGTGTCTCAGAAGGCTTGGAGGATGGCCACGTTAGTATCTCGAAAGGTGGCCTTCATGCATTACACCCACGATGCCAAGAGGGCCCCTCTGCGATCCCTCGTGCTTCACCTTTATGTGTGGCACCCACGACTTTCCAAAATGAATGCAAGAGCTGCTCTATTGCCATCGTCAGCACACCATTAAGAGCTGCCACACACTCTTCATTAGCTACACCATAATTTTCCAAAACATGGCTATTGCAGTTGGTGCCATGCACTGCCGATCATCATCACGTGCTTGCTAAAAATGGAGCGCCATGGATTGCATCCAGAATCAGCCCTAGATTGACCAGCCATCATCACATTTGGGGTTTCCATAATATTTTCATGTGGAGGCATTACCAAAAGCTCGTAAAAAACATAAAACCACCCACTCTGTACACCTGCCAGGGCATTCAGGGCAAAGCTTTTTTACATGCCATGCATCCCATATGTACACAAGCCCAAAACACCTTTACAAAATTTTGCCTATCAAATGGCATGAAGATATTAGCTCTGAAACCAAGCTCTGATATCAATATTTTATGGGGGAGTAGATGCTCTACACACACACACACACACACACACACACACACACACACACACACACACACACACACACACACACACACACACACACAAAGTTGTATCGAGCTTAGCGAGTGAGGAGACGAGATGTGATAGCTCGAAATACCCAATACAATGATAAGAAATGACCGGAGTACAAGGTACTTGTAGTCCTAGGGCCGACATGCCTAGCACACTAGAGTGTGTTCACTCGGGGACAAAACCCCTGTACATGGTAAAAAATGCCTGTGTATAAGATTGTTCAGGCTAGGACTTCTTGGAGGCTAAAGACTAATAGTTGTTACAATAAATGACAACTGCCCTATCCACAGGCTCACCCATATCACCAAGTAGCTTTTAAAACCAAGCTACCTCACAAGCTCCCACACAACACCCCCTATACTCTACCTCTGTACTCAACAAAGCAACAGTAAGATGTTTCTTATTGCTCCAACTCATAGTAGCACTTTTAGACAAAAACATAAAGCCATTGGTAGATCTCCTATTCTGTGACACTACCAGCCCAATTGGCATATGTGTACCCATGTAGATGTATCTATGTACCAGTCTCATAGAAAAGTCCATAATCAACTGTGGACTTTAAGTACTTGTGTATCCATCTAGCCACATCCGAGTGTGGCTTTCTAGGGGCTTGCATAAACTGACTCACAAGTCCAACATTATAGCTCAAGTTTGGCCTAGTAATGGTTACGTAGATCAAGCTACCCACTATATGCATGTACGTAGTGGGGTCATCCCCAAAAGCTCACTTGTATTTGTGGAAAGCTTTGTATTCAGCTCCAATGGCATTTAAATAGGCTTACAACTTGTCATACCATACTTGGACAAAATATCCAAGCCATATTGCCTCTATGATAACAAAATGCCATGAGGTGATCTCACCATCTCTATGCCCAAGAAATACCATAGCTTATCCAAATCCTTTATCTCAAACTTCTGCTTCAAAAGCCTCATGACATCATGTATGTCAGCATCACTATCACTAGTGATAATCAAGTCATCCTTATAAATGACTAATAGCATAATCCCTCTATCTATCTTTTTCACATAAAGTGAAAAATCCACATTGGATATCTGAAATCCAATGGTAACAAGATACTTCTCGATCTTGTTTGACCATGCTCTAGGTGCTTGCTTCAAGCCATATAAGGCTTTGTGCATAACCTACACACAAAATCTGGGTGTGCATCACTCTCATAACATGGTGGTTGCATCATGTGTACTTCTTCTTACAAATCATCTCATGAAAGAAAGTATTCTTTACATCCATCTGATGTAAAGACGAACCCTTTGTTGTAGCCATAGCAATGACAGCTCTCATGGTTGCCATTCTTGTATAATCAGGCTTAATGTTTTCTCATAGTTAATGCCATAGGTGTGTGTATAGCCCTCGGCAACCAATCTTGCCTTATACTTGCTCACTAAGCCATCTGTGTTATGCTTGACCTTATACGCCCACTTACATCAAATTGCCTTCTTTTCTTAGACAAATAAGCTAACTCCCATGTTGTATTTAAATCCAATGATGCTGCCATCTCCTCATTCATGGCATCTTTCCATTTTTTAATTTTCAAGTGCCTGCTCAAAACAAGTGCCTACTTAAAACAAGTGGGCTCAAACGCCTATATTGCTTTAACCATGTAAGTATAATGATGGGCTATATATTCATCATATCTCAACCTATCATATACGCACGTTTAGCTTTCTTACAAAGCTGGCATGCTTCACATACTTTATGCATACCATCAACCTTAAACTTTGGTAAACCTACAATAATATTTTGGGCCATTGTATATTCACATGACTAATGGTATTGTGCTTATTGTGCCATACGTCAATATCTACAATGATACCTGTTTCATGCATAAACATGGATGCCTTTACCTCAAGCATGTTCACATTCAAAGTATACATCCTGTCATTTTTGTTACCCTAAAGGCATAAACATGGATGCCTTTACCTCAAGCATGTTCACATTCAAAGTATACATCCTGCCATTTTTGTTACCCTTTGCAACCAAGCGACATTGATTTTTGAAGTCTTCCACAAAATATCCTTGAGTTTTAAACCTCACTTGTAGAGCTTCTCAACCATCTGTTGAATAGAAACTAGGTTCTTTATAATATTTGGAACATGAAGTATATATGCCAAGTACTTCATTTTTCCATCCTACATAGATAATGGCACTTTACCAACATGCAAAATGGTATGCACAATATCATCACTTCTTTCTACATAACCTAGTTTTTTCATTTTCTAAATGTCTCTAAACCACTCACCATGACTAGTCATGTGGTTAGAGGTACCAAAATCCACATAAAATATATCTCTAGATCTTGACACATCTCTTGTTGTGGAACTAAGCATGTGTTGCATTACAAAACAACTGCTTACTGCTGCTGTTGTCATCACCACCCAATACACAACTTTCCTTGCACCCTGGTTTCGGTCCTTGAGAGTGACATTCTCTTCAAGTAACTATGGAGGCTCCTCATTGTCTCCTTCATTATAGTCCCAAAATCCTTTACCCATCAAGAAATTGGTCATCCTTTACCCTTTACCCATTAGGAAATTGGTCATTCTGAACTTTTAAGCATGGAAGTTATTCTTGCCCCGCTTGTCATCACTGACAATGTGATTGAGTCCATCAGACATGTTTGCCTGTAGGCAAAACTATAAACTTGCAAATAGATAATTTTTGTATGTAGTATCTTCTGTGAACTGCCCGCTCTGCAGTGGTACTTCAACACAATTTGCATGTCACTAGATGTGACTAGAGTACATGTATTTACTCCCAAGATCAGCAATACATGTACTCTGGTCACTAGATGTGACCAGAGTACATGTTTTTACTCCCAAGATCAGCAATACATGTGCAAACACATTATACACTGGTCACTAGATGTGACCAGAGTACATCTACACTGGTCACTAGATGTGACCAGAGTACATGTATTTACTCCCAAGATCAGCAATACATGTGCAAACACTATCTACACTCTCAAAATGCATTTCCACACAACAATAACTAGGTTTTGAGTAGAGATAGTTCTCAACCAAAATGTCTCAGAACTACCCGGTCTTTTAGTGATTGAATGGGGATCAAAATGTGGTTGAAACATGAATCTAGCTGCAAAACTATAGTACTACTATAAAAAGTACTAAGTACTGTTATAGAGTATTGAGCACCACACATGCATCTCTGTGCACCTACAAAGACAACTCCTTAATCAAAGAGATGTGTAGTTCTCGGAGCTACCGGGGGTGTCATACCTAAACAAGAAGGGGAAGAGATGATGATGCTCTTACCTGTGTACTACTTCCTCTGCCTTCGTAGCTTCCTTTTCTTTACACTCAACTCCTTAGCTTAAAGTAGGTTGATACCATAAAGAGAATGCGGGGGAGAGGGAGAGCTTGAGATGTGTAGCTCTCGGAGCTACCGGGGGTGTCATACCTAAACAAGAAGGGGAAGAGATGATGATGCTCTTACCTGTGTACTATTTCCTCTGCCTTCTCGTAGCTTCCTTTTCTTTACACTCAACTCCTTAGCTTAAAGTAGGTTGATACCATAAAGAGAATGCGGGGGAGAGGGAGAGCTTGAGTTCCTTGTAAGCCAACACCACACACAAGAGAGAGATGGATGGCTGAATTTTCTTCTATCTTCTTCTCTTCTTTACAAACATACAACTAAAAAGATAAGAGTACATACTATAAGGGAAAGTACGTCTTCTATTCTTTACAACCATACAACTAAAAAGATAAGAGTACATACTATAAGGGAAAATACTCTCCTATAATAGTATACAATGGTTAGTCCATAGTGTGAACTCGAGTATATGAGCTGGCAGCATATCAGCCATTTGTCTCACAATTTGTCATCAATTGGCAGCATATCAACCATAATCTCATCAATCATGCTAGTGGCATAAGTGTGGAAGCTCTCACCCAAGCATGTCATCAATGTCCACAACACGTTAAGCTTGATATCTCAATAGAAATGTGGGAGAGCATGGGGTGCAAGTTGAGCATCACATTAATAAGGGTATGGCTAGCAAAGTTGAAACATATGAAAAACACCACATGCAACTAAAAGAGATAGGTATGCAAAGAGATACCTATTCTTATTCTCTAATCCATATTATCCACTTGCAATACTAGCACACATGGAGGAGAAACACATTTGGAAATAGTAGCACACGTGAAGGAGGAACAAATTCTACATTTTTGTTTTCACCTCCAAGTACTAGTGGAGTTTAATTTATATCTTTATTTCCAATCCACCCAACCTTATTATGATAATCCAATTATTCATGTCAAAGAATCTTCTTGCCCTCATGCACTGAATCATAGGATAGTGGCAACAAATCAATATGAGAGGTAAAAGAGGCCAAGAGAAGTGCCAATCCCTCATCTTTAAGCCCTTCCTCTACTCTCAATCCTCCATGGCAACCCTTCTAATGGCAATCGTTAAGATAAAAGATTGAACCACTCTCTACTTCACTCTCGCTTAATCAGTCTCTCACTCAAGCTATCAAGCATGCACACACTCAATGCACTCTCTACTTCACTCTCACTCAATCAGTCTCTCACTCAAGCTATTAAGCATGCACACTCAATGCACTCTCTACTTCACTCTCGCTTAATCAGTCTCTCACTCAAGCTATCAAGCATGCACACACTCAATGCACTCTCTACTTCACTCTCACTCAATCAGTCTCTCACTCAAGCTATTAAGCATGCACACTCAATGCACTCTCTACTTCACTCTCGCTCACTCAGTCTCTCACTCAAGCTATTAAGCATGCACACTCAATGCACTACAGGCAACACACAAGCATGCATACCACAGCCAAACAAGATAGTAAGAGCTCAAGAGAAGAGAAGAAGAAAGATTTGCACATGAGAAATGTTTATCCCCCCATTCACATTATCAAAAATTGCATGTATACTAGGGGATTTACCCGGATGCCCAACTTAAGCGGGTGCCTATAAACTATCTTCTCTACCATACATACAAGCCTTATGGTGTGAGGCACTTGTTACATCATTGGGGCCCATAGACATACATATTCTCAAATTACATTAGGCTAGAGGTGGGATTTCTAATGTATAATAAGTGTGAACAACCCCCTCCCTCTGCGGGATGTTCCTAGTCCTAATTTCATCCTCAGAAGTTGTTATTAGGAACAAGCTTCTTTTAGTGGTAGCATATTCGACTTTCATCTTTGAGCATAACAACCTCTTCATGTGAAAGCATTGGAGTGGCTTGACATTGTTGTGGGTGAACACAAAGTTGTAGCCAGAGAGGAAGAGGAACTAAGAGGAGAACATCTCTTTGAAGGCTTGTATCCCACGTAAGCTTCTAGGAATTGGACACATGCAAATATCCTAAACATTTAATAGAGAGTGGGCCTAATGTTGAGGTTAAAAGCAGGCCTTGGACATGGGATTCATCATATTTGTTCCATTGCATATGCAAGCCTTCTTCTCTTCGAGACAAATTTGAATAGTATTTCAAGAACTTGATGGATGATTAGATTGCAATCTCACGGACCTCTTGATAGGAGTTGATCAACTGACTGATCTACCCACACATCTAATCTTTAGTTGAGGCATGGTTCCCTAATTTGCCATTGGCAAAACTTGTCCCTCTTCCATTGACTTCTAGGTGGCTCATCAAAGGGATCATTGTGTTGAGGTCAGGGAAATCTACATCCCATGGCCCCTTTTCTTTTTCCTTATTAGCCCTTTTTTGGGATGACTCAGCATCCTTTGGTGGTTCCTTAGTAACTATTCTAAAGGGTGGCTCCATGTTAACACTGTAGAGTCCATGATAGCTCACTCTTTCTCTAACTCTTGCCCCATGAAGCTCTTTGATTATTACATCCTTTCTTTTGAGCTCTATTGCATGCAAGGCATTTGTGTCTTGGTCCACACCTATAAGTTTTTTGACCTCTTTTTTTTGTTTGGCCAATGTGTAGAGGGCTAAATCTTCTTACTTTTGTAGAGTACCTATGGGCTTGTTGTTCTTTGTGAGTAGAGATTGGTTTACTTTTGTAGAGTACCTACGGGCTTGTCGTTCTTTTTGTGAGTAGAGATTGGTTTGCTAAGAGTTGGGAGGATAGCTTGTTGTGAGGTGAAAAAAAGAAAAAAGAACCACGCCCAGCCACCACCGGCTGGAACACTTCTCACAGTTCACCACACCACCCACACCAGAAATACAGCTCAAAACCATGATAGACAACTGATCATTCAGCAAAAAACATACACAGCACCATACACACTGTATAAACTCAACAATTACACCAAAAACCAAGACTCTGGCCAGGATTTACTGCCAAGGGAATTCACCCTTGCGTCTGACAACCAAGCCTCTATCTCCCGGTCTCTGCTTCTCTTCAGAGGGCGCCCCACCAGCAACCCTCCTTCACTTCCAACTTGTCCCCTCTTCTGCCATCAGCCCTCGACACAAAAACTGGCCCTTCTCACCTGTCTTCAGCACTACCAGCCACCTCTGCAGCTGCTTTACGTGCCAGTGACACTTGAGACGGCTTCCAACTCTGCACTGCACTCCAGGCTCTCTCTCTGGTCAGCATCCACTCTCTGCCTGCAGTCGTCGCCCACACAAAACCAGCCACTTCTCTTTTCAGAGGGCACCCCACAGCTAACCCTCAACTCTCAGCAGCTCTCTCTCTCTCTCTGTGTCGTGACCAACAGCTTTGCCAACCACAGAGCCTCTGCACAATCTCTTCAGCACCCTTCGCTTCACACAGGCGGCTTCCACGCGGCCCACACCAACAACAAGCCCTCATAGATCACCCGCCAGCCACCGCTGCACCTGCAGCTATCTCCACGCATCTCCCACAATGCGGCTACCTGCTCTCTGCTCGTCCCACACTCCAGTTCATCTCTTGGCGCCTCTCCAGTCGCCGCCAGCTACTGCTGCGCACCCAGCTCCTTCTCGCTCTTCACAAGCTGGCTGCCTTCTCTTCGGCTCTCTGCGGAATCACCCAGGGCGACCCTCATACTCGCCAGCCTTCTCACCAGGCGGCCAACTTTCCTTTGTGTCTGCAGCTACGCTACATGCACGCTTACTTGAGAGCGTGCATGCAGCTACGCTACATGCACGCTTACCCGAGAGCGACTCACCAAGCTCTCTAGCCTCTATCTCCTACAAGGCGACCACTTTATCCACAGGCGGCCAGTTCCTTCGAGGCGGCCATCACTCGCTTCTCCACGCCGTGGTCTATAGAATCCCCCCAGCCAGGCGACCTCACGTACAAGGCGGCAACCAGCCCTCACACCTTTTCGCTTGTCTGTAGCTGCTTCCCAGTAGCTCTTCTTCTCTAGGCGGCCACCTCTCTTTTTCAGTCCCCCCAGAGACCTACTCCAAACGGCAACCCCCCTTCCACGCCTTCGCCAACTTTCTTGAACATCTGCTGGCAGTAGCGAATAAGGCCTCCACATGGCTATTCTAATTATTGGCCACGTAATATTATATATTCATTTTTAAAACTCAATGATGGCCACCACACTACAATGGCTCCTTGCTTCCTTTGTACTTCAGGTTAACACGCCGCGCCCTCGACCTTCCAAAACAAGAGCTGCCCACACAGAAACCGGCCGCATCATAACTTACTAACATGACAATTGCCATCGGTGCCCTGCATTTGGCAACCACCCGCACACCATACTGCTGCAATAAAAAACTTCCAAATCTCCAGCATCTGCTCCCAGAAAAACAACACGTGTACCAGCTCACTGTAAAACCATTCAGCCTGTACATTTGCCAGGGCATTCAGAGCAAAGCTTATTCACACATCACGCATCCCATATGTACACTGACCCAAAACACCTTTCAGATTTTTGCTTGACACCTGTCAAGCTCAACTACATGCTAAATATTTGCCTTTGATTGGGCTAATTCAATCTCTCTAGTTGTTGAGACACATGGCATCCCTAGACCCCATGAGTAGACAAGGCATCGAGAGACCCTATGACCTCATTTTTAGAGCCCCCAAAAGTTGTGTGGTTTTCTCTTGTAGCTTTCACATTTTGGGCATTCTCTATAGTCATTTAGGCTTGTATTGCATACATGTGAGATAGTTGCGCAACATAATGTTGGATCAACTTGGTATACCCTACCTAGTTGTGCAACATAATGTTGGATCAACTTGGTATACCCTACCTAGATGTTTGATTATCCTTGGGCAATTAGGTGTTGCTGCCTTGCTAATACATGCATCTTTGGCTATCCATTTGGCTATTTGCTTAAAATTTGGATATAATTGTCTCAAAATTATGTAATTTGAGACATTGGATGTAGTGGGCCAAACCTTGTTGGCATAGGCACTCCACCCCTTAGAGCAATTCTTTCTCTATGGTAGTTGCCTCTTTCTCATGTTGGATTTTCTATGAGGCCTAGCTATTTCTACACTTGTTCTTTCTTCTTGCCCTTCCCTTTTTGTGGTGGCTCCTGAGAGAGTGAGAATCACGTTTAGAGATGATAACTAGGTTTATTCCCCTTAGCACCAACTATTTTTTTTTTGGCTCTTTTTGTGGTGGTTTGCAGGGTCTCTTCCTCTGGTTTCTTCGGGGGTGGCAAAGTAAGTCTTGTTGAGTTTGCCTCTTTTTTTTTTTGGCTTCTTAGGAGATTGTGTGGATGCTTGGTCTTCGCAAGGCCTTTGCATGGGCTCTGAAAGTAATTGTGGGGGGTTGGCTTTAAGGTTGATATTATACATTATCCCTATGAAGGGTAGTTTGGCACTGAAGTATTATCCTACTAGTGTCACGAGAATTTAATCTCCCTATAAATATGTTTTACAAAGTTTTGGAATGTTACCTTAACATTTGGCTCTTTGTGCTCTTGTAGAGCTTTAGTAGTACTCTAGAGTCCACTTCTATGAATTAGTTGGGCTTGTAGTATGCACATATGGCTTCATCATTCTTAATAAGGAATTATAGCTACACATCTATCCAGTGGGGTCTTGTGATCTTGACTTGTCTAAACATGGCTTTCACCTCTAAGGCATTATGATTCACCCAAACATAGATGGCTTCTTGGTTGTTCCACTTTAGCCAATTTGCTCCGATACTAGTTGAAGATCCCTGCCCCCTCTGCGCAACGAATTTGGGGGTGCTAGCAACAAAAGTAGCACTTCTTGCCTGGGGAAGAGCCTCTCACTTGGGGCCTCGCCCATGGATATCTGAACAAGAGACTAATCCCTCGGTTCTTCCAAAACCGAACCCGGAAAAACTTCCCTTGCCCAAAAAGCATGGGAGATTCCTCCAGGATATTTCTACTCTAACATAGTCAACGTAGTCAAGGTCATCACTGACCAAACTGATCCGACCGAACCTGTAAGTCACTTGGTCAGATCAAGGAAGAAACTTGCACTTGGATCATAGAGACCAACGCTTTTTTCCTCATTGAGAGGCACAACCGTTGATTCTTTTCCATAGAACAATTACTATCCGAGATTTACTTCATCTATCGTACCATAACAGAATTGAGTCTCATTTTAGGGATCCATCAGTCCACAGCCTCAGTCCCATGGGTTAGCCAACCGCCCAACCACTGTAGTGATAGGACCCATTTAGGAATTTGGTTATGTTTTATCTCGGGTACCAGAGTTCTCGGGCCCCCTAGCCGATGCTTCATACAAACTTCAAGATAGTCACACCACTTACACACCCAATATGAAATTGTGTGTTTCGCAGATTTAGCTATCTTTAAAACAATATTTTCAAGCCATAGTATCACTGATCATAATCCTCCAAAATATTTGGTTGAATTCTAATTTTCAATCATTCTTTCATCGGTGTACCTATGGCATCATTGGCAACCAGAACGCTCACCACCTGTCCACTCAGGGGCCTTTTCAAATCCATTCACATCAATCACATTCATTTACATCACATCCATTTACATCCATCACATCATGTCTATTCATATCCATCACATTCATTCTCATCACCATCCCATCACATACATTCTATCCACATTACATCATGTTCACATCAATCCACATCATATCTCATTCATCCCATCCACATTACATCACATCCACATCATATCTCATTCATACAAATCCCATCTCATTCATCCACATCCATCCAATCATTCACATGCATGACTATCCACATCTATCCATACATTCACATCTATCACTTCACATCCACATATATTCACATCACATCACATTTTATCCACATTTCTTTACATCACATCACATCTCATCCACATCCACATCACATCTCATCCACATCTCTTTACATTATATCACATCTCATCCACATCCACATCACATTCACATCCACATCCCATTACATCACATCACATCTCATCCACATTACACATCACATTCACATCCACATCTCTTTTCATCTCATCACATCTCATCCACATCCACATCACTTTCACATCCACATCCCTTTACATTACATCACATCCTTTCACATACACATCCACATTCATTTACATCACATTCTTTCACATACACATCCACATCCGTTTACTTCCCATCTCATCCTTTCACATATCCTCTCATCTCATCATTCACATCCACATCCATTTACTTCACATCTCATCCTCATTCATTTTCATCACACTACATCCTATCACACCACATCCTATCACATCCCATTCACATCTTTTCACATTCACACCTTTTCACACCACATCCCATTCACATCTTTTCACACCACATCCTATCACATCCTCATAATCAATGCCATATGTCTGCGCATATCCTTTGGCTACCAATCTAGTCTTGTACCTGCTTATGCTTCCATCACTCTTATGTTTTACTTTGTATACCCACTTGCATCTAATGGATTTCTTGCCTTCAGGCAATTGCACTAAATCCCAAGTCTCATTTCCATATAGTGCATCCATCTCCTCATCCATAGCTTTCTCCCAATACACATTTCCAACAGCGTCATCAATGCATGTGGTCTCTACAACCTGTACAACTTTTGCTGTGTATGCATAGTGATGTGCCACATAACCATCATAGGTAAACCTCTACACAGGATTCTTCACTCTCCCAGATCTTTACAGCTTTGCATTCATGGATTCCATAGCTTTCTTTACACCAGGTGTTCTCATAGCTGGTATCCCAAGATTCTCATCAAGGCTCATCTCTCAGCCACTAGACTCTCCATCAACATGAGAATGCTCTGCAGAAATGTCAGGCATACTAAGGGACTCAATCACTTTCTCTTTGCCTTTATATGATGTACTAATCACATTTGCAGGACTGGTATTATGACGTAGCCTGCCACTCCATGGTCTATCAACTGAACCACTAGATGAGGACTCTCTTGGTCCACTCAAAGACTGTGATTGCTGACTTTCATTTTGTGCAACTATATTTCCACTCACATTAGCCCCAACAGCTTCTTTTTCAGCAACATACCAGCTACTCATCTCATCAAAAACAACATCCCTGCTTACCCTCAACTTACGTGTAGCACGGAAATAACACCTGTATCCCTTTTGCTCAAGGGAATACCCCAATAAATACACATTTTTCAGCTTTTGGATCCAGCTTAGTGCACATATGCAATGCACCCAAAGACTTTCAGATGAGACAAATCAGGTTTTCTGCCCCAGTAAACCTCTCCTCTAGAATTACATCATGTATGGCTGCAGTTGGAGTCCTGTTCATGATGTAAACTGCTGTAGAAACAGCCTCAGCCCAATAGCTATGCGGCATCTTCTTCTCTCCCATCAATGCTTGCGCAATCTCAGTAATATGCCTGTTTTTTCGCTTAGCAACTCCATTTTGCTATGGAGTGTATCTGCATGTAAATTGTCTCCGAATACCATTCTTCTTCAAAAATTCAGAGAACTCATTGGAGAAGTACTCTCCCCCTCTATCTGACCTTAGGCACTTTACATATTTTCCTATTTGCTTTTCAACCATAACTCTGAAATTCTGAAAATGAGTGAACACCTCACCCTTCTCCTTCATGAAGTATACCCACACTTTCCTTGTGTGGTCATCAATAAATGTCACATAATACCTGCAGCCTCCCATAGACATGGTCTTCATAGGACCCCATAGACATGGTCTTCGTAGGACCCCATACATCTGAATGCACAACATCTAGTGCATTTTTGCTCACATTTCTATCATGTGGAAATACATGCTTTGTTTGCTTTTCCAATTGGCATGCTTCACATATTTTCTGCATACCTTCAACTTTAAACTTTGGCAACCCTGTCAAAATTCTTTTAGTCTGCATAGACTTCATTCTCTGCACATTCACATGTCCAATTCTTTTATGCCAAATTTCTGTGTCTGCAACAATTCTTGAACCATTTGCAAATATCGCAGCACTCACTTCAGGCATGTTTACATTCAATGTAAACATTCTGTCCACTCTGTTGCCTTTTGCAACCAACCTACACTTGTCTTTAAAGTCTTCAACATAACAACCATACCTGCAAACCCTGCTCAACCAACTGAAACCAAATTCTTTGTTATGTTTGGAACGTGAAGTACATCTGCAAGGTCCTTCACTTTGCCATCCTGCATAGACAATGGCACATCTCCAACATGGGCAATTGGATGAGCAGTGTCATCCCCTGTTTCCACAAAACCTGGTCTTTCAAGGTTTTTCATCTCCTTGAACCACTCCCCATGACTTGTCATGTGGTTCAAAGCACTTGAATCAACATACCATACATCATCTTTATGTGCTGCTTCAACATTTTTAGACATGGCATTAACAACATGATGTTTTACAAACAACCTTTCATTATTCTCGCTCGAGGATGCATAGTTGTTTTGCTGCAATTTCCCATTTTGCATGTCATCTTGCTTCTTATAGCAATCTGCCAGCACATGTCCAGGCTTACCATAATAAAAGCATCCACGTGTATCATTATACTGCCTTTGCCAATTTCCACGACCTCTTTGACTCCCCCTGCCTCTGAATTGGCCTCTTCCACCTACGTGTTGTTGCTGCTGGGGCCATAATTCTGATTACCTGTTCGGCCACCTCCTTGGCCGCGTCCACGGCCTCCTCTACCTCGTCCTCTTCCTGAACTTGTGTAAGGCATGTTGCTCTGAACTGTTTTTGTTTTGTGAAGGCTGTTGGTCTTCACCCAAGCTCTTTTCTTCTATAATCAACATAGACACCAAATCTGTGAAATTGGGAATGTTTTCTTGAGTCTGAATAGACGTCTTGAATGCCTTGTATTGTGGCCCGAGACCACGTAGACAGACTTC
This sequence comes from Cibotium barometz, assembly GCF_041138505.1. NCBI lineage: Eukaryota > Viridiplantae > Streptophyta > Polypodiopsida > Cyatheales > Cibotiaceae > Cibotium > Cibotium barometz. The sequence goes on from NC_141078.1 coordinate 7,195,456, forward strand.
CACCTTATCATCATCATCTACTAAAACGCCAATAGATGCAAGGGATTCCACAATACCCTTGATCTTCAATGCATAGTCATTCACAGACATACTCTTTTTCTCCACAGTATGAAGTTCATTCTTCAACTGTATTCGTGCCTTGGTATTCGTTTCATAGAGTTTTACCAAGGTGTCCCACGCCTCCTTGGGGGACTTGGCATCCTGTATATGTGCCCAATCATGGTGTCCTGTATATGTGCCCAATCATGGTGTCCTGTATACTGATAGAGAGCCAATACATAACTTTTCTGGCTCCTTGGTTCCAATCCTTGAACTCTTTCACATCTGCAGCAGTCGGATTGATCTCCGGTATCTCCAGTGCCTCTTCATGCTCACCTTCTATGTAGTCCCAGTAACCCTTTCCCATCAGGAAATTTATCAACCTAAACCTCCAAGCATGGAAGTTGTTCTTATCAAGCTTCTCAGCAACAATCTGGTTTATGCCATCATTTGACATCTTTCCAGATACACAAATTTACTAGAAACAGCACTCTGGTTTGTCCTACACAAACTGCTGTATTTTCTGTGACGGTACTGTACTACACTACCAGTGACCTCAATGTGCATACATACACCCAATGGCAATTGTTAACCTCCTTGCAGCACACACAATGTCTGCACAACCAATCTGTCTTCCTGCAGTTCTTAAAACAGAGTTCTACATAGAATTGATGACTTACCCGCAGTGCTTGAAATTGCCTACTTTCCAAAAAACGGAGGTCCTAACGGGCCCGAAATGCTTTTTCGACCCAAAAAATTAAGCTCGACACGACAAATTAGTTGCCCTATAGCTTTACTCCCGCGAAGAAAGCTCCTCAATCAAAGATCGTTTGCTGGTGCCTCCCGTAGAGCTCCCTACAAAGGTGTAATCACCAACACAAATAGGGAAGAGTAGATGAAGCTCTTACCCTCGTACCGCTTCCTGTGCTTCTCTTGCTTGCAGCTCAGCCCTTAGCATGAACCAGGCTCTGATACCATGAAAAGATGTAGGGGAGAAGAGAGCTTGAGCTCTTGTGCAAGCACACACACACTCACAAAACCCTAAAAGAGAACAGACAAGGTGAGAGGCTGAAAATCTTCTTCTTCTTCACACAACACTCAACACACCATATACAAAGATAAGAGTACACACTATGAAAAGGTACTCAACCAAATATATACTAGGGTTATCTATAGTGTGAACCCAACTAAATGAGCTGACACTATAACTATGCCAGTCTCTAGAATGGCTGCTGTCACATAGCGTGTCATCCCACTGGCTGCATATCACCCATGATCTCACCAACCATGCTAGTGGTGTAAGTGTGGGGCCTATCCCCCAGGCGGGTCATCAGTGTCCACTGCCTCACTAGATGAGCTCGATATCTCAACACGCATGGGTGTCCTAGCAACCGCAAGCCCGTGCATCACCTAGTCAGAACCCTCTAGGATCCTACTTAGGTGTCCTAGCACTTCACTCAGGGATCGCTTCGTCGATCCTCGTCCATCGTCTGGAAGTACACCATTTTAACCATACCAAGGCTGGTCAAACCTCGGCAGGCTTTGCCACCATGAGTGATGTCCCTCGACGACTCCTCGCCAACTGTTGCAACAAGTCTCTCCTTAGTTAATCAGAAACCAAATGCTTCCTCTAGCATTCTGGCGTAAAACAGTCCTTTAAAAAAATAGAGGTTCTATGCAAGTAGAATTTCCGATTTGAGTTTGATTCCACAAGACCTTTTTTTTCCCCACAATCCAGATTTTCTTAATGAGAATCATTGATCTCACATCAGGGTAATCTACCCATCATTTGACTGAATTTCCAACTTGATTCTTGGTGATTTCGGTTAAAGGAAAACTACTCTAATTTCAACGGTAGTCTATTCTTTATGTCAAGATTTGGAATTGGTCACACGAGATTTTTGCTTGATTCAGATTTGAGAGATGGGCAAGTAATTAACTGGCCACCATTCTTACGATTGTAGTCTAACAAAAAATTATTCGGTTTACTTCTAACTTTGATTCCTAAGGATTTTCTTCAGATAAATTAACGAAACTTCTAATCATAAGAAAATTCTAACTTTATGAGTTTCTTTCCTTCCTAACCACAATAGAATTAAAAAAATAGTTCTATACTAGAATATCATGATTTTATAAAAAAACTCTTCTTCCACTAATCCAATTTTGGGTATATATCAATTTGTTTATTTATCCCCATAAAAATATCCAAGAATATTCTTTCCACCAATTTAATCATCAACATTAGTATACCCTAATTTTCTATGTGGAATTATGGTGAAAATTTCTCTTTTATCATCAAAATTAATTTAGACCTTTTTCTACCTAAATACCAAGAAAATTCATCTTTTTCAATTAAATAAAAATATCCTTTTTTTTAATATGCCAAAAATTTCTCTTTTTGCATTTAAATGATTGAATCCCAAATGTCATGGAAATTCCTCTTTTATCATTTAAAAATTCTTATGCATAAAATAAATTTATCAAAAATTTCTCCTTTTTCTTAATTAAATAATTATGCATAAATACAAAAAAGTATTCTTTCATGAATATGGTCAAAATCATTCTTTTTGCTTAAAATTTCTAAACCTACAATATGGTAGGAATTCATCTTTTAGTATTATGCATAAAAATAAGATATGTATTTTTTTTCTAATTTTTTTTTTTACCATAGCTTCGCTGCTATAACTAATAATTCTCAAATTTCCTAAAAGAATAAAAGCTTGTAATGAAAATATGATAGAAGTTCTTCTTTTAAGCTTAAATTTAAACTATGTATTCAAATCATAATTTTAACCATAATTATAAACATAATTATGATTATTTCACTAGATTAAGCCAATTTAGACATTCCTCTTTTTCCAATTTACTATTATAATCCTTTTCTCATTTAGAATGAATTAAAGTAATTTTTATCTACTCATAAACAATCTAAAAAGAAATAACCATTATTTTTACTAGCACAAAACCATGAAAATATCATTTTCTTAATCTCTAGCTCATCAAGCCTAGAGTTTAGTTTTGAAATAAGAGATTATCATTGAGAAACATTCTTTTGCTAAAGATTTAGCCATAAAGATTTAGCCACAAAGATGACTGTTCTTTTTGAGAGAGAGATTTACTTAAGATTTAGCCATTCTTTTGCTAAAGATTTAGCCATAAAGATGACTGTTCTTTTTGAGAGAGAGATTTACTTAAGGAAAAGCATTACAAATAAGCATAAAGATTAACTTAATTCTAATTAAACATTAAGAATCTTAGGGAAAGCTTGATTTGAATAAAAACAATCATTTTGAAAGCTTCTCAAGCTTGAGAGGGGTTGAGAAGAAGAAAGTTATTGAAATAATTAAAAAAACCATAAAAATTAGCCTTACCACTAAGTTTGGCTTGATTTTTTCCTTAGTAGGTGAAGCCCCCAACCAATCAATTGGTTACCAAGAGGAGAAGAGCAACTTTAAGAGTTATTGGAGAGAGAGAGAGAGAGAGAGAGAGAGAGAGAGAGAGAGAGAGAGAGAGAAGCTCCAAGCTCCCCAAAAGAAGAGGAAAATTAAGGGATAATAGAAATATGATTATTTTAAGGTAATATTGGCATGGTATAGCTCAAAGATGAGAATACAAAGAAATGAGGGTCTATTTATAGGTGAGGGAGGCCTCTAACCAAGTCCAATTGGGTCCTAGAGATTTCCAGCTTCAGTTTGGACTCAATTTGGACAAGATTTGAACCAGTTTGGCTCCCTTTTTGATCCAGTTTGATCCAGGAGAGAGAGGAGAGAAAAATATCCCATTTTTTGGATTAAAAAACTCAAGTTATCATGAAGAAAAGGGTGCATCCTTGATGTGGCATTCCCTCCTTATTACTGAGGTGTAAAAAATGCATCATTTCTTCTAAATATCTCATTTTTTTATTAATATCTCATAATTTTTAACTAATAAACCTTGTACTCAGTCAACTCTTCATCTTATGTGAGCATTTACTCATTTTTAGCTATTTTCTTTTATTCTTGGATTTATCTCATCCCAACACTTGGATTAAACCTATTGGCCTATTGGAACCTTAACTGGACCATAATCTAAAAAATTAGACCATAATCTCATCCCAACACTTGGATTAAACCTATTGGCCCATTGGAACCTTAATTGGACCATAATCTAAAAAATTGTGAAAATCTAGACCCTTAGGCTAAGGTCTTTAATACATATTTTTAATTTATTCCTAATGCACATTAGAGAATTTATTTTGAACTTCTGTTTCAAGGAATTATATTTTAGATATTAGGAGAATTTTTATATCCAAAAATATCTCAATATTGAATTACCTTTCTCAAGAATTTTTCTCCTCTCTAGGCAAAAACAAGGAAAAACAATATTTTCTTGCATTCTAAAATAGGGAATGATTACAAAAGGGATTGAGGTAAAATATTATTCATTATTTAGGCTGAGGAGGAATCTTACAAGAATACATCGAAACAGGCCTTCTAATCTAATTCAGGTAGAGGTAGAGGCAGAGGTAGAGGAGGAATCTTACAAGAATACATCGGAACAGGCCTTCTAATCTAATTCAGGTAGAGGCAGAGGTAGAGGCTGTGGTCGAGGCCAAGGTGGTGGCCAACAAGGAAATCAGAATTCTGGCCAACAACAATCCAATGATTCACAGCAACAATCATACACAGGTGGAAGAGGCCAGTCTAGAGGCAGGGGGAGCCAAAGAGGCCGAGGTGGTTGGAAACAAAATCAAAATGCAAATAGCATAGAGTGCTATTACTATGGCAAACTAGGACACATGGCAAAGGACTGCTACAAAAAGTAGAACGACATTAAAAGTGGTAAGTTGCAGCAAGGCAACTATGCATCATCTAGCAAACATGGAGGTGATGACAGAGAAGTGAGCAGCTGTTTGTGATGTAGCACATGCTTAGTTCCATAAGAGGGGATGTGTCAGGATCTCAAGATATATGGTATGTGGATTTTGGCGCCTCTAACCACATGACCAGTCATACTGAGTGGTTTAGAGATATGTAGAAAGATGAAAAAAATAGGTTATGTAGAAACAGGTGTAGAAACAGGTAATGATATTGTGCATACCATTGCGCATGTTTGTAAAGTACCATTGTTTATGCAGGATGGCAAAATGAATTACTTGGCTGATGTAATTCATGTTCCGAATATTACAAAGAACCTTACTTAGAGAAGAGTGAGACAATAAGGCTAGAAACATTAGGAAAGTGTTAGAATAAAAATATTAGCTCTAAAAATAAAATCCTAAAAGAAATAAGAAGACAAGAATAGTTCTAATCTCTCGAAATAAGAAGACAAGAATAGTTCTAATCTCTTAATAGAACTATTCTTGTCTTCTTATTTCTTTTAGGATTTTATTTTTGGAGCTAATATTTTTATTCTAACACTTTCCTAATGTTTCTAGCCTTATTGTCTCACTCTTCTCTAAGTACACTCTCTTTCCTTATCAAAATCTATATTAAAAGAGACACATATATACATGGCTTGGGAGGGACCTTACATGAAGGAGGTGCCTATTTCACATGTGTGGTTGAGTTTTAAACTCACAAATAATGAGATATTTTCATCTCTCCTCTCTCCTGCTTCAACTAGATCCAAAAAGTAAGCTAAACTCACCTAAAAATGATAAAAAATTGACCAAACTGATCTGGAAAATTCTAGAATCAGTTTGCTTGGTCACTTTTTCCTATAAATGAAGCCTCCCCCTTTGTAAATGGTTAATAGTGTTTTATTATGCACTATTACTCTACTCCTCCCCTCAAAGTCAAAAACTGTGAATTTATTAATAATTCATTAGTTTTTGACCATTCCCTCTTCTAAAGAATTGGTGGCCACTCTTGTTGCAAACAAGAGTAGATCCCTCACCATCAAGCCAAAGGAAAACTCCCAGAAATTCATGTAAGTTAGAAATCCTACTTTTTCTTATTCCTTTTGATGGTTTTCTAATTTATGTTTTATTTTAAAATATAAAATAATGCTATGCCTTGCTGGAAAGGCTTTCCCTCTCTCTTCTTCTTAAATTCAGCCTTTCTTTATCCTAGATAAGTAATCTAATTGTTGAAATTAAAGTTTTCATATTGTTTCTCTTTTAAAAGTGAAATTTGATTAGTTTAGAATACTTTAAACCATTTGGGGATAATTTTTAAGCAACTTAAGAATAGGAAAATTTAAAAAATGGTCAGCCATACAAAGGAGGTTATGGCAAAATTTTCTTAAATTTTGTGAAATAAGTTTTAGCTTTTATTATTCAAAAAGAGTAATCCCCATCATTTGTGTATTCTAAAAGTGTTATTTTCATTCTATGCATAGAAAAAGGCATAGTAGAAATATTTTTATTGTAAAAGTGTTATTTTTATTAAAATTAAATTCTATGCATAGAAAGATGCATATTGAATTTTTTTATTATAAAAGCGTTACTTTCATCAATTTTGATTTTATGCATAGAAAGATGCATAAAGAATTTATTTTTATCTCAAAAGAGTTATTCTCATCAATTTTGATTTTATGCATAGAAAGATACATAAAGAATTTATTTTTATCTCAAAAGAGTTATTCTCATCAATTTTGATTTTATGCATAGAAAGATGCATAAAGAATGTATTTTTATCTCAAAAGAGTTAATCTCACCAATTTTGATTTTATGCATAGAAAGATGCATAAAGAATTTATTTTTATCTCAAAAGAGTTATTCTCATCAATTTTGCCATAGGTACACCGATGAAGGAATGAATTGGAAATTAGGATTCAACTAGGTAATTAGAGGATTATGGTTTCATTAAATGATTGTTTTAAAGATTGTTGAATCTGTGAAAAAGACAAGTTCATATCGGGTGTGTAAGTTTTGTGACTAGTTTTATGTTTGCATGAATATCCGGCTAGGGAGCCTGGGAACTCTTTTCCGTGGTATCCAAGACAAAACCTAACCAAATTCCTAATTGGATCCCATGACTACAGTGGTTGGCTGACCCATGGGACTGGATGGGGTTAGGCTGGACTAATGGATCCATAAATCGAGACTCAAACTCTGTTTAGTACGATAGATGAGGTAAATCCTGGATAAAAATTGTTCTATGGAAAAGAATCAACAGCTGTGCCTCTCAACGAGGAAAAAAGCGTTGGTCTCTATGATCCAAGTACAATCTTTTTCCTAGTCTGTTTATGGAACTTACGGGATCGGTCAGATCAGTTCAGTTAGTTCAGGCTTTTGATTACGTTAGAGAAAAGTTATCCTGGAGGAATCGCCCGTGTTTTTCGGCCAAGGGAAGTTTTTCCGAGTTCGGTTTTGGAAGAACCGATGGATTAGTCTCTTGTCTGGATATCCGGGGGGGCGAGGCCCCGAGTGTGGGACCTTGCCCCGCGCAAGAAGTCCTACTTCCACTGCTAGCACCTCCCAAATTCGTTACGCAGTGGGATCAGGAATCTTATAGCAAGAAAGCCATTGGATGCAAGTGGGTGTACAAAGTAAAACATAATAGTGAATGGAAGCATAAGCAGGTACAAGGCTAGATTGGCAGCCAAAGGATATGCGCAGACATATGGCATTGATTATGAGGAAACTTTCAGCCCAGTTGCCAAGATGGCAACAGTGAGAGTTGTGATAGCAGTGGCTACGTCAAAGCAATGGTGTTTACATCATCAGATGGATGTAAAGAATGCATTCTTGGATGGGGATTTGCAGGAAGAGGTGTATATGTTGCAATCACCTGGTTATGAGGATGTGAGTCACTCCGAGAATGTTTGCAAGTTGAAGAAAGCCTTGTATGGCATAAACAAGCACCAAGAGCATGGTTTGACAAGATTTTTGAATATCTTATCACTATTGGCTTTCATGTAGCCAATGCAGATTTCTCGCCGTATGTGAGACATAGTGATAGAGGGGTTGTGCTTGTTGTCATCTATGTAGATGACCTGATCATTACGGAGGACCATGATGCAGAGATATTTGATGTAAAGATGCCCAGCTAGCATTCAATGGCGGTAAAACTTTCACTACCATTGAATGCCGTATGATAATGATGCCCCACCCAAACCCGCTATTTTTTTTGCATAGGGGACCATTTGGACACTATGTGAAAAAATAGCGGGTGGCAACACACCGTCCCACCCATCCGATGTCCAATGGTGCTGAAACTTTGCAAGTGGTGGGGTAGCAGCACCATGGACTAGTTGGCAAAGTTTCACCACAATCGGACATCGTATGATAATGATGCCCCACCCAAACCTCCTATCTTTTGCATTGGGAACCCTTTGGGCACTATGTAAAAAATAGTGAGTGGTAACACACCATCCCGCCCATCGTGGTGAAACTTCTCAAGTGGAGGGGTATGAGCCCTGTGGACCTGTTCCCAAAGTTTCACTACTATTGGACGCCATATGATAATGATGTCCCACCCAAACCTGCTTTTTTTTGCATAGGGGACCCTCTGGCAATATGTGAAAAATTATTGGGTGGCAAGACACCGTTCTGCCCATCCGACGTCCGATGGTGAAACTTTGCGAGTGGCAGTTAGGAGCCCCATGGACCAGCTCTCAAAGTTTCACCACCATCGGACGTGTATGATAATGATGCCCCACCCAAACCCGCTATTTTTTGCATAGGGGACTCTTTGGGCACTATGTGAAAACATAACGGGTGGCAAAACACTGTCCCGCCCTTCCGACGTCTGATGGTGGTGAAACTTCACGAGTGGTGGGGTAGCAGTCTCGCGGACTCGCTTGCTATATTTCACCACCACCGGACATCCTCCCACCCTTCCGGCGTCTGCTGATGGTGGTGAAACTTTGTGAGTGGTGGGTAGTAGCCCCGTGGACTTGCTTGCAATATTTCACCACCACCGGACATCATATGATAATGATGCCCCACCTAAACTCGCTATTTTTTTGCATATAGGACTCTTTGGGCACTATGTGAAAAAATAGCGGGTGGCAACACACCGTTCCGCCCATCCGGCATCCAATGGTGGTGAAACTTTACAAGTGGTTGAATTTCTTTATGCATCTATTTATGCATAAAATCTAACTTCAATGGAAATAACACTTTTATATAAAAGAAAATGCTTTTATGCATCTATTTATACATAAAATCAATTTAATAGGAATAACACTTTTAAAATAGAAAGAATTTCTTTATGCATCTTTTTATGCATAGAAATTAAATTTAATGAAAATAACACTTGTATAATAACAAAATTTTCATTATGCATCTTTCTATACACATAAATTAAATTCAATGAAAATAACACTTTTATAATTAAAAAAAATTCCATTATGCATCTTTCTATGCATAGAAATTAAAGTCAACGAAAATAACACTTTTATAATTAAAAAAATTCCATTATGCATCTTTCCATGGATAGAAATTAAATTCAATGAAAATAACACTTTTATAATTAAAAAAATTCTATTATGCATCTTTCTATGCATAGAATTTTAATTCTATGAAAACAACACTTTTATGATAAAAAATTTCCAATATGCATCTTTCTATGCATAGAAATTAATTTCAATAATTAATATCAATGATATCCATGCATATTCATAGGTGAATATGTACATGGAGTAAATAAAAATATTTCTTTTAGAATGCACAAACGGTGGGGATTACTCTTTTAGAATAACATAAAAATAAACTTTATTTTTCACAAAATTCAAGAAAATTTTACCATAACCTCCTTTGTATGGTTGACCATTTTTCAATTTTTAACATTCTATTTTCAATTTAAAATTAATCCCAATTTGAAGTAAAGTACTCTAATCTACTCAATTTTCACTTTCTAGTGAGTAAACAATAAGAAAAGTTTAATCAATTTATTACTCATTTTAGGATAAAGAAAGGCTGAATTCTTAAGGAAGAGAAGGGGGTAGCCTTTTCATCAAGGCATAACATCAAGATTCACTTTAATCAACTATGTAAAAAAGACAAGGAAATCAGAAAACCATACATTTAAAATTCAAAAGTAAAATTTTTAGCTCACATGGAGTTTTGTTAGCTTTCCTTTGGCTTGAGGGATTGAGGGTTCTACTCTTGTTTGGATCAAGAGTGGCCACCAATTTCTTTGTAGAGGATTTAGTCAAAAATAATTGAATTATCAAGTGAATTCAATGTAATTGGCTCTGGGTAGGAGTAGAGTAACAATGCATAAACACTATTAAGCTTTTACAAAGGGGGAGGCTTCTTTGTAGAGGATTTAGTCAAAAACAATTGAATTATCAAGTGAATTCAATGTCATTGGCTCTGAGTAGGAGTAGAGTAACAGTGCATAAACACTATTAAGCTTTTACAAAGGGGGAGGCTTCTATTTATAGGAAAAACTGAGCCTCAAACCAAGCAAACTGATTCTAGAATTTTCCAGATCAGTTTGGTCAATTTTTGACCATTTTTGGGTCAGTTCTGCTTACTTTTTGGAACTAGACTTGAAATAGGAGAGAGGAGAGATGAAATATCTCACTTAATTGATTTAAAATTGGGAAGAAATGATGAGAAAAAAAGGTGCCTCCTTCATGAGGGGGAATCCCCACTCTGAGGTGTCAAAAATTCATTTTTTTAATGTTTCCTTTGGTCCTTAGTCCACTCTTCATCTTATGTGAGTATTTACTCATTTTTTTTGGGGAGGGGGGGGGGTTCTTTATTTCTTCAATTTATCTCCTCCCTACATTTGGATTAATCTTATTGGTCCTTCAGAACCTTAATCCAAAATTTTTAAAAAATCTGGACCCTTAGACCAAGGTCTTTTGAGGAGATTATAATTTATTTCTAATGTACCTTAGGAATTTCTTTCTAAACTTCTATTTCGCGAAAATTTATTTTAATAAGAAAGGATATTTTTCCATCCAAAGATATCTATAAACTAGGATATTTTTCCATCCAAAGATATCTATAAACTGAGTTACCTCTCTCTAGAATATTTTCTCTCTCTAGGCCAAAACAACAGGTAGAAACAAGATCTTTTATTATTCTGAAAAGGGGATTGATTACAAGGGAAGAAACTGGACATCTTGGGGGCTGGGGAGGAATCTTACACTGTACGTGCGTTGGGCTACTGGGCTCCGAGGGTCAGTTCTATCACATGATCTACTTCCCGAATTGGAGGCATCTCTATTAGCTTTGCTAGGAATAAATCATCATACTCACTTAACCATTATGGTTCTTTAGCCTTTAACTTTATGTCTTCCGGATTCATTTTGACAACGTAACTTTAGCCTTTAACTTTGTGTCTTCCGGATTCATTTTGACAACGTAAATGGGCTGCTTCTTTCTAAGTCCTTTCAATAACTTAGAAGCTTTTACTAATTACAAACCTGGGGATCCTGAAATTCTGGTTCCTTGAACTTTGTTTCCGTGAAGGTCACGGAAGGAAATGGTTCCATTGTGGCAGTGAATGTCAGCTTAATTTTTGTGGAGCCAATCCACTCCAAGGATCCCGTCGAAAACTCCCAAAGGTAGGACTCTGAACTGACAGTCAATTATATTCCCATCTAGATTAAACTGAATACAATCTGTCTCAAGGTGAGTGAAAAGGATCTTCCCACTAGCCAATTCAACTTGCATAGGTTTCCCTGATTTCTATTCTAAGACTAGCTTACGCAAGCATCCAGGGGAAATAAATGAATGAGTACTGCTTGAATCAATCAAAAGCTTAAATGACTTACCCTTATACTCAGCTGGAGTATGGATGATAGGGAATTGATGATTTGGCCCTTGGTTTTCAATTGCGGCATAAATCTACCCTCTTTCCTCTTCCACTACTTCTGCTATTGTAACTGCTCTATCTGCTGTCGACTGGGGGAAACTCTTCTTTAAGCTGGTGACAGAAACCCTGACATCCAAAACATCTATTCTCACTTCTAAGCTCATTCCTCTGAGTCCTTGAAAAAGGTAGGGCTCCTGAGAAAGTGTTCTAAGGGAAGGGTCTTCCTTCACTTCTGAATCTACCAGCATCTTGATTCTTATTTGGGCCTTACTGCCTCTTTAGGGGTGGAAAGTTTGAAGTCCTTCCCGAGTTTGGAACCTTTTAAAGTTTGAGGGTGCAGGCTTTGGGCCTTACTGCCTCTTTAGGGGTGGAAAGTTTGAAGTCCTTCCCGGGTTTGGAACCTTTTAAAGTTTGAGGGTGCAGGCTTTGGGCCTTACTGCCTCTTTAGGGGTGGAAAGTTTGAAGTCCTTCCCGGGTTTGGAACCTTTTAAAGTTTGAGGGTGCAAGCTTTGGCGGGACCTTAACAACAAATGCCTTGGCAAAGTCCATTGCCATTCTGACAGCTTCCGCCATTGAGACTGGTTTGGCATTTTTCACTAAAGTGTCCAATGGCTCGTTTATTCCTCGAATGAATCTGGCCATTAGCTCCTCTTCATCCAAAAGTGGAGAATATTTGAGGAGAAGGGAAAATGCCTGATGTTATTCTTCAATTGTTCGGTTATCCTACTTCAATTCCAAGAACTCATTCATTTTGGTTTCGAGGAAGCCTAGAAGACAGAACCTCTTCCTAAGGTATGCTTTAAGATCTGACCAGGTCTGGGTATTTCAGTCAAGACGGTTCCTCTCGCAATGGTTCCTCCATGCGACCCTGGCTGTTTCCACAATTTTTAATATGGCAAGAGCCATCTAGCTCCTCTCATTGTAATCGGTTACATCAAAGTACTCTTCCATTGCCTCAATCCATTTTTCCACTGTTTCTCCTAACTGTTTCCCTTCACCCCTAAATGGACCAGTTTGGGATCGGTGCAGGGCTTTACGAACGTCCAGATCTAACTCTTCATCATCGGTAAGAGGATCGGTTGCCTAGCACAGGCTGCGCGCCTCATGATTCTGACAAAACGAGATTTTTGTCAACTTAACTTTGTCATCAGATTGATGACTATTTAATTTTTTTTGAGATTTATCTCTTAAACAATTAAATATTCCATCATAATTCTTGAAAACAAGATTCACTCTGATAATTTTGTTAACCAATATTCATAACCACGAAATCAATTTGAAATCTTTTGTAAAACATCATTTATTATCAAAAGTTTTTGATATATACATAGAGCGTCTCGACTCCAAAAGTCACTGCCTCAATCGCGTACGCATAAAAAGGCGATACTGTGATGGGGACATGCTATGATATACACAATTCATCACTGATGATAAGGGTGCTGTAATCCTACTTCTAGGAATAAAGCGGCTTAGAAGTGTAAGAATTTGGCAAGGATTTCTAAAATTCCGGGGCGAATGATTAAAAAGTTGGACATAATGAATAACTCCTAGCCTTATCAAGATCATGGCTAGTGAGATATTTTGCCTGAGTCTTTGAAGCTAATTGGTATTGACGTGAATACATCGCCCTCCAGAGAACCACATGTGATGACGTCGCTCTATTGGATCAAGGAAGTATAGATCCTCAAAGTGACGAGTGAGCCTCACTCTGCTTTCTCGGATTGTAGCAGAGTTGATAAGATTTTTGAAGGCAAAGGTGATCATATCTTGACTCTGGGAAAGTCCATGAATGCTAGACAGATTTGGGTCTAAAAATCCAATTCAATTTATGAGTTTTCAATTTATGAATTCATCTCAAACATAATCTTAGCAAGTGAAAACATTTTTTTCGCAGATTTACTATAAAATTTTAGGCAATTTCTGCTGCTGTTTCATAAGTTTACAACAGTGCTCTGATACCAGCTATGAGATCCCACATGCCCCCTTCGTGCACGGGGCAGGGTTTCCCACTTAGGGTCTCGCCCTCGAATGTCCGGATAGGAGACTAATCTGGTGGTCATTTCGAAACCAAAACCGAGAAAATTTCCCTTGCTCGAAAAATGGGGACGATTCCACCTTTTTGATTTCCTTAACGAATTTTCTAATGGGGTCAAGAGACTAAACTAACCTTTACACCTAATTAAACCAGATAGAAGGAAAACTATTATAGACTTAACTTGAAGAAATCAACACTTTTTTCCTAATTGAATCAGGCAGCACAGCCATTCATCTATTCGTTTGAGAAGTCTTTAAGTTTTTATTTACCTACTCGAGTGCTAAGCATATTCCTAATTTTTTAATTTCATTATTAAAACTCCATTGATTCCAGCCTAGCCCATCCGGCCCATGGGTTAGCCACCACCCAACCATTGGAATTGGTAGAACCAGATAATTACTCACCCACCCATGATTGAATGCCTTTCTTAACTTTTGCTTTCGAATACAGATACGCACACACTCCGCTTTAAAACTTAACTTATAAAACAATCCAATGACAAATAATTATTGGTTACAAATGTCATAACTTAGAATTTCCATCCAATCCTTGTTTCGAAAAAAAAATAGTATCACTCTGGACTCTCCGTTGAGACCAGTTGGTCAACAACGAGATCCAGTAACAGATTATAATAATCATTGGTCCATCATACAATCTTCCACGATATACGCATGGGTGTCCTAGGTACCGCGAGCCCATGCATCGCCTGGTCAGAACCCTCCAGGATCCTCCTTAGGTGTCCTGGCACTTCACTTAGGGAGACCGCTTCATCGGCCCTCATCCATCGTACGGAAAGTGCACCATTTTAATCGTAAGACCTGGGTAGCTTTCCCGCGTGAGCTGTCCTTTGAACACTCCCCGCCAGCTGTTGCAACCGAACTTCCCTTAGAAAAACACATACCAAATGCTCCCTCCAGCATTCTGGCGTAAGACAGCCCTTTAAGAAAATAGGATTTCTATGCAAGTTTTTAGTTTGATTTTCTTTTGAATACAATGAGTATATCTTAAATCACTATCCCCAAAACTTCATAATCGTAATATTGAATTTCAAAACAGAATTCCTTGAATTATGTAACCTTGATCCTCATATCAATTCGGAGGGTCTTAACTTAGTTTCAGATTTGGTGGGAGATTCGAGTGTATTCTCTTGAAGTGGTCACATCTTCTTTCCTCAAAACACTGACGAAAGAGTTTGGTCTTGGTCTGATTCAGGGTTCAAGTCTGATAAGATTCTTCCTGAACTATCTTTCTCAAAAAGGGGGTGATATTTCAGTTACTATTTTACTGAATTTCATTCATTGAATATTCACTTAATTGATTTCTAAATTAATCACGAATTCTGATGAGGAATGAATTAATCAATTATCTGAATACTTCGACTTCGATAGATTTCTTAAATTTTCTCTTTACAATCCAACTTCAATGGAAATAACACTTTTATATAAAAGAAAATCCTTTTATGTATCTATTTATACATAAAATCAATTTAATAGGAATAACACTTTTAAAATAAAAGAATTTCTTTATGCATAGAAATTAAATTTAATGAAAATAACACTTTTATAATAAAAAAATTTTCATTAGGCATCTTTTTATACATATAAATTAAATTCAATGAAAATAACACTTTTATAATTAAAAAAAATTCCATTATGCATCTTTCTATGCATAGAAATTAAAGTCAACGAAAATAACACTTTTATAATTTAAAAAAATTCCATTATGCATCTTTCCATGCATAGAAATTAAATTCAATGAAAATAACATTATGCATCTTTCTATGCATAGAATTTTAATTCAATGAAAACAACACTTTTATAATAAAAAAATTTCCAATATGCATCTTTCTATGCATAGAAATTAATTTTAATAATTAATATCAATGATATCCATGCATATTCATAGGTGAATATGTACATGGAGTAAATAAAAATATTTCTTTTAGAATGCACAAACGGTGGGGATTACTCTTTTAGAATAACACAAAAATAAACTTTATTTTCCACAAAATTCAAGAAAATTTTGCCATAACCTCCTTTGTATGGCTGACCATTTTTCAAATTTTAACAAGATTTCACCAACGTGAAATTCATTGTTGAACATCTTGTACATCTCTGGATAGCGACCGTACTACTTCACTTTGTGTAGAAATTCATGCAAAAGCTCCGATGGAGCAAGCATGGTGTCATCCTCCTCCTCTTCAAACACAAGGGGTCCCAATTTGAAGTAAAGTACTCTAATCTACTCAATTTTCACTTTCTAGAAAAGTTTAATCAATTTATTTGTTACTCATTTTAGGATAAAGAAAATCTGAATTCTTAAGGAAGAGAAGGGGGTAGTCTTTTCATCAAGGCATAACATCAGGATTCACTTTAATCAACTATGTTAAAAAAAACAAGGGACCTTATGCATATGAGACCTATGGCCTCTTATTCCATAAGACTATTAGTAAACAAGCGCCATAAGTCTCTTATGCATAAGGCTTATGTGTACTAATCTTATGCATAAGCTACAAGCCTTATGCATAAGGCTTAATGTTTATGCATAAGCCCCTTATGCTATAAGCCTTATGAATAAGTCCCTTATACATAATCCATAAGCCATAAGGCTCATGTATAAGGTATGAATAGTATGCATAAAGCTTCTATAGGTGTATTATGTAGGCTATGTATAATATGCATGGCGCTAGGCTATAGCCTTATGTATAGTATGCATGAGGCTATGCTATAGCCCTATGTATAGTATGAAGCTCTTTGTAGCATAAGCTTCTTTGCATAAGGATTCTATGTATAAAGGTCTCATACTTACTCTAATCATGTCTTATAATACTTCTATGTATTTATTATGTAGGAAATCATGGACCCTTCTCAAGACTCAGATGTTATGAACCTATTTGCCACCACCATCATCAATCAATGTTATGGGCAACATGCATGGACAAAGCTTTTGCATACACATGTATGTTTTTTTCCATTGTATGCTTTATGCCTATTTATGTGTTTATGAATAAAGTCTCTTCATGTATTGGAATGCACAGTCTTTATATTTTATACATGGACATTTAGAG
Organism: Cibotium barometz; assembly: GCF_041138505.1. NCBI lineage: Eukaryota > Viridiplantae > Streptophyta > Polypodiopsida > Cyatheales > Cibotiaceae > Cibotium > Cibotium barometz. The sequence continues at coordinate 7,212,299 of NC_141078.1, forward strand.
ATTAGCCCTAGGACCATTATAAATATCACTATCTACAATGTGGCTTAGAATGGCTCTAGGACCATTCTTGCAAAGCACAATTGTACAAGTACAATGGCCCTAGGACCATTCTTAAATTCACCAATGTTTAGCTCAAGAGGGTGTAGAACGGCCCTATGGGGCCATTCTTTTAAGTGCATTGTTAGGTAGAATGGCCCTATGGCCATTCTAAAGTACATTGTGCTTACAAGGATTTCCCTAGGGCCATTCTAAAGCATAGTTTTGATATTTTATGCATGCACATGTAGAGTTTGGCCCTATGACTATTTTAAAGTTCACCAACAGTTGACATAAGAGAGTAGAGAATGGCCTTATGACCATTCTTGCCATGCACATATAGAGATTGGCCATATGACCATTCTAAAATTCACATGTTGACATAAGAGAATGATAAATTAAAAATTTGAGGGGAATTTTCAATTTTAGAATGGACCTAGGTCTAATATTTCAAGCACATTGTACATGGTAGAGTGAACCTAGTTCCGATCTTTCAAGCACACACTGTGTATTGGTAGAATGGCCCTAGGGCCATTCTAAATCACATTGTGATTGAAATAATGTCCCTAGGATAATTCAAAAATTCACCAACTATCGGCACAAGAGGTTGGACAATGGAATAGGGCCATTCTACCATCCATAATGTGATTTGAAATGGCCATATGGCCATTATAAAGCACATCATGAATAGTAGAATGGCCCTAGGGTCATTCTTTGAAGCACATTATACAAGTAGAATAGCCTTAGGGCCATTCTTTCAAGCACATTATGTAGGTAGAATGGCCTTAGGACCATTTTAAATTATATTGTGCTTACAAGAATGGACCTAGGGACATTCTACCATGCACAATCTTGATGTTTATGCATGAACAAGTAGAGATTGGCCCTAGGACCATTTTAACATGCACCAATAGTTGGTACAAGGGGTATAGAATGGACCTAGGGCCATTCTATAATCCATGATGTGCTTTAGCATGGCCCTAGGACCATTCTGAAATTCATGGGTTGTTTGCTCAATAGGGTGGAGAATGGTCCTAGGTCCATTTTTCAAGCACATTGTGTATGCATAAAATATCGACTGTGCAAGGTAGAATGGCCCTAGAGCCATTCTTGTAAGCACAACTGTGCAGGTAGAATGGCCCTAGTGCCATTCTTTTAACTGTGTAGATAGCATGACCCTAGGGCCATTATAAAGCACATTGTGCTTACAAGAATGGCCCTAGGGTCATTCTATAATCCATGATGTGCTTTAGCATGGCCCTGGGACCATTCTGAAATTCATGGGTTGTTTGCTCAATAGGGTGGAGAATGGTCCTAGGTCCATTTTTCAAGCACATTGTGTATGCATAAAATATCAAGACTGTGCAAGGTAGAATGGCCCTAGAGCCATTCTTGTAAGCACAACTGTGCAGGTAGAATGGCCCTAGTGCCATTCTTTCAACTGTGTAGATAGCATGACCCTAGGGCCATTATAAAGCACATTGTGCTTACAAGAATGGCCCTATGGTCATTCTACCATGCACAATATTGATATTTTATGGATGCATCCAAAAATTCACCACCTATGGCCTTATGAAACTCACGAGCTGATGGCTCAAGAGGGTGGAGAATGTTACTAGGACCATTTTCTCAAGCACAATGTGTAGATAGAATGGTCGTGCCGTTCTACCATGCACAATCTTGATATTTTATGCATGCAGAGGTAGACAATGGCCCTGGGACACTATTGACGGTAGAGTGGCCTTAAGGTTGTTTTTTCAAGCACATTGTGCATGGTAGAATGGCCATGGGGACATTGTAAAGCACATTGTCTATGGTGGTAGAATGGCCTTAAGGTTGTTTTTTTTCAAGCACATTGTGCATGGTAGGATGGCCCTAGGGCCATTGTAAAGCACAAATTGCTTGCAAGAATGGCCCTTAGGCCATTTTGAAATTCATGAGCTGTTGGCACAAGAAGGTAGAGAATGGCCCTAGGGCCATTCTACCATCCACAATATGATTTGGAATGGCACTAGGGACATTCTAAAGCACATCATGTATGGTAGAATGTCCTTAGGGCTATCCTTTCAAGCATATTATGCAGGTAGAATGGCCTTAGGGCTATTCTTTCAAGCATATTATGCAGGTAGAATGGCCTAAGGGCCATTCCAAAACACATTGTGCTTCCAAGAATGATCCTAGGGCCATTTTACCATGCACATTCTTGATGTTTTGTGCATGCACATGTACAAATTGACCCTTGGACCATTCTAAAGCACATCATGGATGGTAGAATGGCCCTAGGGCCATTATGTTAAAGATATTGTGTAATTAGAATGCTCTTAAGGGACATCTTGCAAACACAATATTCTCTAGAATGGCCCTATGACCATTCTCCTACACAATGTGCTTGAAAGAATGGCCCTAGTGTTATTCTACCTGCACAATGTGCTTGAAAGAATGCCCAATCTTCCAACCACATTGTGCATCATAGAATGAACCTACCAGAGGGTGTTGGATAATGGCCTTATTGATGCCTACAAGAGGTTGGATAATGGCATAGGGCTATTCAATGATACATAATGTGATTTTGAATGGCCATAGGGCCATTCTAAAGCACATCATGGATGATAGAATGACCCTAGGGCCATTCTTTCAAGCACATTGTGCAGGTCGAATGGTTCCAATGCCATTCTACCATGTTCTATCTTGATATTTCATGCATGTGTAGGTAGAGAATGATGCTACGACACCATGGACTGTAGAATGGCCTTAAGTTCATTCTTTCAATCACATTGTGCATGGTAGAATGGCCTAGGGACATTCTAAATCACATTGTGCTTTGCAAGAATGGCACTGGGGACATTTTAAAGCACATTATGCTTGCAAGAATGGCCCTAGGACCATTTTGAAATTCACCAGTGGTGGAGAATGGCCCAAGGGACATTCCACAATCCACAATGTGATTTGGAATGGCCCTAGGGTCATTGTAAACCACATTGTGATTGTAAGAATGATCCCAGGGCCATTCTACCATGACAAATCTTGATGTTTTATGCATGCATATGTAGATACTGGCCCTAGGATCATTCTAACATGCACCAAGGGGTAAATAATGGCTCTAGGGCTAACCTATGATCTATGATATGCTTTACCATGGCCCTAGGGCCATTTTGAAATTCACCACTTGTTGACTCAGGGAAGTGGAGAATGGTCCTAGGGCCATTCTTTCAAGAACATTGTGTAGGTAGAATGTCTAGGGCCATTCTAAAGGAAATTGTGCTTACAAGAATGACTCTAGGGCCATTCTACCATGCATAGTCTTGATATTTTATGCATGCACAAGATTTTCCATGATAGAATGGCCCTATGGCCATTCTAAAGCAGATTATGCTTGTTGCAAGAATGGCCCTAGGTCCATTCTACCATGCATAGTCTTGATATTTGATTAGCCCTAGAAAGATTCTAAAATTCACTATCTACAATGTGGTTTAGAATAACACTAGGAACATTCTGGTTGTTGCAAGCATAATTGTGCAGGTAGAATGGCCCTAGGACCATTCTTAAGTTTACCACTTCTTGGCTCAAGAGGGTGGAGAATGGCCCTAGGGTCATTCTTTCAAGCACATTGTCCATGGGGTAGAACCGCCCTAAGGCCTTTTTAAAACATACCATGGATGGTAGAATGGCCCTAGGGTCATCCTTTCAAGAACATTGTGCTTGCAACAAGAATGACCCTAGGGCCATTCTACCATGGACAATCTTGATGTATTTTGCATGCATATGTAGAGATTAGCCTCAGGAGCACTCTAAAGTTCACCAGCAAGGAAGTGGAGAATGGCACTAAGATCATTCTAAAATTTACCAGTTGTTGTGGGCACAAGAGGGTGGAGAATGGCCTTAGGGAAATTTTAGGATCCAAAATGTGATTTGGAATGGCCCTAGGGCCATTCTAAAGCACATCATTGATGGTAGAATGGCCCTAAGGCAATTATGTCAAGCACATTATGCTTGGTAGAATGGCCCTAGGGTAATTGCAAATACATTGTGATTGTAAGAATGGGCCTAAGGCCATTCTACTATGCCGAATCTTGATGTTTTATGCATGCACCTACAATGAAATGGCCCTAGGACCATTATAAAATACACCAATAGTTGGTACAAGGGGTACAGAATGGCCCTAGGGCCATCCTACGATCCATGATATGCTTTAGCATAGCCCTAGGACCATTTTGAAATTAACCATCTACTGCCTCAAGAGGGTGGAGAATGGCCGTAGGGCCATTCTTTCAAGAACATTGTGTAAGTAGTGTGTCCCTACTAGGGCCATTCTAAAGCACATTGTGCTTGGTAGAATAGTCATTAGGGCCATTCTCTCAAGCACATTATGCATGGTAGAATGGTCATCAGGGTCATTCTTTCAAGCACGTTATGCATGGTAGAATGGCCCTAGGGACATTCTAAAGCACATTGTGCTTGAAAGAATGGCTCAGAGACCATTTTGAAATTCACCAATTATGGACACAACAGGGTGGTGAATGGCCCTAGGGCCATTTTACGATCCCATAATGTGGTTTAGAATGGCCTAGGACCATTTTAAAGCACATCATCTATGGTAGAATGGCCCTAAGGCAATTCTATCAAGCACATTGTGCTTGATAGAAGTAGAATGGCACTACGGTAATTGTAAAACACATTGTGATTGTAAGAATGGCCCTAGGGCCATTCTCTCGTGCTGAATCTTGACGTTTTATACATGCACGTATAGAGAATGGCCCTAGGACCATTCTAACATGTACCAATGGTTGGTACAAGGGGTATATAATGGCCCTAGGGCCATCTTGCAATCCATGATATGCTTTAGCATGACCCTAGGACCATCATGAAATTCACCTTCTGCTGCCTCAAGAGGGTGGCCATTCTTTCAACATTGTGTAGGTAGTGTGTCCATAGGGCCATTCTAAAGCACATTGTGCTTGTAAGAATGGCCCTGGGGCCATTCTACCATGCATAGTCTTGATATTTTATGCATGAAAAGTTAGAGATTATCCCTAGGACCATTCTAAAATTCACTATCTACAATGTGGTTTAGAATGGCCCTAGGACCATTCTTGCAAACACAATTGTGCAGGTAGAATGGCCTTAGGACCATTCTTGAATTCACCACTTCTTAGCTCAAGAGGGTGGATAATGGCCCTAGGGCCATTCTCTCAAACACATTGTGTAGGTAGAATGGCCCTAGGCCATTCTAAAAAGGCAGAGTTTTGATGTTTTATTCATGCACATGTAGAGTTTGGCACAAGAGAGTAGAGAATTGCCTTATGACCATTCTTGCCATGCACATGAGATTGACCATAGGACCATTCTAAAATTCACCAGTTGTTGTTGACACAAGAGAATGACAATTTCAAATTTTGGGGGGAAATAAATGTTAAAATTTGGGGAGAAATTTCAATTTCAGGAGAAACTCAAATTTTAAATTTGGCAAGAAATTCAAAATTCAGTGCTTGGGGGAATTCAAATTTAGCTGGGGAATTAAAATTTACAAGGCGATTGAAATTATGTGAGAAATTTTTAATTTAGATGGGGAATTAAAATTTACAAGGCAATTAAAATTATGTGAGAAAATTCAAATTTTAAAATTTGATGAAAATTCAAATTTCAAATAGGGGAATACATGGACTTGGCTTAGGGCACGTGAGCTAGAGAGAGCAGAGATGGAGGAGGCGGCCACAAGAGGAGACAGAACTCCTGCATTTGTGGAGAGAAGTGGTGGAGGAGGAAGCCACAAAAGAAGACAGAACCCTTGCTTTTTGTGGAGTTGGCCTAGGTGCACAAGCCGGAGAGCGGAGGTGGAGGAGGTGGATGCAAGAGGAGATAGAGTCTCTCTCTCTCTCTCTCTCTCTCTCTCTCTCTCTCTCTCTCATACACACAAGGTCTCGACCAAAGATCAAGCACCAAGTCCCAAGGCTTTATGCAGCTCTTTGTGGTTTCCTCCCTTTCTTCTTTTCTTTGCAAATCACAATCATCTGCATGGGGGCACATTTGCTCTCCACAGTGCCCGAGTTGCACTTGTTGCAAAAATGACGCTCATCCCAATCGACCTCATAGAATGATCTTTCTTGTCTATGCCTCCTTACACTTAGGATTTCTCTCTCTCTCTCTCTCTCTCTCTCACACACACACACACACACACACACACACACACACACACACACACACACACAATTCTATCTCTCTCTCTCTCTCTCTCTCTCTTACATAATTCTCTCTCTCTCTAATTAGTTTAATTAGTTTAAAATCTAATTAGTGTTTAGATTTAAATTTGTGTCTAATTTAATCTAATTAGTGTTTGATTAGTTTAGTTTAGAATCAAATTAGTATTGCATTAGTGCTTAATTAGTTTAGTTTAGAGCTAATTAGCTTACAAATAAATCTAATTTAATGAAACTTTATGTATGTGTGTATGTGTGTACGTACATACATACATACATAATACATAAGAAAATCAAACTAGAAGGAAGTGCACCTTTCGTTTGTTCGGTTGGATGTTGACAACGCCGATGCACCAGAGCCTTGGGAGAGAAAACTTCAAAGCAAAACCATTGGGATGTCAAGCTCAACATGAGCTAACACTCACGAGGCGCCTGCATGACCGTTTGACATTTACATCACTGGCGGGTTTGGTAGCTCTGGCACTGCCAAAGATTCTACAGCTGGACTACACCGACTAGTCCACACCCATTCACTCCAGTTAGAGTGTTCACATTATGGATTGCTTGTATATACTCTATTATGTGTGTTAGTCACTTTATCTTCTTTGTAGACCTCTTTTGTTTTGTGAAGAAGAAGAAGAATTTTCAGCCTCTCACCTTGTGTATTCTCTTCTAGGATTTGTGTGAGTGTGTGTGTGCTTGCAAGAGCTCAAGCTCTCTTCTCCCCTGCATCTTTTCATGGTATCAAAGCTTGGTTCATGATAAGAGCTGAGGGGCAAGCAAGAGAAGCACAGGAAGTGGTACAAGGGTAATAAGAGCTTTATCTACTCTTCCCTCTTTGTGTTGGCTACTACACCCTTCCCGAGAGCTCTTCGGGAGGCACCAGCAAACGAACTCCGATTGAGGAGCTTTCTTCTCAGGAGCAAAGCTATAGAGCAACTACATTATTTGTTGGACGAATATTTTTGGGTCAAAAATGCATTTCGAGTGCGTCTGGACCTCCATTTTTCAGTTCGCAAGTGTTCACGGGCACTGCGGGTAAGTTTTGATTCTCTGCAAAACTCTGTTTTTGGAACTACATGAAGGGCGATTGGTTGTGCAGACACTATGTGTATTGCAAAGAGGTCTCAAAGTTGCGATTGGGTGTATGTATGCAAATTGAGGTCACTGGTTGTGATAGTTTGGGTGTAGTATAGTACTGCCTGTAGTAGAAAATACAGCAGTTTGTGTAGGTCAAACAAGAGTGCTGTTTTTGGTAAATTTGTGTTGCAGACAAGATGTCAAATGATGGAATAAACTAGATTGTTGCAGAGAAGCTTGACAATAATAACTTCCATGCTTGGAGGTTTAGATTGACCAATTTCCTGATGGAAAAAGGTTACTGGGACTATATTATTAAAGGTGAACATAAGGAGGCACTAGAGATATCGGAGATTAATCCAACTGCTGTAGATGTAAAAGATTGACCGATTTCTTGATGGGAAAAGGTTACTGGGACTACATTGAAGGTGAACATGAGGAGGCACCAGAGATACCAAAGATTAATCCAACTACTGCTACTGCAGATGTAAAAGAATTTAAGGAGCAAGGAAAGTCATGTATTGGCTTTCTATAAGCATACAGGACACCATGATTGGGTATATATAAGACACCATGATTGGGTATATACAAGATGCCAAGTCACCTCACGAGGCATCGGATACCTTGGTGAAGCTATATGAAACTAACACCAAGGCACGAAAGATTCAGTTAAAGAATGAGCTTCATACTATGGAGAAGAATAATATGTCTATGAATGATTATGCCTTGAAGATCAAGGGCATTGTGGAATCCCTTGCATCAATTGGTGTTTTTGTTGATGATGATGATTAGGTGGAAGTGTGTCTACATGGTCTCGGGCCACAATACAAGGCATTCAAGACGTCTATTCAGACTCGGGATAACATTTCCAACTTCACAGATTTGATGTCAATGCTTATCATTGAAGAGAAGAATTTGGGTGAAGATCAACAATCTTCACAAAACAAAAATAGTTCAGAGCAGCAGGCCTTCTACACAAGTTCAGGTAGAGGACAAGGTAGAGGTCGTGGATGTGGCCAAGGTGGTGACCGAACAAGTAATCAAAATTATGATCAGCAGCAACAATAGTCCCATGATTCACAACAACAACACACAGGTGGAAGAGGTAAGTTTAGAGGCAAGGAGAGTCAAAGAGGTCATGGTAATTGGTAAAGGCAGCATAATGATACACGAGGCTGTTTTTACTGTGGTAAGCCTAGACATGTGCAGGTAGATTGCTATAAGAAGCAAAGTAACATGCTAAATGGAAAAGTGCAGCATAACAACTATGCATCCTCTAGCTGAAATAATGAGGATAATGAGAGGTTGTTTGTTATGCAACATGTGGTTAATGATGTGTCTAGAAATGATGTAGCAGCATGTAAGGATGATGAATGATATGTTGATTCAGGTGCTTCACAAGGTTCTTTGAACCACATGACAAGTCATGGTGAGTGGTTCAAGGAAATGAAGAGTCTTGAAAGACCAAGTTTTGTTGAAACAGGGGATGATATTTCTCATCCAATCGCCCATGTTGGAGATGTGCCATTGTCTATGCAGGATGGTAAGGTGAAGTACTTTGCATATGTACTTCATGTTTCGAACATTACAAAGAATCTGGTTTCTATTGCCCATATGATTGAGCAAGGTTTGCAGGTCTGGTTTAACCCTGATGGCTGTTATGTAGAAGACTTTAACGATAAGTGCAGGTTGGTTGCAAAAGGTAACAGAGTGGGCAAAATGTTTACATTGAATGTAAATATGCCTAAAGTGAGTGCTGTAATGCTTGCAAATGGTTCAAGAGTTGTTGCAGATACAGACATTTGGCATAAGAGAATTGGGCATGTAAATGTGCAAAGAATGAAGCTTATGCAGACTAAAGAAATTGTGAGAGGTTGCCTAAGTTTAAAGTTGAAGGTATGCAGAAAGTATGTGAAGCATGTCAATTTGGAAAGCAAACAAAGCATGTATTTCCACATGACAAAAATGTGAGCAGGAATCTACTAGATATTGTGCATTCAAATGTATGGAGTCCTGCGAAGACTATGTCTATGGGTGGCTACTGCAGGTACTACGTAACATTCATTAATGACCACACGAGGAAAGTGTGGGTGTATTTCATGAAGGAGAAGACTGAAGTGTTCACTCATTTTCAGAATTTCAAAGTGATGGTGGCTGAAAAACAAACAAGAAAGCATGTGAAGTGCCTAAGGTCAAATGGAGGGGGAGACTTCTCCAACGAGTTCTTTGAATTCATATACAATTTACATGTAGATACACTCTGCAGCAAAATGGAGTTGCTGGAGCGAAAAAATAGGCACATTACAGAGATAGCACGGGCATTAATGGCAGAGAAGAATATGCCCCATAGCTATTGGGCTGAGGCTATGTCTACAATAGTTTATATCATGAACATGACTCCTAATGCAGCCATACATGATGTAATGCCAGAGGAGAAGTTTACTAGCAGGAAACATGATTCGTCTCACTTGAAAGTTTTTGGATGTATTGCATATGTGCATGTGCCAAATGAGTTGTGTACCAAGCTGGATCCAAAGGTAGAAAAATGTTTATTTATTGGGTATCCCTTGAGAAAAATGGATATAGATGCTATAATCCTACTACACGTGAATTGAGGGGTAAGCAGGGATGTTGTATTTGATGAGATGAGTCGCTGGTATTTTGCTAAAAAGGATGTTGGAGCTGATGTAAGTGGAAACGTGGTTGCACAGAATGCAAGTTAGTAATCACAGTCATTGAGTGGACCAAGAGAGTCCTCATCCAGCGGTTCTGTTGATAGACCATGGAGTGGCAGGTTGCATCATAATACCAGTCCTGAAAATGTAGTTGGTACATCACATAAAGGCAAAGAGAAAGTGGTTAAGCCCCTTGGTATACTTGATATTTCTGTAGGGCATTCTCTTGTTGATGGAGATTCTAGTGGCTTGGAGATGATCCTTGATGAGGAGCTTGGGATTCCAGCAATGAGGACACCTGGTGTAAAGAAGGCTATGGAAGCCATGAATGCAAAGTTACGAAGATCTGGAAGAGTCAAAAACCATGTGCAGAGGTTGACTTATGATGGTTATGTGGCACATCACTATGCTTATATGGCAAAAGTTGTGCAGGTTGTACAACCCACATGTTTTGAGGAAGTTATTGGAAATGTGTGTTGGGAGAAAGCTATGGATGAGGAGATGGATGCATTGTATGGAAATGAGACTTGGGATTTGGTGCCATTTCCTGAAGACAAGAAAGCTATTGGCTATAAGCGGATGTATAAGGTGAAACATAACAGTGATGGTAGCATAAAAGCAGGTACAAGGCTAGATTGGTAGCTAAAGGATATGTGCAGACACATGGGACATTTGCCCCAGTTGCAAAGATGGAAACTATGAGAGTTGTGATTGCGGTGGCTACAGAGCTAAAGGCTCGTTTTTCCATTAGATGGATGTAAAAAATGTGCTCTTGGTGACTTGCAAGAAGAGGTGTATATGGATCAACCACCAGGTTTTGAGGATACAAGTCACCTAGAGAATGTATGTAAGCTTTGTAAGGCTTTGTATGTGTTGAAGCACGCTCCATGAGCATGGAATGACAAGATTACTGAGTATCTTGTCACTATTGGTTTTCATATGGTAGATGCAAATCACTCTTTATATGTGCGTAAGAGTGATAAGGGTATTGTGATCATCACCATCTATGTAGATGATCTTATTGTTGGGGGGTGACAACTTGGATGAGATAGAGCATGTGAAACATTTTCTCAAAAGGAAGTTTGAGATGAAGGATTTGGGAGATCTGCGCTACTTTTTGGGAATTGAGGTCTTTTACACACTTGATGGTATTTGGCTATCACAGAGTTAGTATGCATTGGACATGTTGTCCAAGTATGGGATAGCTGATTGTAAGTCAATCTCGGTGCCATAAGATCAAAATGGTACCGAGATTGACTATCACAGAGATAGTGTTGTCCAAGTATGGGATAGCTGATTGTAAGTCAATTTTGGTGCCATAAGATCAAAATGGCAAGCTTAGTGCGGATGCAAGTTATGTGTTGGAGGATCCCACTATGTATAGGAAGATTGTGGGGAGTTTGATCTATGTCACGATTAGCAAGCCAGATTTGAGTTACACTGTTGGCTTAGAGAGCCAGTTTATGTAAGTTTCGCGCAAACCATATCTTGACAGTGTGCGATGCACACTTCGGTATTTGAGGGCCACTGTTGTTGATTATGCATTGTTTTATGTAGCAGGTGTATCATTGGAGCTCTATGGGTACACAGATGCAGATTGGGCAGGTAACATCTCAGACATGAGATCTACCAGTGGATTTATGTTTTCATTGGGGAGTTTTCATTGGGGAGTGCTGTTGTGACATGGAGCAGTAAGAAGTAGCCCACAGTTTCCTTGTCGAGTACAGAGGTAGAGTACAGAGGAGCTGTGGTATAGCTGCGTGTGAGGTAGCTTAGTTATGCAAGCTACTTGCTGATTTGGGGTTGCATGTGGAGAGAAAGATTGTCATATATTGTGACAATCTTAGTAGTATATAGTTGGCCAGGAACCCAATTTTCCTTGCACGAATGAAACACATTGAGGTATATTACCACTTCATTAGAGAGAGAGTCTTGGCAAGCGGCATCGACTTGGTCTACGTCAGCACACAGGATCAAGTCGTTGACATCTTCACGAAGGCCTTGGGAGCTGAGAAGCTCCATAGATTTCGAGATATGCTTAGAGTTCATGAGATGGAGTTGAGATTGAGGGGGAGTGTGAGATGCCAAGCTCAACATCATGAGCTAACACTCACGAGGCGCCTGCATGACCGTTCGACACATTTACATCACTAGCGGGTTTGGTAGGCTGGCACCGACATATCTTTACCAGAGATTCTACAGCTGGACTACATCAACTAGTCCACACCCATTCACTCCACTTAGCATGTTCACATTATGGACCGCTTGTATATACTCTATTATGTGTGTTAGTTACTTTATCTTCTTTGTAGACCTCTTTTGTTGTGTGAAGAAGAAGAAGAATTTTCAGCCTCTGACCTTGTGTGTTCTCTTCTAGGGTTTGTGTGAGTGTGTGTGCTTGCAAGAGCTCAAGCTCTCATCTCCCCTACATCTTTTCAAAAACTAGAGCAAATTTTGAAATCTTGTAAATTTCAAATTGGGTGGGAAACTTTGGGAGAGATGGGCTAAAGAGTCTAAATTTGGGCCAAGGAGGGAAAGTTGGGAGCATAGACTGAGAGTGTAGATTGGCCCTAGGGCCATTGGCCCTAGGGCCAATCTCAATTTACAATGGCGCTAGGATACATAAGAGAATCTAGAGTGACCCTAGGGCCAAGTTACCACACACAAGAGAATCTAGAATGGCCCTAGGGCCAAGCTACCATGAACAAAGCTACATCATCTTTTTCATGGACTTTTAGATAAGTTCTATGCAGCTTAACTGAGATAGCACTTGTTTCCATTTGCACAACAAGTGAGCACGTGATTAGCTACACCTCTTATCTCTTTACGTTTAGTGATCGGTTCGAACCCAAGCCTTTTTCATGGGCTTTATAGATAAGTTGTATGCGGTTTAACTGAGATAAAACTTACTGCCATTGGCAACAAAGCTACATCATCTTTGCTAGTATATTGGTCCTATGACCAAGCTACCATGCACAAAGCTTCTAAACCATTTTTAGATTGTCCATATGAACATTCTAACATTCCCAAATTTTTAATTTTCTCTTCAAATTTGCATTTTCCTGCATAATTGCAATTGCCTTGTAAATTTAAATTCCCCATCAAATTTCAAAAAGCACATGTTCAAGTCCCAATTGGTCCTTGATGCTATTATATTAGCACAAGTTTCCTTGTCCACCACAAGTATAAAAAGTGGCAGGATATTTACAATGGGCTTGTCTTTTATTAAGAGTTTGAGGCTGCAAACATGACTGTCAACAATGCTACAAACCTCAAGTCTTCTTTGATTTGGAGAAGGATCAATTGGAGGATGCTCAATGTTCTCCGTAGGAAGAAACAATGGCCTCTCATCTACCATGTTTTGTTGCTTAGCCTTTTCTCTCACAAGGTTCCACTCATTGCAATCTAGATCACCTCGAAGTGGGGCTTGTAGACTTGACGGGACAATCTATGTCTCAGAAAGATCATTAGTTTGTGTTCTCGTACTGCTTCTTGGGTTCTTTCTTCATGCACCACTTGTGATAGCTTCAGAAGGATTGGCTTCTTCATCCTAATTTTGACTTTTATAACCACTTTCCTATGAAGGGCTTTCTGTTTCTTTGTACTCCTCTCATCATCCTATGAGGTTTTGTCAAGGTTAAACATGTTGTCCTTATCAATTCCTAAAAAGCATCACTAAATCTCTTTAAACACAAACAAGAAGAAAACATTAAGGTAATGTAGCAAAAGAAAACCACCAAGACAGCCAAGAAAGAGATTATAAGAGCGGCTATGAAAATAAATAGGTACTTGTATTCTACAATACAAACAAGTGTTGATGTGTCCTCTTAAGTGAATTCTAGAATGTGAAAAAAGTTACAATTGTCTAGCATGTCATATTCCAGAATACATTTGTAATGAAAAAAGTGAGAACGAAGAGTACAAAAGTACAAATGTGAGCTGGATGAACTTTAAAGAGTAAAAAAGTACAAATTTGAGCTGGATGAACTTTAAAGAGTATTCCATAATACACTTTGAGATGCCTTCTTTACAAAAGTCCTTACAAGAAAGACACACAAAGAAAATAACTCAACACTCATATTCCATAATATTGACAGCTCAAAGAAGTTGCAAAGGGACTTACACAAATGTATTCTAGAATACTTCTCTAAGGTAAAGAAAAGAGAGAAATTGCTTTAAACAACAAAAAATGTAAAGAAATGGATGACTACATGAACAAACGAAAAAGGAGACAACAGATATGAAAAGCGTAGTACTAGTCCCCTCCTATTCCATGTGTTTACATGGCATCTTGGATGGCAAACCTTACTAGTTGTGGGCTAATGAAAGCACTTTTGAAGTCTTTTGAACTAAGGACAAATGGGTTGTCCTTGTTATCTTCTCCTTCCACATGAACAAAATTTTGATTTGTAGTTCTTCTCTCTTTAATTTACTTAATACGTCCACTTAAACAAAATTATGTAGTTTCATCAAAGGAACCCTTCTTCTTTGCCACATGAAGGAACGATGTAGTGTTTTCCACACAATCTATTGATTCTGATGAAGTGTACCCATTTTGAAAGTCTAGACATGGCCCTTTGCGCACGAGCATTACTCCAAGCCCCTTTCACACAAACTTTGCCTATTGAGATGGAAGCTCCCTAATTTCTTGTGCCTCTCTTCTTATAGGATCTCCTAGAAATTAGTGAGTTGCCATGCAAGTAATTGTCTCCTTGACCTAGTGTCACTTTTATTCTTGGACTCTAAAAGTGCAGACTCACAGGAGCCCTTGAAGAATGCGATGGTGTCAAGTCCCCAATAGAGACACCCCTATGTAAACTTTGTTTACAGTCCTCCCAAGAATTGGGTCTCTTGGAGGACTTTTACTTCTTAATAAGGTGGGCAGCACTTGTGGGAGTAGACATTGTGTCTAAGGGCTACAAAAGAAACACACACAACAAAAGATTTGAGCACGATAAAAAAAATAATTACTTAGTTTAGAGAAAGAAAAAAGGCATCTTAAAGAAATATTTATATTTAATTGTCCAAAATGGTGACTTTTAAAGAAAAATCAATGATTCTAACCATTGAAAAATCTTAAAAAAAACAAAATCACTCTAAATCTTCCATGCACAAAAACAAAGGAAAAGACCAAAAAAATTAAAAACTTGAACATCAAAAACATTTTTTCATAAAAACTCATAGAAACTCTAAATGTTTCTGGCTTTGGTGTGGGTGAGTGAAAAGCGTAACCACAAAGGATTAGACTGCATCCTTTTGCTTTGCCTATCCAGTTTGCCTTTCTCGTGCTACTCCTGTAAGCTGACATGTGTGCTCTTGGGGGTTAACCCATGTAAGTGTAGTTAGTGCTTTGTCTCATGTGCGTAGTGTCAAGAGCTGTGCCTGCCACGCTTCACTGCTATGTAGATGATCACAAGTGCTAAGATGCTCCGGAGTGCTAATATACTATGTAAATGCTTTGCTGTAGATGCTTAGGAGTGCTGAGATGCCTTTTCGTGGATGTAAAACCGCCTCTAGTACACCGTGCTACCGCCCTGTCTCCCACACATGCAATGCACACTCCTACATCATAGATTCATAGCCACACGCATGGTGCTACTTGTACTTGTGCATGCTACCTGCACCTACACTCATGCATGCCCACACCTCATGCCTATGTATGCCCTGTACCCATTCGCACCCGTGCACCCTACTCGCATTTGCGTGCCCTACACTTGCATGCCTTGTGCGCCTACTGTGCTTGGGTGTGATGTGCGCTGCGTGTTGTGTGCCTTGCATCCTTGTGTGTAGTGTACCTCACTTGTACTCCTACTTTCCTCTCACATTTCTTGTGCCTATTCTTCTCCTTTGTGTTCTTATCCTTTTAAACCTATCTTTTCCCCTAATTTTTAAGCACTTTTTGTATTCTAGAGTACTACCTCCACCCACATCCCAATTTTTTGTATTCTAGAATACACAAGAGAAGACCATAACCTAGCCTTTGGCACAAATTTTTTTTTTTTAAACACAAAAAAAAAAGAGATTCAAGAGTGTTCTTTTAGTTTTTCTCTAATGGGGACATGGCTTTGACCAAAACTGAAGCTAAACCTTACCCTACAATTTGTTACTTTGATTTTTTATTTCTCACATGGTTAAAGGGCTTTGCACAAACATAATGTTTACATTTCTAACAAAGTGGGCTCACAAGGTTGGATTCCAGAATCCATCCCAAACGTTTAACTTTTAAAGCTTGTGTAATTTAAGTTTTCCAGTGTTACAATTTAATGTGAAGAACTAATTTCATTGAAATTCAAAAGTTTATATTTTGAAGTTTTGTTAAAGTTTTTTAAAAAAACTCTTTTAATTGTAATTTTACTGAACAAACAAAGTTAAGAACCATCTCCTTTTTAAAGTTTTGTTAGAGCAAGGCAAGAACCATCGCCTTTTTAAATAACCTTTTTTCAATTTTAGATCTCTTTGGAATACAAAGGGCTCTACTTTGATTTTCTAGTTTTTGCAGCATAAGTGAGCAAGATTACAAAAGAGAAAATACTGCAATTAAAAACGAAACAAAACACTTAACTTTTCAATGAAAAGTAGTTAAAATGTGTACCTAACTTGTCGAAAAAATCTTCGAAATGCAAAAACGGCTCTTGAGACATTTTCTCCTCCTTACTCCACTTGAGAATGAGGACAAATGAGCCTCTCCACCCTATTTTAAGGAGGAAGAAATACTTTAAAAAAATAAGTATTTTTTAAAAATATTTTTAAAATTTTCCTTTTCTAAAACTTTTTCCACTTTTCTCGTTGAAAGAAAACTAAAGTGTAGGCTTGTTTTTGTTGCTTTCACTCCTCACTTTTGTAGTGAAGCTTGTCTAGAGAGATGGAGAAGTTAAGCTTCTTTGTTTCTAGCCCATCTCACTCATTTTGCCTTCCTTATTCTTTGATTTCTCCAACAAATGGTTTCTGTTAAAGCAAAGAGGATGTGACAAGTCCTATTTTTGAAGAAGGTCATTCAGAGCATTCACAAGAACACATTTTTGCAGCTCAAGAGGAAGAAACATAACAGAATTTATGAAAGGAAAGGTTCATGTCAAGAAGAGTAGTAAAGCAAAAATATCGAGCTTACTATTGTGCTAAAAATTGTTTGAGAAAGTTGAGATTTCTCAAAATCATGCAAGAATGAGAATGCTTCTTTGGGATGAAAAGAGTGCATCAAAATTGTTTTTAAGAATTTCTATTAGAAATTATAGTTTGAAAACCAAATACACAATTTCCAAAGGTTTAGTGTGCCATACATGTTTTCTGAAAGTCTTCAGATTGAGAAAGCAACGAATGAAGAAAGTACTTTCACAAAAAAGGCTTGAGGAAGAGGATCCCAACTCTCCTTTGTACGACAATGACTTGACACCTTTGTTTCTTTCAATGGTGATGTCATTCCAAAATCAAACTTCACCCACTTACCAAATAATTTCACAACAAGGAGATATGCAGACTTAATAAAAGACACCAATATGTCTCCACTTTCTCTTTGTTCATTTTTTAGGATTTAGAGACATCACTTTTCTCGCATCAAATTCCAAAGAAGACTAGAACGGATGTTTATCAGATTTGTGCTGAGTTGAAAGCAAAATGAGATATTGTAAAGACCAAAGAAGACAAAGGTATATGTCTTGGGTCTTTTCTCCACCGACTATCAATTTTTTTCACATCTTCAATCTAATGGTCATTGTTTCTTTTGCAGTCCCCATTCAACACACTTTGAAAATTCATAGAGAACAATAAAGCACATAGCACCAAAAACCAGCAAAGCATAGGAAGAAATGCTTAGACCAAAAAGAGAAGTACTTGGGGGTGGTCATTAATAGAATGGATCAGAAGAATACCATGCTACCTCCCTTCATACGTTCTCCAAAGAATCTGAAGGAAGAGAATTTTATGATGCTGCATGTTGTTAGTGCATTGATTTTTAATGGCATAATGTAATCTAGAGTGTTCATCAAATTTTTTAACATTCATAATGATCCAAATTTAATAGTCATTATCATTTAAAAAATTATCTTTGAGTGACAAGGATCTCCACCAAGCATTGTTCTCTATGTGCAGCTAGATAACACTATTAGGAAGAATAAAAATCAAGTGTTACTAGCTTACTTAAATATGTTGGTGCAAAAGAAAGTCTTTAAGAAGATAAAATTTGGAATTTTGTTGGTGGGTCACACACATGATCAAATTAATCATATGTTTAGCAGGTTTTCAGTGAAATTGGCAAAGAAAAGTACATTTGATCTTCCACAAATTTGCTCAATTCTAAAGGAAGCATATGTTCCTCAAGCAGAGGTAGAAATTCTCAAAGTGACATGATTTTAGACATTTTGCAACCGGGGCAAACTCAAAGTTTCTCTTCATTTGTGCAACTTAACGATCATAGCTTTCAACATCAATTCAAGATTGAGAAGAAAGATCGTGAAACTAGGTTATGGTGCAAGAAGTATTCTAACTCAAAGGCTTGGCTTCCAAAAGAGGGTTTGAAGTTTTTGCTATTTGTCCCTAAGCATCCAGTTCCAAGGCAAAAAGGTACATGCTTCTATCTTTAACAAATGAGGCACTTAAAGCTAAAAAAGAGAACCATGTAATTAATCATCTTCAATGCTTGGTAGAGATTAAAGAGACTATAGATAAACATGTATTTTCCAACAAACCCTTTAGAGTGGTGGCAAGGTTTTTTGCAGAACAAGAAACACTCATTGAAGATCTAAAAAATGATTCATGAAAATTCCATTTATTTGGCATGAAAGCCAAGTTTTTGGTAGTGAAGAGAATCTTGAACATGATGCAAGTGATTATGTACCCATGTCAAAAAAATTATTGTCATTAGTTCATGGAGAAAGAGAGGCCTATGTTGGTACAATAAAGTTAACTCAACGTCGGCAAGAAGAAAAGGAAATGTAAATGAGCTCACTCTGGGGAACATGGTTGTTTTGCTTTGCCATGGAGGACGAGAAAGGCTATCCATTCTGGTGTGCAAAAATCACTAAAGTTCACAACCAGAACAATCATGTATATGCAATAGAAGTTCATTGGTATAGAACAACATGGGATGATGCATTGATAGGGAGGTATGACATGGAGATGCTTAAAGGGAGCACGAAGGGGAGAAACTCATGTGGTAGTCAACATTGGATAGATAAGGTCAATTTGGAAGATGTAGAAATCCTTATTTATTGGTTCACGTGGTAGTCAACATTGGATAGATAAGCTCAATTTAGAAGATGTAGAAATCCTTGCTTAAAGGGAGCAAGAAGGGGAGAAACTCACATGGCAGCTAGCATTGGATAGATAAGCTTAATTTGGAAGATGTAGAAAGCCTTGTTTATGGGTTCACTTTACAAAAATTTGGTCACCTATGAAACAGAAAATTGTAAAGATCCTGATGGAAAAAGTGAAAGATTTATCTTATGGGCATGAGGTCTTAAGAAGTTCCCTCTTTGGCATTGTAATAGTTTTTTGTAGTAAAATGCAAGATTTTTTTTGAAAAACATGCTATTTTATACATGGTTATTCTTTTTTTGATGTCAATTCTTGAAAGAAATTGCAAATCTAGCTATTTATTGATACATTTTTTGTGCATTTTGGCTATTTTTTTCCCAAAAATGTGTGTTTCTTGTAATTTTTACATAAAAATTGGGGTGAGGTGTAGTTTTGGCAATTTTGTTGTAGTTTGAAATGACTAGATGTTCTATGAATTGCTTTATGCTATGCCTAAAAATATTACTATACTTTATTTAGCTAAAAATTAAAATACTGAGCTAGCTAATGTGTGCTACAGCTATGCATTGCTTTATGATATGGCTAAAAATATTATTATACTTTATTTAATAAAAAATGTGTTTAAAATATTTAATATGCCTAAAATAATTGCTATACATTGGCTTTAATTATGAATGGCTATATGCTATGCCTAAAATAGTATTTTAATTTATTTATATTGAAAAGTCCTAAATGGCATACCTATGGTTATGACTTTAAGCTATGGTATGCTACTATGAGTTATCATATAAAAAATATTAGGACTATGTTATGGCTTTATGTTATGCTTAATAATGATATAAACACAATTATTGTCGTAAAAGTTCTATCCAAAGCTCAGGATTACAGTCCCTATACCAAGCTGCCTACATGAAGTTTTGGATAAAATCGTCGATCGGAGGGGGTGGAGCAAATTTAGGCCAAAAAAAAAAGTCAAATTTTGCCACATTAAAGTTTAAACTGTCCTAAATGGCATACCTATGGTTATGACTTTAAGCTATGGTATGCTACTATGAGTTATCAGATAAAAAATAGGACTATGTTATGGATTTATGTTATGCTTACTAATGATATTATAAACACAATTATTATCGTAAAAGTTCTATCCAAAGCTCAGGATTACAGTCCTTGGCAAGTTGCCTACATGAAGTTTTGGATAAAATTGTCGATCGGCAGGGGTGGAGCAAATTTAGGGCCAAAAAACAATTCAAATTTTGCCACGTTAAAGTTTAAATTGTCGACCACCCACGATCATGGAAATTGAATGAATACCACTATTGTGGTTGCAATGCACATACCATGATCTTGATATATCAACACCAAAATCATAGTATATAAAACCACGATGGTGGTGTGCAACTACCCACAATCTTGGAAATCGAATGAATACCACTATTGTGGTCGTGTTGAACACACCAATCCATAACTTGGGCTTCACCTCAAAATTTGTATGCATCATGCCAAAGCTGGCAAGGAAGAAGAGCGTATTTAACATATGCTCATGCTCCATCTTGCTCCCCCTTTCCATGCTCAAGCTCGAAGAAGCTCTAATGATCTTAATGTACGTCTAACAGTGCCATACCCATCTTGCTACTACCATGCTCTCTTGTGGGTGTGAGAGAAGCAATGTTGCGTATAAATTATTCATCATGTGAGTGATAATTGTTGATGTAGAACTGGTAGTCCTTAATGATAACGTGAAAATTTGGGGTGCTTGCCACTCCATCGACATCAAACTCCACATAGTAGTGTGCACCATGATCACAATCTGATGGGGGGGTGAGTAGAGGGTAGGGTTGCAAATTAGTCAATACTTACATAGAGGACGACATTAATTTTATAATTAGTAAATCTATTAAAAGAAATCGTTACTTGCTCAGAGAAGTAGTTCTCTTTGATTGAATCTCCCGATATGGTGCAAATGTGTAGTTCTCAGAGAAGTAGTTCTCTTTGATTGAATCTCCCGATATGGTGCAAATGTGTAGTTCTCTGCAAAATCTACTACAAAGATCTATACCCACAACTACAACCAGAGGAAACTCTATTAGACGTGCTCGGAACTGTCGGTCATGCCACTTGGCAGTATGTGTGTACCATATGTATGGATACACTTGCTTCCTAAAAGTGCATGTGAATATTGCACGAGGTGTATGATGCCCCACAAGTTGTAATCTCCTAGACAGTAGCACCATCCTACATAGTAGTAGTAGTTGATGCACAACATACTAGTAGCGATGCCATCGGACCAACTCCACCTCACTAACATCCTGGTCCACCATCTCTAGCCTCACAAGAGATCCACATTGGGCATAAGTACCCCCCACAGAAGCGAGCTAATGCTAAAGGACGTCCATGTCGTCTCTTGAGTACACAATAGGGAGTGGATGAAATCTTGAGGGCTATGAGGAAGTTAGGTAGGCCCACTAAGATAATGGAAAACATCATAAAAGAGCTAAAACTCCATGTGATAGTAGCAACCATAACAGATGTCACGTTGACATGCGTATCTCAAGAACCATGGCTTACATGCCTCAAATGATCGTTGCCCAATCCTAATGTGGGGGAATGTAGCTACAAAAAGATTATGATTGTACACCTCCTTCTAGATCATCTCTTGAAAGCAAATGACATGCTCAATTAGTGTACTACTTTCTTTTGCAACTCTCTTGCATAAAGCTTTCTTGCGAGGCATGGGTATTTTCCTAACAACAATTTTCTATCAAGCCTCTAAGGGATTGGTCTAGCTACAATCACCTCTAGGTGCTCGAACACTACTCACCCATAGTGCCCCATGATCATTAGCATCGAAACTTTGCCTTCTACTAGACCCAACCCTAAGCACGCGTGGTGCTATGGAAAGGATGCGAGATGTGGCACTCACCTAACACACCATTTGCGAGGTAGTTATGGCTGTCCAAATGGCCCGTCAAGGTGCCAATACATTCGTAGTATTCCTCCTCTTGATTAACGCATGGAACTATGCACACTGCTCAAGACCGCCATGCTAGCTCTCCTCTCTCTTTCACTTCCAATGTGGGAATGTGCCCTACGCTCCACCATGCTGGGATGCTCAAATAGTGAAGTAAGCATGGTTACTTGTGTGATGAAGGTGTGAGATCTTTGAAATAGGACTTGAAGATTGCTAAGTGGAAGATGCATGTGATATGGACCACAAGTTCTAGTTCATTTGGTTCCGTTTGAAGTTATCCCCAATTAGGTAATAATGTAATCTTAGTTATATATATAATACAAGGTTTGTATCAATAATCTTATGTTATATTATACTACAATTATGAGTGACTATCAAGATAATATGATTAGTGATATTGGTTTAAATGTGATATATCATTGCAATTTCATGCACACATTCCTCCCTTACCTCGTGTCTCTCTTGCAAGGGGATTACGCAGGCGCTGGTGAATAAGTCACTGATTAATATCAATATCGTGAGTGAACAAGTCACTGATTAATATCAATATGAAAACCTTGGAATTGAGGTGGTCTTTTTTTTGGGGGCGGGGGGGGGACACTATGAGTTCTTTGTGGAGTGACGGGAGGGGTAGGCAAGAATCGAACTCGCAGCAGCCGTGGCGCCTTGTTAACCATCTAGATATTGATAAAGTGCAAAAATTATTGTATACGGTAAATACACACTTATGCATGATAAAGACGCGAGACACAATTTTGAGCGCATTATTTTATCTCTCTCACACGCGCACACACGAGGAGGAGTTCTAGTTCATTCGGTTCCGTGCGAGCGATTGATCCAACTAAGCACGATCGAATAATCTTCACATCAGGTCTGGTTTTCCCGCATGTGCGGCGGCTCATGTCGTTGCTCTCTCTCTCAGATCTCCCAATTTTCTTTTAAATTTCCGGGTTTTTAACTTGCTATTTTCTTCTTATTACCTGGTGTTTAGAGAGAGATGGTGGTCACCGGCGGAAAGGGCGCAAAGGGCCTCGTCATGGGGGGATCCAAGAAACCCTCCTCCTCCTCCACTGCTACTGACAAAACCAGCGATAAGAAGAAGGCCACCTCACGCTCCACACGTGCGGGGCTCCAGGTAAACAACTCTCTCTCTCTCTCTCTCTCTCTCTCTCTCTCTCTATGCAAAGCCTTCTGTTTCCTATGCATACCATCCATACATGCATCATGTGGCATGTGATCAATCCATATGCTCAGCTCACCTCATCCTCTTTCATGGCTTAAGGTTTGCCATCATCCTTCCATTTGAAAAAATGACCGTTGCTTTGTTTGAACATAGATCACCTGCATTGTTTGCCGCTCGCACGTGCGCCTAGTTTAGTGTCCATTAATTATACTAAATAGTTGATTAGTACATTATTGCAAATCAAACTTAGTCGGTTCCTTTCACATTTTTGACGGCTGAGAATTGGCTTTTTGTTAAAGAAAACCCTCGGTTTCCCCCCCCCCCCCTTCTTTGGGATCAAGATTTCATTTGTATGCATGATATGCTAATGCTAATATAATACACTGTTTCTAATTCATCTGTATTATGCTAATGCTAATATAATACACTGTTTCTAATTCATCTGTATTATGCATGCGTGATATATAAACACGGGCACCCGAGTTGATTAATTAGACTAATCCTGTTTTGCCCTTTTTTTTTCTTTTTAAAGGCCACGTTGTGTGGGTAATGTGCAGTTCCCAGTGGGGCGTCTGCACCGTCTGCTGAAATCCCTGGCTTCAAGCCATGGCAGGGTGGGGGCAACAGCTGCTGTCTACACGGCTGCCATCTTGGAGTACTTGACAGCAGAGGTGCTGGAGCTGGCAGGCAATGCAAGCAAAGACCTCAAAGTGAAGAGAATCACCCCACGCCACCTCCAGCTTGCTATCAGGGGTGACGAGGAGCTGGACACCCTCATCAAGGGCACCATTGCAGGTGGCGGTGTCATCCCTCACATCCATAAGTCCCTCATCAACAAATCAAACCAGAAGGATTAGAGCTTCCTTGAGTACAGTCTAATACTGAAATGCTTGGTTTTTGAAGTTCAGGTTTACAAGCTTGGTATGATTCAAACTAAACAAATTTTAAAAGCTTGATGTTTGTATATAGTTGATGAACAAGAGGTGGTGTTACACTTATGCTAAATGCATGCATGGCTTGTATATGGGTGTGCTTGTGCAAAACAACACATATGCTCTTCATATGTGCAAGAGGTGGTATTTTACACTTGAGAGCACATGAAAGTAGTAGAGCCCTACATCTTCATGAGCTGAGAAGCCCATTTGCTCTTGTCACATGATATGTTAAATGTTCTTTACGTTTATGATGCATGATGTGTTAAATGTTCTTTAGGAAATTGATATACATTTATTATGCTATGTTGCGCTTTGGGAGAGAATATCCATCAGCAGAAGCAAAGAGAAGAAAATCCACATGTAAATGGTCCATTCTATTGCTAAGGTTCAATGCTTTGCTTTGGGGAGACGAGAGAGATTCAAGGGGTGGGGAGTGGGTGTGTCTTGTTGCTATCTTTGATCTTGTCTAGTCATTATTCCATTGTCTTCTCCATCTTTTTTTAATTTTGTTTTACTAAAGTTTGCAAAATACTTTTCCAACCTTAATTCTTCCCTCATATGACGTCCAATGGCCTCCACCTTTTCTCTTGCACCAAGGGTTTTCTTGTTGTCATCAATGTAGATGTGCCTCTAACCTAGATCAAGGCTAGTGACTTCTTTAAAGAACTATTGTGCACCAAGTGAAATCTAGTATTATCTTGTACAAGTGAGGCACCGTGTATACAGATGCCTTGATGTTGATGCCTCTTTCTTCGATGTCTGTGCATTCTTCTTGTGGATGAGCAACTCTGCGCGTGCAACATGCCCAATTCACCATGTCTTTCCCTTTGGTACTCACATTCTTCTCATTGCATGGCTTTTCTTTGCTCCTCTTGATTGATTGTCACTCGCTTATCACTCTTTGAGGGGTTGGTGTTCGTCTTGGTTGAGTAGGTTGTGCAACTTAGCTCCCCAATATTATAGTTCCTCTCTTGTCTAGGTTTAATTTGATTCACTCTCTGGGGGCTTGGTGTTCCTCTTGGTTGATTAGGTTGTGCAACTTAGCTTTTGTATGTTGTCTAGGTTTTATTTGGTTGTCACTTTTACCTTCATTTTATTAAGGTTTGCGAAATACCTTTTCAACCTTAATCCTTGCCTCATAAGATTCACCTTTTTGGGGTTTTCTTATGATTG
Source organism: Cibotium barometz (assembly GCF_041138505.1). Taxonomy (NCBI): domain Eukaryota; kingdom Viridiplantae; phylum Streptophyta; class Polypodiopsida; order Cyatheales; family Cibotiaceae; genus Cibotium; species Cibotium barometz. The sequence continues at coordinate 7,237,792 of NC_141078.1, forward strand.
GGTGGGAATTTACTCTCAACCAAAGCCTATAACATTTGCCTTAAAGTACAATTGTGATTGAAAAGATATCCTTCGCAAATGAAGCATCATGTTTACATCATGGTTAGTTAGTACGAAAGGTACGATACGGTACGGTACTAATTGGTACCTTAAAATTTTTTGAGGTACGGTACGATATTAGTACATTTTTTTTAAATACTTCCTAAACTTAAAAATTGTAGACAAGAAGTTACAAAATAGTAGAACCATGAACATAATGTCATCATGCCATTAGAGTACAAAATTGCTACAAAAGGATAGGCCAAAAACTCATGGCATGGGCGACTGCCAACATGCGTACATACATGATACTACATACTACAATACATCATCGATGGGCTAGAAGGAGATAGATGCCCAATGCCTAGAGAGCTATAACATATCAAAAGTCTACATCATCACCAACATCTGCATGATCATCAACATGATCACTACTAGAGTGTCCATCAAGAGAGTTCTCTGAAGAGGACTCTTCGAAGGTGGACGAGACACTCTGGGGATCATTCTCGCTAAGTAGGTTGCCATCATCATCAAACAAGGGCTCTCTAGGCAGTGGGGTATCATCATGAGGGGGCAATGGAATATCATCATGAAGGCGGGGATTGGAGCTCGAGGATCCCCGCCTCACATATGTGCGAAGGCCACCCTTTGCCGATGCTGAAGGCGGAGGCCTATGAACTCCAACTGCTCGGCCCCGTCCATGCTGACTCCTAGTGCTGCGAGTATCTGCTGCCCCCACAAGCTCACTATAGAGCTCCATGAAGATTGCCTCCTCCTCCTCATCAGGCGATATGATCGCTTGCCTAATATGGCAATGGCAAGGGCACACGCTCCTAACAAACAGCTCCCTATAGGCTGCAAAGGGCGATGAATGGCTCTCTAGAAGACTGAAATTGCTCCACGCAACAACAACAACAACAACAACCCAAAAAAAAACGTACGGTATCGTACGAATCCGTACGGTACGGCAGGTACGTACGGTTTCAGTCGTACGATGTACGGAACTAACCCTGGTTTACATATGTGCCTTGATGTTGATGCCCCCTACTTTGACATTTGTACAGTCATTACTTAGCAACTCTTTCAACTTTGAGCATGGTGAACTCATTGTGTCCGCCTCTTCTACAATTCAATCCAAGATTTTTAAAAACCCAATCCAGCGTAAAAAGAATCTTAAAGATCTAAAATCGTTTGATCTGATCTTCCACTAATAATGATGCTTTCAACACATGGACCTCACGGTGGCAATCTTGATTGATGGTTAGAGTTCAAGAAATTTTTCCTTTTCTTGCTAGAATCTCTCTTCCTCTTGCATAACTGCGATTGTGATGCATGCTAGTGTTATCAAAGCTCTCAATACTCCAACTTGGGTCATTTAATGAAAAAATTACTCAAATAAGAAAATAAATTTCTATTGAATATATGGCAGTAGTGTTTGAATTTTAAAAAGGTGATATTAATATATTTTCTCTACATGCATTTGCACCTTAAGAAAGAGGGATGTTGAGAGATATTCTAGGTTAAAATTAGCATGAGTGATTTTAATACGTGAAGATTTTTTTTAAAAAAAGCTTCCTTCTATAACTAACTTGATGTAATGTAGTGGGAAAGAATGCTTGCTTGCACCATTAAATCCCTAAGCACATAGCTAGGAGACTTTAGAAAGCTTTAGGCCCCACAAAATTTAGCATTGACTCAACCATGAATTAATGTTTAGCATTAACTCAATCATGAATCAATCTTTAGCATTGACTTGACAAAATTAGTGAACTAATGTTTAGCATTATAACTTAGCCATGAAGCAGGTTAAAGAAACCATAAACTCGTGGAAATCTATGCTCCATTCTCATGAGTAATTATGTAGGTATCAACTAGCTCTAAGTCGCAAGCCCCCATTTATGAGGAGTGAATTGTAATGGACCCATCTAAATTATAAGGGTTTCATTTATGAGTAGTAGTTGTTGTAACATGCCCATCTTCAATAATAATATATATTCATTTAATAGATGAAATCATGGTCTTTTTTATAGTGTAAAAATTATCATTTTTAATAATTGAGCTATTTCTACTTGGAATCTTAAAATTCTAAGTCAAAATTTGAAATCTGTGCGTAATTTTACCCTAATACAAGACTTTACAGTACTCAAAAAATGGGCACTGAAATAAGCTTCTCCATAAATTTTTAGTTAAATTAGAGTAAACTTTCAACCTTAATAAATACCTATCTAGGTGTTCGATTAATGAACGGATTGCACCGAAAACACCTTGAACAATTTCACTGAATTTTTTTTGGTAGCTATCAGACGCGCTAGCATGCATATCGAGGTCTGCACCCCAAAAAAGGAGTCCCCATCCCAAAAGACGTCTCCTTGGGAAACGTGCATGAAAAAGACCTTACCCTAGATTGTACACATACCAGGGCACCCATGTGGACCAAAGACCGGCCACCCTAACATAAGGTCTTCCTCCCTGGCCGCCACGTGGACACCCATGTGGCCACTACCCTGAAAGGCCCATGTGTACCCCACCTCAATTTTGAGATGGTTGACACACGGGCCAATATAGCATATGACTACCCCTGAGTATTATACATACACAAGCTTACACAATACCTAGATTATCAATTTTGAGATGCCTTCATTTCACAATGCATAGTGCATACACTCCTCCATCTAAGTGTCTTTCTAGATTGCCATCATCTAAGGTCACTCATTGGAGTGCACAGGTGGAAAGTTGTTTGCTAGAACTTATAATTCATGTAATAATAATTCTAAATTTTTTTACATGTCTTCCTTACTGTGTTTTTGTTCTTTATAAAGGTCTCGTTATTTGTGCTAACATGCAAGTTCTTTGTTTTTACGTAGTACTAAAACTTTATTTGTGTCAATGCATGAGTTCTTTATTCTTACATAGTACTAGAGCTTTATTTGTGTCAATGCACAAGTTCTTTATTCTTACATAGTACTAGAGCTTGGGCTTCGAACAAGGCTTACTAAACAAGTTATCGTGTGAAGCATATTTTAAAAAATGGCTAACTACCATCGTTTGCTGATGAAGGAAAGTTGGATTATATTAATAACACTCTATAATTTCAAGATGAGGATAATATTATGTTTATATGACTTTTGGGAGACTGCTACTAGAGTGCGTGGGATGCCACGGATCTAACTCAAATAACTTTATTGGATTTTGCTCCTGCTTCATCACGGAGTGTTCTATTGTCACAAGCATTAATGATTATATTATTACAATCCTTAAATAAGACCGTAAATTCCTAGCTAATTATAAGAAATCAATATGAAACCACCAATTAGATAAGGGTTCAAAACATGCTTACATTCAGGCCTGAAATTTATAACCCTACCCTAGACTTCAAAATTCTCAAAATTGAAGGCCTAGGTGCAATCTTGGCCTTCATTTGAAGCCCACTATTAAGGCTAAATTGCTTTTATGGCCTTTATTTGCAAGCTTCTTTTTAGTGATAGCCTTCACTTGAAGGCTAAGATGGCTTTGATGCCCATTGCAGTCTTCAAGTTTCAAGCCTACTTGCATTGGAAAGCCTACTTGCATTGGAAAGTGTAGAAATTCATGAGGAGGATTAAGAATGTAGAAATCAAACGGATTCAAAACACTACAAGATTCCACTGATGGTTTGCAAAGAATTGTTTTTTGCTCAAACTAGCCCTGATATCAGTATAACAACATAGGTATAAACACAGGTATCGAACCATCAATAAAATAGTCGGCATAGGTGTCAATTATCAAGTTTTAGATTGGCATTGTTATATCAGTCTTAAAATAGTTAATATAGACATTTCTTAATGAGTTTTATACCAACATTGTTATTGACATTCTAGCCAAACTTGCACTCATGAGTATAAACATCGATTATAACTACCAACGGGTATCTCAACTATGATTAGATGCACCGATGCTTAATTGACGAGCATTTTGAGTCTCGTTAGATTACTAATGACTATTTCATGATTTTTCCAAGGGTTATATAGGAACTATGAAAAAAAAAATTTAGGTAGAATGAGACAGGTTGGGGTAGGTTTCCCCAAGTTCCCCACAATACCTAGCCAGGTTCTCAAAAAATACTAGATACATTAGCTTAAAAGTAGATAATTTAACATCATAGAGAAGACAATGAATGCACAAAAGAATATAAAAAATGAATGCACAAAGGATAATGAATGCAAAAAAAAAAAAACATAGAGAAGACAATGAATGCACAAAAGAATAACAAAAATGAATGCACAAAGGACAATGAATGCAAAAATTAATATTGACCATAGAGAAGACAATGAATGCACAAAAAATATCAAACATAGAAAAGACAATGAATGCACAAAACATGATCAAATTTATTAGCCATATATGCACAAAGTATTCACATCGTTGTCTTACAAAAATATGAGAAAAGCTCTAATTAAGTTCTTACAAAAATTATGAGCATAGTTCTTACAAAAATTATGAGCATAGTTCTTATCAAAACATGAGCAAAGGAAAAGATAACCCTGTGTACTCATCATCACCATCACCATCCCCAACAGAAGTGTGAGCATAAGGGGATTGGTCATGAGAAATGGCATGCCTAGATTGGCATGTGGGGTGACCCCCCCAATAGAACATGGAGGAGGAGTGGGGGCAAGATGCTAACATAGTGGAGTTTGAGCATCAATACCACCACCAGCTCCATAACTACCACCACCGTCCACTGCCACACTAGGATGGTCCCAATAGAACATGAAGGAGGACTGGGGGAAAGATTCTGACATGGTGGAGTTTAAGCATCACTACCACCACCAGCTCCATAACTACCAATGCCACAATTACCACCACCGCCCACTACCCCACTGCCATGTCAACGAATCTACCACCATGGTTGCAGTAGAGACCAATGTTGCAAACTCTGTGCATCAATAGCATCACTCCAAACACTAGGGGTAGCAGGGATGGGTGAGCTAAAGTCTAACAAATATCTCATGCTACCCAAGGGAGAGCATCTGGAATAAATTTTGGATCTCATTTGGTGTGTATTCCCGCATATTACTTTGGCACGATGAGTCTACCATAGATCTTAAAAAATCTCATTAGGTTTTACAAATATGCATTAGATTATACATAGGGTAAGGAATATGCATAGGCCCTTGCCTAAAGCATGCCTATGCAGAGGCATGCTTTAGGCATAACATGGCCTCCCTTGCCCTATGCATAGGAATTATGCATACGCATATATAGAGATTTATGCATGGCTATCACATGTATAGGATCACATGTATAGGGTAAGGGGACCCATGTATAAAGTAATATACATAGGCCCTTGACTTATGCATAGTCTTCATGTATAGCCTATATGCATTCTACATATGCATAGGGGAAGGGCCTTGTCTTAAGTATAGGCTATGCATATGCATAGGGGAAGGGCCTATGTATATACATGGATCCCCTTGCCCTATGCATATGAATGGCCATGCATAATGTTCTATATGCATGATCTCATGGCCTTCAGCTCTATGCATAAAGGCATATACATAAGGCATGCATACGCCTTTTTATACATAGAGCTTAAGGCCATGAGGCCATGGATAGGGCTTTTTTATGCATGGTTGACATATGCATAGGGGAAGGGGAGCATATGTGTAAAAGCATATGCGTAAGCCCTTTCCCTATGCATAGACTTTATGCAAAGTCCATATTCATAGGATTTACGTAGTATGACCCATTTGCATAGCTCTACGCATAGCTTATAAGTAAGTAGGGCTACACATAAAGGCTAAGCCTATGTATGTCAGTGTTCGGTCATCAAGACCTGGCACTTACGTGGTTCCGGACCACCTAGTCAACTCCTGGAGAGCATGACTATCTCAATTGTGCCAAATCCAACAAGCCAACGCAATGCGTTGAGCTACCAGTTTGCTCATGCTTAGGGGAGTTAATCATGGCTGCACACAAGTTAGTTCCTAGATCCTTCATGTTTTCATATAGGAGTTAACACATAGACAGGAATGCAATTGACATTGAGTAGACAGAACTATACAATACAAAATAGAGACAAGTGTAAGATCCCTGTTCCCACCGAGCAACAGATTTGGGATACTAGCAGCGGAAGTAGCACTTCTCGCGCGGAACAGGGGTCCCACATTCGGGGCCTCACCCACGGATATCCGGATAAGAGACTAATCCGTCGGTTGTTCCAAAACCGAACCTGGAAAAACTTCCTTTACCGGAAAGCACGGGCGATTCCACCAGGATAACTTTTTACTCTAACGTAGTCAAGATCATTTCTGATCGAGCTGATCCAATTACATCTATAAGATACTTGGTCAGATCAAGGAAGAAACTTGCACTTGGATCATTGGGATCAACGCTTTTTTCCCCATTCAAGAGGCACAGCCGTTGATTCCTATCCATAGAACAGTTACTGTCCGGGATTTATTTTATCTATCGTAAAAATAAAAGTTTGAGTCTCGATTTACGGATCCATCAGTCCAGCCTAACCCCATCCGAACCCATGGGTTAGCCAACCGCCCAACCACTGTAGTGATGGGATCCAATTAAGAATTTGGTTAGGTTTTGTCCCGGGTACCAAGGAAAAGAGTTCCAAGGCCCCCTAGCCGGATGTTCATGCAAAATAAAACTAGTCACACCACTCACACACCCAATATGAAATTGCCTTTTCACAGATTCAACCAGTTTAAAACAATCCTTTAATAAAACCATGGTATCACTGATCACCATCTTCCAATTTATCCAGTTGATTCTTAATTTTTCCATCATTCCTTCATCAGAGTATCTATGGCATCATTGGCAACTAGGACGCTCACCACCTGTCCACTCAGGGACCGTTTCTTAGTTCCTAGCCCTTAATACTCGGCAATATAATCACTTATCAAGATGGACTCTCGTTGAAGATCAGCAAGATCAACCAACGGATCCATATAAGGAGCCATGGACTCATCCATTGAAGACCAGCAAGGTCAATCAACCAGATCCATGCTCGATTTCAGAAAACAACTCCAACTCTGTTCCAATATCTTCCTCGACGCACGCGTGGGTATCCTAGGCGACCCAGAGCCCGAGCACCGTATGGTCAGCACCCTCTAGGATCCTTCGCAGGTGACCTAGCGCTTCACTCATAGGCCGCTTCCTTGGCCCCTCATCCACCGTACCGGAAGCTCACCATTTTAATCGTACCGAGGCTGGTCAAGACCTCGGCCGACCTTGCTACGCGAGACGTCCTTCATTGACTCTCCGTCAACAGTTGCAACATTATCAGTTAGGTCTCACGACCTTAATCACAAGATAGTCACAATGTCCCCCAGCAATCTTGACATAAAACAGTCATTTACAAACAGCATTTACAAACAGTTTACAATACAGTTTCTATTTTTACTTTCATTTTTCCACATTATCCCTCATCAATCCACATTACTTATTCCATATTCCATTTATATGTATACTCATCCCCTCCCATCATTTTCCATCTCAACACTTCATATTCCTTCACATCACATATCGTATATTCACATTCATACCTATATTCACATCTCCACATCCACATCCACATTCACATCCACACATCCACATCTACATCCATACATCTATTTTCACATCCACATCTACATGCACATTCATGCATCCACATCCATACATCCACATCTACATGCACATTCACATCCATACATCTACATCTATATGCGTACATTCTCATCTACATGCATACATCCACATCTCTATGCATACATCCACATCCACATCCACATCCACATTCACATTCTCCTCCTACATCTACATCTACATGCATACATCCACCTCCACATTCACATCCACATCTATACATCTACATCTACATGCATACATCCATCTCCACATCCACATCCACATCTACATCTCCATGCATACATCCACCTCCACATCCACATCCATATCTATACATCTACATCTACATGCATACATCCACATCCACATCTATACATCTACATCTACATGCCTACATCTACATCTCCATTCACATCCACATCTATACATCTACATCTACATGCATCCATCCACATCTCTATTTACATCCTCATCTATACATCTACTTCTACATGTATACATCCACATCTCCATGCATACATCCACCTCCACATTCACACTCACATCCATACATCTACATCTACATGCAAACATCCACATCTCCATGCATAATAAAATTCTTTTAATTAATCTAGGATGATAGTTCCTAGAATATGGTAGGAAGTCCTCTTTTTATGCTTTGAATGAATTTATTTTATGCGTAATTTCTATAAAAATTTTGCCATAGCTCCGCTACTATGACTGATAAATCTCAATTTTTTTCTAAGGGATAAAGCTTATCATTAAGAAAATAATTAGAATGGTCTCTAATTGGGTCATCAATCCATAATGGATTGAATCATCAATGTGCGTAAACTAAAAGCATAGCAAAAAGCCATTAATTTGGCCTCAAGCATACTTAATCTTGGATTAAGGAAAAGCTTTATGAAAAGCTTCATTTGGATTGAGAATGGGTCATGAGTATGACCATTTCTTGAGTGAGAGAGAGAAATTACATAAAAACCATTAGAATTTAAACATAAATGGAAATTAACTTCAATAGCATTTATTAAATTATGTAACTCTTCACTACTATTCACCAATTAACTTCAATAGTATTTAAAAAACCATACCAATTAAACTTCTCAAGCTTGAGAGGGGTTGAGAAGAGAGAATCATTGAGTAATTATAGAAAAGATCAAAATTCAATATACTTACCTTATAATTTGCTTGATTCTTTATTCACGGAAGAGGCCCCCAACCAATCAATTGGTTTAGTATGTTGATGGAGCCACCAATGGGGATTGAAGAAAGAGAGAAGTGTCAAAAACTAGTGAATTATTAAAGAATTCACAGTTCTTGGCTTAGGTGGAGTAGAGTAACAAAGCATAAGACACTATATATTTTAGCTTAGGTGGAGTAGAGTAATAAAGCATAAGACACTATATATTTTGGCTTAGGTGGAGTAGAGTAACAAGGCATAAGACTCTATATATTTTGGCTTAGGTGGAGTAGAGTAACAAGGCATAAGACTCTATATATTTTGGCTTAGGTGGAGTAGAGTAATAAGGCATAAGACTCTATATCTTTTTCAACAAGGGGAGGCTTCTATTTATAGGAAAATTTGAGCTCCTAACCAAACAAACTGATTCTAGAATTTTCCAAGTCAGTTTGGTCACTTTTTGACCATTTTTAGGTCAGTTAAGCTAACTTTTTGGAACTAGAGTTGAATGAGGAGAGAGGAGAGATAAAATATCTCAATTTTTTATGAGTTTAAAATTTATTCAAGCATGTGAAATATGCACCTCCTTTAAAGAATTCCCCTTCCTTACATATGTGTCATAATGGAATCATTTTAATATTGCTCATAATTTTTTACTAATAAGCCTTGTACATTTTCAACTCTTCATCTTATGTGAGCATTTAAGGGACTCCCCTTCCTTACATATGTGTCATAATAAAATCATTATTTCCAAAATATCTCATATTTTTAATATTGCTCATAGTTTTTTATTAATAAACCTTGTACATTTTCAACTCTTCATCTTATGTGAAATATGCACCTCCTTTAAAGAACGCTCCTTCCTTACATATGTGTCATAATGGAATCATTTTAATATTGCTCATAGTTTTTTTACTAATAAACCTTGTACATTTTCAACTCTTCATCTTATGTGAGCATTTAAGGACTCCCTTTCCTTACATATGTGTCATAATAAAATCATTATTCCCAAAATATCTCATATTTTTAATATAGTTTTTTTACTAATAAACCTTGTACATTTTCAACTCTTCACCTCATGTGAGCATTTACTCATTTTTGGGTATTTTCTTTTTACAATTTGGATTTATCTCCTCCCTACACATGGATTGATGCTATTGGCCCATAGGAACCTTAATTGGACCATAGTCTAAAGATTTATGAAAATCTAGAGCCTTAGGCTAAGGTTCTTTATACCTATTTCCAATTAATTCCAATTGCACATTGGAAAATTCTTTTTAAATTTCTGTTTCAGGGGAACTCATCTGAATTATAAGAGATATTTTTCTATCCAGAAATATTCAAAATCTAAATATTCTCTCTCTAGAATATTTTCTCTCTCTAGGTTAAAACAGTCACACAAACAAGATCTCTTATATTTCAGAAAAGGAATTGATTACAGGGGAATATACTAGACATCAAAAAGGGGTTGGGGGAGGAATCTTACATTCTACCCCACTTAAAAAACGCGAGATGTCCTCATCTCGCAACTTGGAATAATTTCGCAAGATGCACGAATATGAGACTTAGAGAAAAATTTTAATCACGATTAACCACCAAGAAAAGTCTTAAAGAGAGCAAGATTCAAAATAAGAACAAGATTTAAACTTTATTCATTCTCGGAACTTATACAGTAAAGATAGAGAAACTCTTTACACTTCCATAAGCCCGTCCATCATATGGTCACAAAAGCAGTCCTCACAAGCTGCACAAGTATAGGGTAACTCATCTATGGGAATGATTCTGCTAGTTATTGCCGCACCCATCTCAGTGGTATGAGGTGATCTAACAAAAGGACCTCTGAGAGGCAAGCCAAAAACGGGGTAAAGGCATATCTTCTCATGAGGAAGAAAACACGCCAGTAAGAAGACCCGCTCAGAAAACCCAAGATGCCTTGATCTCATGACGCAGTAGTATCGGGGACCCAAACCCAAAGCTTCAATAACCATGGCCAAGCGAACATTGTTACGAAAGTGCTGCTGACCCCAGGGTGTTACCCTAGTTATGTTTTGATAGGTCCGCCATTTGGTCTGAGCTACAGAAGTTCCCAGGTGAGGAAAAAGTGAGCGCTCATACTGTTCTATAAAGTCTCTCTTCACAGACTCTCTTGCGTCTTGAAGGTGAGAAATCATCATGGATAAAACTAGTTCTTGTTGCCAAGCCATGAAGGAGATTAAGAAAGAAAGGAGATTGATGGGAGTAAGATTACTATGAGTGACAAGTAAAAGTTACGACTTATATAAAGGAAGGAGCTAGCGTAACCTAGAAGCCAACGGTAACTTGCCCCACTGAAGTTTTACCGTCTTTCCATGATTTGTGTTTGACACATTTTTCTATAGAAGGCATTACGAATTTTGAGATGAGGAGATAAAAGAAGCTTGTAGGCTAAGTCACCTACTTTCGTTGAATTCAGATAAAGGGTCACAATATCTAGGGGATAACTTCTTATACTCCCCAAGAGATAAAGAACTTCTTTTGGGCCGTACTCGAATGAAAGCTGTAAGATCCCTGTTTCCACCGAGTAACAGATTCGGGATACTAGCAGCGGAAGTAGCACTTCTCGCGCGGGACAGGGGTCCCACATTCGGGGCCTCGCCCACGGATATCCGGATAACCGTCGGTTGTTCCAAAACCGAACCCGGAAAAACTTCCTTTACCGGAAAGCATGGGCGACTCCACCAGGATAACTTTTTACTCTAACGTAGTCAAGATCATTTCTGATCGAGCTGATCTAATTACATCTATAAGATACTTGGTCAGGTCAAGGAAGAAACTTGCACTTGGATCATTGGGATCAACGCTTTTTTTCCCATTCAAGAGGCACAGCCGTTGATTCCTATCCATAGAACAGTTACTGTCCGGGATTTATTTTATCTATCGTAAAAATAAAAGTTTGAGTCTCGATTTACGGATCCATCAGTCCAGCCTAACCCCATCCAATCCCATGGGTTAGCCAACCGCCCAACCACTGTAGTGATGGGATCCAATTAAAAATTTGGTTAGGTTTTGTCCCGGGTACCAAGGAAAAGAGTTCCAAGGCCCCCTAGCCGGATGTTCATGCAAAATAAAACTAGTCACACCACTCACACACCCAATATGAAATTGCCTTTTTCAACCAGATTCAACCAGTTTAAAACAATCCTTTAATAAAACCATAGTATCATTGATCACCATCTTCCAATTTATCCAATTGATTCTTAATTTCCCATCATTCCTTCATCAGAGTATCTATGGCATCATTGGCAACTAGAACGCTCAGGAGCCGTTTCGATAGTTCCTAGCCCATAATACTTGGCAATATAATCACTTAACATGATGGACTCTCGTTGAAGATCAGCAAGATCAACCAACAGATCCATATAAGGAGCCATGGACTCATCCATTGAAGACCAGCAAGGTCAATCAACCAGATCCATGCTCGATTTCAGAAAACAACTCCAACTCTGTTCCAATATCTTCCTCGACGCACGCGTGGGTATCCTAGGCGACCCAGAGCCCGAGCACCGTATGGTCAGCACCCTCTAGGATCCTTCGCAGGTAACCTAGCGCTTCACGCATAGGCCGCTTCCTTGGCCCCTCATCCACCGTACCGGAAGCTCACCATTTTAATCGCACCGAGGCTGGTCAAGACCTCGGCCGACCTTGCTACGCGAGACGTCCTTCATTGACTCCCCGTCAGCAGTTGCAACTTTCTCATCACGACCTTAATCACAAGACGGTCAAAATGCTCCCCCCAGCATTCTTGACATAAAACAATCATTTACAGACAGCATTTACAAACAGCATTTACAAACAGTTTACAATACAATTTCTATTTTAACTTTCATTTTTCCACATTATCCCTCCTCAATCTACATTACTTATTCCATATTCCATTTATATGTATACTCATCCCATCACATCATTTCCATCTCATCACTTCAGATTCCCTCACATCACAATCGTATATTCACATCCATACATCCACAACTATATGCGTACATTCACATCTACATGCATACATCTACATCCCTATGCATACATCTACATGCATACATCTACATCCCTATGCATACATCCACATCCACATTCACATTCACCTCTATACATCTACATCTACATGCATACATCCACCTCTACATCCACATCTACGTCTATACACCTACATCTACATGCATACATCCCCATCCACATCCACATCTACATCTATACATCTACATCTACATGTATACATATACATCTCCATTCACAACTACATCTACATGCATACATCCATATCTCCATTCCCATCTACATCTATACATCTACATCTACATGCATCCATCCACCTCCACATCCACATCTACATCTATACATCTACATCTACATGTATACATCCACATCTCCATTCACATCTACATCTATACCTCTACATCTACATGCATCCATCCACATCTCCATTTACATCCTCATCTACACATCTATTTCTACATGCATACATCCACGTCCCATGCATACATCCACCTCCACATTCACACTCACATCCATACATCTACATCTACATGCAACATCCACATCTCCATGCATAATAAAATTCTTTTAATTAATCTAGGATGATAGTTCCTAGAATATGGTAGGAATTCCTCTTTTTATACTTTGAATGAATTTATTTTATGCGTAATTTCTATAAAAATTTTGCCATAGCTCCGCTACTATGACTGATAAATCTCAATTTTTTTCTAAGGGATAAAGCTCATTATTAAAGAAATAATTAGAATGGTCTCTAATTGGATCATCAATCCATAATGGTCTCTGATTGGATCATCAATCCATAATGGTCTCTAATTGGATCATTAAGAAAACAATTAGAATGGTCTCTAATTGGGTCATCAATCCATAATGGATTGAATCATCAATGTGCATAAACTAAAAGCATAGCAAAAAGCCATTAATTTGGCCTCAAGCATAGCTTAATCTTGGATTAAGGAAAGGCTTTATGAAAAGCTTCATTTGGATTGAAAATGGTTCATGAGTATGACCATTTCTTGAGTGAGAGAGAGAAATTACATAAAAACCATTAGAATTTAAACATAAATGGAAATGAACTTCTATAGCATTTATTAAATTATGTAACTCTTCACTACTATTCACCAATTAACTTCAATAGCATTTAAAAAACCATACCAATTAAACTTCTCAAGCTTGAGAGGGGTTGAGAAGAGAGAATCATTGAGAAATTATAGAAAGATCAAAATTCAATATACTTACCTTATAATTTGCTTGATTCTTTATTCACGGTAGAGGCCCCCAACCAATCAATTGGTTTAGTATGTTGATGGAGCTACCAATGGGGGTTGAAGAAAGAGAGAAGTATCAAAACTAGTGAATTATTAAAGAATTCACAACTCTTGGCTTAGGTAGAGTAGAGTAACAATGCATAAGACACTCTATATTTTGGCTTAGGTGGAGTAGAGTACAAGCATAAGACTCTATCTAATTTGGCTTAGGTGGAGTAGAGTAACAAGGCATAAGACTCTATCTAATTTGGCTTAGGTGGAGTAGAGTAACAAGGCATAAGACTCTATCTAATTTGGCTTAGGTGGAGTAGAGTGACAAGGCATAAGACACTATCTAATTTGGCTTAGGTGGAGTAGAGTGACAAAGCATAAGACACTATATTTTTTTCAACAAGGGGAGGCTTCTATTTATAGGAAAATTTGAGCTCCTAACCAAACAAACTGATTCTAGAATTTTCCAAGTCAGTTTGGTTGAATTTGGACTAGATTTGGACCTAGTTTGGTTACTTTTTGATTCGGTTTGGTTCCATTTTGATTTGGTTTGGTTCAAGAGAGATGAGAGATAAAAATATCACATTATTTTTGAGTTTAAAACTCATTCAAGCATGTGAAATATGCACCTCCTTTAAAGAATTCCCCTTCCTTACATATGTGTCAAAATTTTATTGCTCATAGTTTTTTACTAATAAACCTTGTACATTTTCAACTCTTCATCTTATGTGAAATATGCACCTCCTTTAAAGAACTCCTCTTCCTTACATATGTGTCATAGTTTTTTTTACTAATAAGCCTTGTACATTTTCAACTCTTCATCTTATGTGAAATATGCACCTCCTTTAAAGAACTCCCCTTCCTTACATATGTGTTTATTTACTAATAAACCTTGTACATTTTCAACTCTTCATCTTATGTGAAATATGCACCTCCTTTAAAGAACTCCCCTTCCTTATATATGTGTTTATTTACTAATAAACCTTGTACATTTTCAACTCTTCATCTTATGTGAGCATTTACTCATTTTTGGATACCCAAAATATCTCATATTTTTAATATTGCTCATAGTTTTTTTACTAATAAATCTTGTACATTTTCAACTCTTCATCTTATGTGAGCATTTACTCATTTTTGGGTATCTTCTTTTACAAATTGGATTTATCTCCTCCCTACACATGGATTGATGCTATTGGCCCATAGGAACCTTAATTGGACCATAATCTAAAAATTTCTGAAAATCTAGACCCTTAGACTAAGGTTCTTTATACTTATTTCCATTTAATTCCAATTGCACATTGGAAATTTCTTTTTGAATTTCTATTTCAGGGGAACTTATTTTAATAAGATGAGTTAATTTTCTATCCAAAAATATTCATAATCTGAATATTCTCTCTCTAGCATATTTTCTCTCTCTAGGTTAAAACAGCCACAAACAAGATCTCTTATATTTCAGAAAAGGAATTGATTACAGGGGAATATACTAGACATCAAAAAGGGGTTGGGGGAGGAATCTTACATTCTACCCCACTTAAAAAACGCGAGATGTCCTCATCTCGCAACTTGGGATAATTTCGCAAGGTGAACGAATATGAGGCTTAGAGGAAAATTTTAATCAAGATTAACCACCAAGAAAAGTCTTAAAGAGAGCAAGATTCAAAATAAGAACAAGATTTAAACTTTATTCATTCTCGGAACTTATACAGTAAAGATAGAAGAACTCTTTACACTTCCATAAGCCCGTCCATCATATGGTCACAAAAGCAGTCCTCACAAGCTGCACAAGTATAGGGTAACTCATCTATGGGAATGATTCTGCTGGTTATTGCCGCACCTATCTCAGTGGTATGAGGTGATCTAACAAAAGGACCTCTGAGAGGCAAGCCAAAAACGGGGTAAAGGCATATCTTCTCATGAGGAAGAAAACACGCCAGTAAGAAGACCCGCTCAGAAAATCCAAGATGTCTTGATCTCATGACGCAGTAGTATCGGGGACCCAAACCCAAAGCTTCAATAACCATGGCCAAGCGGACATTGTTACGAAAGTGCTGCTGACCCCAGGGTGTTACCCTAGTTATGTTTTGATAGGTCCGCCATTTGGTCTGCGCTACAGAAGTTCCTAGGTGAGGAAAAAGTGAGCGCTCATACTGTTCTATAAAGTCTTTCTTCACAGACTCTCTTGCGTCTTGAAGGTGAGAAATCATCAGGGATAAAACTAATTCATGTTGCCAAGCCATGAAGGAGATTAAGAAAGAAAGGAGATTGATGGGAGTAAGATTACTATGAGCGACAAGTAAAAGTTACGACTTATATAAAGGAAGGAGCTAGCGTAACCTAGAAGCCAACGGTAACTTGCCACTGAAGTTTTACCGTCTTTCCATGATTTGTGTTTGACACAATTTTCTATAGAAGGCATTAAGAATTTTGAGATGAGGAGATAAAAGAAGCTTGTAAGCTAAGTCACCTACTTTCATTGAATTCAGATATAAGGGTCACAATATCTGGGGGATAACTTCTTATACTCCCCAAGAGATAAAGAACTTCTTTTGGGCCGTACTCGAATGAAAACCAAAACCTTGGTATCCAAAACACCGATTCTCACTTCTGAACTCATTGTTCTAAATCTTTAAAACAGGTGGGACTCCTGAGAAAGTATTCTAGGGAAAGGGTCTTCCTTTTTTAAACAGAAACTTTCTTTTATTTTAGAGAGGGAATAATTATAAGATCAGAAAGGGAGATTCTTACTCCTGTATACCTCAAAGGCTGGGGAGGAATCTTACATTCTACCCCACTTAAAAAATGCGAGATGTCCTCATCTCGCAAGGTAAAGGACAGCTCTTTTTCTTAAGATCCAATTTTATTCTGGGGTTCCTTATATTCTGGTCAACCCAACAGAACACTGGGATAAATATCCCTTATATAGAACTCATCATTAAATAACAATTCATTCAGATCATATCATTCATATCTTTAACATGATAATGGTCCATTAGACCGAAAAGTTTCCTTCGGAACATTCCTCCACGGAAATTTCAGTCAAGCAAGTTCTCAATTTGACATCCCTTAACTTGATCTACCGGTCAAGTATTAACAGTAGCAATCTGACAGTACAACCCACTAACCTCATAGTGATTTGCTGAATTCATTATCATCATTCTAGTTATGAATATCATCACAGGGACTCGTCCCATTCCCCCTCATTGTGGTTTCATTATATTTCAACTAATTTTTTAAAAATCAACATTTTTCAATCAGCATTTTCAATCAGAATCCAAATCAATTCATCCATTCTCAAACAGAATTAAAAATCATATCAATCACATTCGAAATCATCATCTAGATAGCATTAACACTTATAATTTCAAGTCTTAGATTTACTCGTATATACTGTCAGTAAAGAGCTGCAGTATACTCTCGGTATATACGGGTAGTCACGGCCCTTGGAATTATTAGGTAAATACTATCATGTCTAGGCCTCAAGCAAGTCAGGGATTCTATATAATTGTGGTACTTCCATCTGAAGACCCAATTACCAATTTACGAGTTTCAGTTTGAATATCAATTTGTATGAATTATATCACACAATTATAACTTTTTTGTGTTTCTTGATAAATTTTTGACATATTTGTCTTTTCAGTTGATCTTTATTAACCAAATGCTCTGATACCAACTGTAAGATCCCTGTTCCCACCGAGTAACAGATTCGGGATACTAGCAGCGGAAGTAGCACTTCTCGCGCGGGACAGGGGTCCCACATTCGGGGCCTCGCCCACGGATATCCGGATAAGAGACTAATCCGTCGGTTGTTCCAAAACCGAACCCGGAAAAACTTCCTTTACCGGAAAGCACGGGCGACTCCACCAGGATAACTTTTTACTCTAACGTAGTCAAGATCATTTCTGATCGAGCTGATCTAATTACATCTATAAGATACTTGGTCAGGTCAAGGAAGAAACTTGCACTTGGATCATTGGGATCAACGCTTTTTTTCCCATTCAAGAGGCACAGCCGTTGATTCCTATCCATAGAACAGTTATTGTCCGGGATTTATTTTATCTATCGTAAAAACAAAAGTTTGAGTCTCGATTTACGGATCCATCAGTCCAGCCTAACCCCATCCAATCCCATGGGTTAGCCAACCTCCCAACCACTGTAGTGATGGGATCCAATTAAAAATTTGGTTAGGTTTTGTCCCGGGTACCAAGGAAAAGAGTTCCAAGACCCCCTAGCCGGATGTTCATGCAAAATAAAACTAGTCACACCACTCACACACCCAATATGAAATTGCCTTTTTCAACCAGATTCAACCAGTTTAAAACAATCCTTTAATAAAACCATAGTATCATTGATCACCATCTTCCAATTTATCCAATTGATTCTTAATTTCCCATCATTCCTTCATCAGAGTATCTATGGCATCATTGGCAACTAGAACGCTCAGGAGCCGTTTCGATAGTTCCTAGCCCATAATACTTGGCAATATAATCACTTAACATGATGGACTCTCGTTGAAGATCAGCAAGATCAACCAACAGATCCATATAAGGAGCCATGGACTCATCCATTGAAGACCAGCAAGGTTAATCAACCAGATCCATGCTCGATTTCAGAAAACAACTCCAACTCTGTTCCAATATCTTCCTCGACGCACGCGTGGGTATCCTAGGCGACCCAGAGCCCGAGCACCGTATGGTCAGCACCCTCTAGGATCCTTCGCAGGTAACCTAGCGCTTCACGCATAGGCCGCTTCCTTGGCCCCTCATCCACCGTACCGGAAGCTCACCATTTTAATCGCACCGAGGCTGGTCAAGACCTCGGCCGACCTTGCTATGCGAGACGTCCTTCATTGACTCCCCGTCAGCAGTTGCAACTTTCTCATCACGACCTTAATCACAAGACGGTCAAAATGCTCCCCCCAGCATTCTTGACATAAAACAATCATTTACAGACAGCATTTACAAACAGCATTTACAAACAGTTTACAATACAATTTCTATTTTAACTTTCATTTTTCCACATTATCCCTCCTCAATCTACATTACTTATTCCATATTCCATTTATATGTATACTCATCCCATCACATCATTTCCATCTCATCACTTCAGATTCCCTCACATCACAATCGTATATTCACATCCATACATCCACAACTATATGCGTACATTCACATCTACATGCATACATCTACATCCCTATGCATACATCCACATCCACATTCACATTCACCTCTATACATCTACATCTACATGCATACATCCACCTCTACATCCACATCTACGTCTATACACCTACATCTACATGCATACATCCCCATCCACATCCACATCTACATCTATACATCTACATCTACATGTATACATATACATCTCCATTCACAACTACATCTACATGCATACATCCATATCTCCATTCCCATCTACATCTATACATCTACATCTACATGCATCCATCCACCTCCACATCCACATCTACATCTATACATCTACATCTACATGTATACATTCACATCTACATCTATACCTCTACATCTACATGCATCCATCCACATCTCCATTTACATCCTCATCTACACATCTATTTCTACATGCATACATCCACGTCCCATGCATACATCCACCTCCACATTCACACTCACATCCATACATCTACATCTACATGCAACATCCACATCTCCATGCATAATAAAATTCTTTTAATTAATCTAGGATGATAGTTCTTAGAATATGGTAGGAATTCCTCTTTTTATACTTTGAATGAATTTATTTTATGCGTAATTTCTATAAAAATTTTGCCATAGCTCCGCTACTATGACTGATAAATCTCAATTTTTTTCTAAGGGATAAAGCTCATTATTAAAGAAATAATTAGAATGGTCTCTAATTGGATCATCAATCCATAATGGTCTCTGATTGGATCATCAATCCATAATGGTCTCTAATTGGATCATTAAGAAAACAATTAGAATGGTCTCTAATTGGGTCATCAATCCATAATGGATTGAATCATCAATGTGCATAAACTAAAAGCATAGCAAAAAGCCATTAATTTGGCCTCAAGCATAGCTTAATCTTGGATTAAGGAAAGGCTTTATGAAAAGCTTCATTTGGATTGAGAATGGTTCATGAGTATGACCATTTCTTGAGTGAGAGAGAGAAATTACATAAAAACCATTAGAATTTAAACATAAATGGAAATTAACTTCTATAGCATTTATTAAATTATGTAACTCTTCACTACTATTCACCAATTAACTTCAATAGCATTTAAAAAACCATACCAATTAAACTTCTCAAGCTTGAGAGGGGTTGAGAAGAGAGAATCATTGAGAAATTATAGAAAGATCAAAATTCAATATACTTACCTTATAATTTGCTTGATTCTTTATTCACGGTAGAGGCCCCCAACCAATCAATTGGTTTAGTATGTTGATGGAGCCACCAATGGGGGTTGAAGAAAGAGAGAAGTATCAAAACTAGTGAATTATTAAAGAATTCACAACTCTTGGCTTAGGTAGAGTAGAGTAACAATGCATAAGACACTATATATTTTGGCTTAGGTGGAGTAGAGTACAAGCATAAGACTCTATCTAATTTGGCTTAGGTGGAGTAGAGTAACAAGGCATAAGACTCTATCTAATTTGGCTTAGGTGGAGTAGAGTAACAAGGCATAAGACTCTATCTAATTTGGCTTAGGTGGAGTAGAGTGACAAAGCATAAGACACTATCTAATTTGGCTTAGGTGGAGTAGAGTGACAAAGCATAAGACACTATATTTTTTTCAACAAGGGGAGGCTTCTATTTATAGGAAAATTTGAGCTCCTAACCAAACAAACTGATTCTAGAATTTTCCAAGTCAGTTTGGTTGAATTTGGACTAGATTTGGACCTAGTTTAGTTACTTTTTGATTCGGTTTGGTTCCATTTTGATTTGGTTTGGTTCAAGAGAGATGAGAGATAAAAATATCACATTATTTTTGAGTTTAAAACTCATTCAAGCATGTGAAATATGCACCTCCTTTAAAGAATTCCCCTTCCTTACATATGTGTCAAAATTTTATTGCTCATAGTTTTTTACTAATAAACCTTGTACATTTTCAACTCTTCATCTTATGTGAAATATGCACCTCCTTTAAAGAACTCCTCTTCCTTACATATGTGTCATAGTTTTTTTTACTAATAAGCCTTGTACATTTTCAACTCTTCATCTTATGTGAAATATGCACCTCCTTTAAAGAACTCCCCTTCCTTACATATGTGTTTATTTACTAATAAACCTTGTACATTTTCAACTCTTCATCTTATGTGAAATATGCACCTCCTTTAAAGAACTCCCCTTCCTTACATATGTGTTTATTTACTAATAAACCTTGTACATTTTCAACTCTTCATCTTATGTGAGCATTTACTCATTTTTGGATACCCAAAATATCTCATATTTTTAATATTGCTCATAGTTTTTTTACTAATAAATCTTGTACATTTTCAACTCTTCATCTTATGTGAGCATTTACTCATTTTTGGGTATCTTCTTTTACAAATTGGATTTATCTCCTCCCTACACATGGATTGATGCTATTGGCCCATAGGAACCTTAATTGGACCATAATCTAAAAATTTCTGAAAATCTAGACCCTTAGACTAAGGTTCTTTATACTTATTTCCATTTAATTCCAATTGCACATTGGAAATTTCTTTTTGAATTTCTATTTTAGGGGAACTTATTTTAATAAGATGAGTTAATTTTCTATCCAAAAATATTCATAATCTGAATATTCTCTCTCTAGCATATTTTCTCTCTCTAGGTTAAAACAGCCACAAACAAGATCTCTTATATTTCAGAAAAGGAATTGATTACAGGGGAATATACTAGACATCAAAAAGGGGTTGGGGGAGGAATCTTACAAAAGCCAAAACCTTGGTATCCAAAACACCGATTCTCACTTCTGAACTCATTGTTCTAAATCCTTAAAACAGGTGGGACTCCTGAGAAGTATTCTAGGGAAAGGGTCTTCCTTTTTTTAAACAGAAACTTTCTTTTATTTTAGAGAGGGAATAATTATAAGATTAGAAAGGAAGATTCTTACTCCTGTATACCTTGAAGGTTGGGGAGGAATCTTACATTCTATCCCACTTAAAAAGTGCGAGATGTCCTCATCTCGCAAGGTAGAGGACAGCTCTTTTTCTTAAGATCCAATTTTATTCTGGGGTTCTTTATATTCTGGTCAACCCGACAGAACACTGGGATAAATATCCCTTATATAGAACTCATCATTAAATAACAATTCATTCAGATCACGTCATTCATATCTTTAACATGATAATGGTCCATTAGACCAAAAAGTTTCCTTCGGAACATTCCTCCACGGAAATTTCAGTCAAGCAAGTTCTCAATTTGACATCCCTTAACTTGATCTACCGGTCAAGTATTAACAGTAGCAATCTAACAGCACAATCCACTAACCTCATAGTGATTTGCTGAATTCATTATCATTATTCTAGTTATGAATATCATCACAGGGACTCGTCCCATTCTCCCTCATTGTGGTTTCATTATATTTCAACTAATTTTTAAAAATCATCATTTTTCAACCAGAATTTTCAATCAGAGTCCAAATCAATTCATCAATTTTCAAACAAAATTAGAAATCATATCAATCACATGCAAAATCATCATCTGGATAGTATTAACGCTTATAATTTCAAGTCTTAGATTTACTCGTATATACTGTCAGTAAAGAGCTGCAGTTATACTCTCGGTATATACGGTAGTCACGGCCCTTGGAATTATAAGGTAAATACCATCATGTCTAGGCCTCAAGCAAGTCAGGGATTCTATATAATTGCGGTTTTTCTAATTGAAGTCCTAATTACTAATTTACGAATTTCAATTTGAATAACAATTTGTACGAATTATATCTCACAATTACAACCTTTTGTCGGTCTTGATAAATTTTAGACATAATTGGCTCCTCAGTCGATCTTATTGGAGATTTATGACATATGTCTCATAAACAGATTTTTTTTTTCCGTTCGTCCGTAATAAACAGTCACTTAAATAACAGGAAGACATTTGTATATTTATATACAAGTTGCAATAAGTACATAGAGTGGCTCGGCTCCAAAATTCAAAATCTCCTCGGGAGACGCATAAGATGACGGTACTGGGCCATAGTCATGCCCTTTTACATAATTCCTCTAATTGCGAAGGGAGCTCTTATTTTCTCCTTAGGGATAAATCGACTAAAGAGTCTATAAACTCGACAAACAAGTCTGAAATTTTTAGGCGTTGAATGATATAGAATGATACCACGCACCATTTTCAGCTTTATCAAAATCATGGCCAATGAGAGGTTCTGCCTCAGCATTGCATGCTGGTTGCAAGGGGCGTGGATATATAGCCCTGCAAACCACTTATGCTGTTGTCTCTCCACTAGATTAGGAAAATATAATTCCTCGAAATGGCGTGCAAGTCTTGTTCGACTTGTTCGAGTTGAAACGGAAGAGATGAGATGCTCGAAGGCAAATGCAATCATATCTTGGGACTGGGTGAGGTCGGGAACACCAGATAAATGGGGAGCTTCCATCTATAAAAAATAATTTCTTTGATTAAAATTTCTTCATCAAAGAAGCTTATGGAATGAAAATACATTATGAAAATGCTATTTCTGAATTCTTATTACCAATTTCGGATAAGAATTTAATTATCCTTATTAGCCTTCATACCAACTGTAAGATCCCTGTTCCCACCGAGCAACAGATTTGGGATACTAGCAGCGGAAGTAGCACTTCTCGCGCGGAACAAGGGTCCCACATTCGGGGCCTCACCCACGGATATCCGGATAAGAGACTAATCCGTCGGTTGTTCCAAAACCGAACCCGGAAAAACTTCCTTTACCGGAAAGCACGGGCGATTCCACCAGGATAACTTTTTACTCTAACGTAGTCAAGATCATTTCTGATCGAGCTGATCCAATTACATCTATAAGATACTTGGTCAGATCAAGGAAGAAACTTGCACTTGGATCATTGGGATCAACGCTTTTTTTCCCATTCAAGAGGCACAGCCGTTGATTCCTATCCATAGAACAGTTACTGTCCGGGATTTATTTTATCTATCGTAAAAATAAAAGTTTGAGTCTCGATTTACGGATCCATCAGTCCAGCCTAACCCCATCCGAACCCATGGGTTAGCCAACCGCCCAACCACTGTAGTGATGGGATCCAATTAAGAATTTGGTTAGGTTTTGTCCCGGGTACCAAGGAAAAGAGTTCCAAGGCCCCCTAGCCGGATGTTCATGCAAAATAAAACTAGTCACACCACTCACACACCCAATATGAAATTGCCTTTTCACAGATTCAACCAGTTTAAAACAATCCTTTAATAAAACCATGGTATCACTGATCACCATCTTCCAATTTATCCAGTTGATTCTTAATTTTTCCATCATTCCTTCATCAGAGTATCTATGGCATCATTGGCAACTAGGACGCTCACCACCTGTCCACTCAGGGGCCGTTTCTTAGTTCCTAGCCCTTAATACTCGGCAATATAATCACTTATCAAGATGGACTCTCGTTGAAGATCAGCAAGATCAACCAACGGATCCATATAAGGAGCCATGGACTCATCCATTGAAGACCAGCAAGGTCAATCAACCAGATCCATGCTCGATTTCAGAAAACAACTCCAACTCTGTTCCAATATCTTCCTCGACGCACGCGTGGGTATCCTAGGCGACCCAGAGCCCGAGCACCGTATGGTCAGCACCCTTTAGGATCCTTCGCAGGTGACCTAGCGCTTCACTCATAGGCCGCTTCCTTGGCCCCTCATCCACCGTACCGGAAGCTCACCATTTTAATCGCACCGAGGCTGGTCAAGACCTCAGCCGACCTTGCTACGCGAGACGTCCTTCATTGACTCTCCGTCAACAGTTGCAACATTATCAGTTAGGTCTCACGACCTTAATCACAAGATAGTCACAATGTCCCCCAGCAATCTTGACATAAAACAGTCATTTACAAACAGCATTTACAAACAGTTTACAATACAGTTTCTATTTTTACTTTCATTTTTCCACATTATCCCTCATCAATCCACATTACTTATTCCATATTCCATTTATATGTATACTCATCCCCTCCCATCATTTTCCATCTCAACACTTCATATTCCTTCACATCACATATCGTATATTCACATTCATACCTATATTCACATCTCCACATCCACATCCACATTCACATCCACACATCCACATCTACATCCATACATCTATTTTCACATCCACATCTACATGCACATTCATGCATCCACATCCATACATCCACATCTACATGCACATTCACATCCATACATCTACATCTATATGCGTACATTCTCATCTACATGCATACATCCACATCTACATGCATACATCCACATCCACATCCACATCCACATTCACATTCTCCTCCTACATCTACATCTACATGCATACATCCACCTCCACATTCACATCCACATCTATACATCTACATCTACATGCATACATCCATCTCCACATCCACATCCACATCCACATCTACATCTCCATGCATACATCCACCTCCACATCCACATCCATATCTATACATCTACATCTACATGCATACATCCACATCCACATCTATACATCTACATCTACATGCCTACATCTACATCTCCATTCACATCCACATCTATACATCTACATCTACATGCATCCATCCACATCTCTATTTACATCCTCATCTATACATCTACTTCTACATGTATACATCCACATCTCCATGCATACATCCACCTCCACATTCACACTCACATCCATACATCTACATCTACATGCAAACATCCACATCTCCATGCATAATAAAATTCTTTTAATTAATCTAGGATGATAGTTCCTAGAATATGGTAGGAAGTCCTCTTTTTATGCTTTGAATGAATTTATTTTATGCGTAATTTCTATAAAAATTTTGCCATAGCTCCGCTACTATGACTGATAAATCTCAATTTTTTTCTAAGGGATAAAGCTTATCATTAAGAAAATAATTAGAATGGTCTCTAATTGGGTCATCAATCCATAATGGATTGAGTCATCAATGTGCGTAAACTAAAAGCATAGCAAAAAGCCATTAATTTGGCCTCAAGCATACTTAATCTTGGATTAAGGAAAAGCTTTATGAAAAGCTTCATTTGGATTGAGAATGGATCATGAGTATGACCATTTCTTGAGTGAGAGAGAGAAATTACATAAAAACCATTAGAATTTAAACATAAATGGAAATTAACTTCAATAGCATTTATTAAATTATGTAACTCTTCACTACTATTCACCAATTAACTTCAATAGCATTTAAAAAACCATACCAATTAAACTTCTCAAGCTTGAGAGGGGTTGAGAAGAGAGAATCATTGAGTAATTATAGAAAAGATCAAAATTCAATATACTTACCTTATAATTTGCTTGATTCTTTATTCACGGTAGAGGCCCCCAACCAATCAATTGGTTTAGTATGTTGATGGAGCCACCAATGGGGATTGAAGAAAGAGAGAAGTGTCAAAAACTAGTGAATTATTAAAGAATTCACAGTTCTTGGCTTAGGTGGAGTAGAGTAACAAAGCATAAGACACTATATATTTTAGCTTAGGTGGAGTAGAGTAATAAAGCATAAGACACTATATATTTTGGCTTAGGTGGAGTAGAGTAACAAGGCATAAGACTCTATATATTTTGGCTTAGGTGGAGTAGAGTAACAAGGCATAAGACTCTATATATTTTGGCTTAGGTGGAGTAGAGTAATAAGGCATAAGACTCTATATCTTTTTCAACAAGGGAAGGCTTCTATTTATAGGAAAATTTGAGCTCCTAACCAAACAAATTGATTCTAGAATTTTCCAAGTCAGTTTGGTCACTTTTTGACCATTTTTAGGTCAGTTAAGCTAACTTTTTGGAACTAGACTTGAATGAGGAGAGAGGAGAGATAAAATATCTCAATTTTTTATGAGTTTAAAATTTATTCAAGCATGTGAAATATGCACCTCCTTTAAAGAATTCCCCTTCCTTACATATGTGTCATAATGGAATCATTTTAATATTGCTCATAATTTTTTACTAATAAGCCTTGTACATTTTCAACTCTTCATCTTATGTGAGCATTTAAGGGACTCCCCTTCCTTACATATGTGTCATAATAAAATCATTATTTCCAAAATATCTCATATTTTTAATATTGCTCATAGTTTTTTATTAATAAACCTTGTACATTTTCAACTCTTCATCTTATGTGAAATATGCACCTCCTTTAAAGAACTCTCCTTCCTTACATATGTGTCATAATGGAATCATTTTAATATTGCTCATAGTTTTTTACTAATAAACCTTGTACATTTTCAACTCTTCATCTTAGGTGAGCATTTAAGGGACTCCCTTTCCTTACATATGTGTCATAATAAAATCATTATTCCCAAAATATCTCATATTTTTAATATAGTTTTTTACTAATAAACCTTGTACATTTTCAACTCTTCACCTCATGTGAGCATTTACTCATTTTTGGGTATTTTCTTTTTACAATTTGGATTTATCTCCTCCCTACACATGGATTGATGCTATTGGCCCATAGGAACCTTAATTGGACCATAGTCTAAAGATTTATGAAAATCTAGACCCTTAGGCTAAGGTTCTTTATACCTATTTCCAATTAATTCCAATTGCACATTGGAAAATTCTTTTTAAATTTCTGTTTCAGGGGAACTCATCTGAATTATAAGAGATATTTTTCTATCCAGAAATATTCAAAATCTGAATATTCTCTCTCTAGAATATTTTCTCTCTCTAGGTTAAAACAGTCACAAACAAGATCTCTTATATTTCAGAAAAGGAATTGATTACAGGGGAATATACTAGACATCAAAAAGGGGTTGGGGGAGGAATCTTACAACAAGAGAGAGACCAACCCACAAGACATTCTTGAATATTAGCTCAAACCCTCAACAGTGCATCAATCCCCCATCTACTAATCTCCTCTCTCTCATCACACATAACATCGAGAGTTCTCCTCTTGCTTCTTACATCAGTCGTCGGGTACTACCCATTTGCAAGAGGCCATTATAAGGTTGTTACAAAACAAGAAGGCTTAGCCCATGATAAGTTTGTTAGAAAAGGGAAGGACTGCGGGGCCAGATGAGCTGATTGGCCCCACCAACACTTGGCGATCACGATAGATGTTGTGTCAGCAAACAGTGAAGCCACTTTTCTTGTTGTTACTCTAAAAAAATTCTGGATCAGGACTATGTTTCTGACTCCAAACCATGCTATCCATACCCTTTATGGCCGGCTCCATCCTCCTTCCTTTGGTTTGGGTTGAGTAGCAGTGCTCCCTGTAACAAATTGAATTCTTCATTCTTGGCTATACATGGACTTGTATGCTCTTTTCCACGTACTTATTATGGCATGGCCTAGCCCTATTCTCTCATTGGCTCTTCTAAATTACACATCAATGGGTCATGCATTCAGATACTTCACCTTAGCTCTCTTCATATTGTAGCCACCACCATATCGGCTGGCAAAGGCATAAGGTTTTGTTTATTCTAGACAAACGATATCATCTTTGAAAATTATATGCTCCGGTTATCTCAGATCCCTTCTAGTGCCCTCGGCTCCACCTCCACATGTAGGGCGGTATTTTGGACTGGTCTAGACTTGACACCCCCTTTTGAGGTGCACTGACAAAATTTCTCTTTGATTAAGCCATTGCCTCCTCACCTGGATTCGCGAGACATAACTTTGCACTACTTCCCCACACAGCCCTAGATCCGGCCTTGTGTTCTGCTTTATGGAAGGGCTGGTGTCTTTACTACCTTGTCCTACCCACTGTAGGCACTTCCAACTTATTCATGAATTTAGCCATGTCTTCCTAGTTGTTGGAAGGCCTCATGGCTCTTACCTGTTGTGCAGAGTGCCCCAAGTGTTGCATACATTTTAGTGTCGTCTCTTAAGCGCTAAGGGTTTTATGGCCTAACTTTTCTTGTAGCTTAAGTTGCAAATCTTCCTTGGCCTTCTTCTCCCTTTTGTCCCATCCTTGGAAGTCTTGAACCATTTTGTCTTTGGCCTGTAGTTCCTGGGTGTGGGCTTTCCTCATAGCATTCATTTGTTGTGTTTTTTTTTCTTAATATCAGCATTTGCAGAGCTATCAATGCTACATTAAGCTCATTGACATTCTTTTTTCCTCCTTTGGCCCTTGTCACCCTTGTTTCTATGGGGTTGCTTCTACTTCTTTCAATCATTAATGATTCGATGGTTTTGCCATCTTGATTTCGTTGTTCCTTGGTATTCTTCGATGAGGGATTCTAGTTCCTCCACTTGGACACAAAGCATTGCTTCATCGTTTGCTTTTTCTTTAAACTTCTTTGTGGCCAACAATGCATGTTCCTTTAGCTCATTTGTTGGGGTATGGTCCAAATTATGTAGACCCAGTCCACAATACTATTTCTTTTCTTGTGTTTCCCTCTGTTCTAGCTGGATGACTCCTTCCCTTCTCCTTTCAATATTGTAATTTTTTCTTCTAGGCTTCCACTTCCTAGTGCAGCTCTTCGTTCTCTTTCTACTACAGTTCTTTAGTCCTGCTGGCACCTGCTTGTTGTTCAGCTCCACTCAAGGCGTCTAACACCTTTCCTGATTCCAAGCTTGAGGACGGAGCCGGATCCATATATCCCGAGCCTCTGTTTGAATTCATGTCTCCTAACTAGTGAGGAGGAGTTACTTGTTTACAGGAAGGTGTGGGTACTATCATGGTTATTTACTATGGTAGTGGTATTTTAAACCATGACCATGTTATTTTAGACCACCATCATGGTCTTTATAAAGCACTATCATGCTTTTTAAAGCATAATCATGATTTCTCAAGCGTGATCGTGGTCTCTCGTTTTATGCCACATGGTTGCATGCGAACTAATCCTCCTCCTAATCACATATTCGTGGTTTTTTATGTTTAATTCGTGGTTATTCTCTGTTTGATTTGAGATTACAGAGCTATCCCCTCTTGTTAATGCATATGTATTTTTGCTTAATAGTTTCCCCCTCTTAATTAGTTGTCTTTGCTTGCTCTCTGTGGGTAATGGAGGTAGGCAGTTGTCTTTGCTTGCTCTCTGTGGAATGGAGGTAGGCAGTTTAGGTGGATCAAAGGGTGCTCCTCGTCCTAGTGTAGCAGTTCACATGGATTAGGTGGATTTTGCATGACCCCCAACAGCTATATTTGTCCCTGTGTCCACTATGCAAGCACCAACACAGGTTAGCCACGATGTATGCGCAGCCAAACAATCCATACACCACATGGTTTTCTTTTTTTCATAGACATAACCACATTAGAGAGACATAGAAAAGTTAGAAAAGGAGAGATTTCAGGCGTTGAGAAGAGGATGCAATGTAGTAGGTTAGATTAGAGTTGGAGTAGGTAGAACCTGAGCTGGGGACCAAGCCATAGCTAAGGTGGTCTCACAGCAACATCTGATGGAAGAGTAGCTAAGAGCTCAGGTGACTACAGGAGGTAGTAGCTCGTTGATGAGGTGATGCGAGATGATAAATTACAGAGCATAGAGCCAAACACTATCTACATTAGAGACAACTTGTTGATCGTGTGTCGGTAGGTGAAGTGCCCATTGTGTCGATACCCTATTGATGTGGCTACATATAGGGAATTTCGCATGCATGACATCTATCTAGATGTGCATCTTATAGATCCGAACACCATGCGGCAGGTCACTTGTTCTACCACCAATCACACTGACTTGGAGAGACTTGCTATATAAAGGTCAGAGTTGAAACTCTCCCTGAGGGCTTTGAGGAGCCTGCTGTATGGAGTGGAACAACGATGAGCTAGCACGAGTCCTCAAGGAGAGTAGGCATATGGCCTATGAAAATGCACATGTCGTGGCCCAGGCTGGTGGGGCCCATGCCCATGGCCCATTTTTTAATGTGGATTTAGATAGTGATAGCGAGTAAACTTAAAGTAGATGGGTTGCTTTCATGCTAAACCTAGATTTTTTGGGTTAGTAGAGTAGAAGTTATACTCTTTTGGCATATAATACATATCAAGATTCTCTATGTTCATCTAATCTTGTTGCAATTTTTTATGTGTGGATAAATCACTATGATGATATATTGAGATTCTCCGTGTTCATCTAATCTTGTTTTGATTTTTATGTATGTGGATAACTCACTATGATGATATATCTTTATTGATTTAAGCTTATTTCAAATTTTATGTATGTGGATAAATCACTCCATCACAATTAAAGCAATGCTATTAACTTAAGCAATGTTGTTAACTTCTTCTTGAATAGTTGTGATCTAGTTTTTCTTCTCCCCCTTAATAGATCACCAAAGTGATGTTTTCTCTATCAGGCGGCAAAGTGGGATAACATGGGCTACATGTCTCTGCTTTTTTTTGCCCACCCCATGCTTTCGAATGGAAGACCAAGATCATGGTAATTGCACATCACTATCATGGTTTTATATACCATGATCTTGGTGTTTATATATCTAGATTGTGGTATGTACATTACAACCACAATAGTGGTATTCATTTGATTTCCAAGATTGTGGGTAGTTGCACACTGCTATCGTGGTTTTATATACTACGATTTTGGTGTTTATATATCAAGATCATGGTATGTGCATTACGACCACAATAGTGGTATTCGTTCAATTTCCATGATCGTGGTTGACAGTTTAAACTTTAACGTGGAAAAAATTGAATTGTTTTTTTGCCCTAAATTTGCTCCTTCCCTGTCGATCAACGGTTTTATCCAAATCTTCAAGTAGGCAGCTTGCCACCAGGGATGGTAATCCTGAGATTTGGATAGAACTTTTATGAAAATAATTGTGTTTATATCATTAGTAAGAATAACATAAATCCATAACATAGTCCCAATATTTTTTATCTGATAACTCATAGTAATATATTTAGGAGCCATACATAACCAAAGTATAACATAACTTAAAGTCATATCCATAGGTATGTTATTTAGGACTTTTCAATATAACTAAATTAAAATACTATTTTAGGCATAGCGTATAGCCATTCATAATTAAAGCCAATGTATAGTAATTATTTAAGGCATATTAAGTATTTTTAACAAATTTTTATTAAATAAAGTATAATAATATTTTAAGGCACATCATAAAGAAATGCATAGACGTAGCACATATTAGCTAGCTCGTATTTAAATTTTTAGCTAAATAAAGTATAGTAATATTTTTAGGCATAGCATAAAGCAATGCATAGAACATCCAGTCATTTTAAACTACAATAGAATTGCCAAAACTACACCTCACCCCAATTTTTATGTAAAAATTACAAGAAACATGCGTTTTTGGGACTTGTAATTTCTTTCAAGAATTGACATCACCAAAAGAATAACCATGTATAAAATAGCATGTTTTTCAAAACAAAAAAACTTGCATTTTACTCCAAAAAACTATTACAATGCCAAAAAGGGAGCTTCTTACGACATCATGCCCCATAAGATAAATCTTTCACTTTTCCCATCAGGATCTTTACAGTTTTTTGGCATAGATGACGAAATTTTTGTAAAGTGAACCCATAAACAAGGATTTCCACATCTTCCAAATTGAGCTTATTTATCTAATGCTAGCTACCACGTGAGTTTCTCCCCTTCTTGCTCCCTTTAAGCAAGGATTTCAACATCTTCCAAATTGATCTTATCTATCCAATGTTGACTACCAATGAACCCATATACAAGGATTTTGTACAACTTCCAAATTGAGCTTATCTATCCAATGTTCACTACCACATGAGTTTCTCCCCTTCTTGCTCCCTTTAAGCATCTCTAGGTCATACCTCCATGTCAATGCATCATCTCGTGTTGTTCTATACCAATGAACTTCTATTGTATATACATGATTGTTATGTTGAAATCTATGATCGTTAAGTCACACAAATGAAGAGAAGATTGAGTTTGCCCTGGTTGCAAAATGTCTAAAATCATAAGTCACTTTGATAATTTCTACCTCTGCTTGAGGAACATATGCTTCCTTTAGAATTGAGCAAATTTGTGGAAGATCAAATGTACTTTTCTTTGCCAATTTCACTGAAAACTTGTTAAACATCTGATCAATTTGATCATGTGTGTGACCCACCAAAAAAAATTCTAAATTTTATCTTCTTGAAAACTTTGTTTTGCACCAACATATTTAAGTAAGATAGTAACACTTGATTTTTGTTCTCCCTAATAGTGTTATCTAGCTGCACATAGAGAACAATGCTTGGTGGAGATCCTTGTCACTCTCAGAGATAATCTTTTAAATGATAGTGAACTATTGTATTTGGATCATTATAAATGTTAAAAAAATTTATGAACACTCTAGATGACATTATGCCATTGAAAATTAAAGCACTAACAACATGCAGTAGCATAAAATTCTCTTTCTTCAAATTCTTTGGAGAACGCATGAAGTGAGGCAACATGGTTTTCTTCTGATCCATTCTATTAATGACCACCCCCCCAAGTACTTCTCTTTTTGGTCCAAGCATTTCTTCCTATGCTTTGCTAGTTTTTGGCACTCTGTGTTTTATTGTTGTCTATGAATTTTCAAAGCGTGTTGAATGGGGATTGCAAAAGAAACAATGACCATTAGATTCAAGATGTGAAAAAAATTTATAGTTGGTGGATAAAAGACATAAGATATATACCTTTATCTTCTTTCGTCTTTACATCCCCCATTTACAAAGGGGGAGGCTTTATTTATAGGAAAAAGTGAGCCTCTAACCAAGCAAACGGATTCTAGAATTTTCCAGATCAGTTTGGTCAATTTTTGACCATTTTTAGGTCAGTTTAGCTTACTTTTTGGATCTAGTTGAAGCAGGAGAGAGGAGAGAGGAGAGATGAATGTTGGAATTAAGGTTGCAGGAAAGCACACAAAGCTTGGAGAAGAAGGAGCAAGAATGCACACAACACAGTGTATTAGATTGTGTCAATGTACAAAAGATAAGTTAGCCCTAGAATGATGGGCATATATACAAGCCGGGGGAAAATACCTCCTAAAGAGGGAAAAAGTGCCCCGGCGGTCCTAAGTGTGTTCACACACATCACTGCCTATATATATGGCAACAAATGCACACAACACAAAGTGTATTATATTGTGTCAATGTACAAAAGATAAGTTAGCCCTAGAATGATGGGCGTATATACAAGCCGGGGGAAAAAACCTCCTAAAGAGGAAAAAAGTACCCCGGCGGTCCTAAGTGTGTTCACACACATCACTGCCTATATATATGGCAACAAATCCCCCTGGGAGTGATGGTGTGAACGAGAGCTGGCACTCATGTATAGGGGAGTGCCATGCCCGAAGTAGATCAATCCACAAAGGGGAGCAAGCCCAAAGCTTTGCGGAAAGCTTCGAACTTCTCACGAGGAAGCGCCTTTGTGAAAAGATCGGTGAGGTTGTCCTGTGTTGGCACATAGGCCAAGCTGATCTCTCCTGCTGAGAGTCTCTCCCTGACATAGTGATAATGCACCTCAATGTGCTTTGAGCGAGCATGAAAAACTGGGTTTCTCGCAACTGCCAATGCGCTCTGACTGTTAGTGAAGATAGAGGTGGCAGACTCCTGTCCAACACCCAAGTTAGCCATAAGCCGTCTGAGCCACACACACTCAACCGTAGCTGTGAAAGCTGCCCTGTACTCAGCTTCACAACTAGAAGTGGCCACTGTAGGTTGCTTCTTGCTCAACCAAGATATGCATGAGCTACCGAGCATGAAAAAAAAACCACTTGTGGACACTCTTGTGTCATAGCAACCAGCCCAATCTGAGTCTGAAAAAGCATGTAAATCTGGCGGCAACGATCCCCCTTGGGATAAAACAACCCAAGATGTATGGTGCCACTCAAGTAGCGAAAGATGCATTTAACTGCCTTCCAATGCTGAGACCCTGGGCTATGCATAAACCTGCTCACCTTGAGACTGCAAACTGAATGTCCGGCCTCATAATGCATACATAAATGAGGCAACCAACAGCTGTCTGATAGAGTGTGACATCAAAGTGATCTCCAGCATCATGAAGACTCAACTTCAAACCTGTCTCCATTGGAGTAGCAATAGGCTTGCAGTCTTCAAGACCAAATCTCGGCAACAATGTCTCAATATACTTTGTCTGACACAAAGCAATACCTCCATCACACTGCTTAAATTGTATCCCCAAATAATGATGCAAATGCCCCAAATCTGACATCTCAAAAGAGGCATTCAAATCAGCCTTAAAATCAGCAACAATATGACTCTCATTTGGTCCTGTGAGCACCATGTCATCGACATAGAGAGCAATGATTAGATGTACACCATCCACACGTTTAACATACAAAGTGCTTTTTGTTGGACTATTCTGAAACCCATGTGCAGTCAAATATGCATGTATCTTTTCATACCAAGCTCGTGGAGCTTGCTTTAAACCATATAAAGTCTTTTTCAACCTGCACACTTTGTTTTCCTGCCCTCTTTGAACAAAACCACGAGGCTGCGATACATACACCTCCTCATGCAAATCTCCATTCAAGAACGCAGTCTTTATGTCCAGCTGATGTACATTCCAACCATTATGAGCTGCCAATGCACAAATGCTACGAATGGTAGTCATACGACAAGTAGGAGCAAAGGTCTCATCAAAATCAATGCCCTTTTCTTGAGCATAACCCTTTGCAAGTCTAGCCTTATAGCGATCAACACTGCCATCTGGCTTTCGTTTCAACTTAAAAACCCACTTACATCCAATGGCCTTTTTACCAATAGGCAAATCACACAAAGACCATGTACCATTCTTCATTATAGCATCATATTCACTTTGCATTGCAGCCAACCAATTTTCTAATTTTTGTGCCTCATCAAATGAAAGAGGTTCTTCCTCTTCACACATACTAGACACATCCAAAGCATAACAATCTGATGCATAAGAGGCATGTTGAAAACCTGAACGAGTACAACTAGATATAGGTGCATCAATTTTACTATCACGTAAGGTTTGCACCAGCCATTTAGGCATACCTCTAGCCTGCTCATTTTCAGCCCTATCCTCAGAAATTACATCTTGTAAATCTGCATCAGAAATAGGCTGATCTATGATGTCATTTGAAATCTGTATAGGCTGAATATTTGCCTCATTAGGACTTACATTTGAATTCCCACCTGTAAACAGAGGCAACAATGTATCAAATACATCCCGTGAGCTCACACCTGTCTCTTTGGTACATGATAACAAAGGCTGCACATCATCTTCCACAAAAACAACATCTCGACTAATCAAGATACGCTTTGACTGCGGATGATACAATCTGTAACCTTTGCTCTCAGCACTGTAACCAACAAAAATGCATTTGACAGCCTTATCATTCAATTTCCTGCATTGTTACACAGGCACTAAAGCATAGGCCAAGCAACCAAAGACACGCAAGTGACCAATAGAAGGCTTCCTGCCATGCCAAGCCTCGTATGGAGTAATAGACTGCAAGGCCTTAGTGGGACACCTATTGAGTACATATGCAGCACACATGACAGCCTCAAGCCAAAACGCATGTGGCAAAGCTTGGCTCTTGACCATACATCGTGCCATCTCCATAAGTGACCTGTTTTTCCTCTCAGCAACACCATTTTGCTGAGGGGTATATGGCACTGTACATTGGTGTTTTATCCCACGACTAGCCAGAAATGCATCAAACTCTTTAGACAAGTACTCCCCCCCTCGATCAGAACGGAGGGTGCCCACAGTACAATTGGATACATTTTCAACCATAAGAAAAAACTGTTTGAAGCACAAAAACACTTCGGACTTTGCCTTCAGTGGATATACCCATGCATGCCTTGAGTAATCATCAATGAAAGTCATGAAGTACAAGTGTTTACCAAATGACGGAGTTTGCATAGGCCCACATACATCACTATGTACAAGTTGTAATTTGCGAGTGGCCCGCACAGAACCATCCTTTGGAAACGTAAAATGCTGCATTTTGCCCAAAATACAGCCTTCACAAACATGTTTCAATGGTGCCTCAAGAGGGGGCAATGAAGCAACCATATCAAATTTCTACAAACGCAGCAAACTAGCAAAGTTCAGATGACCAAAACGAGCATGCCATGCCTTTGCATCTGAAACTGCCTTTTCATCAGAAACTACATTTGCTAAATCTTCCACACACTTGTCATAAGAATTGAGCCTATACAGCCCACGAAACAAGGTGCCAGATGCAATAATCGTATCACCAGAAGTCAAATTAATTCAAAAGAGTTATTCTTATCAATTTTGATTTTATGCATAGATAGATGCATAAAAGATTTATTCTAAAAGTGTTAATTTCATTAAGATGGAAATTTATGCATAGAAAGATGTATAAAAGATTTATTTTTATTTTGAAAGTACTATTCTCATTAAATTGGAATTTATCCATAGTAAAATGCATAAAAGGATTATTATAAAAGTGTTATTCCTACTAAAGTTATCTTTATGCCTAATAAGATGCGTATGGGAAGTGATAGGATGTGTATGAGATGTGCTAGGATGTGATAAGATGTGTATGAGAAGTGATAGGATGTGATAAGATGCGTATGAGATGTGATAGGATGTGATAAGATGAGTTAGGATGTGATAAGATGTGTATGGGATGAGGTAAGAAGTGTATCTGATGGAATAAGATGTATATGGGTTGTGATAGGGCGAGAATGGATGTGATGTAAAAGAATGGATGTGAAGGCGTATGTGGTTATATGAATGGGAATGTAGAAATGGATGTATGGATGTGGATATATGAATGTGAATGCGGATGTGAATGTATGATATAGATGTATGGATGTGAATATAGATGTGGATGTATAGATGTAGATGTGAATGTGGATATATGAATGTGGATGTAGATGTGAAAATGGATGTATGGATGTAGATGTGGATATGGATGTATGAATATGGATGTGTATGTATGGAAGTGGATGTATGAATGTAGATGTGGATGTATGAATGTAGATATGGAATGTGGATAAGGATATGGATGTGGATATGGATGTAAGAATGTGGATGTATGTGAATGTGAATGTGGATGTGTGAATGTGGATATGGATGTGGATATGGATGTATGGATGTGGATGTATGAATGTGAACGCGGATGTGAATGTATGATATGGATGTATGGATGTGGATATGGATGTATGGATGTGGATGTATGAATGTGAACGCGGATGTGAATGTATGATATAGATGTATGGATGTGGATATGGATGTGGATGTATGGATGTAGATGTGAATGTGGATGTAGATGTAAAAATGGATGTATGGATGTAGATGTGGATGTGGATGTATGGATGTGGATGTGGGTGTGGATGTATGAATATAGATGTGGATGTATGGATGTGGATATGGATGTGTATGTATGAATGTAGATGTGAATGTGGATGTAGATGTGAAAATGGATGTATGGATGTAGATGTGGATGTGGATGTATGGATGTGGAGGTGGATGTATGAATATGGATGTGGAAATGGATGTATCGATGTGGAAGTATGAATGTGGATGTGAAAATGGATGTATGGATGTAGATGTGAATGTGGAAGTATGAATGTAGATGTGGATGTGGATGTATGAATGTGGATGTGAAAATGGATGTATGGATGTAGATGTGAATGTGGATGTACGAATGTGGATGTGTATGTGGAATAATGAATGCAAAAATGTATGTGAATGGATATGAAGTCGATATGAGCAAATGGATGAGATGAGATGTCATGTGAATCAGAATGTGAATGAATAATATAAGATGTGAACGAATGAGATGTAATGAGAAATGGATGTGATGAGACGTAATGTAAATTAAGAAAGATAGGAATGGATGTTATGTGAAGTGAATGAATCTGGTGTGATGGGATGGAAAATGATGTATTTGGTCAAGAATGGATACACATATGATTTGGAATTAGGTTAAGTAATATGGGTTGATGTGGAAAGACGTGAGTTCATTATAGAAACTGTATTTATGACCTGTTTGTAAATGACTGTTTTATGTCAAGAATGCGGGGGAAGCATTTTGACCGTCTTGTGATTAAGGTCATGGAGACCTAACTGGTAAAGTTGCAACTGCTGATGACGGAGAGTCAATGGAGGACGTCTCGCATAGCAAGGTCGGCCGAGGTCTTGACCAGCCTCGGTTCGACTTAAATGGTGAGCTTCCGGTACGGTGGATGAGGGACCAAGGAAGCGGCCTATGAGTGAAGCGCTAGGTGACCTGTGAAGGATCCTAGAGGGTGCTGACCATATGGTGCTTGGGTCGCCGAAGATACCCACGCGTGCGTCGTGGAAGATATTGGAACAAGGAGTAAGAGTTGTTTTCTGAAACCGGGCATGGATCTGGTTGATTGACCTTGCTGGTCCTCAAACGGATGAGTCCATGGCTCTCTTATATGGATGTGTTGATTGATCTTACTGATCTTCAACGAGGATTCCATCTTGATTTTTATATGTGAAAATATTACCGGGTACTATGACCTAGGAACTATTAAAAAGGCTCCCGAGTGAAGAGGTGGTGAGCATTCTGGTTGCCAATGATGCCATAAGTACACCGATGAATGAGTGATTGGAAATATGGATTCAACCAGAGATTTTGAGGATTGTCATCAGTGACATAATGGTTTCATTAAAGAATTGTTTTAAAGTTAGCTGATGCTGAGAAAAAGGCACTTTCATATTGGGTGTGTAAGTGGTGTGACTAGTTTTATGTTTGCATGAACTTCCGGCTAGGGGGCCTAGGAACTCTTTTCCCTGGTACCCGGGACAAAACTTAACCAAATTCCTAATTGGATCCCATCACTACAGTGGTTGGGTGGTTGGCTAGCCCATGGGACTGGATGGGGTTAGGCTAGACTGATGGTGGATCCGTAAATTGAGACTCAACTTCTGTTTAGTTCGATAGATGAATTAAATCCTGGACAAAAATTGTTCCATGGAAAAAGGATCAACGGTTGTGCCTCTCGATGAGGAAAAAAGCGTTGGTCTCTATGATCCAAGTACAGTCTTTATGAGGAAAAAAGCGTTGGTCTCTATGAGGAAAAAAGCGTTGGTCTCTATGATCCAGTCCGATGGGTTAGCCAACCGCCCAACCATTGTAGTGATGGGATCCAATTAGGAATTTGGTTAGGTTTTGTCCAGGGTACCAGGGAAAAGAGTTCCCATGCCCCCTAGCCGGATTTTCAAGCAAATTTAACTCCAGTCACACCACTTACACACCCAATATGAAATTACCTTTTTTCTAGATTCAAATGTATTTAATCCAGTCATTTAATGTACTCATAGTGTTACTGATCATAAAATTCCAAGTATCCAGTTGAATCTTAATTTCCAATCATTCCTTCATCGGAGTATCTATGGCATCATTGGCAACCAGAACGCTCACCACCTGTTCACTCAGGGGCCTTTTCTATAGTTCCTAGCTCACAGTACCCGGCAGATAATCACTTATAAAAATCAAGATGGAATCCTCGTTGAAGATCAGCAAGATCAACCAACAGATCTATATAAGAGAGCTATGGACTCGTCAGTTGAGGACCAGCAAGGTCAATCAACTAGATCCATACTCGGTTTCAGAAAACAACTCTTACTCCTTGTTCCAATATCTTCCACGACGCACGTGTAGGTATCTTCGGCGACCCAGAGCCCGAGCACCGTATGGTCAGCACCCTCTAGGATCCTTCACAGGTCACCTAGTGCTTCACTCATAGGCCGCTTCCTTGGTCCCTCATCCACCGTACCGGAAGCTCACCATTTAAATCGAACCGAGGCTGGTCAAGACCTCGGTCGACCTTGCTACGCGCGACGTCCTCCATTGACTCTCTGTCAGCAGTTGCAACTTTATCAGTTAGGTCTCCACGGCCTTAATCACTCACAAGACAATCAAAATGCTTCCCCAGCATTCTTGACATAAAACAGTCATTTACAAACATGTCATAAATACAGTTTCTATAATGAACTCATGTCTTTCCAGATTGTTCCACATCAATCCATATTACTTAACCCAATTCCAAATCATATGTGTATCCAGATACATCATTTTCCATCCCATCACATCAGATTCATTTACTTCACATAACATCCATTCCTATCTTTCTTAATTTACATTACGTCTCATCACATCCATTTCTCATTACATCTCATTCGTTCACATCTTATATTATTCATTCACATTCTGATTCACATGACATCTCATCTCATCCATTCGCTCATATCGATCCATTCACATACATTTTTGCATTCATTATTCCACATACACATCCACATTCGTACATCCACATTCACATCTACATCCATACATCCACATCCACATCTACATCCATACATCCATTTTCACATCTACATCCACATTCACATCTACATTCATACATACACATCCATA
Source organism: Cibotium barometz (assembly GCF_041138505.1). Lineage (NCBI taxonomy): Eukaryota > Viridiplantae > Streptophyta > Polypodiopsida > Cyatheales > Cibotiaceae > Cibotium > Cibotium barometz. Next base: position 7,279,334 of record NC_141078.1, read on the forward strand.
TCCACATCCATACATCCACATCTATATTCATACATCCACATCCACATCCACATTCATACATCCATATCCACATCCACATTCATACATCCACATCCACATCCACATTCATACATCCATATCCACATCCACATCCATACATCCACATCCACATCCATATTCATACATCCACATCCACATCTACATCCATACATCCACATCCACATCCACATCTACATCCATACATCCATTTTCACATCTACATCCACATTCATACATCCATTTCTACATTCCCATTCATATAACCACATACGCCTTCACATCTATTCTTTTACATCACATCCATTCACGCCCTATCACAACCCATATACATCTTATCCCATCAGATACACTTCTTACCTCATCCCATACACATCTTATCACATCCTAACTCATCCCATATGCATCTTATCACATCCTATCACTTCTCATACACATCTTATCACATCCTATCACTTCTCATACACATCTTATCACATCTTATCACTTCTCATATAGAAAGATGCATATTGGAAATCTTTTTATTATAAAAGTGTTGTTTTCATTGAATTTAAATTCTATGCATAGAAAGATGCATAAAGAATTTATTTTTATTTCAAAAGTGTTATTTTCATCAAAATTGATTTTATGCATAAAAAGATGCATAAAGGATTCATTTTTCTTTCAAAAGTGTTATTCTCATCAAAATCCATTTTATGCATAGAAAGATGCATAAAGGATTTATTTTTCTTTCAAAAGTGTTATTCTCATCAAAATTGATTTTATGCATAGAAAGATGCATAAAGGATTTATTTTTATTTCAAAAGTGTTATTCTCATCAAAATTAATTTTATGCCTAGAAAGATGCATAAAGGATTTTATTTTATTTTAAAAGTGTTATTTTCCTTAAAATTAATTTTATGCATAAATAGATGCATAAAAGGATTTTTATAAAAGTGTTATTCCCACTGAAGTTGATTTTTATGCATAAATAGATGCGTAAAGAATCTTTATATCAAAAATTAGAATTCTCTTAAATTCTATGAATAGATGTAACGAGATGTGATGAGAATTAGATAAGTGTGAATGGATGGATGGATGGATGTGATGTGAATAGAAGTGATGAGATGTGAGGTGAATAGATATGATTAGATGTGATGTGAATCAGATAGATATGAATGGATGGATGGATGTGACGTGAATAGAGGTGATGAGATGTGAGGTGAATAGATGTGATGAGATGTGATGTGGATCAGATAGATGTGAATGGATGGATGGATGTGATGTGAATAGAGGTGATGAGATGTGAGGTGAATAGATGTGATGAGATGTGATGTGAATCAGATAGATGTGAATGGATGGATGGATGTGATGTGAATAGAGGTGATGAGATGTGATATGAATCAGATAGATGTGAATGGATGGATGGATGTGATGTGAATAGAGGTGATGAGATGTGAGGTGAATGGATGAATGAATGTAAATGTGATGGATATGAATGAATGTGAATGTGAGGAATATGAATATGTGAATATGATGGATATGAATGAATGTGATGTGATGGGATGTGAATCGGGATAGATGTGAATGAATGAGATGTGAGGAAAAATGAATGAGATGTGATGTGAGTGAATGTGACATGGTCTGAATGGATGAGATGTGATTGAATGTCATGTGATGAGATGTGGATATGGGTAGATGCGAGTGGATGAGATCTGATGCGGATAAATGAGAAAAGATGTGATGAAATGGAAAATGATGTGATGAGAATGGGAATACATATGAAATAAATGAGAATTGATGTGAACAATGTGGAAAGACGAGAGTTCGTTATAGAAACTATATTTATGACCTATTTTTAAATGACTGTTTTATATCAAGAATGTTGGGGAAGCATTTTGACCGTCTTGTGAATGAGGTCATGGAGACCTAATCTGATAAAGTTGCAACAGCTGACGGAGAGTCAATGGAGGACGTCTTGCGTAGCAAGGTTGGCCGAGGTCTTGACCAACCTCGGCTCGATTAAAATGGTGAGCTTCCGGTACGGTGGATGAGGGACCAAGGAAGCGGCCTATGAGTGAAGCGCTAGGTCACCTGCGAAGGATCCTAGAGGGTGCTGACCATTCGGTGCTCGAGCTCTGGGTCGCCAAAAATACCCACACTTGCATTGTGGAAGATATTGAAACAAGGAGTAAGAGTTGTTTTCTGAATTCGGGCATGGATCTGGTTGATTGACCAGCGGATGTGGTTGATTGACCTTGTTGGTCCTCAACGGATGAGTCCATGGCTCTTTTATATGGATCCGTTGGTTGATCTTGCTGATCTTCAATGGAGATTCCATTTTGATATGTGAATATATTGCCGGCTACTATGACTAGGAACTATCGAGAGCGTTCTGGTTGCCAATGATGCCATAGGTACACCGATGAAGGAATGATTGGAATTAAGGATTCAACCGGAGATTTTGAGGATTATGATCAGTGACTCTATGATTTCATTAAATGATTGTTTTAAAGATAGCTAATTCTGTGAAAAAGGCAATTTCATATTGGGTGTGTAAGTGGTGTGACTAATTTTAAGTTTGCATGAATACTCGGCTAGGGGGCCTTGGAACTCTTTGCCCTGGTACTTGGGACAAAACCTAACCAAATTCTTAATTGGATCCCATCACTACAGTGGTTGGTGGTGGGCGGTTGGCTAACCCACAGGACTGGATGGTGGACTGATGGATCCCTAAATTAAGACTCAATTTCTGTTATGGTACGATAGATGAAGTAAATCCTGGACAAAAATTATTCTATGGAAAAGAATCAATGGCTGTGCCTCTCAATGAGGAAAAAAGCGTTGGTCTCTCTATGATCCAAGTGCAATCTTTTCCCTGATCTAACTATGGGACTTACGTGTTTTAGTCAAATCAGTTCAGTTAGTTAAGGCTTTTGACTACGTCAGAGAAAAATTATCCTGGAGGAATCGCCCGTGCTTTCCGGGCAAGGGAAGTTTTTCCGGGTTCGATTTTGGAAGAACCAATGGATTAGTCTCTTATCCGGATATCCGTGGGCGAGGCACCAAGTGAGGACCATGCCCCATGCAAGAAGTGCTACTTTCGCTGCTATCACCCCTGAATTTGTTGCACGGTGGGGATCAAGATCTCACACCGGCACTCATGCAAATATATTAAATAGACACATCACTTACGTACCCAATATGAAATTGCCTTTTCTCAGATTCAACTATTTTAAAGACAGAACTACAATAAAACCACAGTGTTTCCATCGTAATCCTCATCAGTATTCCAGTTTCATTGTTTTCCAATCAAGTGTCATCTGGACTCTCCGTTGAAAACTGGCTAGGCAACCAACGAGAACCAATTTCATAGTTTCCAGTTTACTTTAATAAATTTCTCGCCAATCCATGAAGACCTCCCTCGACATACGCATGGGTGTCCTCGCAACCGTGAGCCCAAGCATCGCTTGGTCAGAATCCTCTAAGATCCTCCTTAGGTGTCCTAGCACTTCACTCAAGGACCGCTTCGTCGGCCCTCGTCCATCGTACCAAAAGAGCACCATTTTTAACCGTACCGAGACTAGTTAAGAACTTGGTAGACGTCCTTCGATGACTCCCCGCGAGCTGTTGCAATGTAGACTCTCCTTCGATTAAACAATAAACCAAATGCTTCCTCCAGCATTCTGGTGTAAGAAAGTCCTTTACAAAAACAAAGTTTCTATGCAAGTAGGATTTTCCCATTGAGTTTGATTTTCTCTTACAAAAAGCCATTTCACGAGAAAACATCTCTAGTATTGGTTTCACAAGACCTTTTTTTCAAAACCCAGACTTCCTCAATGAAAATCACGAATCTTGTATCTCGATTGATCCATCCATCAATTACAATCAAACGAATTTCTAACTTATTTCTAGATGATTTCGGGTCTTAGGGGAAATTCTCTAAATCAGACGGTTATCCCGTCTTCGTACTGAAGAAATGGGAATCGTCACAAGTCTTGGCTTAATTTATGATTCAAGAGATGGGCATGCATCTTACTGACCCACCTTTCCCAAGTGGTCATGGTCTAGCACCGAATTACTTAAATTTATTCCTAGACTTATTTCCTAAAGATATTTCTCCATTTATCTCATACAATAACTATGATTTCTAATCGTAAATAAGGATAAACATCCAATAATATGAAATTTCATTCTACTTTGGATATAAAAGAACTATAAATGATTTTACTCGTGAATAATGGAATTTAACAATGATATTTCTTTTTCTAAATTATCCTTTAATAAATATGCATACATCATTTTATTAAAATTCACATAGAAATATTCTTAAATATTCTCTTCTCCATTTGAACCTAGGCAAAAATATGATGAAGCATTCTCTTTTTGATACCAAAATTAATTATGCATATTCCTATTTAAAGATATGATAAAAATTCCTCTTTTGATAAACAAAAATATTCATGTATATACATACCATGAATATACACATTTAAAATATAATAAAAATTTCTCTTTTTGACATCTAGATATTTATGCATACACATACTATGAATGTATATTAAAAAATGTAACGAAAATCCCTCTTTTAACATTTAAAATGTTTATGCATAGAATATCATAAAAATTCTCTTTAAGCATTATTAAATTTATGCATAAACATAATTACAAAAAAATATGGTGGGACTTTCTCTTTTAATATAAAAATTCTTTATGCATAAACCTAAGCATAAATATAAGTATAATTGCATCTAAGCATCTTGTTTATTTTTAAAAATATTCAAATATAACTTCCATATGAAAATAAATATATGAATGTTATCATAAGCTCTCTTTCATCATAAAATGAATAAATATAAGATTTCTTATCATAAAAACAAGTTTAAATGAATCAACCTCACTCTAAGTAGGTCAATAATCATAAAAATGTTTAATCTTCATCTCTAGCTTGTTAGGCTTAGAGTTTTGGGTAAGATTATAATTAAGATTTATCCTTCTAAGGATTTAACCATAAAAGTGAGTATTCTTTCAAAAAGAGTGATTACAAATAAAAAATAATACATTTAAGCATAGTAGATTAATATTACCTTATTTAAACAACATAAATCAAGAAGGGCATGGTTTTAAGAAGAAACCATGAAATAGAATGCTTCCCAAGCATGTAGAGAGGTTGGAAAGAAGATTATCATCAAAAGAAGAGAGTAAGCATCATTGTTTAGGCTTACCCTTGGTTTTGGCTTGATTCTTTAAGGAGATGTGTAGCCCTCAAGGAAGAGGCTTAGCCACCAAGAGAAGAGGGTAATCTCCAAGAGAAGAAGAGGTTCAGTGAAGCACCAAAGCTTCACAATGGAGAGGCAAGGGAGAGGGATAATGGAATTACACTAAAATGAAAATTACACTAGAATGTAAATACACTAAGATGAAAATACAAAGGAATGGGGTTCTATTTATAGGAAAGGGAGGCCACCAACCAAGTCCAACTGGGATCTAGAGGCTTTCACCTTCAGTTTGATCCAATTTGGACAAGTTTTAGACTAGTTAGGTCCACTTTTTTTATCTAGTTTGGAAGAGGAGAGAGGAGAGATGAAATATCTCATTTTTTTGAATTGAAAAATGGAAAAACGATGAGGCTTCTAGGCGCCTCCTTCATGAGCTCCACTCACCCTCCTGAGGTGTCAAAATTTCCATTTTTATAGTATTAAGTACCAGTACTAGTCAACTCTTCATCTTATGTGAGAATTTACTCATTTTTGGTGGATTTTATTTTATTCTTACATTTTTCTTATTCAAACACTTGGATTAACCCCATTGGCCCATTAGAACACTCTTTGGACCTTAATCCATAATTTTTTGAAAATAGGTATCCCTAGGCTACTAAGGTATCCAGTGCACATATTCAATTAATTTCTAATGCATATTGGAAAACTCTTTTTAAACTTCTATTTTAGGAAAATTCATCTTAAATTTAAAAGATAACTTTGTATCCAAAAATATCTCAAAACACTATTATCTCTCTCTAGAATATTTTCTCTCTCTAAGCTAAAAACAAGAAAAAACAATACCTTTTTACATTCTGAAAAGGGAATGATCACTGGGGACTGAAAGGAGAACTTTATATATCTTTAGGAGTTGAGGAAGAATCTTACATCCTCTCCCACTTGAAAAACGCGAGATGTCCTCATCTCGCAAAGTGGGGATAATCCTTTACCAGTTGCTCTTCCTTTTCCCAAGTGCCGTCCTCTAAAGGGTATAACTTCCACTTGACCAAAAATTATCTAAGGACTGTTCCTGAGAGCCTTCTCTCGAACATCTAGGATTTCTTCAAGTTGGAGTTCCATATCTGACCTTGAGTCAAAAAAGTCAATTGCTCATCATCTAGCACACATGACTCAGGCTGGGTACATACTTTTTAAGCAAACTGACATGGAACACATTATGTACCTTCAGATGGGGAGGTAGAAGAAGTTCATAAGCTAGATCTCCTACTTTCTTCGTAACTACGTACGGTTCACAATATCTAGGAGATAGCTTTTTGTACTTCCCTAGATATAAAGAACTTCTTTTGGGTCGTACTCAAATGAAGACTATATCTGATTCTTCAAACACTCTCTCCGTTCTCTTCTTATCAGCATACTGCTTTTGTCTATCCTAGGAAGCCTTAATATCTTGCGGATTGATTGCATTTCCTGCTCCATATCATCTAGCATCTGTCTGGACATCTCGACCCTATCAATGGGTCGGACCAAGTTAATGGTGTGAGGCAATCTTGTCCATATAGAGCTTTGAAAGGGCTCATCCCCCGATACTTCAGTGATAAGAGGTAATATAAGTAAACTCAACTAGATGATGTAAGTAGCTTAACCACTTCCTGGGTTCTCTGCCACCACAGCATGACCGAAGGATATCTTCTATTACTTGGTTCACTCTTTCTGTTTGGCCATCTGTCTCAGGGTGATAGGCTGTATTGAGATCTAAGAAAGTTCCCACTGCTTCGAAGAATGCAGTCTAGAACCTTGAGGTAAACTTAGGATCTCTCTCGCTCACTATCCTTCTGGGGTAAGCCATGCAACCTGAAAATCTCCTTGAGAAAGACTCTGGCAACATCCACTACAGTGTAGGTTTCTTTTACTGGAATCAGTTTATATCCTCCAATTTTTGCTACAAATCCAAATATTTCTCCTTTGAAATATGCAATCTTTCATTGATGCCTTCAATCAATGAATTGAGGTTCTTTATGTCATTCTCTTCCAACACATAATCTTCATCAGAAAATGTCACACTACTACTATGACTAGGTTGTTGTGCTCTTGATTGAGGGGTCTCCAGCTTCTCCGCCTCCTGTCCAATGTTAGCATGGATGTTACCAACTCCATTGGTCAACCTCCAACGCGTTAAGTGGGTGTCAAAATACCCCCCTTTGTGTAGATCATTATTGTACTCCTTAAGCAAAGATGGCCCAAGCAAAGCACATGGCATTTCTTGTGTCAATAGCATGAAGGCTAAACTGAAGCACATAAGCCCGAGAAAATGCTAGAGGTACTTCCATGTTGGTTGGCCGCCTTTGATACACCTTGTTGTAGAACAACATCATGTCTTCAAACCTTTCAGGCTAGACGCCACTACACTTCACATGGTATGACCCCCTTTCCTTGGTGTGGTTGAAAACAGACAACCAGCAAGCATCCCAAACATCTGACTCTTTCAAGTTCCTTGGGTCATCACCATCAATATCCAAGCCATGGTCGACATGGAAGTCTACCTTGGTGAAACAAAACACCTTCTGAGGTGGGTAGGCCACCTTTGGTGCTTTCCACCGCACTATAAAACCATAAAAAATATGAAACATGTGTTGAAAAAGACAAGCACACAAAACGGTTACACAACAAGTCACACACATTACCCGCGTTGTCCCTCAACTTCTCTAATTTCACATGGACCTTTGTGGCTTACATAGCTTCGTTTTTCACTAGTGATACACATGCTTCTTCCTTGTTTGACACTTCCACTTGTTGGTTACATTGTTCTGCTTCCGCCTTCATCTTCTGCCTTGTTTATCTTCTTGCCACATGCGATTGCCTACTTGGCTTCTTGTTTGGCCTAGAGTTTCTTGTGGGTTCATCATCTAACTGGGTCGTCCTCTACTATTACGATGCCTTTCCCGGCCATATCTCCCAAATCAACTTTTGGAGAGGAAGGATAATAACTCATATAGCAATGAGCATCCTTGTATTTTATACATGCAGCCACCCTCTTTGGATCATCATTATGCTATGTGGCTACTTTTGATATTACGTCTCTAATAAACATATGCTAGTTCAACCCCCACATAAAAATATACTAATAAGCACAAAAGGTGTAACCTTGAACGTCCTTACGCCCTACTATATTTCATTGCTACTAGGATGTTCTTGTCTTATAGCAAAAAGTAATATTTTTATTATTGGTCAAAGCACTTCTTAGATGATAACTTTTTAGGACTACAATAATTAGAAACAAGAAATTTTATAGAAACAAAAAATTTTACTCACTCCAAACTCTTCAATAGTATGTGAATCATCGACTTCAAGTATGGCAAGCAAATGCAGCTTATGATGGTAATAAGAACCTGATTGTCATTAGAAATCCTTATAGGGACACAGAGATTGCACCTCTAGTGTTACCTCCTCATCAACCAAACCCGCCAGGAATAACTCCTACAAGGCTAGTTTAGGCTGAGTAAATTATATGAACCAACAAACCCACCAGATTTCTATGTGGGGGATACCTTGACTCAATGGTTGGAAGCTCATCAACAAGGGGGAAACCCCACATGTCCCAACCAGGACATTTAATGCTAGATAAATGCACCAAGGCGAGCTCCCTTAACATGCTTCAAATGTCAGGGCCCTCATAGAGAGTGGTGGTGTGGCTGATTGCCCAATTAGAGGTAACCTAGAACCATCAACTACTTAACCCATCACCATTAGATAGATGTTGTATGAAGTGTGGAATTGATTATTTGATCAGTGCTTCACTCTTAAGCTAACAAATCTAAACCCACCCATGATTATATCATCCCCCACCATTGGGTTGGGATCTTCAAATGATGAAAAAAAGCTCCATGAAGATTGTAGCAAGGGACCAAGCCAAGAAATTGCAAGATCAGGTAACCTTTTCCATGACATTTTCTATATCACAACCCCCTAAGAGAAAAAAAGGGAAAAAAAAGTAGGAACCATAACAAGGGGAAGGCAACAACATTGTTAAACAAGGTTACAAGAGAACCACTCCGACGAAAGATTTCCCAAAGTTCCAAGGTTGTGAATGAAATCAAATTAAAGGTTCCAAGTGATCTACTAAGATACTTTGAGATTAAGGATGCTCTAGATTCCTCCACTCAAATTACCTTAGAAGAAGAATAGGGAGTAGAAAACCTCGATGGACTAATTTTCATGAATATAACAAAAGAACCTAGTGAAAAATCCCAAAAAACATCAGAAGCCCATCGATGATGGTGCAAACAAACCAAAGATCCAAGGAATGATCTAGGTTACATTAAAATTGAAGATATTCCAGAACCTCCAATGCAAATCACTATAGATGAGGAATGAGGAATGGAAAGGAGTGACAGATCGATGCAGATGAACTCTTGGAAATGGCTAAAAAGCTAGTGGAAGGAAAATACAAACCAAGACCAAAATATGAAAAACCCCTTCCAAACAAATTGGAAGAATACCCTAAAGAAAGAGAAGAGATATTGAGTTTGAGTGAGGCACATGATACAGTGCAGTGGGTCCAACTAGAAATAGAGAGACCCATGGAACTGATCATGTTGTTTCCATACAAGATTCCTATATCAAAACCTTTATAGGATATCTTAGAAGTATCCCATGAAGGTAGTGACTTAAGCCAAGGATCATGAAAAGCCACACATTCTTGAATGCCCAACCCCTTGCCACCAAACCCCACTTTTGTGTGACTTTAGACTAGCCCATGGCACTACAGCAAGCCCAATGTCCCAAACTCCCTAGACCTTGCCACCACCAGTAACATAGACACCAGCCCTAGCTTGAGGAGATCTTGCAGAGGCACAAAGCCACCTTCCCATTCCTGACGGATCTATAGAGCCTTCTACAAGCTAATTCCATGCTCGATATCCTTAATGGCCCCCTCCTCCTACCAAGGGGTTAGCTTCATAGATTGTAGATGATGCACCTCATCCCCTTGCCTACACACGAACCATACATGTTAAGAGTAGGCACTTGAGCATAAACGTAGTCCATCTCGAAGTAAAACTTTGAGAGGAATTAGCATTTCTCTTGAGGTTCCTTTCTCCACATCTTCTACACACATGACTCCCACATATTCCCCCTCGATCAAAGTCCACATAGAAAGCTAGCTTCTTTATGAGACAAAAAAGCAATCTATGGTGCTGAGAGAAATTCCTAGGAATCTTGACATGAATAAAACCATGAAAAAACACGCAAAACTTTAGGACTTTGCATTTAGGTGGCTCATATACCAAGTGTAAGAGGCCTTCCAAGCATGTCTAACCAAGATCTAAACAAATTCCAACACAAGATTAGAGAAAACCAAAAAAAAGGGAAGCACACAAGCTCACCATCCAAGATTAGTACTTTGATCCACTGGAGGATCACCAAACCCAGGGATAAGGCTCCCATAGCACATATACACACTAGTCATAGCATCCATACCACTAGTGCCTAGGGCCCTCGACAAGAGTATCTGTGACCTTCCATGTCCACAGCAAAAGTAGAAACTCTAGTCTAGGCACATACCCATCAAAAGTTCACTGCACGACTAACCTATTATCTCCTAATCCCATGGTCCTCTAATCTTTCTAGATTAGGCCTGTTAAATTGAGGACTAGCTCAAGGTACATAACATGGATATCCTCCTTGACAAGACCAACAATAGCACGCACCACTAGGCAAGAGTGGCAGGCACCTGGCCAACGTGCCCGTCGTTGTTCCCAACATTGTTGAGACCACACCCTTGAGGCCCTAGTGCCCGAGGTAACAGTTTCTATACTAAACCCTTGGTGAACCTAGTTATTAAAAGATCACTCAAGACAACAAGTATAAGTATCCCATGAAGGTAGTGTCTTGACCCATGATCATGAAAAGACTAATTAGACTACACACTAAAAGAACTTGGAACCAAGGGAACGAGCGATTTACAAGAGGAAATGTGTGCATGGTGAATCAATGCGCTAGGAGAAAACACCAAAGGGAATGAGCTAGAATGGGCATGGGTGTCATGAAATATTAAAACTCATTACAAACCATGGCTTCATACATTGGGGCTTAGATGATGAGTCTATGACGATAGCCAATGTGCCTCAAATAAGGCCAGAGCTTAAGCAAGAAACAAGAGCCCTGAGAGCAATCCTCTCTACCTTAGTGACTCATGGTGGGTTGTGTACTTAAAAGGGAAACCAAAAGCCTACGTCCATCAATGGATGAAACGTTTGAAAGCTCCGTAAAAAGGGAAGAGATGATATCTTAAGAATCTCTATCTGTGAGGATGAGTACATTGATATTTTGAAATAAGTTCACGCATGGAGGACATTCTTGGAAGTGAAATTAGTATTTGAAAAGTCCTAGCTAGGTTCTGGTGGTCGACACTCTTTGTAGATGCCATGGAACACTTCAAAATATGTGATGTGCCAACCCTTCATAATACCCCCAGCAAAGAGATAAAATGCTTACAACCAATCATGTCTACTATAAGACCGTTTATTAAATGGGAAATGGAATTTATAGGAAACTTATAGCCAAATCTTTCTCTACTAGATATAGGAGTAAGTAGGAACTTAATGGTATATAAGGTCCTTGGATCTCATAGGGGCAAGGCTTTGCTTAGACTTCAAAACAAATGCAAAAAGTATAGCTAAAGCTTTCTCTATTGGATATAGGAGCAAGTAGGAATTTAATGTCCTATGAGACTTGGATCTCATTAGGCAAACTAGTCCTTGAGCCTATAAAGGCATTAGTGTAAATTGTTTCACGAGATTGTGCAATGAATGTGAAGGTTTTGTAATGGTTGATTTCCACATAGACTCTTATCTCATGTGAAGGTTTTGTAAAGCTTGATTTCCACATAAAGACATTAGTGTACAAATTGTTTCATGAGACTGTACAATGAATGTGAAGGTTTTATAAAGCTTGATTTCCACATAGACTCTTATCTCATGGAAGGTAGTTTCTTTGTCATGATTACAAAAACTACACCATAAGAAATCATCCTTGGAAGAGGTTGGATTCCCAAACATGATTGAGATATTGAATGGAGGACAAGGACCATGTCCCCATCAAGTTTGAGCAACAAACCATGAATATTCTTCTTGTAGAAGGAGAACATGGACAAATCTCCTGGGGGAGATCCAAAAACTGTTTACCCTATTACAAACAGATCCAATGGAGCCTATAAGTTCAATCATTCACAAGCTCTAAACCTCGTTGCAAAACCACTCTTCCTAACCTTATCTAAAGTAGATTCCCACAAGCCAAAATCCACATGTAAGGAGGTGAAACCCAAGTTAAATCCAAGGAGGAACTGTAGAAGAAACCACTGGCATCAGTTTTACTACCTCAAAGGGTAGAGAGAAATCTGGCAATTTCAGAACGGGATTGGTTACCAAAGTGGTCTTCAGCTTATCAAAAGCACTCTGACACCTAGCAGACCATTGAAACGGGGTATTCTTCTTGAGAAGATTAGTCAGGGGGGAAGCTATGAGAGCATACTTAGGCATAAAAATTCTATACCAACCAGTTAATCCCAAGGATCCTCTGACTTCTTTCACTGTCTTTGGTTCAGGCCAATCTATGATTGCTTGGACTTTTGCGGAATCTAGAGAAATTCCATCTTTGGATACCAGAAAGCCCAAGTATTCAACATGGTCGACAAAGAAAGTGCATTTGCTCTTTTTTGCAAAGAGTTGGTGCTTCCTTAGAATCTCAAGAACTTTTTGGACGTGAGCTTCATGGTCAACTCACCAGCCTGTAGAGCACCCTTGAAAACCCCTCGGGCCAAGAGGAATTAGACCAATTTCTTCTGTGGAAGAGAAGATCTCAGTTTTGCTTCAAAAAGAAGGCACCAGCAAATTCACGATTTCCTAAAGCATCCAGTGGCGGTTTGGCGATTTGAGATGATGGGCTAAAGTGTGGGCAGCTTGGCTAGATGTAGAGGGTTTGGGCTAATGTTATGGCAAGAGGGAGATCAAGCCCCTCCACCAGCTGGGGGTATAGGACTAAAAATTTGATTATCTACTAATAATGGATTCTAAGCTAGGCTCTGATACCATGTTAAATTTGCAGCAATGTGATGAGCTATGGTGGATCAAATGCAAGAATCAACATCATTAACAAAGAGATTAGATGATGATTAAGATGAGATTAGTGAGCAATTAATTGATAGCTTAATGTAGGCATGGATAATCAAAAACCATCAAATTCTCATTAGGCCAATGCCTCAATTTATAGAGTTTACATTCAAGCATCTAATCCCACTGATCTCTCCTTGATTCACTTCACCTCTTTTGCTTGATTCTCTCCACCTCTTCACTTTTCCTAGAATATCTCCACACCCTAAATCTTTAGATGCTACCCTTTAGTAGATACCTCTCACCTTTTCACTGCTTCTAACTCATTTATAGATTCTCTTTTATAGCCTCTTGCTAAGGGCTTGCTCCCGCACACATCCTATTCACTTGTATATTTCAACATATTATGCATATAGATTACAAATAAGGGGAGATACAAATGCTCGTCTTCTACGCACGGTAGTCGACTTTTGCAATAGTACATTGTTGATGTATATAGCAGCATGGAAGAATCAAGATTAGTATGGATACGCAATGACCAAAAAGCATTGTGTGCTGAAATATACCCAGGGCTTGCAGATATGGTTAATGTCAGATGAGGTCAATAGAGTCTCTGGGGACATTGTTGGTGGACGCTGGATAGTACTAAGGAGCCTCGATATATGCATCAATTGTATCAGAATTCAATGGCAATTGTTAGAAAGAGGGTAAACCTAACCAATTTATTACCTTTATTGCAATCCAAAGTGGGATGAAATATGCAATGTTTTATTGCCTGATTAGTAGGCTGTCCAAGATCGAGACCTGACTTGACGGCACAAGTCTTCTACGAGAAGCATAAAGATATGTTGCACTTATTGGTGAAAAAAGAATTATTTGGAAGGATAGTGAGATTTATTTTTGCTATTAAATTTCAAAAAAGAGGCTTGCCACATGCACATATATTATTGATATTGGAGGGTATATGTAAACCTGCTAAGATTGCTCACTTATGATAAGTTGGTATGTGCTGAACTTCCAAATAAGGCGATGTTTCTCAAGTTGCACAAGATAATCAGTCAGTGTCATGTGCATGTACCATCATGCAGGGAACTAAATATGTCATCATTCTGGTTTTTTGTAAGCCTATATCTCCGGGATAGCTTTGGGTCAAATTTTGTGCTGAATTTTCACATGATTTTTTCCATGACTTGTAGAGATGTGTTGACGTTGGTGTTTGTCAATCTATAGCTAAGAATCAAGCTCTGTTACACATGTAAGACCTCTTACAACAATATGAAAAATGTCTACATGATTTTGAAGGGTTGCCTCTTCCTGATAGGTCAATTGTTGCTACTATCAACAATGGATTGTTGACGGTAGAGATGATGTTTGATGCTGTTCAACAGGCTAATTTGGCTCTTTTTATGGAAAGGAGTCTTAATAGTTGTCAATCTAGAGCATTTCATACCATCGTTGAGGCCGTTAATTTAAAAAATGGTGTTTTTTTCCTCGATGGACCAGGCGGATCAGGCAAAACATATCTATATAATGCCTTGCTATCTCGATTATGTGAAGATAATCAAGTTGCTTTGGCATGTGCATCTTGAGGAATAGCTGCGTTGTTACTTTCAAATGGACCCACTGCACACTCACGTTTCAAAATCCCATTGGTTTTGAATGCTTTTAGCACATGTAATATTAAAGCTAATAGCCGATTGGCCAAAATGTTGAAGCTTGCAAGATTGATCATTTGGGATAAGGCTCCAATGATGTACAGGTATGCATATGAAGCATTGGACAAGACATTAAAAGATATCGTGCAAAGTGACAAAATTATGCTCTTTGGTAGTAACTTTAGGCAAATCTTCCCTATTGTTGCAAAGGGATCACGTGAGGATATTATTGATGCAACGCTGTGCCGTTTATATATTTGGAGATATGTGACTGTTTTAAAGCTAACCTAAAACATGCGGATCATTCAGACTGATTATGATTTTACAGAACTAGAATTTATCAATTGGACTTTACAAATTGGAGATGGCTGTCAACATTTCCATAGTTGAAAAGGCGTCCAAACTTTGGCCAATCGTTTTCTCCACATACAATTATGTCCACACCAACCGTTTGTAACATAACGGATGACATTGTTTTGGATTGAATACTTCTGTACCTTCTGTAGAAGTAGTTGATGTAACACATATGGTAGAGATCTCCAAAGTACTATGAAGTTTAGAATACACTACCTTTTCTTGTTGTTTCAATGCTAAAGCCTCCATGTACATTGACTCCCAATGATCTTTTGAAACCTTACCTACATCATGTTGGTGCACTCAAATAATTACTCTTTGTGATCTAACAAAATTTACTCATAAACAAACGACCACTCTTAATTATCTTATCATATTTCTTCATGAACAAAGATCAAGAAAAGTACCTTCAGTGCGAATTCGATATGACAATGAAGAAACATCTTTGGGAATCATGAAGAACCTATAGATAGCGCAGTCAAGAGTAGATGCTCTCTCCATATGATATCGTTCTTTAGATAAGGACATTTTTGCAACATGGAGAGAGCTTCCCACATCAAACAAATCTTCTGTGCAGCATTCAATAATAGATGGGTGAACTGGCAAGTGATACAAGTCACTTCTTGTGCTTGGTTCATGTCCTGTATGGATTGGATTAACGAAAATACACACTTCATCCTTGCCATCAATGTATTCCACTTGCACTTTGAAAGTGCATTCACATTTCTTGGATGTACGTAATCTCTTAATTTTTCCACTTCGTTTAGGTCCACCTCCTCTATGACACATGTAGTCCACCATAGCCTTGGAAGGGTGGTGTCTCTTTGATGACCGCACCATGACTAGTCTCACCATATGCTCTATCATTATATTCTTGAAATGCATGTCCACATTCGCCCTATTTGTATGTATAGCATATGATGGCTCCTTGTTTAGATCCCATTTGTGATGCCTAATTAAAGGGAGTTGTTGACTCTTGCTACGATTACATGTACATATATTAATAAACTCCTTGATGTAAGATGAGGGTATTCCATGCCTTCTGATGTCAGTGCACCATGTTGACTTGATCGCTTCAAGCGTGGCATTTGCACTTTTGTGTTCTCTTGAGCCTTTGCCACAGTGTGCAGCTTTCACAATGCTTTCCTACTCCTCAATACATGTAATCTTGAACTTAAATGGCCCCTTCAAAAACAAATACAAAGAAAACCATCCTCTCTCTCTCCCAAGCAAAGCTCATCTTTCATTTTTTGCCACTTTTTCAAATCAAGCATGCCTCTATCATCATGACTTTTTAGCATTTCCAAGCTTATGGACACATCATCTTGTAGTACTTTTATCATTAAGTTATATAGCTCCTCACTAAAAGAGAAATATATACGGGATAAATGCTCATTTGGATTGCATACAACCTTGCAATTTTCTGAGACTTCCGTTGTAGTATCATGGTTGTTACCACTTTGACCATGGTCTTCAATGTTTAGATCATCACTACTTGCATCATCACTATCCTCATCTCCAACTAGCCAATCCATCATTGTGGACATTTAAGACTACATTATCAATACATACACAATCAAATTGATTAATATGCTAAACTATAAATTGTTTAAAGATAATGCACATCACCCCTTGGAGAGAAAATCATGTCAAAACAAAGAATTTCATTATCAAATTTATCAATATGCTAAACTATAAATTGTTTAAAGATAATGCACATCACATTGGAGATCAAATCATGTCAAAACAAGGTGTTTTTTGGCAATGCTTGTAACCAAAGTATAGCTCAATGTATTAGAAAGATTAAGCTAAGAGAAATACCTTCTTGATAGATTAATGTAAGTGGTAGTTTGATCTTTAGATCCAATAAGATAATAGAATGTTCTTCTCCTCCCCACTTTCTGCAATGTATTGGCTATAGAGAGAGAGAGAGAGAGAGAGAGAGAGAGAGAGAGACTATAATGTCAATGAAGTCCTCCCAAAATTACGATGGGCCGAGATTACTATTATCTCGAGATTACTATTGTCCCGAGATTACTTAGTGGCGGCTAGCATTATGTCCATGTAATGATGTTTAATAAATATCATTTAAAGAAATATGGACTCTTTTCAAAATTATACCAATGCATTCAATTCTCTTTATTTTTCGAAAAGATTCGCCACCCGCCGCCTACCCCAGCTCGAGATTACTTTGGTCCCGAGATTACTTTGGGCCCGAGATTACTCAACTGGCGCCCGCCGCCAAGATCAACGCCCCTCACGTCAAGATGCGACCCCCAAACCTTCTCCATCGTTGATCCCCCCTTGGCCATGCTTGCTGTACCTCCTGAGATTACTTTCACAGCCTGAGATTACTTTATACAACTTTGTAGTTTAGGTCAATGAACATAATTAGCAATAGAGTTAATAGTTGAGAATACTTTACAATAGATGTAATAGTGTGGTCAGTAATAGATACAAAATCTCATACAAAAGATATCGAATCTCATATAGAAGATGTAGAATGTCATAAATAAGATGTGGAATCTCAACGACCGTCTCTTTTACAATACTTATGTTGGAAAAATATAAACCCAAAACCCCAACTTGCGTTTGACAAGATTACATGAGCTATGACTCATACAAAAGTTACAAAATCTCATAAAAAAGATGTTGAATCTCATATAGAAGATGTAGAATGTCATAAAGAAGATGTGGAATCTCAATGACCGTCTCTTTTACAACACTTATGGAAAAATATGAACCCAAAACCCCAACTTGCATTTGACAAGATTACATGAGCCATGACTCATACAAAAGTTACAAAATCACATAAAAAAGATATTGAATCTCGTATAGAAGATGTAGAATGTCATAAAGAAGATGTGGAATCTCAATGAGACCATCTCTTGTACAACACTTATGGAAAACTATAAACCCAAAACCGTAACTTACGTTTGACGAGATTACACGAGCCATGACTCATACAAAAGTTACAAAATCTCACACAAAAGAGGTTAAATCTCATATAGAACATGTAGAATGTCATAAATAAGATGTGAAAGTCTCTATGATCATACAAAAGATGTAGAATCTACAAGCACCCACATCATCATCTAGCAACATATGACGTCTCATCTACTGCACATGGCTGTCTCCAACATACAAGTTTGGATCCAGGATCGGAGGCCACCCTTCAACCTTTGTACATCCGCATGTGCAAACCAAGCTTTTGAAAGCTGAAAACAACATATCAAGAAGGTAAATGCATATGATAAATTATCCATAAAACTAAAGAACATAGAGAGATAAACTAACCATGAAACTAAAGAACATAGAGATGAAAGCTTATACCCAATTTCTAGGCTTGGAATGTTGTAATCCGTCCTTAATCAAAAACCACATGGTAGCTCCCCATAACATAATATCCGCAATCGTACCCATTAGGTTGTTGAGGAATCTTGTACAGAAATTATAAATCCACATAAGTAAAAATGTAGTTTTGTTTTCTATAATAGGTAATTGTTAAATGGTAAACATACCTCCACTATTGTGGTCTGACACAACGTATCTGGATTCAAAAGCTCACTCTGTACCACATGATGAGAACTATTGCGTGCTAAAAATGCAAACACCCTGCAATAATAACATAACCTCCATCTTTACAAGCTTGTGGGATTACTTCTTTACACAACGTATACAATAAAATACTAAAAGTAGAATTACACTTGTAAACACATGGCAAGTAATCTGTCAAACAGTGCATAGATAAGGAATAAAAAAATAAGATTCCACTTTGCTCTCTAGGTAGCCCATTGACAAGATCCTTACTTGAGATGCAAAAATGTTATGAATTTCATTTGCATCTGGAAGAATCAAAGAGAATGACCGCTCTTCATCTTGCAAGTCACCATACTTGCAAGAAGTGTCTCTTTGATGACCGCCCCATGACTAGTCTCACCATATGCTCTATCATTATATTTTTCAATTGCATGTCCACATTAGCCCTATTTGTATGTATAGCATATGATGGCTCCTTGTTTAGATCCCATTTATGATGCCTAATTAAAGGGAGTTGTTGACTCTTACTACGATTACATGTACATGTACATGTATTAATAAACTCCTTGATGTAAGATGAGGGTATTCCATGCCTTCTGATGTCAGTGCACCATGTTGACTTGATGGCTTCAAGCATGGCATTTGCACTTTTGTGTTCTCTTGAGCCTTTGACACTGTGTGCAGCTTTCACAATGCTTTCCCACTCGTCAATACATGTAATCTTTAACTTAAATGGTCCCTTCAAACAAATACAAAGAGAACCATCCTCTCTCTCTCCCAACAAGCAAAGCTCATCTTTCATTTTTTGCCACTTTTTCAAATCAAGCATGCCTCTATCATCATGACTTTTTAGCATTTCCAAGGTTATGGACACATCATCTTGTAGTACTCTTATCATTAAGTTATATAGCTCCTCACTAAAAGAGAAATATATACGGGATAAATGCTCATTTGCATTGCATACAACCTTGCAATTTTCTGAGACTTCCATTGTAGTATCATGGTTGTTACCACTTTGACATTGGTCTTCAATGTTTAGATCATCACTACTTGCATCATCACTATCCTCATCTCCAACTAGCCAATCCATCATTGTGGACATTTAAGACTACATTATCAATACATACACAATCAAATTGATTAATATGCTAAACTATAAATTGTTTAAAGATAATGCACATCACATTGGAGATAAAATCATGTCAAAACAAAGAATTTCATTATCAAATTGATCAATATGCTAAACTATAAATTGTTTAAAGATAATGCACATCACATTGTGTCAAAACAAGGTGTTTTTGGGCAATGCTTGTAACCAAAAGTATAGCTCAGTGTATTAGAAAGATTAAGCTAAGAGAAATACCTTCTTGACAAATTAATGCAAGTGGTAGTTTGATCTTTAGATCCAATAAGATAATAGAATGTTCTTCTCCTCCCCACTTTCTGCAATGTATTGGCTATAGAGAGAGAGAGAGAGAGAGAGAGAGAGAGACTATAATGTCAATGAAGTCCTCCCAAAATTACGATGGGCCGAGATTACTATTATCCCGAGATTACTATTGTCCCGAGATTACTATTATCTCGAGATTACTTAGTGGCGGCTAGCATTATATCCATGTAATGATGTTTAATAAATATCATTTAAAGAAATATGGACTCTTTTCAAGTTTTTCAAAATTATACCAATGCATTCAATTCTCTTTATTTTTCGAAAAGATTCGCCACCCCCCCCCCCCCGCATGCCCCAGCCCGAGATTACTTTGGCCCCGAGATTACTTTGGGCCCAAGATTACTCAACTGGCACCCGCCGCCAAGATCAACGCCCCTCGCGTCAAGATGCGACCCCCAAACCTTCTCCATCGTTGATCCCCCTTGGCCATGCCCATGCCAAATAGAGCTGAGGTACCTACACCCCCCCTCCCCCCTCCTGCCCCCCCGCCAATGAGTGATGGCTGGGCGGCAGAGGGAAAGAGAATAGACGTTTGCCACGTGGAGCATCCCTCCTGGCACGTCAAAATAGTGTGAATAATAGATTGTATAGATAAGTATTGTTTGCACGTTTTTCTTGTGAACACAGACTACTGTCCAGAGGAGAGAGAAAAAAGAGGCTGCCGTCGTAAAAGAAAGCTAACCATGATGATGTGGCCAGACATGTGTTGTGATCAGGCCCACGGTAGTGTGCAAATGTGACCTGGTATGCCCAAAGGGAGAGGGGGAATTGTCCGGACATGTTACACGGCGGCGGGACAGCAGTACATGGCCACCATCAGGCAAAAGGGCCCCCTCCCGAGACATTCTCTCCTTCATTAAACAATTAGTATCAATGTGTCATGTGCATGTTTGCCCATGGATCCTGACGCTAGTCTGGAAGGGGCAGCCAGAAAAAGATGATAAGAAACCAGAATTTAGGAGCATGCTGCTATTTTGGCTAGTGTGGACTTGGAGAAGAACAAGGATTCTGTCGGTTGTACCAAAAGATCTGTCGGCCGCAAGAGAAGCTGTCGGCTGCAGGAGGGGTACAGGTCATGAATGAAGTTGCATTAAATGCCCAGTCGGCTGGCTGACCAGCACTTCGGCCAGCACTCTTTTTGTCCAAGGGCTTGTAAATAGGCGCATGTGCTCATTGATAGATTCATTCACTCCACTAGGGAGTGGGTCCAGCATTAGGACTATTTTGGGGTGTTTCCACCTTTTCATGAAGGCAGCCCATGGCTGTAGATTTAGGGGTACCTTTTTGTACCATATGAATATACTGAATTCCAGCTCTCTCTCTCTCTCTCTCTCTCTCTCTCTCTCTCTCTCTCTATACTCTCCCTTCTGTCTGCGTTTTTGCATCAGCATGTTCTAAGTGGTGTTTAGGGCTGAAAGAAGACTCTTAGAGCTTCCGCGTGTTACATTGGTATCAGAGCATCAGGCTCAGCAAGGCTAAATGCTGATTCAGTCCCATATGATGGTGTACAGGTCCAAGGTACAGGAAAGTGCACGGATACGAAGCCCAAGGCAAGGAACACAAGATTGGGAAGAGCTCCCAAGAGGTTTGTTGGTGGTGTTCCACAAAGCCAAAGGGGATGGCAATCCTGTGAGCCAAATAGGTTCTCGGGCAACGGTCCCAAGGGAGGATTATCCTCCAAGGGGTGGAGTGAGAGTGCAAGACTCATTTCTCAGGAATGAAGACCAAGATGGTGTTCAAAGTCAGGGTAGGAACGGATTGGGGATTGGATGGAACAGATGCATAGATCTTATTCAGAGTCAGAGTGGTTTTGCAGACCGGGCCGGGTTTTCAGAGAAAAGGGTTGCCAGAGATGGATCGATGATAGAGGGACTTCGGGAATAGAATGGAATGATGACAGTCATCCAAGAACAGGTTGGAATCCCGTCATCAAGTTTAGCAGAGGGGGATGTCGTGTGCATGTTTGCCCATGGACATATCCTGATGCTAGACCTGAAGGGGTAGCCAGAAAAAGATGATAAGAAACCAGAATTTAGGAGCATGCTGTTGTTTTGGCTAGTGTGGACTTGGAGAAGAACAAGGATCCTGTCGGCTATACCAGAAGACCTATCGGCTGTGCTAGAAGATCTGTCTGCAAGAGAAGCTGTCGGCTGTAGGAGGGGCACAGGTCATGAACTGAAGTTGCATTAAATGCCCAGTCGGCCAACACTCCTTTTGTCCAAGGGCATATAAATAGGCACATGTGCTCATTGATAGATTCATTCACTCCACTAGGGAGTGGGTCCAGCATTAGGACTATTTTGGGGTGTTTCCACCTTTTCATGAAGGTAGCCCATGGCTGTAGATTTAGGGGTACTTTTTGTACCATATGAATATACTGAATTTCCAGCTCTCTCTCTCTCTCTCTCTCTCTCTCTCTCTCTCTCTCTCTACTCTCCCTTCTATTTGCATTTTTGCATCAGCATGTTCTAAGTGGTGTTTAGGGCTGAAAGAAGACTCTCAGAGCTTCCGGGTGTTACACAATGCATAATCGCGCATTGGAGAAAGCAATCGGCTCTGCAGCACACTGCAGCCCAACGGCAGTTCTAAGTGGCTCCCCTCCGCCTTTCATCATCTCTCAGACTCTCCTCAACTTGCAACACAAAAGCAGATGAGAAACTAAAGAAATTTTCGATGATGTGATGCA
This sequence comes from Cibotium barometz, assembly GCF_041138505.1. Taxonomy (NCBI): domain Eukaryota; kingdom Viridiplantae; phylum Streptophyta; class Polypodiopsida; order Cyatheales; family Cibotiaceae; genus Cibotium; species Cibotium barometz. The sequence continues at coordinate 7,302,337 of NC_141078.1, forward strand.
ACAAAAAGAGAGAAAAAGTGTTTTAAACCACAACCATGTTTTGCAGTAAATAGAAAGAAGAATGTAAGGGAAGGACGGTTTGTTGACCTAGAAATGTAGAGTACGCATCACTGTCATCGTCATCCTCATCCTCCTCGTCACCAATGTCTACCAAGTCATAGTGAGAACCGCTCCTGTGTTTGCACATTTTTTGTGGAGAGAGTTGTTGAGGTCGATTTCATCCAAGGGATCTTCAGAGAGGAAGCCCTCATCATGCTCTCCACCATTGCCTGCTGTGGCATCATCTTCAACCTTGGCTTTAGCCTTGCCTTTTGTCTACCACCATGATGCCTTTCCCCTATGTCCACCTCCTTCTCCTTGCCCCTACCCTCGCTTGCAACCTACAACCTGGTCCTGGTAGAGGTATTCTTCATCCTCAGACTCTGCGTCTTCTTCTTCATCATCGTCGATTTCTGATAGCTCTTTATCATCATCATCTTCTTCTTTTGTTACCTCCAAAACTTCACCCTCCCCAACCATCTCCGACTCTTCAACCCCTACCACCGCTTTCCCTCCGACATTTGCAATAGGCTTTAGGTCACCACTTTGGCCACACTCCACTCAGTCTGCTCCACTTACTCTCTTCACAATCGATTTCTTTCATGTTTGCCTTGTGGTAGTGGGCCGACTCCACAGCAGAAGAAGCTCCTAGCTCTGGTGCTCCAGACCTGAGTCCTGGTTCAGTTCGCAGCAGGTGCCCGCCATGAGTTGTTGCTGCACCTTTACATCGCTTCTCTCAAGCGGGCACCAGCAGGGGGGTTGCGGGGGGGAGAGGGGTGTAAAGCTTTTTTAGATTAATTAACATGATTAAAGACTTGATTAATGAACATAAGACAAATGCTGCAGGAAAAGACTGAATGATTGCATTGAGGCAGGTGCCTTTCTTAAATAGAGGCTGAAAAGGTAGAATTGAAGAGGCACATCCCTGTGATGAAGGGGTGTGGCTCTTGAATCAATAGTTATGTCCTTATAGCTTAATTAACATGATTAAAGACTTGATTAATGAACATAAAACAAATGCTGCAGAAAAAGACTAAGGATTGCATTGAGACAGGGGCCTTTCTTAAATAGAGGCCGAAACGGTAGAATTGAAGAGGCACATCCCTGTGAAGAGATGTGGCTCTTGAATCAATAGTTATGTCCTTAGGACTTAGGGATGTGTCTTTAATCAATAGGCATGTCCTTTGATAGTGACCCATGTGCAAGGGTGTGACCCTTCACAAGTGTCTTTACAATTAATAAGAGATTAAGAAATAATTAGGGAGAGATTAAGAGAGTTAGTCACAATCGTGACATTCCCTCCCACTTAAAATAAGACTCTAGCTAAGAAGAGATGGTTGTCTTTGAAAGAATTCCCGAAGAAGTTCTGGATATTCTTGTTAAGTCTTCATCACTTTGCCAAGTAGAGTCAGAATCATCAAGATCTCTCCATTTAACCAAAAATTATGTAGTGAGCTTATGTCGTGTTTCTTTCTATCTAACATCAAGAATTGTCTCTGGAATTAAGAGTATGTGTTCATCTTCGATTTCTGGAACATAATCCAAAACATCTAAAACTGAAAAATCACCGTCCACAAACTTCTTGAGCCAAGAAATATGGAAAGTTGAATGAATTATATCCCAAGAAGGCGGTAATTCCAACTTATAACTGGGAGATGAGTTCTTCTTAATAATACGAAAGGATCCATAATATCTTGGGCGAAGCTTTGGAAAGAGTGATTTCACTATCTTGTATCGATGAGGGGCAATATATAATAATACCAAGTCTCCTTCTTGAAATTCAATGTGACCACGATGCTTATTAGCTATGCAGTGATATTGCTCTTGTATGCTGACCATCTTATCCTTAATCTGTAACAGAATATCTTGCATCTCTTGAATGAGTTGGTTTGCTAAAGCCACTTTATGTTGAAGAACAAAGTTGGCAAGAACAAGGAGAGTATAGCCATAAGCTGCTTGAAAAGGTGTCATTCCAATAGCTGAATGATAAGAATTATTCTAAGCAAATTCCACCAAAGGTAAATATTCTTCCCATGAAGCTAATCGAGATTGAACATAATGATGCAGCATTTCTTCCAAAATCTGATTAACTCATTCTATTTGTCCATCTGTCTGTGGATGATAAGCAAAGCTAAAGAGTAAATTCGTACCAAGAGACTTGAATATCGAAGTCCAAAAATGTCCTATAAACTTTGGATCTCAATCAGAAACTATAGATTTTGGCAACCCATGAAGTTTGAAGATATACTGTGTGAACAGTATTGCAATATCCAAAGCCTGGACTGCTTTCTTGCACGGAATGAAATGTGCCATCTTAGAAAATCTGTCAACCACCACAAGAATCTGTGTATTGCCTTTAGAAGAACGTGGCAATGAAGTGATAAAATCCAGACTAATATTTTCCCAGCGTTCATGGGGAACTGGTAGTGGTTGAAGAAGACCAATTGGAACTTGTCTGCTAGCTTTCATACGTTGGCATGAAAGACATGCTGTGACAAACTTAATAACATCTTGCTTCATTTGAGGCCAATAGTATGTAGCCGTCAAAAGACAATACGTTTTATTGATGCCTGGGTGTGCAGCATAAGTGACCTCGTGATAATATTTCACCAAGACTCTTTGAACATGAGTATCATGAGGTACACAAATATGATCCTGATAATATAGTAAACCATGCTCCATAAATCTTCAATTTGAAAGGAGTTGCATTCTGAGAATTGAGAATTCGAAATGCATTTCCAAAATCATGATCCTTTGAATAATGATCCTTGAAACTTTGAGGTATATCCATTTCAACTGTAGAAATAGCCAAGACCTTACAATATCATGATAAATCCTTCACCTCTTGTCTCCTCATGATCCTAATATACCTCATAGATTCTTTGCTTTGCTAAGTTGATCCCTTTTCTGTTGCACCCATTGTTGTCTTATCACAATTCATTGTTCTTGAGTGTACTTGAGGTAGGTTGAGCATGTAGGAATGTTGCATTTCACAGATTTGTTATTGACCTGAGCAAGATGTTTGGCTATTATGTTGCATTATACCCTCCATGTTGTTTGTTTATTTACATGCGTGGGGTGTGAGTGTGTGTGTGTGTGTGTGTGTGTGTGTGTGTGTGTGAGAGAGAGAGAGAGAGAGAGAGAGAGAGAGGTGTACTGATTTGCCCTTCACTCGACCAACCGAAAAGCAATAGTAGCGAGCCATCGATTTTTGCGGCAGATATGAATGAAGGATCCGTGCCACCATTTGACCTTTCACACTTGATATCCAAGGGGAAAAACCACATGGAAAAAAGTACCCTTGGTTAAACCCTGTTCACACATAACACTACCATAAGTGAGCATATGCCTACAAATCCTCCCTATAGTGAAAGTGTGAACCTGTATAAGGTAGCAGATCACTCTTTGTATGAGAGTAAGCCCAAAGCTTTGCGGAAAGCTTCAAACTTCTCTCGAGGTAAAGCCTTTGTTAATAGATCTGCAACATTATCCTGTGTAGAGCAGTAAGATAAACTGATCTCCCCTGCATGTAACCTCACCTATACAATCCATAGCCCGTCCATAGCCCTAGCCACCTCCCCCTTCCGAGTTGTAGCTTTCCACAACAACTACATCAATGCTCTCCTCACAATCAAAGGCGGGCTTGATGACCCCGACAGAAACCTCAACAACTGGCACACTTTGACGGACAACAACGGCACCCAGCACCGGCACCTCCTTCAGCTCTTGGCTTGGTGTTGAATGCAACTCCTCAAACACCGTCATGGGTCTCGACCTCTCCAACCTCAACCTTTTGAGCACCATCCCCGACGCATCCAACAGCTTGCCAACCTTGCCAACCTCAACATCTCCAACAACTTCAGCTGTGAGCTTCCCCTATCCTTCACCAACCTCACCCGCCTTCAATTCCTCTACATCAGCCACAATTCCTTCAGCCAAATGAAGAACCACAAGATTTGTACATTGACATACAAGTAAGAAGAGAGAGGTCCTTGAGACATTGATTTCAATCTATATATATATATATATATATATATATACCTGGATGAATCCAGGAACATGCCCAAATTCACCTTTTACGAACGTGCATGTTATATACTCATGGTAGTCAACCACAAGACTATATAACTATCAACTCCACTATGCATAGTATGGACTCGATACTACGACATCCCCACTAACGTCATCAGTGCCCAATAGTGGGTGTAGAACTCTGTATCAAGATATGCTCTCACACACGCACTCCACACACACACACACACACACACACACATAAGAGCATATATTCACACAAAGCCCTTCGTACTGAGTTTCTGTCAAACCTCCGGAGATGCAGGGCAGACTCAGCCATAATGAAGCCTAGCACTAAGGGAAGTAGCAAATAGAAAGAATTAGTACAGCAAATAAGTAGTTGATAGGGCAAATGCACCGCTAAAGATGGAAAGAATATGCACCATCTTAATTAGTGTTACTATGAAATATAAAACATAGCAAGCAAGAAAGGAAGAGGGAGAAGTGAAGAGATCTGAGCTGTGACCTGAGAAAGGCTTCTGATAACTGCAATCAAAGCTGGCCTTGCAACAAAGTTAGGGTTACTCATGAACTTGCAGATTCGAAGGCAGAGGCGAGCCATGGCACCAAGGGGAGGGTTGTTGGCACTATCCATGACACGTGCAAGGCACATTGCAGCACCCATCTGCACACTCGTGCTCTGCTTTCTGAGGGCATCAAACAAGGGCTAGAAGAGGGTGGCCAATGTCAAAGCCAGAGAAAAAGAAGAGGAAGAAGCCGCCTGTACACCATTCTCTCGACATGTTGATGGTGATGATGATGATGACGACGAAGAGAGCATGCGGGAAAAAAGGATGATGCTCATCGTATCCACGCATGCATCCCTGACGCTGCTGTCAGGGTCACTAAGTGCCGCATGATGCTTCCAACGAACTTTGGAAGATGTGGGATGATCAGACCACCATGGATGGATACCAGGGATCCGAAGAGCCTTATGCACTCCTTCATGATATTCTTCTGTGGCATGTCTGAATCGTAGAGGCAAGGCAAGCAGATTGTCACACGGTCTGCCGAGGTCTCCACAATCTTGTCAAGCTCCTCCACTGCGATCTGCTGCATGTCGCGATCCATGAGCTTGCCCAGGGCAGCCATAATTTGGTGCTTGAGCTCCATCAAAGCATGCTGCGAGGTAGGGTTTCCAGCTTTCATAGAGCCTTCGAAGAATGGGGAAACGCAGGAGGATCTTGCTGTGCTCGCAAATGTAAAGATCTCCAGGTTAAAATCCCCCACAGTGAAAGAGCCATCTCCATAGCTGACTTGATACAGACACTGATTGCCCTGGCATCCTCTCACCAGAAGCTGAGAGCACAGAGCATTGCTGCAGGTCACAGCTTCGAATGAGGAGGATGCAGCTGGCTTGAAGATGGGATCGGCTTGCTCCTGCAAAAGTCAGCAAACAAAGTGAAGACGAAGCTGCCCCTCACGCTCCAGCGGGGGAGCTTGAGGAGATGCCATGTGGCAGCTCAGGGGGCTGCCACATGGCAGTAGAGAAACAGCGTTGGTAATAGATAGTATAGATGAACTACATGACACCATGAGAATTTAGTAGCCAGCAAAACTTTTCTTTGCATAAAGATCATGCAGATTAACACACACTATTCGCAAATTGATCAGATTGGCAAGAATCACAAAATAAAATCTCTCTCTTTTCAATCTTTGACATAATTTCATTGTGTGAATCATGGTCTGTACACACTTCATTTATTATGGGAACTACAAAATCTTGACCTACCTGCCCATGATGCCTGACCAAGGCAACTTCTTCATCCTCATCTAAGCTAAGTTCTGACACCAAGCTCGGCATCGGAACGTAACCAGTCTCCCGCACTACCCATTTTAATCTATTAAATTTAGCAAAGATTTCATCACCTTCTGCGTGATTTTTGTCACTCACCACAAACTCATGCAACTTACTTTGACTCTCCATCCATGCCACCCCAGGCTTCTTCCATGCACGAGTGCATTGCCTCAGTAGTCTTAGTTTGTGGACATCCTCCCACATATGTGCATCAGCATAGATGTTTGACATCAGCACATATGCAGCGGCAACATTGGGGTCTAGTCGGACTGCCTCATCAAAGCAAAGTCTACCTAGCTCAATCTTTCTGTATGACCTGCATGCAGTGAGTAGAGACATCCAACTGGTTACATCAGGTGGGACTGGCATAGTTTGAAGAAGCTGCTTGGCCTCATCAAAATGAGCGGCTCGGCCAAGTAAGTCAATCATACAGTTGAAGTGCTCAATTGTTGGTGTAATGCCATGGTCTTCTGTCATGGATTTGAAGTGTCGATGGCCATCCTCTACCCGGCCAGCATGGCAGCAAGCTGCAAGAATGCTAGTGTAAGTACTATCAACAGGTTTAATTCCTTGTCGCTTCATGTCTTCAAGAGCTTGCCAAACTAGCCTGTAGTTTCCATGTTGTGCATGAGCTGCAATCATTGCACTCCATGAGACAACATCTTGATCCGATAACTCGTCAAACACTTTGTGTGCCTCATCAACCCTTCCACATTTGGCATACATGTCGACGAGCGTGTTTCCAACAATTGGGTCTAAACCAACTCCACTTCTGATGATCTGGTCGTGTACCACCATTCCAGGCCCTACCGCTCCTACACTACCAGAGGCTTTCAAGATGCCCAGCATCATGACCTTGTCTGGTGTAGACCCTTCCTCCCTCATTTTTTGGAAAAGTTCAAGAGCAGGGAGACTTTGGCCATGCTGAATGTACCCTGCAATCATTGCACTCCATGATACTTCATTCCGGGTCACCATTTTGTCAAACACTTGGCGTGCTTCCTCCATGTCACCAAACTTAACATACATATCGACAAGGGTACTACCAACCACTACATCTAGTTCAAATCCATTTCCAATCAGCTGACGATGGATCCACTTGCCCTGCCTTACGGCCTTTATGTTGCCACATGCTTTCAAAAGACATAGATAGGTGACTCTATCGGGCTTGATGCCTTCTTGTTGCATTCTTTCAAAGATTTCAAAAGCCAGTAAGCCATGCCCATACTGAGCCAAACCTGCAATCATTGCACTCCAAGACACCACATCTCGGTTGGGCAGCTTGTCAAAAACATTGCGTGCCTCATTCAGGTTCTTGCACTTAGCATACATGTCAGTAAGGGTGCTTCCAACAGCCACATCAAATTCAAGTCCTTGCTCAATAATCTGGTGATGTATGAGCTGGCCCTCCCTTATGGCCCCCATGTTGCCACATGCTTTCAGTAGGCACAGAAGCACAACTTTCTCTGGCTTTATGCCCTTCAATTGCATATCCTCAAATAGTTCAAAAGCAAGGAGGTCATGCCCATGGTGAGCATATCCTGACATTATTGCACCCCACGATACCATGTCTCGACCTGACAAAGCATCAAAGACCTTACGGGCCAATTCTATGTTTCCCCCTTTTGCATACATGTGAATCAGTGCATTGCCTACAGATACATCAGAACCAAGTCCACACCTCAGGATCTTGTCTTGTATCAGCTGACCCTTCCCTATGGCACCTATGGTGCCACATGCTTCTAAAACAGACAAAAAAGTGACCTTGTCCGGCCTTATTCCATGCTGCTGCATTTTCTTGAAAAGTTCAAGCGCAGAGAGACTGTGCCCACGCTGAACATGCCCTGCAATGATGGCATTCCATGTCACGACATTTTGACATGACATCATGGCAAACACTCTTTCTGACTCATCCAACCCCCCACATTTGGTATACATGTCAACAAGTGTATTCCCGATGACCAAATCTGAGTCATTATTGCTTCTAATGATCTCATCATGTATAAAGCGGCCCTTACTTGCAGATCCTACCATAACACATGCTTTTAAGAGGCACAAGTATGTTACTTTGTCGGGTTTGAGTCCTTTCTGTTGCATTTTCTCAAAAAGCTCAAGGGCAGCAAGGCCATGCCCATGCTGGGCATACCCTGCAATCATAGTGTTCCACATAACCACATCATTGGACCATTCGTCAAACACTTTGCGAGCATCCTCGAGCTCCCTGCATTGGGCATACATATTGAGCAGAGTGCTCTCAACAATCAAATCCAACTCTAGTCGATCTTTAACTATTTCAGTATGTATCAACCTGCCCTTGTGTATGGCTTCTATGTTGCCACATGCTTTCAAGGCACCCAAGAACACGAATTTCCCAGGTAGCAAACCGTCTTCTTGCATTCTATCATACAGGGTAAGGGCCTTCTCATTTTCTCCGAGGATGGCATGGGCTGAGATGATGGCCTCCCAAGTGTAGACACTTTTCTGCAAGATTCTGCAGAAAGCAAGGTTTGCTTCCAACAGATGGCCATTCAAACCAAAAAGTCTAATGAGGTGATCTCCCAAACTGGCTATGGAGTCAAGTTCACTCCACACCAACATGGAATGCAGATGCCTGCCAGACACAAGGTCTTTCCTTTTGATGCATTCTTGCAGCAGGCAGTATGCAGTATCCCTTGATAGAGGCAACCTTTGCTGGTGCAGAAGCACCCTATTTAGCAGTCCAGCTTCGCCCTGAGAAACCCTAATGTGATGGATTTGCTTGCAAACGGTCCATGAGGCTATGGCAGGGCTGATAGGTTTCGGGCGTCTGCGACAGTGAAGCCTTGCTATTCCGAAATACGAAACCTCACGGAGTGTCATTTTTCCCTTACATCGCCGTGCAACTCAGGGTGGCCATAAGCACCCACTACTCCTCTGAAGCCCCATGTCTTACAAGACGTGTGCGACAGTTGTGTGTTCGGGGGTTTTGACGCTTTGGGTATCTCGCTTTTTGTCTGATGTGGACTACGTTGTTGAGGTGGCACTATGACATTATGTGATATGGGATCCCCATACATGCATGCTATCATGTCCACCATGGACATATATCATCACCATGATGGTCATGCATGTTATCATACATCATGGCCTTACACGGTCCATATGTTATGGTTGCTTGTGATGTTTATATGCTCCAAAAGGGCTTCCCATCATATTTGCATGCTCGGTATTGATATAATGCGTGCTCTGCGGTCCATATGGTTTGGCCATGGTCAAAATGGGATGTGGTTTGGCCATGGTCAAAATGGGATGGCACTGATCCTTACATGCATAGTATTATCTTGTTGTGGTATGCAAGGTCCATATGATCTAACCATGGTTCAATAGGACTCCACATGATCTATGTGCTCAATGTTGCCTGATGTGCCATGTATAAACTATATACTATGTACATGATCGAAATAAGATGGCACTCATGATCCTTACATGTTGAGGATTATTGTGATGTAGCCTATATAATCCATACATGGTTAGAAAACACTCCCTGTGATCTTTACATGCTTGTTATTGTCCTGACGACATGGTCTGTATTGTCCATACATGATTAGAAAGAGTTGCTGCTAATACTTACATAATTGATATTGACACATTGTGAACTCTACAGTGTCATATGGTCCGACTATTTGACCATGTTGGTGGCCTCAGAATCTTGAAATTCTTCAAGGAGAAGTTACATCAAGCTCTACATCAAATCTGCAACAAGTGACTTTGGTAAAATAGAGATTAAGCATTCAATGTTTGGTCAAATCTTTTCTTTCTTGGCTTGATCCTTTACTAGACTAACTGTTATTGATGCCCTTGAAAGGATTTGAGCTCATTTGAACTCTGAGGCACCAGATTTGGCCTCCCTGTACACTCTATTTTTTGCACACAAAATAGGGGATTATTTTACTAATCAATGATTAATTAGTATTAATCACTGCATTTTGGTGCAATTGATGGTTCAAACTTACCCTATTTTGCACACAAAATAATCCCCTACCCTATTTTGCACACAAAATAGGGGATTATTTTACTAATCAGTGATTAATTAGCATTAATCACTGTATTTTGGTGCAATTGATGGTTCAAACTTACCATTGGCTATCTGATACAAATCTCTATCACTTTAGATTGCAATTTAAAGTATCCCAACCATCCAGTACAAACCAATTACCCTTGGCTTTATGCAATTTTTGGTGTATTTATGCTTGTAAATCTGGTGTAATCATCATTTAACACCAAAATGGAGCTGTAAAAGGGTAGACTCTGTCCTTGAGTCTTGAATTGGATCAAGAGGTAAGACCCCCTTCACGTCATCGTGCGCATTGCACAAGAAACAGCTAAATTTAACGGGGAGCAGTTCCATACATGGCAAACAAAGACCATATATTTGCTCATGAAGAAGAATCTGTGGGGGCTACTTGAGGGAAGACATGAATGTCCAGTGGAGAGTGGGGAGAATGAGTGGAAGAAAAAAAATGAGAAAGCATTAGGGCTCATTGCACACTCAGCTTAAATGATGAAATCATTCACCACATTGCAAGGATACAACAAGCTAAAGATGCATGGGATGAACTTAACAAATTATTTGGCACTCAAGCAAAAAATTCAAAGATAAATCTGCTAATGTAATTGGGAAGAAAGTAGAAGATGACAAGGCACTAGCAGTGCTTCTAAAGAGTGTGGACAAGGGAGAGTATGAGAACATTGTGGGTGGCAACCTTAAAGAATGTACCAGATTTGATGTTGCATGAGATAGAAGGAGCTCTAGTAGAGCAAGAGAACAAAGTCAAAGAGAAGAAAGGATTGAAACCAATAACTGGAGAGGAGAAAGCATTCTCCACCCGAGGAGGCCTTGCACAAGGAAGAGACGAGGAAGAGGCAGGGGAGGAGGAATGACCTTCACTTGCCAACCCACAACTGTGGGAAGCCATGACATATAGCTAGAGACTGCTACCACAAACCAAATGAAGAAGGATCGACATCAGCAAACTTCATGGAGACTCCTAAGGTAGAGGAGTCAGGACATCTTTTATGAGAGAGAGAAAGAGAGAGAAGGTAGAGGAGTCAGGACATCTTTTATGAGAGAGAGAAACCCCGCAACCCAATGTAACCTGCCCCCCAACAGAGTAAAACCACCTCTGAGCCACCGATGATGTAGGCCATGTGGTAGATGTATGTGTGAGCACTTTAGTCAAGTTCACAGGCACTTGTAGTAGCCTTGGACACATAGGGAGAGAGAGAGAGAGAGTGTGTGTGTGTGTGTCAAGGGCTATGAGTTAGGGACTTGAGGCACTAGTCGTGGGGGCTAACAAGTAAGAGGGAAACTTGGTATAGGGTCCAGGTGTGCTAGAATTATTCACTTGAGGGGAGGTGTTGAAATATGCAAGTGAATGGGTATGTGTGGGAACAAGCCCTTAGCTAGAGATCGTAAAAGGGAGTCAGTAGATGAGTGGGTAGCAGTGAAAAGGTGAGAAGAATCTACTGATGAGAGAGTCAAGGGTAGCATGAGTGAATATAGGGTGTGAAAAGATTCTAGGAAAAGGTACTCTCAGATGTAGGGGAGGTGACACAAATCAAGGAGAAATCAGTGGGATTAGATGCTTGGCATCTTGTGGATGTAAAACCTATAAATTGAGGCATTGGCCTAATGAGAAATTGCTAGTTTTTGAGTATCCATGCCTATACTATCCTATTAGATTAATTGTTCACTAATCTTATCTTAATCATCCTCTAATTACTTGCTAATTATGCTTTTGATCCACCATAGCCCACTCTTGCTTGCATTTCTAACTAATTTTGATATTTGCATCACTGAAATCATCAACATGCATGAGCAGGTTGGTGTTCCGTTTTTCTTCTTTTCCAAAAATTCACAAAAATCGAAAAAATAAGGAGCCATTGACTGTGCCTTGAACTTGTATTCCACTCCTTAGACGTGGCACAATCATTTTGGGAACTATAAGTATTTTGCACCCAGGAACACATTAGTCGATGTGGGAAGTTCCCACGTGAAACTTTAGGAAAATGTTCACATCGTAAACCGTTTTCTGCAACTTCACACCGTGAACCGCTCCTAACAAACACGCCGTGATTAACGTCACAATTCACGGGATTACCTTACCAAAAATAGGTAGCCTTACCCTGACACCTCTAACGCCATGAGGTCTGACAAAAATTAAGAATCGTGAAAGTGCAAAAAATCGTTCACTCACGACGTGAACTATTTTAGAAACTTTCATAACAAGAACCATTTTAGAAACTTTCACGGCGTGAATCATTTTTTGTTCACGACGACGTGAACCTATTATTTTTCATGACATGAAACCTTATCTCTTCACGGCATGAACTTTTTCTTTTAATCTCATGCCTTAATCCAATCCAACTCATGAGCTTGGTATAGTCAGGTTAAGGCTACGAAGGTCTTGAACGAATTGACACCCAAAACAAGGTAACGTGGAATTCTGATCCCAAGAGCCAAAATTTTTAACTATGTGTGAAAGTGTAGAAAATACAACATGAATTGTTTTCTGACACTTCACGCCATGAACTGTTCTCTACAATCTCACAGCCTCAGGAACAGGTCAATCGAATCTGATCAACACTTAATTGGGATAGCAAATTAGCTTGTCAAATCATATATACATGCACTTAAGGTCTCGAAATCTCATCGGAGACAATTCTACACTTGACGATAGTGCATCAAATCACCTAGGATCTTCCTACCAAAAAAGTGTGGGTTCAGGCCACTTAGTAAGCACTGAGTACTTGTGTGTCTTAAGGAACCTGAACACCGTTGAAACTAGTAGTGATGAGTCCATGGAAGAAGGGCTGAGGTACTCTGGGTTTGGGGAAGAGGATAAACCACTTTCCCCAACCAGATCCAGTGGTATCATTGATATTGCCTGGGGATTTTTTGGTCTCAAAACCAATCGTGACAAAGAAGCACAATCTACGGGCATGGGTTCGTCACGAGGGCTGGACTTGGTCCAAGGCAAGAAGTACCCATCCAAACGTCAAATTCAAGGCTATCAAACACCGGCACCCCTCGAATGAGATGGGACATGGAAAGTGCGGCCAGCATGGGTCAAGTATTCCATCAGAGGAAGTGGAGTTAGATCTAAAAAGGATTGAGGTGGAACGACAGCTACGAGAGTTGAGCTTAAGGAAACAAGAGCTCGATACTCAAAGGGCAAGAGCTGAACAAAAGGAGATGGGAGGCTTAAACCTACTCCAATCACGGGGTAGGAGACGGAATTAGTCATGGGAAGAAGTGAGGGAGAAATTCCAAACTTAGAGCCCATAGATGAAGAGCCCAGAGCTAAGGAAGGGTTTCTAACCCTAGAAGAAGAGGAGAACCTAGCAAAAGCGGCGGGTGAAGTGGAGGACCGTTTGTACACCAAAAAAGACATTGAGCACATGATCAATCATCCTATGTTCCTACACGACATGGAATTTTTAATTCTACAAAGGCGTATAGAGGCAACTAATGATGAGCCACTCCAAGGTGCAGTGGCAGGACCATCCCACGGACCAAAGATGCCTAGAAGAGCCAACACAGGAAGAGGACGAGGTCTAGGTAGGGGGAGAAATTCCTCAAAGACCAAGGGTGGATCCAACCATTGATCTTAATGCAGCCACAAGGATGTATTTGTTGAATATGGCTGCAGAAATGGGCCGAGGAATGGTTAGGAAACTAGGCACTGCTCTAGAATCTCGACCCTCCCAGATGAAGCCACACATCATTTCCAAGCTCGTCCAAAAATTCTCTAGGGAGGACGGGAACCCTATTCAACATGTAGAGTTTTTTTAATCCACATGCAAAACTTGCAGGCCTGTCAGTGATGTGACAATGATTCATGCTTTCTCACTAGCCCTAGAAGGAAAAGTGCATCAGTGGTTCTGAACCCTCAAACCTGAGGATAAGGTTACTTCACACGACTCAAGAATGTGTTTGTGCTGCCCAGCTTTGCCAAGTGGTGACAGATGGAACCCTATGGCACAGCTGCACAATATCAAACAAAAGGAAATGGAGCCGATGAGAGACTATGTGCCTTGACTTAAGCACTTAAATTCAAGGTGCAAACTACGGGAGAGGTTAATTGACGATCAGTTATTGCCTTGCTTCTTCCTCCGGAGAGGAGTTAGAGACCAGAAGATACATGATTATCTGGTATTAGCTCGACCAGCCACTCTAGATGCATGTTGCAAACTGGCAATTGAATATGAAGATAATATGTTAAAATTGTTGCAAGTGGAAGATGTCAGAATATCTTCAACAACAACTACTTCTTGTGTCTCGAGTCACCCCAAGAGATTGGAACTCGAAGCAAGCAAGTCAGAAACATGATTGTGGACGAGCTCAATAACGTAATACTAGAGAAATTGAAGATAAAGGAGGGAAGAGAAACATCTGGGCATAGGCATAACCATCTTACCCCCGTAGGGAATTGGTGTGGTTCTCTATGTGCAGATTGAATCACACTACCACCAAATGTCCATAATTAAGAGCAAGGACATTACTCTATTGTGCACACTGTGTAAAATTAGGGATCATGACACTTCAATGTGCAGATATCCAAGGTTCCAAACTATTGCACAACTGCTGGCACCCTAGAGCTCCATTGGCTTTACTAGCACCACCTAGACAAATCACTGCAGCCTGCAGGACAACCCCAGTGACACTTCACCTCTACCACCACCGGTACTACTACCACAACCACATGCTAAACCAATTATTGATTGAAGAGCCATCAGAAGATATTGATATGGTACGTGAAGTAGAACTTGGTGGAGAGTACTATGAAGAAGCTGCGGAAGTCACACCTAAATTCTATGTCCAACAGAATAACACGCCAGTACCTGTGTTTCAAGCCACGGTACAGCTGAACTCGAACATGAGGAGAGGACCGCTACAATGTTTTGGCTGTGGGGGAGGGCTGCATCAAATCGCTAATTGCCCAAACAAGAATGTGGTCCATACACACCAACCCCAACAATTGACTGCTCCTCTAGGTCAGTGAGTACCCAAATGCCGACGAGGAGATAAGAAAGATTGAGGACGCTAGAGCCTTAGTATAAGAATGTCAATGACTTCATGAAGCCAAGCTAAGGGCTACTAACCGAATCGGGGATACAATGTATCCAAGAAACGGGCCAACATGGGAAACGGAATTGAACGTACCTACTCCAATTCCAGAAGAAACAGAAGAGGGATCTCAATCAAACACAATGTCCAGGATGTTTGAGGAAAATGCGTTGTGTGAGTCCATCCATTCCTTCCTAAGGGATGAGTACGAAACACACATTTGGGGAGAACCCTCGATCACCAGAGAACCCAGAGATATAGGAAGTCTTGTGGTTGTAATGTCCATGCCTATGCAAATGCCATTGGGGCAACTTCTACATAGTTCACCAAGCCTATAGATAGACATAAAGGAGTGGGTAGAAGGTAGACTAAGGCCAGTCGATACTACAAAGGAGGTTCTTCCACCTTTGGGAGAAAGAACCCTAAGACACACAAGGAAAACCCTAGTCGTCAAGATACCAGTTAATCAATTGGGACGTTATTACGAAAATGATGACACAAATGCTATAATCCCGATTCATCATGATGGGTACTGGCACTGGATATCTTGGATGGTGAGGTGGGGGTTAGCATCATCACAAAACGTTACTGGGAGAATTGTGGAAAACCCGATCTAAAAAGGGCAGATCTAATTGTTAAAATGGCTGACGGAACATCTTCAAGACCCATTGGACTTTTGGAGAATGTGAAACTCAAACTCTTTATGTTTCGCTACCATCATACACTTGTGGTAATGGACTTTCTGCGGCGCTAACCCAACTCATATGACATAATATTGGGGAGACCCTTCATGAGGGAGTCCAAATTGGTGCATGATTGGGCATTAGATCACGTGTCTGTGTGTAGGGATTCGCAAATTTTAAAGATAGATCTGAGAACGTGGAAAGCACACACCATGGAAGGGCAATTGTTTGGTAATGATTTGGTCACAATGGAGCAGACCACATCCGTACAAATATGCCAACCCATAGGGAAATTTCTAAGGAAGAAGAGGAAACGAAAATGTATGCACCACTTCCTCCTCCGGATTTCAGTGAAAACTGGATACATGTGCTAGCTACCATAGATGTGATGCAACCCAGGGAGACCCAATATGTGGAATTGGGAACTGTCCCTACGACCTCTATTTGTATGGTTAATTGGCAAACCATTGATGAAGAATCAGAAGAATCAGAAGAGGAGGCCTCTAGCATAGAAGGGACCATAACACAAAGCCGTACCAATGCTCAACGCCTCAGAAGATGGCAAAAATAGAACGAAATATTGCCCAACGAAATGCCCTATTACGAAGAAAACCCACGGATTCCCAAGGGCTGAGATACCTTGAGGCCACTAAGGTACACGATGAGTTTTCCAAGGATTGGGGTGAGGAATTGAGTACGATATCACTTGAGGGAAAACACAAGGAGAAAGTCACCCTTTAAGATCCAGAGACACCTAAACTTACGAAAGCTGGGCGTCGAAAATGGAACAAAGCTTTGGCACAGCAGAAGTTGAACGTGAGGCTAGAAAAGTCATGGATTTAAAAAAAAGTGAGAATGAGGATAAACCAGACTTGGTCTCAGTACCAGACCACGTCAAAACCTACACTGTTGACGAATGGAAAGTGGTCCGCCGACTGACGACAACAAGGGTTAAGGAGGATGGGCTATCCACATCATACGATGGCCCAGCGGGAAGTCAAGGAAGTTGATATTGTGTGAGACCAGGGGAGGAAGCCAGACCCGTATACATTGCTAAAAGGACTTGACTTTGGTTGAAGAAGATGAGCTCGTTGCCCTCCTTAAGGAATTTAAGGACTGTTTTGCCTGGAATTACAAGGAGATGAAGGGTGTACCACCTGAGGTAGTGCAACATACGATTCCAATCATGGAAGGATCAAGACCAACCAGGCAGAAACCATGCCAGATAAATCCTAAGTATGCGGTAATTGTAAAGTAGGAACTAGATAAGCTCATTACTATCGATTTCATCCATGAGATAGAACACACGGATTGGTTGTCACCAATCGTAATAGTGCCAAAAAAGAATGGAAAACTTAGGATATGTGTCAATCTTAAAAAGGTCAACGTAGCTACTAGGAAAGACCAAATGATCCATTACCCTATACGAAACATGTTTTGGAGAGAGTGGCTGGTGAAGAAGCTTACAGCTTCTTGGATGGATTTTCAGGTTACAATCAGGTGTCAATAGCACCAGAAGACCAGCATAATACAGCTTTCAATACAATGTGGGGGACATTTTCATACAAAGTCATGCCCTTCGGTCTCACCAATGCCCCAGCAACATTCCAACGCAATTGATATGCACAACCTTCAAAGACTACTTGTAGAAGTGGTTGGAGGTATTCATTAATGATCTATATACACACTCTCGATGGGTGGACCATCTGGCTTGCATAAGGAAGGTGTTGGAGCGATGTGGATTATATCGTATATCCCTAAACCCTTTAAAGTGCCAATTTTGGGTCAAACATGGTGTGATATTGGGACACATTGTCTCAAAGAACGGTATATCCACGGATGATAGCAAGGTCAAGTTGATATTGGAGCTGCCATCGTCCACTAATTGCAAAGGTGTGCAAAGCTTTATGGGCCACGTTGGGTATTACCGCCACTTCATAATTTTCTATGCTAAAATCGCTAGGCCATTGTACAAGCTACTCATTGTCTTTGAATGGACTGAGGAATGCTAGGAAGCATCAAACTTTGCTATTGGATGTGTACTAGCCTAGCCCGGTGAGTTCAAATTAGACTATCCAATCTGCTTTGCTAGTCAATTGAATGATGTAGAAGTAAACTACACCACCACAGAGAAAGAAGGATTGGCCATGGTTTATGTTGGCAAGAAAGTATTGACACTACCTATTGGCCAACAAATTTGTATTCTTCATGGACCATTAAGCCTTATTATACTTAGTGAATAAGCCTTGCACCACGAGAAGAATCACACGATGGTTGCTATTACTATTGGAATTTGACTTTATAGCAGTTACGATAAGAAAAGGGAGACAGCATGTGTTAGTCGATCATATATCAAGAATTCCAAATGGGGAACCAACAACTGGTGTTGAAGATGATCTCCCTGATGCTTGTTTGTTCAAACTGGATATGGTACCCAAATGGAGTGAGGAGATATCTAGTTATCTAGCTCATGGTTTTCCACAATAGGAAACATCCTTGAACAAAGATAAAATGCAGTGGCTTATCAAGCTTGCTACACCTTATCAAGCTTGCTACACCTTATCAATTAATTTTGCGAGAGAACTATATAAGCTAGGTAAAGACAATGTCCTAAGAAGATGTGTGAGAGAAGATGAGTTCGTCCATGATATTAGATGAAGCTCATTTAGGGATAGCCAGAGGGCATTTTGCTGGTGAGATCACGGCTTGCAAGGTACTTCAAGAAGGATTATGGTGGCCTACGTTGTTCGGAGACACCATAGAATTTGTCAAAAGGTGCAAAGAACGTCAGCGTGTTTCTATCCCACAACAAAGGGACAAGATGCCGATCACCCCTATTATTGTTGTAAGACAACCCTTTGAAAAATGGGGAGGAGATTTTGTTGGACCTATTAGTCTAGCAGCACATCCATCAGAAGAAGCCGGATATGTGATCGTGGCCACAGACTATTTCACCAAATGGGTAGAAGCCAGAGCCTCGAAGCGAGCTGATGCACAAACAACAGTAAAATTCTTATATAAGCAAATCATCTCGAGATTCGGCTGCCCATTAGAATTAGTTAGTGATTGCGACTCACATTGTATTAATGAGGTGATTGATCATTTACTTGTTGGATTCTTAGTAGTCCATCGAAAATCATCACCTTATTATCCACAGGCTAATGGTCAAGCAAAGAGCACAAACAAAATTTTATGTACTATCTTGACTTGGAACATAAGCTAACAGCAGCCCTATAAGCATACCGAACATCATATAAGGTAGCAACGTGATACACTCCCTTCCATCTAGCTTATGGTGTTGAGGCAATAATGCCTATGGAATACCTAGTTCTGAGCTTAAGGATTACAACAGTGATGGAGAATAGGCTAATCAATTTAGAGAAACTTGATGAGACTAGGCTAATTGCATCGCATGGACTCATGGTCGAGAAACTACGCAAAAAGCATTGGTTTGACAAAAAATTGAAACAAAAAGAACTGGAAATGGGGAACCTTATCCTCATGTATGGTGTAGGAAGCACCAGGAAAAAGAAACTCAAATATAGAGGCATAAGAACTTTCCGAGTGTGTGAGATTACACCTCAAAAAGGGGCCAAAAATCAGAATTGGCCTTTACAAGCAGGTTGGCAGTACTCCAGATAGACCAACACCCCACAAGGCATTCGTAAGCAATAGGTCCGACTATACGGGTGCAAGGATACTGTTGGGGTTCATCAACACAAACACAAATACAACAAGCAAACACAATTTCTCCACAAGAAGCATGTTGATTAGGCGAAAACAGAAATTCAGACATAGCAGAAACGTAATGCACAGACAGAACTTCGATAGAGCAAGGTCACACAAGAGATAAAACACCCAGAAATCTGCTTCATTCTTTCCCATATTACATTACTTCCCCTTCTTTTCTACCTTGCCCAAAAACGTTACTCTTTCCCCCAAAATGTTATTCTTGAATAACTGTTACATATCTTAACTTCCAAGATTCCAAGAAATTCATCATACCTTATAATTCCGACTTAGCACCACATATCCGACTTACTAAATATCCGACTAAGCAGCATTCAACCTAAGAGAACTATGCCTTCAACACATGGCACGTCCCGATGGTAGATTTCAAAGAAATCTGACTCAGATCCACATATCCCTTGATCAGCACAAAATGTCAGACAAAACTAAAATCATGCTGCTACATCAAAAGTCTAGTCCACCTCCTTCATAACATCAGGTTCAGCAACCTGAACATCCTTGTCTGTTGCTACTACATCCACACTTTGTAATGAAACTGGTTCCTTGAACTACTCAGCAACCTGTATCTGCTTTGCACCATGCATCTCTACATCAGGCACTTGGTCTGCAACTATTTCAACTGATTCTGCCAACAAATCTGCAACCTGTGTGTCTTGAAACTCTGGTTTTTCTCCAGGTCCTGCACTTTTTGCATCCAAAATTCCTTTTCCTTCTTCAATTGAGCAATCTCTTCCACTAATATTGCTTCATGTTCTGTAATAAAACCTATCTTCAACACATCATAAGGATACTTTAACACAAAAGATAGTCTTTCTTGAATTATCCTCCACATATTTTGCATATTGGAAGTCAACTGCTGCTTCAGCACTGTCACATCACCTTCTGCCATTAGAACTCCATTAATGTCCAACTCCTCTTGAGCTAGTATCTGCCTCTCCATAATCTGCAATGGTTGCAACCTCAAGTTCATCACATCATTATGAACTTGTAACTCTATATTCCTTTGGGCCAACTGTTGCATTTCCAAACCAACCTTCTCTTCCAACTTCTGTGTCCATTCCTTGAACATTCCCAAAGACCTCTTCAACTATACCATTTCAAGTGTATGATGCTCCAACACATCCTTCTTTTCCTTACTATGCTTCTCCTTCACCTGTTTTGCAGCTCATTCTGAAATTGCTGTATCTGCAACTCATTTCAAGTGTATGATGCTCCAACACATCCTTCTTTTCCTTACTATGCTTCTCCTTCACCTGTTGTTGCAGCTCATTCTGAAATTGCTGTATCTGCAACTCCTTTGTTTGCAACACATCAAATGACACACCATACTCTACCATCTACTGCCTGTGCTCTTCAAACTGAGCCTGTTGCTTACCAACAAAATCTTGTACAGCTGTCAACATCTTATTAGCCATGACTCCATCTTTTACACGAAACTCAGACTGAGTAAAAACAGTTTCATCACCACCAAAATCAAACTTAGTCACAAACTTCTTGATGCTGCTATCAGCTTTTTCTTCTCTTGGACAAAGTGAAAGTCTTACCCAACTTAGTTGGTGTTTGTGCTTCCATCACCTCCATTGGAGAATGTACCTCCAACTCCCCAAAATACTGCGAACACTACGGTGAGTCAACTAATGGTGGTAAAGACTCTTTTACATTGTATCCAACTTTCCTCATGTGCAGAAAAACCTCCATTTTGTCCTTATCTAGCTTAGACAAATCAGACATCTCTGATTTTTGCAAAACCTGCTGCTCTACATGCTGAAATTGCTCACCCCCCAAATATTTGTCCTTGTCTGGCAACATCACTTCCCCTGCATCAACTTTCTGAGCATAGTAAAACAAAGCTACCAAGTAAGCACAAAGCCTATTGTTAGCCTGAGTCTTCCTTTTGTCAGACACAAACACTTCACTGTACATCCTCACATACAACCAGTGTGCCCAACTGACCTGTTCACCCTTCTCAGCCCAACATAGAGCAGCATAGTTTTCTTTTGACATATAATCAAATTTAAGAAGAAAACACAGCCTTTCCAAATACCACTTAAGCTGCTCCCTTCTTGCATAACTGACATTCTTCAGCATATAATATTGTCTTCCACCCTCTCGAGGACCAAACTCCTTTTTCAAAGAGTCCTCACTGCACTTAGGTATAGGACCTTGTGAAAAACAGGGCAACTTAAACACTTCAGCAACAATTTCAGGAGTTAATACCACCTTTGAAGAAATCCTTCCTTTTGTCTTTCTCAAAATCTCCACCTGTGACTTTGCATAGAGATTATTCCTCCATTCATCCCATGGCAAAGTAGCAAATTCGTGCAATCCAATTTTCTGCAACCATGTGGCATTCCTATCTGCCTGAATATCAATCTCCACCTTGAAGTCCATGAATGGGTCCATTAAGGACTGCATCATCTTGCCAGATTCTGACATAGCTGTAGGCATACTAGCTTCTTCATCCGCCGAACCCTCCAAGTCTTCCTTAGAGGTAGTCACATCCACCCGCACACTAGCTCCCTTGCGGCGTAGCCTCGTCTTCAGCACTTTTGGTGATTCATCATCTTGAAGAGGTCGCATGGTGGCAAGAGGTTTCGCCTTAGGCATGGGAGATTGAAGGTGCTCTGAAAACACAGACAAAAACCGTAAAGGGCGATGCATGAGGGAAAAGAAGACGCGATGGCTCACACTCGTGACAAATCTCCCAATGTAAGATATCCACACACACCTCCATAAAGTAATCATCACTCTTACTGGGCATGCAGTCCCCAACTCGAGTCTTTTGGAAAAAATATTAATTTTAAAAACTCCGAGCCAGTAAAGTCCGACTAAGCAACTTCCAACATAGCACAATTTAGTCAAACCAACCCTGACAAAAGCTTCAGCGAATTTCCTTCTCTCTGTAACAACTAAGCTTCTTGCCATCATCTCAACACCTATGTTCTGCCTTAAGAACATCCATCTCTATGCTGTGTTAACTTTTGGTGAGTCGGATTTGACTTCCTCAACATGCACCAAAGCTGAAACTGGCCAATCAAGATGTGGTGGTTTCCCTTGAAACTTCTTCAGCCTAAAACCATTGATTGGCTTCTCTACCCTTGTTCCAAAGACATCTACCACAATAAAGGTTCCTTGACCCAAATCCTCCACAATCTGATAAGATCCTTTATATCTAAGTGTCAACTTCCCTGGATGAGGTCCCAATCTAGAGTTGTACACCATCACCCAGTCACCAACCCGAAACACTTTAAATTTGACATTCATACTCACCCATGCATGTCGTCTCTTCTGGATCACCTCAGTAATATATGAACTGACCAACCAGTCTTCTTCCAACTGCATCAGATATTTACTCTTGTGCTGAACTGACAATTTAGGAGACATCTTCTCAGCTGTGATTCTAAGACTTGGCACCACAAACTCCATAGGCACCACCGCTTCTAATCCATACACCAATCTAAATGGTGTCATCCCTCTTGTTACATTAAAGACTGTTCTAAAAGACCATAATGCTGAGTCTAATTTGTCATCCCAATCCTTATGATTGTTTGCCACTATCTTCTTCAAAATTCCAACCAATGTTTTGTTAGTACTTTCAGCCTGCCCATTAGCCTGAGGATGGTAAGCTGTAGACTTTTTGTGCCTAATCATATGGGTTTTAGTCAATTCATCTATCACCTCATTTAAGAAATGAGATCCCCTATCACTCAACAAGCTCCACAGGACACCCAAACCTGGTCATTATGTTGTGATACAAGAACCTTGCAACACTTGAAGCTTTATTATCCTTCAAAGCTACAGCTTCTACCCATTTAGTGCAATAGTCTGTTGCAACCAAAATATACCTACATGCTTTCCTTGTTGTAGGCTTAACAGGTTCCACAAAATCCATCCCCCACTTCTAGAAAGGCTCTAGTGGCAGAATAGGATGATCTAACATTCTATCTTTATTATATGGCTGACCAGTCTTTTGACATATGACACACCTCTTAGCATACTCATGTGCATCCTTCAAAACTGTGGGCGACCACAATCCAGCCTGGAGAATTTTCTTTCCTATTATATCTCCTAAGAAATGTCCACCTGCTACACCAGAATGTGCTTCTTGAATAACAGCATTCTGTTCAAAATCTGGAACCACACCTTCTGATGACTTGATCAATGCCCTTCCTATATAATGCCCCTACAATTACCAAAAAAGGTCTACTCTTCAAAGCAAACTTCCTCCTCTAATCTGCAGAGTAAACTCATGAAGCATCTGGTAAATCATCATTCACTCCCACTAGTTCTTCACCTGTCTCTAACCTACTCAAGTAATCAGCAATGGCATGTTCTTTTCCTGGAGTATGAACAATAACAAAATCAAACTCCTGTAATAACAACATCCACCTAGCCAACCTTCCTGTTAGCAATGGCTTCTTGATTAGGTACAACAAAGCTTGGTGGTCAACATGGAAAATTACCCTATTTCCCAACAAATAGTGCCTAAATTTGTTCAAAGCATATACCATTCCCAATGCTTCTCTTTCAGTGACAGCATAATTCCTCTCAGCTGATGTGAGTACTCTGCTTGCATAATACACTGGCCTAAACCAACCTCTGACTGTTTCTTGCATCAACACTGCTCCTATGGCCACATCAGACGCATCCACAAAGACATGAAAAGGCAACGACCAATCTGGAGACTGTAGAACTGGCGCAACAGAGATCATCTTCTTTAAAAGTTGGAATGATCTTTCCTGAGGATCAGCCCAAACAAAAGCTACTTCTTTCTTAGTTAAGTGTGTTAGTGGTAAACACACATTAGCTAAATATCTAAGATACCTTGAATGCCACTTAATTTGACCCACATATCTCATCAACTCTTTAACATTGACTGGAGCCTTTGCAGATTGGATGGATTCAATCTTCTTTACATCAATGGCCATCCCTTCACTTGAAACCACATGACCAAGTAGTACCCCACTTCTAACAGCTATGACACTCTTGCAAGGATTTAGTGCCATTCTGAACTGTCTACATCTCTCCAAACATAACTTCAGATGTAGCAAATGCAAGTCTTTCTTGCCAAAAACCGAAAAATCATCCACAAAAACCCTCATAAAATCCTACAAATATGGCTCAAATACCTTATGTGCCACAAAATTGAATGATGGTGGTCCATTCTTCAAGCCAAAACTCATTACTGTATACACAAATGCACCCCACTCAGTAATGAAGGCTATTTTGTATTGATCCTCCTAAACAACTTTAATCTGATTATACCTAGAAAACCCATCCAGAAAGCTATACATTTCATGACCTGCAACTGCATCCAAACGGCATTGGAAAAGGATCAGTAATAGTTGCTACATTAAGCTTTCTATAGTCCACAAATACTCTCAGCTTCCCATTCTTCTTAGGTACCACTATAATTGGAGACAACCATGACACTTCATTCACTGGCTTGATGAAGCCTACTGCCAACAACTTATCTATCTCCTCCTTAACCTGCTTTGCAAAACTAGGGTTCATTCTGTACCTTTGCTGCGCAATCGGAACTGCATCTTTCTGCAAGTTAATATGATGTTGATGTAATGCAGGGTCTATACCTTTCACCTGAGAATACTCCCAAGCAAATACATTCATGTATTCTTGCAACAACTGTAACAACTCCTTCAAAAACTCTCCTTCAGCATGGACACTCACCTTTACCAGTTTTTCTCCTTTCTTTTTCTTTTGTCCTCCTCTTCATCACTTTCTGATGATGTATCTGAATCCTCCTCCTTGTCTGAATCTGATGTTGCATCTGACCCTTTTTTCGGAATCAGAACTGTTATCTCTACTACCTTTGCTTTTGTCATACCCAGCCTCTTTTCAACTCTTGCTGCTGCAGCAGCAAGAGTCAAGATCATTGATTCCTCCACAGCAATGTCAATGCTTGCCACAACATTCTTCAAACTACGCCTTAATCCTTTCAAGAAATATCCTGCCAACATCTCATTAGTGGGTCTTTCATTGCCCTACAATCTTTCAACCAAATTTCTAAATTTTTGAGCATAGTCTTCCCACCAACATATTCTTCTGCCTAATGTCCCTGAGTTTTCTTAGAACATCGGTTGGAGTCTTTTTCTTCCTGAACCTTTGCAAAAATGCTGTCCTCAAAGCATTATAATTAACAAAATGTGGTATAACATATTGGCTAAACCAGCTCATGGCTTTTCCATGTGGCTGCAAACTGCTGAAGTTTAATTAGATCATTGTATAAAGCCTGATAACCGCTTACTTGCCATCTAGTTTCAAACTGGGCTACATGGCAATCTACATCTTCCTTGGACCCTCCTCTGAATTTAGTGGCTTTGACCGTGGGGTTGTGAGCCATGAGGTTCGGCTGTGGTGGTCTCCTAGGTCTTTACTTGGTAGCCCCCTGTAGTAGGTCAAACTGGAGACTTCTTCATACTCTTACAGTTCTTCCTGACAAGAGTAAAGCCCCTAACAGTTGCCTCACTTGCCTTCCCCCTGCTGCTCCAGAATTCTCCCCCCGTTGGTCTATTGCTCGATTTTCAAAGTGGACTCTCCTAACCATCCTGGGCATCTTGATCATAATGAAATGGATCAATATTGCCTGCCTGGGCTTGTGCCCTTGTATAATAAACTCTGGCTACTCTTCTCTCCCTCTCTGACATGCATCCTCACTGGCATTCATCACCTTTGTCCAAACAGGACAAACCCAACGGGATCGCCAATTGTGTTGGGGTTCATCAACACAAACACAAATACAACAAGCAGACACAATTTCTCCACAAGAAGCATGTTGATTAGGCGAAAATAAAAATTCAGACACAGCAGAAACGTAATGCACAGACAGAACTTCGACAGAGCAAGGTCACACGAGATAAAACACCCAGAAATCTGCTTCATTCTTTCCCATATTACATTACTTCCCCTTCTTTTCTACCTTGCCCAAAAACGTTACTCTTTCCCCCAAAACGTTATTCTTGAATAACCGTTACATATCTTAACTTCCAAGATCCCAAGAAATTCATCATACCTTATCATTCCGACTCCGACTTACTAAATATTCGACTAAGCAGCATTCAACCTAAGAGAACTATGCCTTTAACACATGGCACGTCCCGGTGGTAGATTTCAAAGAAATCTGACTCGGATCCACATATCCCTTGATCAGCTCAAAATGTCAGACAAAAGTAAAATCATGCTGCTACATCAAAAGTCTAGTCCACCTCCTTCATAACATTAGGTTCAGCAACCTGAACATCCTTGTCTGTTGCTACTACTACATCCACACTTTGTAATGAAACTGGTTCCTTGAACTGCTCAGCAACCTGTATCTGCTCTGCACCATGCATCTCTACATCAGGCACTTGGTCTGCAACTATCTCAACTGATTCTGCCAGCAAATCTGCAACCTGTGTCTTGAAACTCTGGTTTTTCTCCAGGTCCTACACTTTTTGCATCCAAAATTCCTTTTCCTTCTTCAATTGAGAAATCTCTTCCACTAATATTGCTTCATGTTTTGTAATAAAACCTATCTTCAACACATCATAAGGATACTTTAACACAAAAGACAGTCTTTCTTGAATTATCCTCCACATATTTTGCATATTGGAAGTCAACTGCTGCTTCAGCATTGTCACATCACCTTCTGCCATTAGAACTCCATTAATGTCCAACTCCTCTTGAGCTAGTATCTGCCTCTCCATAATCTGCAATGGTTGCAACCTCAAGTTCATCACATCATTATGAACTTGTAACTCTATATTCCTTTGGGCCAACTGTTGCATTTCCAAACCAACCTTCTCTTCCAACTTCTGTGTCCATTCCTTTGTAATCTGCAATGGTTGTAACCGCAAGTTCATCACATCATTATGAACTTGTAACTCTATATTCCTTTGGGCCAACTGTTGCATTTCCAAACCAAACTTCTCTTCCAACTTCTGTGTCCATTCCTTGAACATTCCCAAAGACCTCTTCAACTGTACCATTTCAAGTGTATGATGCTCCAACACATCCTTCTTTTCCTTACTATGCTTCTCCTTCACCTGTTGTTGCAGCTCATTCTGAAATTGCTGTATCTGCAACTCCTATGTTTGCAACACATCAGATGACACACCATACTCTACCATCTACTGCCTGTGCTCTTCAAACTGAACCTGTTGCTTACCCCAATAAAATCTTGTACAGCTGTCAACATCTTATTAGCCATGACTCCATCTTTTACACGAAACTCAGACTGAGTAAAAACAGTTTCATCACCACCAAAATCAAACTTAGTCACAAACTTCTTGATGCTGCTATCAGCTTTTTCTTCTCTTGGACAAAGTGAAAGTCTTACCCAACTTAGTTGGTGTTTGTGCTTCCATCACCTCCATTGGAGAATGTACCTCCAACTCCCCAAAATACTGCAAACACTGTGGTGAGTCAACTAATGGTAAAGACTCTTTTACATTGTATCCAACTTTCCAACCTATATTTTGTCCTTATCTAGCTTAGACAAATCAGACATCTCTGATTTTTGCAAAACCTGCTGCTCTACATGCTGAAATTGCTCACCCCCCAAATATTTGTCCTTGTCTGGCAACATCACTTCCCCTGCATCAACTTTCTGAGCATAGTAAAACAAAGCTGCCAAGTAAGCACAAAGCCTACTGTTAGTCTGAGTCTTCCTTTTGTCAGACACAAACACTTCACTGTACATCCTCTCATACAACCAGTGTGCCCAACTGACCTGTTCACCCTTCTCAGCCCAACATAGAGCAGCATAGTTTTCTTTTGACATATAATCAAATTTAAAAAGAAAACACAGCCTTGCCAAATACCACTTAAGCTGCTCCCTTCTTGCATAACTGACATTCTTCAGCATATAATACTCTCTTCCACCCTCTCGAGGACCAAACTCCTTTTTCAAAGAGTCCTCACTGCACTTGGGTATAGGACCTTGTAAAAAATAGGGCAACTTAGATATAGGACCTTTTCAAAGTGTTAACCACTCTGGTTAACATCATTTTTCAAGCGTGGTTACGCTTCTTGTAATCTACCATTTTGTAACCGCACTAAGTTCTTATTGTTGATAAAAGATATATGGGAGGATTGAGCTTACGGCTTGTGTAATGCCAGTCGTACATAGAGCTAGGAAGCCAATTTTGGGCTCCCAATTGTAAATGGGTGGCCGGCCATTGTAAAACGTGATGTCATGTATATAAATGATTTTATGGAATATGAAAAAGGGACACCCCCATTTGTCTCAATTGAGTCTTGCTCTCTCTCTCTCTCTCTCTCTCTCTCTCTCTCTCTCTCTCTCTCTCTCTCTCTCTCTCTCTCTCGCTCTCTTGAGCTTATGGTTGCATGCTTGTGTTTGTGAATGCTTGCTTGCTTGATTATTGTGTATGCATGGAGTGGATGGTGTTAATCTAACTTCTCGTCTTCTCTCCCTTCTCTTGTCTTTCTCAGAAGATCCCTCTTGGTGTTGAGTGGAGGTAGAGCTCTCCATAGCTCCCTTCTTCTTTGCTCATTACCTAGCTTGTGGATCTCCACTTGGGTGATGCAAGTGGTGGTGGCGTGAGCCCCTAGCGGCCTCGCATAGGGGTGAAATATCCAAATCGACCCTTGCATGGCTTCATTCTTTTCTTCTCTCCTCTCTTGTGCAAGGTAGTATGTTTTGGTTAACATCTTTGGCACCGCTGCTAGGGATAAGCATTCCTCCACACATTTCACTTTCTAGAGCCTTCACATTGCTCAGTTGGAGTGCAAATCCACCGGTTGTTGCATGTTGTATGTGTTTGTTGATTCTGTTTATGGAGCTATGGAGATCAATGGAGCATTGGAGCGTCAAAGTCTTCATCGGATACAGGAGACGCAAGTAGGTGCTTGATCTTTGCTCTTGAGTTTCATGCAAATTTTTTTATTTTTGTCAACATTTGTTAAGTTTTGCACAAATATCTTAATCTTCAAAATAATCTTAATTAATTAAGTTTTCTTAGGCATTATAGGCATTATTAGATAGCTAGGGACTAGATTTAGCTCTTATAAAAAACAAAAAGCCCAAAAAACATCTGGGAAGCACCTGAATCAGTAGAAATCTGAGGAGGAGAGTAGGCAGAATTTTCTCTTTTGGAAGGGTTTCTGAGAAGCGTACGGCCATACCCTTCTCAGTGCCACGACTGTGGCAACTTTGCCATGCCCGACGATATAAACTCTCTTAATGCTCCCTCGCTCATAAGTTTAGACCCATCGATCAACATAGCTTGGAGCCAAACGGTGCTAGTCTTTGACAGCACCGGTGTGAGAGTGAAGATCATCCCAGCACAGGAGGAGTTACTCCTGACCAGAGACAAGATGACTAGAGGCTTAGTGCATGGACAGACCACCTATACTGGAGCAAGACCCTACCTCCCCTACCCATTCACAAAGAAGCCTTGCTTTGAGGCTCTGGAATTTTATCCTGGGAAACGCACAGTCAGACGAGCCACATCCCAAGGAAAGAGGTATGGAAAGCCAACTGGAAAGAGAGTCCATGCCACCTCTAGATCCTAGAGCAAAAATAGGGCAAAGTGAGAGTTACCAAACCCAGACTCATTCACCAGTCTGGGTGGAGGGCCATGCCCACCTCATCAGGGGTGGCCAATTCATACTAAGCCTAGAGACCAATGCTAAACCCAGGACAAGAACTAGGTCTCCAAGGGCCTAAGACATCCTATCAGAGAGAAAGAGCCTACCCGACCCTGTCATATCAGCCTAGAGCACTAATATACCACCAACACTACCCACCTCAAGGACCATAGCCAGGGTACCATATGGGGCCATATGAGGCACAACCCAATCCTCCCATGAGACAAGGACCCCCGATGGTCTACTATCCACCTAGCCTAGCTCCTCTACCTATTGATCCCCAACCAGCACCCGCTCCAGCCACCATGGCAACCGCCGAAATGGTAAGGATAGCCATGGAAATAGGGAGGGGTTAGCTGCTACCTGGCATCATGCCCCCAACACCGGCTCAGCTTGCACAAGGGCCCAAACAAGAGGGGGAAAAACCCATTAACATCTCTAAATTTTCATCATTAAGTTCAATGGGATTGGAGACCCCATACCGCACTTAGAGATGTTTAATTAGATCTTTGAAGCCTTTGGCCATGTGGATGACCAAGTCAAAGTGAGTGCCTTTGGGCTCACCGTAGATGGCAAAGCCAGTCAATGGTTTAGGTCTTTGAAGATAGAAGATAAGGCCACTTTCGAAGCCTTGAAATAGGACTTCAAGGTTGGATATTCCCGTCAAGGAACCACATAAAGTCCTGTTGAGCAGTTACACAATGTCAAACAAAAGGATGGTGAAACCATCCAAGATTACATCAACAGGGTAAGATATCTCCACTCCTATTGTAGTGCCAGAGATAAGTTCTCTAACGAAAGGCTAATTGGGAGATTTCTAGAAGAGGCTATATGACGTGCCCCTAAATAATTCTTTGTATGCCTTGGCCCATACCTCCTTCAAGGAGGAATGCTACAAGAGCGCTATGGACTTCGAGGATAACTTCAAGGGAACGCGTTCCCGAGAACTTCATGAGGGTACATATGAAGCCTCATTCAAAACCACCAGCACCAAATCTAAGGAAAAAAGCAAGGAGTCCACCTCGGGACAACAAGTTGAATAGTTGGCTACTGCATTTATAAGCAAGTGACCCAACACTGGGAGATCTGGCCGAGGTTGGGATCTAGTTGGTCAACCCCATCTCTACCCTAAGAAGGAGCTAGTATGGTGCTCGATTTTTTGGGCTAACCATACTAGCCGGAGTGTCCACATCTGCGATCCCGTCCCACCCTCTACTGCACATACTGCCAAAGATGGGACAATCATGAAATCACAAACTACTCTATCAGAAAAGGGCTACTCAAGCCCGAAGCCCGAGCCCTACCTCAAGCCCTGCCAGCAAACCTAAGGCAAGCGCTAGCCTTGCCAGCACCTGCACTTCATAATACACCTTAACTAGGCCAAGAAGTGGCCCAAAGAGGAATCCTTAGAGTACCGGAGATGCCCTTACCACCCCCAGTACTCCCGCCTCAATGCTCATTACAACGAGTCACACCTGATCAACTAACCCTGATGGAAATTTTTGAAGAAGGGGACAAGGGGGAATTTGCTGAAGGACCCACTTACGAGCCTCTTGAGCAAAACAGTCCACCCTCCTAGATTAACTATGTGATGGAGGGCGACCAAATGTTCCCTGTATACTTAGTTGCTCCGATTCCATGGGGACGAGACATGAATATAGAGGTCCAAATATCAATATCATATTCGTATAAGAGCTTGAGGACAAGCCAAGGTGACATTCCTCAAGGAACATCATCTTCTCCTAGTAGAGACATTACAGGTTTCTCTTCTTTCCTCTCTTCTTAGATCTAGATCCCCATCGGCACCTGGCTTCAAGGCATCTCTTGATCATAGACATGCATAACCATTTCCTTCTCATCAAGCTTTCGACTCTCAAAAGCAATCGCTCCATATTCTTGGAACAAAACATCCCCAATGCCTCTTCCACATGCATCGGCTTGAACCACAAATGGCTTTGAGAAGTCTAGGCATACAAGTATAGGGGCTAATGAGAGCATCTCCTTGAGCTCTTGAAAGCTCTTATTGGATACAGCATCCCAAAAGAAATCCTCTTTCTTAAGCTTGTCGGTGAGAGGTGCGGAAATATGAGCATACCTCTTAATGAATCTCCTATAAAGTGATGACAAGCCCAAGAATCCCCTTAATTGAGTGGTATTTGTTGGCGTGAGCCAATTCTTAATACACTAAACCTTCTTAGGGTCCACCATAATGCCTTCTTTGCTCACTATGTGTCCAAGATACTCAACCTTTTGTCACATAAATGTACATTTACTCTCCTTTGCATATAAGTTGTTGGCTCTTAAAGCATCCAAAACTGGCCTTACATGCATCAAGTGCTCCTTCTCTCAAAGTGTTACCAAATCTGAAATTTCCTCTTCCACCTCTTCCATAGACAGTTGGAAATCTAGGACCCGTGTGATGAGATCAAGTTCACTTGAAGATTTGCCCAAAGTTGAAGTGCCAATATCAACCCTAACCCCCGTGTGATAATAAGCAATTCCACTTGAAGATTTGCCAAAAGTTGAAGTGCCAATATCAGCCCTAACTCCATTCCTTGATCCACTAGCCTGTGTATATTTTGCCTCATAGATCTCCGCAAGAAGCATAGCTTCCTTTATGGTGTTAGGCCTTTGAGCATCCACATCAACCTTGGTGTTATTTTGCAGCCCTTTGATAAACTTCCTCAATTTGTACTCCTCACCCAAACCTTCCACATGAAGTGAAAACTTCATAAAGTTGTGCACATAGTCCTTGACATTGCATGTTTGAGTGAGATCATCCCATTTCTCCATCATCCTTGATCTATTGAGGGCTAAACAAAGGTTCTCCTCATTTCAAGATTGAAATCATCCCAATTAGTGATCAAATAACCATGAGCCTATACCAAGTTTCCCTCTTACTTGGTAGCCCGCGAGACCAGTGCCTCAAGTCCCTAACTCATAGTCCTTCTCTCTCTATTTGTCCAAGAATACTACTAGTGCCCGTGACCTTGAATAAAGTGCTCACACATACATCTACCACATGGCCTACATCATCGGTGGCTCAGAGGTGGTTTTACTCTATTGGGGCAAGTTACATTGGGTTGTGGGGTTTCTCTCTTTCTCTCTCAGAGAAGATGTTTTGACTCCTCTTTCCCTTAGGAGTCTCCATGAAGTTTACCGATGCTGATCCTTCTTCATTTGGTTTGCTGTAGCAGTCTCTAGCCATGCGTTCTGGCTTCCCACAGTTGTGGCAAAGTGAAAGTCCTTCCTCCTTCCCTCCCTCTTCCTCGTCTTCGTCCTCCTGCGAGGCCTCCTCCTCGGGTGTAGAGAGTGTTTTCTTCTCTCTAGTTGTTGGGTCCAATCCTTTCTTCTCTCTAGTTGTTGGGTCCAATCCTTTCTTCTCTTTGACCTTGTTCTCTTGCTCTAGTAGTAGAGCTCCTTCTATCTCATGCAACTTCAAATCCGGTACATTCTTTAAGGTTGCCACAATGTTCTCATACTCTCCCTTGTCCACCCTCTTTAGAAGCAATGCTAGTGCCTCATCATCTTCTACTTTCTAATGGTGGCTTCAAGTTATTGTTTGATGCTTTTATATTTGTTCAAGTGTGTGGTTAGAGGTTCACTTTCCTTCATGTCAAGTTTGTCGAATTGCATTAGCAGATTTATCTTTGAATTCTTTTCTTGAGTGCCAAATAATTTGTTAAGTTCATCCCATGCATCTTTAGCTTGTTGTATCCCCTCAATGTGGTGAATGATTTCATCATTTAAGCTAAGTGAAATGAGTCCTAATTCTTTCTCATTTTTACTCTTCCACTCATCCTTCCCATGCTCCTCTGGACATTCATCTCTTCCGTCAACTAGCCCCCATAGATTCTTCCTCATGATGATAATCCAAAGGGGGTCTTAACTCTTGATTTGCTTTAAGACTTAAGGGTAGTGTCTACCCTTTTACAAATCCAATTTGGTGTTTAATGATGATTACAATAAGTTTAAAAGCATGAATACACCAAAAATTACATAAAGCCAAGGATAGTTGGTTTTGTACTGGATGGTTGGGACATCAAACCAACTTGAAATTGCAATCTAAAGTGATAGAGATCTACACCAGATACCCAATGGTAATTTTTAACCATCAATTGCACCAAAATTTAGTGATTAGTGCTAATTAATGGTAATTTTTAACCATCAATTGCACTAAAATTTAGTGATTAGTACTAATTAATCACTAATTAGTAAGGTTAATCTCCTATTTTGCGTACAAAAAATAGTACAGAAAATAGAGTGTACGGGGAGGCCAAATCTAGTGCCTTAGAGTTCATACGAGCTCAAATCCGTTTAAGGGCATCAATAACAATTAGTCGAGTAGAGGATCAAGCTCAAAAACATAATATTTCACCAAATAATGAATGTTTAATCTCTGTTTTACCAAAGTCACTTGGCAGATTTGATCCAAAGCTTGATGTAGCTTCTCTTTTGACAAATTTCAAAATTCTGAGGCCACCAGCGTGTTCAGCACACCCAAAAACCCCTTGGGCTAGCTCCAATGCTTCCAATTCAAAGGCATGATGGCGATTTTATATTTTTTCTCACAAAAAATGGCACCAACAAATCGACGCTTCCCGTCGGCTGCATCCGTTGGCGGTTTGAGCTTCTGAGGTGCAACGCCTAGGTGCTAGGGTGTTGGTAAGAGGGTGTGTGAATTTTGTAGGCAATGGAGTTGTGTGGAGGGAGAGATCTAAGCTCCACCGAGTGTGAGTACTGCAGAAAATGAAAAATGGCTTATAAAAAATAGCATAATGTAGGCATGGATACTCAAAAACCAGCAAATTCTCATCAGACTAATGCCTCAATTTATAGCTTTTACATCCACAAGGTGCCAAGCACCCACTCCCCACTGATTTCTCCTTGATTTGTGCCACCTCCCCTACATTTGGGGGCACCTTTTCCTAGAGTCTTTCCACACCCCTATATTCACTCATGCTACCCTTGATTCTCTCATCCAGTAGATTCTTCTCACCTTTTCACTGCTACCCACTCAATTACAGACTCCCTTTTAAAATCTCTAACTAAGGGCTTGTTCCCACACACACCCATTCACTTGCATATTTTAACATTTTGTTGCTCAAGAAACATCTTCTCCAACCATTGCATCATCTGTAGATTCTCAATGGACCCTTGTGGTACATTTGACCCTTGATGCAATTCAATATTACCTTGCACATGTTCTTGAACATCTTTCCTTGCATCTTGCCTTGTTTTTGGATACCACCCTCATGCTCAACTACTTCCTTGAAAGTAGCCTTGGGGAATGACCAATTTCAAGTTGGATATGTTTCCAAACTCTGATTTATGAGTTCTTTAGCTCTATGGAGAGGCAATGATGTGTAGAATACCTGTGTATGATCACTTTGACCATGGTCAATGTGTAAGTACTCTTTGTTTTGAATTCTTTGAAAAGTCAAATAGTGAGTAATTTGCCACTTTGACCAAGCAAACAGGGTCCAAATCTTGAAGTTTTTTGCTTGCTAGAATGAGGAAGAGCGTACTATCCAGCTATGGTGTCAAAATAGGTTCAATCTAGAAACCCTAATTTCTACAGAAATAGGG
Organism: Cibotium barometz; assembly: GCF_041138505.1. Classification (NCBI taxonomy): domain Eukaryota; kingdom Viridiplantae; phylum Streptophyta; class Polypodiopsida; order Cyatheales; family Cibotiaceae; genus Cibotium; species Cibotium barometz. The sequence continues at coordinate 7,337,984 of NC_141078.1, forward strand.
TATCCAGTGGAAACATGGATGTAGTGGATAGCTCCAATGTCCGAATGGTGAGGTCTAAGGCTAGATGGGAAGCTTAATGTATGGGGAACCTAGTCCTATGCTCATTTTTCCAAAATGATGTGATGTTTTTGACTGGGTAGCCTTCTTATCTTGTGAGTAGACTTGCCAATTGGAGAAGTACACGGAGTCCGAATCGAACACTTGAGGGCTCCAAACGTAGCCCTTGGAGAGTAGAATGAGGCTATGCAAACACCTTGGAAGCAGCCCTTGAAGAGTAGAATGAGGCTATGCAAACACCTCAGCCCTAACCCTCTTGGACTGAATAAGGGTTTAGTGCCACAGCAGAAAACTATCAAACTTCTCTCCAATTCAATCCTCACTTCCCTTTTGCATTGGCAATGTCTTATACCTTATTTGAAGGCATGAATCTCATCAATTTGTAACTTGGAATCCACATGTAAACTTAAGTGCCTTGCATAAGTGCTTTCTGTAAAAATTTTGGTAGCACCTCCTTTGTTTTTGCAATCAAATCTCAATATCAAATCAATTGAAATCAATTGCAATACTGAATTCCTTTCTTGCCAAATCCTTGCCCAATAAAATGCATCCAAAATAGGCATGGAAGTCAATGTAGAACATTGAAGCTTGCCGATCTCCCGCCGGCCAAGCTCTTCCCACCCTCGTACTACCTAGTTTGAATCTAGGCAAGTTGGGGCCATTTCTTCACCAACGGATACCTAATCCTCCGCCTTACCGCTTTTCCAAGGCACTCACAGTGGCAAGGTGGATTCAAGACATGCTCCCCCCGGCCTCTCCTCCAAATGCTCAAGTACCCTCACACATCACTTGATTACTAGGAATTGAGATGTGAGTACAAGTGTGTGTGAGTTGTGAAACATGAACTTGAAAGTGTATGTGAATCCACTTACAATCGGCACTTATAATTGCATGCCATGATCATCCAACATACAAAGCTAATGTCGTCGAAGAGGTTATTTGGGAATACAATTGAGCTTCTTGATGTCTTCAATCCCCATGGCTTCATGTGGAAATAAATCAATGCCAATTGCACAAAGAAACCCCAAAAGAGAAGGGTAATTTGACTTCAATGATCCACTTATGGGCATATGCAATTCCCTTGATGAAATCAATGCGCATGACATGATCAATGAGACCTATGGGCATGTGTCCATGCATGCATATCAAGCAATATGTTGCATGAGTCAAGCCATCGACTCTTCTTTGAACCAACAAAGGTGGGGGGTTCTTACATACATGGGGGTGCAGAAAGAATGGAGAATTTCTACAAGTAAGTCCAAAACCGATCTATTTGAATATAAATGAATGGTCTTTTATCGGATTGATGAAAGCAATGATCTTTATGGTTGACATGTGGCTTGTCAGTACCTTCACGGTTCCTGGAGATTGTGTTATTGATGTCTTTGCCAGATGTGGAGAGTTGGGACGCCAATGCACTTACATCGCCATTGTCTTTGCATTGAGGGAGACAAATATCTTGCACACAATGTCCTCATGGATCTTCTCTATGATCCAGAAGATGAGTGAACTTTATCCTATTTTAACATACAACTATATTACATGGTTGTTTTTTGTTTTACACAAGCTTATAAGCTTATGGTTTGGATTTGGTGTGATATTCATAAGCTTCCTATGAGCTTATGGTTCTCATTTTTGTGTTATGCACATTGTGTATATGGATAGCTCATGGTTTGGATTTGGTATGATATGCATAAGCTTCCTATGAGCTTGTGGTTTTTCGTTTTGGTGTTATACATATCATGTATATATGGATAGCTCAATTTGTGATTAGTCAAGTTGAGTGATCGTGTATACATGGATATATAAGGATTTTTTGATACATGGATATATAAGGATTTTTTGATACATGGATATTTTGGACCTCATAAGCATCCTATGAGCTGGACCTCATTTGGTGTTATGTGCATCATGTATATATGGATAGCTCAATTTTTGATTAGTCATTTTGGTGGGCTTCCTATTACATGAATATATAAGGATATTGTGGGTTGTATGTACATGGTTAATAGCTGCGAGTTTTTGTAATTCATAAGCTTATTAGCTTATGGTTTAGATTTGGTGGCTTCCTACAAGCTTAAGATTCTCATTTTGGAATTATGCACAAGCTTGCTTATGGTTTGGATTTGATGTGATATGCATAAGATTTTTATGTGCTTGTGGTTTTCATTTTGGTGTTATGTGTGTATATATGGATAGCTCATTGTTTGGATTTGGTGAGATATGCATAATCATCCTTTGAGCTTGTGGACCTCATTTTGGTGTTATGTACATCATGTATATTAGGATATTACATGAATATATAAGGATATTGTGAGTTGTATGTACATGGTTAGTAGCTTTAGTTTTGTGATTCATAAGCTTATAAGGTTTGGATTTGGTGTGATATGCATAAGATTCCTACGAGCTTATGGTTCTCATTTTGGTAGTATGCACAAGCTTTCTTATGGTTTGGATTTGGTGTGATGTGCTTATGGTTTTCATTTTGGTGTTATGTGTGTATATATATGGATAGCTCATTGTTTCAATTTGGTGAGATATGCATAAGCATCCTATGAGCTTGTGGACCTCATTTTGGTGTTATGTGCATCATGTATATATGCATAGCTCAATTTTTTATTAGTCATTTTGGTGGGCTACTACATTACATGAATTATAAGGATATTGTGGGTTGTATATGTATATGACTATGGAGGTTGGTAGCTTTGAGGTTTTGTAATTCATAAGCTTATAAGATTATGGTTATGAAAAAGCTCACAAAATCCTTGCAGATGCCAAAAAAGCTTGCAAGAAAATGCTCGCAAAAAAATAAAACTCAAAAGTCATATAGGAGGATAGAGGATGGCTTAATGAAGAAAATGAATGTCCTCGATCTCATGAAAAACATGCAAAAACCCTAATTTCTCAAGAAACCCCAAATCACTCAAGAAGGCCAAGAAACTCCAAATCCAAGTTGAAATCAAGCATTAAGCACATTGATGTGAAGAAGAAGGCATAGGGAAGTTGAATTTGATAGCAATTTTTGAGTCTAATTGACTGAAACCCTAATTCTTCCCCATGAGATTCAAGAAGTGGAAGAAATCGCATGCTTACTCAAACATTGAACCATTTGTGAGTGGTAGCCAAGCATGATAGAGGAAATTATTGAAGAAATTTTTAAAAATTTTAATGAGAAAACCCTAATTTCTTCATGAGCTCCCAACTATGCAAAGGAAAAGGAAGAATTGCATCATCGATGGATTGAAACTTTGTTTACTCATTTGTTGAAGTTTGGTTAGTCTTGTGCTAAGCATTGATGATCTTTTGGCTCCCAAACTCCCACAAATCACAGGCGCAGCCGCCGTCGACCTCCTCATAGCCAAAATTCGTTGTAGTCACACACCATTATGGACCATTGGCTAGCTTAACATGTTAAGCTTCTTGTAATCCATGGATTTGAGGCATTACTAAGCGTTGTGGCTCCAAAATAGTGTAGAAAAATGCACAGCCCGCCCGTCCATAGTCCTCCAAGCATGAATGGCAACCAAATCATAGGCAAGAAGGCTTAAAAACTAGCTTGTAGCTTAGACAATAAGGAATGGCTAAGATTTCTAGCATTAAGGAAAGCTCCATAGCCATCAAAATCAAGCACAAAGGGGAAAGCAGGGTAAATGTTATCATGATAAAATTTTCCCCAAATTTGGTTCCCTCATTCAAATTTTAGAGCACTCGCCTCAGAATTTGGTCCTCAGCCAATCCATGACCCCAAAACCTTGGAAATTAGCTCAAGAGAGTCTCTCTCACACTCACTCCCTCTCTTTCTCTCTCTCTCTCTCTCTCTCTCTCTCTCTCTCTCTCTCTCTCTCTCTCTCTCTCTCTGCTTTAGCTTCTTCCTCTGCTTAGCTATGGAGCCTTTGCAAGCTGTGTGTATAGCCCCTTGTGAAGCTAGAAAACGGAAGGTTGATTCACACCTTCGTATTCCTGAAGAGTATGGCAGCTCTAAGAAAGCTCATCCTACTGACGCACAATCTGTCCAAGCTCGTAGGATAGCTAAGAAGAAAAATGTAGATCTTTGGGTTGATGGTGGGCATCTCTATCCAGTTGACCCTCCATTAAGAGCAAACCCTCCTTTCCGCAATTTATCATCTTTTATGCAATTTGTTGGTGAAGGAGAGCTTGGCTTGTTAGGATACTGAAGAAGATTAACTACAAGTGGAGCTTGGCAAACCCATATTCTCCAATCTCAATTGCAAGCATCACAATTCAGCCTTTTACAATGTCAAGAAGGACTTAAAACATCATCAGATAAAATGAAAGAGATCCTCGTAGAGAATGTGGAGAAGGATGTAAAGATTCAAAGGCTAGAGGAACTTATCAAATGCCAAATGGTGCTCATTACGCAAAAAGACATTGGTTGGTATAGAATCTCTTGCGTTTAAAGGTGGAGCACAGAAGAAAAGGATTCGTACAACAAAGTAAGTAACATAAACTTTCATTATGCACTCAGTGATTTAAACAAAATAGTCATAATTTGTATTCTGCCAGGAATTTTCTGCAAGAGTTGTGTGGTTCTAATGAAGAGGGATGGAAGGATTTGGTCAAAGCCATTCTGAATACCAAGGATATTCTCTCAATTATTACTGACCCTCATGATCCTAAAATACGCCAAGCTGTTGTCAGCAATGTAATGAGCGAGATTACCACCTCCATCGATTCTTCATTAATTCAACATGCTTGTGATGCCGCTGGAATCAGCATGAAAGGGTACCAAGTAATCCGTCAGGTTGTAAAAGATGCATTTCTAAGACAAGGAATCACTGGCACTTTATTTCCTACACTCAAGGCGATTCACAATGTCAAGCGTATCAATAATGATGATGTGCAGCAAGCTATAGGACAGTTTTATCACGTTGAGGACACACTAACATTAGACACAGGGTCGAGCAGAAAGAAAATCAAGAAGACAAGTACAGAATTTCACTATGATGTTTACAACAACATCTTTGTTCATATTGAGAGACTACAACAAGCTATGGTGAAGTTCTATGGTCTTTCACCAGAAGGTGAGAACTTGCAATTGCTACTATTCATGTTTTTCAGTAGAAAATGAAGACGATTATTTTGTTTTGAATATTGTAAATTACCGTTTATTTGCAGTTTTGGGGAGCACACTTTCATTTGTGCTCAAGCTAGATGAGTGCCAAATTGTGAAAGGTCGGAAGCTAGAACGTATGAGCATTATGCTCATGAATGAGGCCATGATTTGTGCATGGGAAAAGACTACCAAACCAAGTTTTAGTGTGCAATCTGAGAAAGAGGTCTGGTGGCTTGGTGCATTCGAGGTACCGAAGGAGACACATGAGGTATTGACATGGATGTTTGAAAGGACCCCCTGGATGTAACAGATGTAATCAAAAAGCAAATTAATGGTCAACTTTTAGATGTAGAAAACATAGGAAAGTTCAAGGTGGATTGGCATCTTGGGGAAGATTTGAAGACAATTAAATGCATGATGGGTTGTGCTCAAGGCGCGACATCAGGATGGCCTTGTCCATACTGCAATGCTCAGATTGATATTCCTAGGCAGAAAAAGACAAATGAAAAAGGTATACAGAAGGTTGGTTCTGTTGGGAAGGATGCCTCAAAAGGTCCCAAGAAAGGGAAGAAGCAACAAGAAGATGTAGTAGATCCAACCGAGTCAACTGATGATGAAGATGAGGAACAACCAAATGCAAGATGGGTGGAAGGTGTCATGTCTCGTGATATGCTAGGAGAACCAAACAGGAATTCAAATTGGAGCCCCATCATTAATTTTCAATGCCTACACAAGAGAGGAAAGTTGCAGCCCTTAGAAATTGGAGCATCTTTTGAATTCTCTGGGCTGCCATCGCGGAAACGTGAAAATTGGAGTGAATAAGCAGGCCTTTGGTATGTCATACGAGGTTGCTCAAAAGGTCTCCATGACTGGATCAAAGGCAAGGTGATTTTTGGAGAAGCCAGCAAACATAGAGAATTCAAAGAAGACTTGGGGACTCTGGAGAGACCTGTGTGCAATCACCACAAATGTAGATTGTCCAATGCCAGCTCTTGTAAATATGCACAAATAGCTTTGGATAAATTTCAATAACATGGTTCGCATTATGAATCAAAGTAGCACAACTGCCCAAGAACGAGCATCATTCCAACAACATATCATAGAATTCACCAAAAGTGTGCTAGGTGCTTGGAGAGAGAGTAAAGTAACATACTATATGGTAAGTTGTACAGTAAAAAAATAAACTGGTATTTTAACCTTGACTTTTTCTAATTAAATTCTATTGTTATGTGTATAGCACATAGTTTATACGCATGGTGCGTATTTCATGAACAAGTATGGATCGCTCGACATGTGGAGTACCCAAGGGATGGAGAAATCACATTATAAAGCAAGAGGGGTTTATTTCAAAAATACAAGACATGGAGGTGGAGCTTCTGTAGGAGGAACACGTACAAACTATCTACAAGAGATATTCAATTGGTTTTATCGCACAACCTTTATTGGTTAGGGAGGAGCAGGCCCAACAATCTAAGCTTGTGCAAGAGGCACGCAAGGCTGCAAAAAGTCATGCTCGGCTTGAATGGTTGCAAACCAATGCTCCCCATAGGCATGGTGCTTTTGGCGTGCACGAATGAGGAGACAAGGGATGCGTTGGGTTGTGCACGCACCAGCATAAATCTAGATGTAATAAGGCTAAGAAAATAAGTTTAGTTAGGTTTTTATTTTTTCCCTTAAAAAAACTATTAATAGTTCCTTCTCTCACTTCATTTTCATTTCACTTTTTTAGAGAGCTTGAGCTCAAGATCTACATAGACACCCACGTAAGGACACCAGCACATCACCATGTTAGCATAGTCTCACTTCATTTTCATTTCACTTTTTTAGAGAGCTTGAGCTCAAGATCTACATAGACACCCACGTAAGGACACCAGCACATCACCACGTTAGCATAGTCGTACATGGATATGGCACGCACCAAGAACACTGCACGTGTTACCATGCCTTCACAAAACACAGTGCAAGGCACCCAAGAACCACATACTAGCGACACCACACAAAAGAGAGTGACCCCTTGGATTCTAGGACACGCCCAATGGGATCACCAAAGTCCCTCCCACAGCAACACCAGCGCACACACATGCAGGCCCTTCTAGTGGGAGGAAGCGTGTGAAGAAGACTCCACAATGTAGCCACCCCAGAGATCAAGACAGAGAGGCCAATGATGATGAGCAGTTCGACTGGGTTGGTGAAAACATTCCTACATTGCACAGCACCATGCACAGCACCATAGGTGGCAAGACCCTACTACCAGGACAGGGTCCCCTACCTACTCGGGAGGAACTTGATACACAGGTACCACAGCAAAACAGGAGGAGGAGGATTCAGACTATGAGAGAGACCAAGATACGCGCAAGCGTAGAAAGGTCAAGCTCTTCAAGCCAAGGAAGTCCTAACCTTGCCAACGCACTAACACAACACAGAGAGCTCCAAGGAGAAGGATGTGCCAAGGGCATAGGGCTCTACAAGAAATCAAGTTTTATCAGAGGAACACTGAGTTGCTCATAAGAAGAGCCCCTTTTGCTCGCACAGTGAAGGAGATTCTCCAACGATATAGAACAGAGTTCCGTGTGCAGGGGACTGCATTGCAAGAAGCCTCCGAGGCTTACCTTGTTGGGCTTTTTGAAGACACCAACCTCCTTGCAATACATGCAAAGAGGATTACCATATCTGCCAAGGACATGCAACTAGCTCGGCGCATTCGTCGAGGCGAGCGAGACACGATCTAGAGATCTTAGATGTTAATCTTTTTTTTTGAAGCAACTCTTTTGTTTCAAACCCCCCTTTGCAACAAGCCTATCTGGCTTTCATCTGTAACCTTTTGATAATTAAAATTTTAAGTTTCTCTTACAATGTCTCGGCGTCATCATGTTTGTTTAACATGGAGTGTCTATCATGTGCCAGTTTGTCACCCAAGGCATCGGAAATACTCTTGGAGGGCTGAGGAAGCTATGCCAGAACATTGCAAATTTGGCCTCTGCAACGGCAATGTAGGCTCAAAATTCACACTCTTCTGGCACTTCACCCCTAGCCACTCAGGATCATTTCTGATGCATTGAAGTTGAGCACACTAATTGTGAGAAAAGTAGTTTATAAGATAAAAACACCTTTAATCATGTGTAAAAATATAGTGTTTATCATCCAATGCATCAGAATTTCTCCTGGAGGATTGGGGAAGCTATGCCAGAACAGTGCAAATTTAGGCTCTGCAATGGCGGTGCAGGCTCAAAATTTGCACTGTTCTGGCACTGCTCCCCCAACCACTCACGATCATTTCTGATGTATTTATAATGAAGTTGAGCACTCTAATTGTGAGAAATAGCAGTTTATAAGATAAAAACATCTTAAATCATGTGTAAAAATATAGTGTTTATCATCTAATGCATCACAATTGCTCCTGGAGGACTAAGGAAGCTATGCCAGAACAGTGCGAATTTAGGCTCTGCACCGGCAGTGTAGGCTGAAAATTCGCACTGTTCTGGCAGTCCTCCCCTAGCCACTCAGGATCATTTCTGATGCATTTATAATGAAGTTGAGCACACTAATTGTGAGAAATATTAGTTTATAAGATAAAAACACCTTTAATCATGTGTTTAGGGCTGATGTGAGCGGAAATGTGGTTGCACAAAATGCAAGTCAACAATGACAGTCTTTGGGTGGACCAGCAGAGTTCTCATCTAGTGGTTCAGTTGATAGACCATGGAGTGGTTCAGTTGATAGACCATGGAGTGGTAGGCTGCGTCATAATACCAGTCCTGCAAATGTGATTAGTACATCACATAAAGGCAAAGAGAAAGTGGTTGAGCCCCTTAGTATGCTTGACATTTCTGCAGGGCATTCTCATGTTGATGGAGAGTCTAGTGGCTCAGAGATGAGCCTTGATGAGGACTTGGGATCCCAACTATGAGAACACCTGGTGTAAAGAAGGCTCTGGAATCCATGAATGCAAAGAAGGCTATGGAATCCATGAATGCAAAGCTACGAAGATCTGGGAGAGTGAAGAATCCTGTGCAAAGGTTTACCTATGATGGTTATGTGGCACATCACTATGCATACATGGCAAAAGTTGTACAGGTTGTAGAGCCCACATGCATTGATGAGGCTATTGGAAGTGTGTGTTGGGAGAGAAAGCTATGGATGAGGAGATGGATGCACTATATGGAAATGAGACTTGGGATTTAGTGCAATTGCCTGAAGGCAAGAAAGCCATTGGATGCAAGTGGTTGTACAAAGTAAAACATAACAGTGATGGAAGCATAAGCAGGTACAAGGCTAGATTGGTAGCCAAAGAATATGCTCAGACATATGGCATTGATTATGAGGAAACTTTCAGCCTAGTTGCCAAGATGGCAACAGTGAGAGTTGTGATAGCAGTGGCTGCATCAAAGAAATGGTCTTTACATCAGATGGATGTAAAGAATGTATTTTTGCATGGGGATTTGCAGGAAGAGGTGTATACGTTGCAGCCACCTGGTTATGAGAGGATGTGAGTCACCCCGAGCATGTTTGCAGGTTGAAGAAAGCCTTGTATGGCTTAAAACAAGCACCAAGAGCATGGTCTGACAAGATTTCTGAATATCTTGTCACTATTGGCTTTCATGTAGCCAATGCAGATTTCTCGCTGTATGTGAGACACGGTGATAGAGGGGTTGTGCTTGTTGTCATCTATGTAGATGACTTGATCATTATGGGGGACCATGATGCAGAGATCTTTGATGTAAAGATCTTGCTTAGACAAAAGTTTGAGATGAAGGATCTAGGGGAGCTCAGATATTTCTTGGGCATTGAGGTGATTAGGTCACCACATGGTATTGGATTACTACAGAGACAGTATGGCTGGACATGTTGTCCAAGTATGGTATGACAGGATGTAAGCCTATCTCAGTGCCATTGGATCAGAATGGCAAGTTGAGTGCAGATTCAGGAGAGATTTTGGAGGATCCTACTATGTATAGGTGCATAGTAGAAAGCTTGATCTATATGACGATCACCACGCTAGATTTGAGCTATGCTGTTGGGTTGGTGAGTCAGTTTATGCAAGTTCCTTGGAAGCCGCATTTGGATGCATTGAGACGCATACTGAGGTATGTGAGGTCTACTTTGCATTGTGGACTATTTTATGAAAGTGGGACAGAGATATGTGTACATGGGTACACAAATGCTGATTGGGCTGGTAGTATCTCAGATAGAAGATCTACTAGTGGCTTCATGTTTTCTTTGGGGAGTGCCGCTGTGACTTGGAGCAGCAAGAAGCAGCCTACGGTTGCTCAGAGGTGCTACTATGGCAGCATGTGAGGTAGTTGGTTGAGAAAGCTACTTGCAGATTTGGGTCTATCAGTGGATAGACAAGTTGTCATTTTCTGTGACAACATTAGTAGTATAGAGTTAGCCTATAGAGTTAGCCAGGAACCCAGTTTTTCATGCTCGCACGAAGCATATAGAGGTCCACTACCATTTTTCTAGAGAGAAGGTCTTGGCAGGAGACGTTGACCTTGTTTATGTCAGCACACAGGATCAGGTAGCTGTCATCTTCACCAAATCATTGGGTACAGAGAAGCTCCGCAGATTCAGGGCTTCGCTTGGTGTACATGAGATGGAGTTGAGCTCGAGGGGGAATGTTGAGATATCGAGCTCATCTAGTGAGGCGGTGGACACTGATGACCCGCTCAAGGGATAGGCCCCACACTTACACCACTGGCATGGTTGGTGAGATCATGGGTGATATGCGGCCAGTGGGATGATAGGCTGTGTGACAGCCATTCTAGAGACTGGCATAGTTATAGCGCCAGCTCATTTAGTTGGGTTCACACTATAGAGAACCCTAGTATGTATTTGGTTGAGTACCTTTTCATATGTGTGTACTCTTATCTTTGTATATGGTGTGTTGAGTGTTGAGTGAAGGAGAAGAAGATTTTCAGCCTCTCACCTTGTGTGTTCTCTTTTAGGGTTTTGTGAGTGTGTGTGTGTGCTTGCAAGAGCTCAAGCTCTCTTCTCCCCCCCTGTATCTTTTCATCACTCTCCCATACACATGCAGAGAAGAGGAACATCACTAGAGTACACTCTCTCACACACACAAGACAAAGCAAGAGCTCTCATAGCACAAAGGGGGATTGTGTTCTTTCATTATGAGAAATTTCCTTTTATGCATATGGCCCTTATTCACACTTACATAACACTTATTAATGTCTTCAAATGGAGGAGCATCTTTGTTCATCCAGAATGGGATTAACATCTCCCCTACTTGATGTAGGTTCTATCCTCAAAACCTTTTACCTAGGTCGGAAGACCCGATTGCCGAATTAGAAATTGTGGCGTGATTGAAGCTTTTTTAGGGTTCTTTAGAATGCAAAGTATGATATCCAAAACTCGATGTCGATCATGTCTTCAAACGTAATATGCATATAGCCTAGAAGACACCATAGTCGATGGTAATAAAGCATCATTCCTCGCTCATCTAGTCCCTTGTTCATGTCCCTTGTTCATGTCAAAGCAAAGGCATTCTACATTGTATCCATCATGTGTTTCTGTTGGCTGGTCAATGAGTACGACAATCAATTTCAAGAACTTAACTGTAACCACTATGTTTGGATCTGGTATTCTCTACCCCGAGTAGATCCAGGTGAGAATTTGGTTCTTTTCACTTGCTATATCCGAAAACTCCGATGGCGAGAACTTCAAAAGATTGTAGCAAACATGGGACTCCTATTCCTTGAACTGCATTGGTGTGAGTATCCATTTGATAGGCATGAAGATTGGATCGAGTCATTTGTTGGGGGACGAGACTTTATATTCCCAATAGTGCTCTAGAATGATCAAGTATTGCTTATGCCATTCCGGTTGGATGTCAAAATCCTCCAGGCGGCGGGGGTTGTCTCCATGTGTTTCAATTGCATAAAAACAACCTCGTGTGTGCATTAGATGTTGGCATCACCATCTGCAAAAACAGTACTGATCATAAAAGTAACTAGCATTATCTCCAGCAGATCTGCGAGATGTGGGTTTGCTGGCTTTATATGCTTTGCCACATTGTCCCACAATGTACCTTCTCCTTGTATTGGCAGCAATTCTTCTAGATCTAGCATTAGGGCTCTGAGAGGATAAGGGACATTGTGCTACCACCTCAGCTGTATGCTGGAGTATGGCTCACGCATAATTCTTCGTGTCAGATCAAAGAGAGTGATCTGCATCAACACTTGGAACATCAACTTGCGCTTTAGTAGAGGATTCCCATCTTTGATCATGTTCTCATATTCTGCACCTGGAACTGTATGTAAAACATTTTGATTAGTGAAAGGCGGTACATCATCAATGGGAATGGGAGCACGTACCTCATCGAGTGGCCGTTGGGGAGATAAGGTCGTTTTGCCGGCAACTCCTTGGGCTCTAGAGGGTTAGTGGGAAAATCCACAAAGGGTAAAGAGAAGCATGAAAAGATACAATCAACCTCAGTTTTGTTAGAAGGAGTGACACTTGGATAAGGATCTAAGATCTTACTGGAGGGATGGAAAAACAGGATAAGTGACAGATTGGGATGATCCTGGGGCTTCTTTTGGTGGTTGCCACCCATGAACTGGGTGGTGGGTGTAGAGGTTTAACTATTTTCAAAAATTCATGGAGTTTTGCTATTTCATATCTGGCTATATTTGGATATTTAATGTGAGTGAGAAAAAAATCATTAAAAACACTTATTAACATGGTCTCCAGATGTCTATAGATGTTTCTATAAAGTTTTATGATACCTAAAGGGTGATACATTGTGGATTCAGAAAGGTTTAAGTGCTGATGTGTATCATAAACTTCCACCCACCCTTGGCATACTATCCATTGATAGCTACGGGCTATAACCTTGTGGTTGGTCGGTGTGGATGGTATTGCGTTTGGCATGAACAAGTCTAGTTTATCAACACTGTCATCCAAGATAGCCTATTGTTGTAACACCCGACACAAACTATGTAGGTTTAGCATGATAGGATGTAACTGAAAAAAGAAGATATTAGAGGGGTTAGTAAGAACTATATCTCCCCTTAGGATTCCCATGACGATTGTGGGGTCCTCATCCCTCTCCATGTTTTGATGTATCAGTGTGAGGTCTCCTAAACTAAGGTCTTCTGTTAAGTTCATTTCATAGGGTTAGTGTAGAAAAAAATAGAGTTAGTGTCTCAGGAGGGGCCCGAGGAGTTATCGGCAAGGATCCTATCTCCAAAGCATGCTGGATGAGTTGCCATAACTCATCAGTTTGATCTTGGCGTTGAGGACGATCCTGGAGGGTTAGTGTTTGTTCCAAATCATGGATTATTTGATCCTTTTCATTGAGGAGGCAGGAGATTGCTACTTCTCATGCATCTCAAGCAGTCTCCAACTTTGTGTATCTTCTCTTAGTCTCTTCTTTTGCAATGTAGTTGGCATTGGTTTGGGCTTGAGCCTCTTATAATTACACCAGTCATTCTATTCGCTGTCAATTGGACCACTTTTTGTCCATCAAGGGTGTAGGTTTTGAAATAGTCTAGCATTGAGAGCACGTCTGGCTTGTCATCCTCATCATCTTCTGTCTGAGCCATCGCCTTCTTTGTCTCTCGCTTGGCTTCAACGAGAGCCTTATTTTGTTTTCTTCGTTAAGCCTTGGTAAGTTTAGGAAGATTAGGATCTTGAAGAGTAATTTTCTCTTCTTGTTTTCCTTCTAAGGTTATCTTACTCAATTCCTCACCCCAGTTCTCAAAGAACTCATGATGCACCTTAGTGACTTCGAGATATCTTAGCCCACTGGGTGTCCATGGGTTTACTTCGCAAAACAGGGCATTGTGTCGAGCGATATACCTCTTTTGTTTTCGCTCGCCACTTCCTGAGGCGTTGGATTGCTACTGCTGCGACCATGCGGTCCAAGCTCTTCTATGTTGGAGGCTTCATCCTTTGTTTCTTTTTCTCTAGGTTGCACATCTACCATGCACACTGAGGTGGTGGGAATGATTCCCGATTCAACTTATTAAGTTCCTCTAGTAGGGGGGCAACACATCTATGGTGGCAAGCACATGCATCCACTTTTCACTAAATTCTGGAGGTGGAAGTGACGCGTACATTTCGGCCTCTTCCTCTTCCCATGAATCCTCCTTAACTGGTTGGTAGACTTGTAAGGATGTGGTTCATTTTTTGGTGACCGGATCATCTCTAAACAATTTCCCTTCCATGAGGTGTGCCTTCCACATGGATATCAATCTTCAAAATTTGAAAATCCTTTCGAATATACACTTGTTCTAATGCCCAATTGTGCCCCACCTTGGCTTCCCTCATGAAGGGTTTTCCCAAGATAATGTCATATGAATCTAGCTAGCATAAAAAGTCCATTACAACAAATCCATGATGGTAACGGAACAAAAAGACCTTAAGCTTTGTGTTTTTCAATAACCCCATTGGCCTTGAAAATGTTCCATTTGCCTTCTTAAAAATGATTAGATCCGCTCTTTCTACTTCCAATTTTCCCCACTTTTCCCAACATCTCTTGGTGATCGCACCTTTGTCCAGGATAGCCAGTGCTTGGTACCCATTATGGTGCATTGGAATTGTGGCATTCATGTCATCGCTTTCATAATACTTCCCCAATTGGTTGATAGGTATTTGGATGAATCTGAGTGCTCTCTCTTCCTCAGATGCTAGGTTTTTCTCTACTAGAGGTGACTGGCTTTCCTCTGTAGTGGACATTGGGTTCATTCTTCCTTCTACCCAGTCCGTGATGTCTGCCCACAATGCCGGCGTGTTGCGTAGCAATGGTCCAACCGGCATGTTGACAATTGTAGACAATATTGTTGAGACACTGCCTATGTCTCTAGGTTCTCTGGCAAGTGAGGGTTCCTTGCACATGTTTGTCTCATATTCAATCCTAGGGAATGAATGGATTGACAATTCTTGATCTTCCTCCTCAAACATTCTTGCCATCAAGTCACTATGAGTTCCTTCTTTGGACCCCTCTAGAATTGGAGTAGGCACATCCAGCTTCCTTTCTTTTAATAACTCATTTCGTAGATACACTATATCCCTAGTTTTGTTAGCCCTCAATTTTTCTTCATGGCTATGTTGACATTCATCAACAAGGGCCTTAGCTTTCTCAAGCTTCTTTATTTCTTCTTCGGCATTTGGATACTCTCCAACACCCTTGGGGGTTGTTGGTCTCTCTTTTGGCTGCTCATCTGGTTTCGGCACTTGGTCATCTCCTTCCTTTGATTAGGTGGATCCAATGTCAATGGTATCTTCCTCAGACCCATCCTGAATTATGACCATGGTATCACCCTTGTCCACTTTTTCACTCTTCTCCTTCTCCCAATCTTAGTGGTTGCAATACCTCTAGGGTTCTTCACTTTGTCCACTTGTTTCACTTGTGCACGTGTCAAGACGTTCAGTGGCACGATATTTCCAAGCTGTACACTTATAGTCTTGATGGTGGCATGGTTAGAAGTAGAAGCAGAGCCATTGATGCGATATGGGCAGTCCTTGATTAAATGATTAACACCACACTTAAGACATGAAAGTGTTGGCACGGTGTTGGATGATCGTCTGGGTTTAGCCAACATTAGCCACATTTTTTAGAGGACACTCCGCTACTACTCGATGAGGTCCATTACAATGAAAACATTGTATGGGCCCCTTCTCATAGTTGAGTTTATGCCTTTTCCCTTCCATTGTACCGTGGTTTGAAACACTGGTACTAGTGTGCTATTTTGTAAGACATTGTACTCTGATGTAATCTCCGTTGGTTCCTCGTAGTAGTAGTCATTATTAACTTCTACTTCGTGCATGACTTCTCCCTCTTCCAAGGGTTCCTCGATCATCACTTGGTTGATCTTGGTCTATGGTGGTTGTGGTGGTAAAATAGGCAAAGGCAATGGCGACATGTCCTGCATTCTGAACATTCCTCTTGGTAAGTAGGGCGTATTTGGCTACCTTGCAGCCACATTGGTTTGCATCGATGGTGCTGGTAAGGCTAGAGGCACTCTGAGTGGTGCTGGCAATTGTGCTAGAGGTTTGTGCTAGAGGTTGGATCCTCGGATATCTGCACATGGTAGTATTGTGGTTCCCTAGTCTCTGATAGTGAGCACAATAGAGTAATTTCCTTGGTCTTAGGTGAGGGCATTCAGTGCTCGTATGATTTTGTCTACATATTGAGCACCAAATCAACTCTCTCCGGGGATAGAGATGGGAATTCCATGATGCTTCTCTCCCATCCCTAACTTTTAACTTCTCCAAAATGGCATTACTTAGTTCTTCCACCACTATCATGTTGCCAACAACTTGTTTATTCTTGGGTCCCGCATCCTAATGACTAGAGACTCGTGATGTTGCTACTACCAAAGCTGCCTTTTAGCGTCTTCTAGTTACAGCAACTCAAGCATGTTATCCTCATATTCAATCCCCAACTTACAACATGTATCTAGAGTAGTCGGTCGGCGGGCTAATACCAAATAATTATGCATCTTATGATCTCGGACTTCTTTTCGGAAAGCAGAGCAATACCTGAATCATCAATCATCCTTTCCCTAAATTTGCATCTTGAGTTCAAGTGTTTGAGACAAGAAACATAATCTCGCATGGACTCGTTGTCTTTTGCTTGATGTTCTGGACCTGTGCCACAGGACTCCATCTATCACCACTTTGAGCAAAGCTCATTATGAACACATTCTTAAGCCGAATGAAATTTACTTTATTCTCAGGCTCTAGGGTTCGATACCATGGGTGGGATTTCCCTTCTAGGGTCAAAGAAAAAAGCATGTATCATGGTTACATCACTCACCGGCCCACAAGTTTCACAGGTTGACTCAAAGATCTCTATGTGTGTTGGATCGGGTCTCCATCTCCTGAGAACTTTTCCACAAGCTTCAAAATTATGTGTGGCTTCATCTGAGATGGTCTAGATTCAAGGGCAGCGCCTAGTTCCTTGACCATGCCTTTGCCCATTTTTGGAGCCATATTCAACAGATCTATCCTTGTGACCGCATTTAGATCTGCATTGGGATCCACCATTGGCCTCTGAGGAGCTACCCCCTCCCTACCTAGAACTCGTCCTCTTCTTGCATAGGTTCTTCTATTCAATTCAGGTCAAATGCTGGGTTCAGGTAAATCCTCATTACTTGGATCACCATTGGTTACCTCAATCTGCCTTTGTTAAATTATGAGTTTCATGCTCTGGAATGTGGGATCATTGATCATTTCATGTATATCCTCTCTCATGTAGAGCCGATCCTCTCCTTCTGCAGTTTCCCTAGGCACATTTGTCCACTTCTTCTTGTGTTTCAAGGAATTCCTCATCCTTATGTTCCTCATTGATGGGTTCTAGGGCCGGTATCCCTCCTTCTATCGTTCCCATCCACATGTTATCAGTGGCATTTATAGATGTTTCTAAATCCTTGCCATGTGGTCGAAACAGATTCAAATTATCCATTTCCCTCTGTTGCACCATCGTTCTTCACATATCGAGCTCTTGCCTTTTTAAGCTTATGGTAGCCCCGCAATTGTCGCTCTGCTTTATCTATCTTCAAGTCCATTTCCACTTCCTCAGATGTGGGGAAAAAGATTTAACTTGTCTTGGCTGCATTTTCCTTATCCCTCCTAACCCTATCGATCATCCCACTAATCCTCACTATGTTAGCATTCCTGGGGCCAGAATTTAGGGCTGTTTGGGTTGATCAGTCTGCTCTTAGACGTGTCCTACACTTATTGACAGGCCCATACTCATAGATTACGCTTCATCTTCTATGCCATGCTGGAGACCAAAAAATCCCCTAGCCATATCAAAGAATCTACTGGATTTCACAAGAGAGGAGGGTTTTTCTTCCTATCCAAATCCAGAGAATCGTAGCCCTTCTTCCATGGATTCATTATAGGAATTTTTTGGACCCAAAAAAGGCCTCTAGGATTAACTTTTGATTAGGAATGGACCAATAGGAAGAGGGTTGGTGGGTGTACATTTTTTACTTCTTTGACCCTAGCGAGCCTAGGCTTTGGTTTGCTAATGGGGCCTAATTACTACTCTTGTCCCCCTACCTCCTGGGCCCAAACTTAGAGGTCCCCCCACCTAGAATCGCGCAAATTAAAAACCCTAAAAATTGAAAATTTTTAATTTTTTCCCAAAAGTGTGTTTTCCCTCTCAAACTTCCACCCAACATACTCTAGGCTTGGAAAGCTCATTTTGAACCTCTTTCTTCCTCTTCTAAGCTCTCCATTGCTGCAGAAACTCCATACCTCTCAAGCTCTCCCTTCTTCTCAAGCTCCCTCTCCCTCTTTCTTCCTCTTCTAAGCTCTCCATTGCCTGCAGAAACTCCATACCTCTCAAGCTCTCCCTTCTTCTCAAGCTCCCTCTCCCTCTTTCTTCCTTTTATAAGCTCTCCATTGTTGTAGAAACTCCATCCCTCTCAAGCTCTCCCTCCTCAAGCTCCCTCCCTCTAAATCTCCCTCTCTCTCTCTCTCAAGCTCCCTCCCTCTCCATTGCTGCAGAAACTCTATCGCTCTTTAGTCTAGTCTAGGTTCAAGAAGCCTATTCTTAAACTCTAACCCTCTTTTAAGCTTTCCATTGCTACACTGAAAACCCTGAACTTTCTCTCCTCTCCACTCCTCTGTTGTAAAACAAGCTTTTCTTTTCCCTTCTTCTCTTTTCTTACCACCATGGCCTCTTCCAGTAATGTGAGAAGACCTAGGGAGAAGGTGGAAGAGCTTGTGCTGCATAACACAAGAGATGAGAATGGAGTTTAGGCTCCAACAAGATTCAAGGTTGGGGCTTGGGTCTACATGTAGCCAAGCTCTAAGGGACCACATCGAGTGCGTCAACTGGGGAATATGCTACATCATTGGAAGGGGCGGCTACAAGGCTTCAAGCATACTAAGAAGGAAGGACTGGTTGCCATAGTGCAACATGTGTATACCCTTGGAGACCTGTACATTCAAGGCCAACGACCAAGGTTTCCTTCAAATTGTCAGTGTAATATAAACACAGCTTTAACAACATGCTAATATTGGATTTTTTATTTCAAATTTTCTTATGACTCTCCATTTTCTTATGTCTCTATCTATAGATATTTTCCCCTCTAATTATGTTGAGGAACAATCACTCCAAAGCCTCACTGGAGTTTTCTATGCTATGCATGCATCCATTGGAGAGGCAATGTTTGTATCTCAAAGCCCAAGTGATCTTGTACAGAACAATATCTTTTTATTTTCTCACTCATATTTTGTAGATAAAAAACCAGGTTTATTTGGCAAGCTAGAAGAGATCCCTAACCCCGCTCTTAACAATCCCGAATGGCCCAAACCTGATGCTTGGACCATCTTATGCTTAAAGTTTAAGATGGTAAAAGATATCAAGACATCACTTAAGTTTCTAAAGGCATCTAGGTCAGTAGGGCTAAATTGGTTTTGTCCTTTACATGTTTTTGTGCACATGTTCAATTCCATGCCAATGCACCATACAAAAACAATGTATATTTGTAAGGAGGTTCGGTCTAACCTCATTCAAGGATTACTAGGAGAGGGTTGGGAGGTTAATGAGGGGTCACATCAAGGTGATGTGTATAAGTGCAATGTAGTAGATTCTACGGTGTCTTTCAGGTTCTTGAAGGCACGCTCTATTTTATACATGCATATGCACTACCAAAGATGGATGCAAAAGCACGGGACATGGATCCCATTTCAAGCCTCAGAAGAAGAAATTGTGCCTATTGAGGTAGCTGTGATGATGCAAAATGGATGGATTAAGCGAGTGGCAGCAAGCAAGCATTAGAGCCTAGCAGACCTGTGTCAACACTTTAGCATCATGGGCTTTCACAATGTGGAAGAGTCAAGTTTCAAGTTGATGAGAAGAAAGGTATATCTGATTCCACTACATGTCTAGAATTAACCCTTACACTTTCTGGTTATTGTGCCACTTTTTGTACTTTTACAGATTGGGAAGCGTAAGGAGGGGACAACCATGGCCTCAGAATCATGGGGGACCTTGAATTTTCAGCAGCAAGGTGCATAGCCCTACCAACACATAGTATAGGCATGTGGAAGAGCTTAAAGATGAACTGGGTATATGGAAAAATGCCTCTGTTCTGATGCACGTGAGGGGTAAGAGTTTCAAGATCGAGGTGAAGGCAATGATGAGCTTTCAAGTCAACAAGGAGATGGAGATCAACATGAAGTAAATGTCACAAGAGAGGCAAAAAATGAAGACATTATAACAATTTTAGATTAGATGACATGCTTGTAATTTTGTAGCAGGCTCTTTTTTAACCAATCTTTATTTAATTGAAATCTTAATATTTTTGCAAACTGTGATTTTTTTGTATAGCGGTCTAGTGTGAAAAGGCCAAAGTTTAAATTTTAACTATAAATAGCCAAAGGTGCCTTTTTTCTCATTTTCATGCGATAGAAACCAAGCACGAGCTCACACTATCTCTTTGCATTCACATGGCTACACACTTTGACAACTTCTGTGAGTTCCTCTCCACCACCGCGTGGGTGGGCAAGAGCGAGCTCTTTGTCATGTTGTTCACTTGTGAAGTCGACTTTGAAAAGTCGCTCGCCCTTGTGTCCCAACATTATGAGACGCAAATTGCAACATGGAGCAATACTTGGCTCCCCACTCCATCTCCTTTCCCCATTGTCCCAATGATCGATGGGTGCCTGTTGAGCTGCTTAAGTACATTCAACAATATGCCCGCCCCTACATCCAGCGCCTTAAATGCTTTATTGACATTTGCATCCCCGCGCAGGAGCTTGATGTACCTTCAATAAGCAGGGGGTGAAGAGGTTGGGGAAGGGCAATTTAGGAACTAGGTTCCTCTCGTGGCTCGCCACTTTTGCATTCCTCATCAATGAGATAAGGACTCGGATGAGGAGGTAGAGACGCCTGCATTGTAGTTGGCACAGTATTTGAGGGATGACAAGGAAGTGAAGGCACTAGGTACAAGTGCTGGTGTGGAAGAGCAGCTTGCATCACAGCACTTTCTAGAGGGTGCACAATCTACACTGAACAGCCCACTGTAGTAGAAGATGCGGGGCTATCTTCCCCACACAAGGAGAGCAAGGTACTGCCAAAGCTTGAGATCAATCTCTTGAGCACCATTGTGGTGGCAGGTGAAGAATACTTATTTCTTCATGACCTTGAAAAGGCAGCTGGCTTGAGAATGGATGAATGTTTGGGCATTATATGCACGCGATGTGACGTGGACCTTGATACGTCCAACCTCGGTCCTCACCTAGATAGTGTTATATTACCCCTTGGAGAATCTATTGCAGAGACAGTTGCTTTGGTCAAGGAAGCTGTGGTTGAGACCACGGAGCAAGCCCTAGTTCCAGAGGACGAATTCACAACCTTACAAGACAAGCTAGAGGCTGAAAAGGATACCCTTGCTGCTCGAGTGATGGAGGAGACCAAAGCACCTAAAAAGGATGAGGCTAAGTCCTCGATTGACCTCTCCGCCCCCACCAACACTTTGGCAAAAGAAGACATTGAGCAAGAGGTAATAATAGACCTTTTACAACTTAGAAACATTTGTAATTATGCATAGGAAAATATTTTGATTTTTCCTTTGATTACAGAGGGTGGTTGAAATTGACGCATTTTGCTGGGAGATGCGGCGGCGGGCAGAGACCAGGCCAAGGTCCATGGACATGATGATGCGTTGGCGCACTATCTTGGTCGGCTTCCTGTGGATGGCATCGCCATTATCCACAGGGACTACACCCCTCAATCTGCCTTCACTCTCTTCTTTTTGAAAGCCCTCTCTAAGGTGCTCTATGGCACAGAGCACCAAACGTATAGTTCTGATTTAAAAATCACTTGCCTTCGATGTTTTTGGTTCTGGATTTAGGGGTAAGCTTCTTGCTCGTATAGGTATAGCCAAAAGCATAGGCATAGAGGATCCTCATCAAGAAATAGCCCAATCACTCCTTGAGCACACTTTGCCCAATAACAAGAGAAGGAAGCTCAATATTGTAAGAAAGCTTTTGTAAAGATGATGTGTCACTTCTTATTATGAATACAATACAGTTTTTGCAAACTTATTTTCATCAAGTATATCATTATATTTTCTAGTTTAAACCATCAATTTTCTTGTAAATGCATCAAAAAATGACCCTGGGAGCCTGGGGGAGCAGTGCTGCCAGAATAGTGCAAATTTTGAGCCTGCACCGCTGCTGTAGAGCCCAAATTCGCACTGTTTTGGCACAACTTCCCCAGCCCTTCAGGAGCAATTCTGATGCATTGGATGACAAATAATGTATTTTTACACATGATTAAAGGTGTTTTTATCTTGTAAATTATTGTTTTTCATAATCAATGTACTCAACTTCATTATAAATGCATTAGAAATAATCATGAGTGGCTGGGGGAGCACTGCCAGAACAGTGCAAATTTTGAGCCTGCACCGCCGCTGCAGAGCCTAAATTCGCACTGTTCTGGCATAGCTTCCCCAGTCCCTCTAGAAGCAATTCTGATGCATTGGATGACAAACAATGTATTTTTACACATGGTTAAAGGTGTTTTTATCTTGTAAACTACTGTTTCTCACAATTAGTGTACTCAACTTCATTATAAATGCATCAGAAATGATCCTGAGTGGCTAGGGGAGAAGTGCCAGAACAGTGCGAATTTTGAGCCAGCACCGCCGCTTGCAGAGCCTAAATTCGCACTATTCTGGCATAGCTTCCCCAGTCCTCCAAGAGCAATTCTAATGCATTAGATGACAAACAATGTATTTTTACAAATGATTAAAGATGTTTTTATCTTGTAAACTACTGTTTCTCACAATTAGTGTACTCAACTTCATTATAAATGCATCAGAAATGATCCTGAGTGGCTATGGGAGAAGTGCCAGAACATTGCAAATTTTTAGCCTACATCGCCGTTGCAGAGGCCAAATTCGCACTATTCTGGCACAGCTTCCTTAGTCCTCCAGGAGCATTTCTAATGCCTTGGGTGACAAACTGGCACATGATAGACACTCCATGTTAAACCTGACATCAAGACATTGTAAAGAGAAACTTAAAATTTTAATTATCTAAGAAGGTTACAAATGAAAGCCAGATAGGCTTGTTTACAAAGGGGGGTTTAAAACAAAAGAGTTGCTTCAAAAAGAAAGTTAACATCTAAGATCTCTAGATCGTGTCTCGCTCGCCTTGAATATGCCGAGCTAGTTGCATGTCCTTGGCAGAAATGGTAATCCTCTTTGCATGTATTGCAAGGAGGTTGGTGTCTTCAAAAAGCCCAACAAGGTAAGCCTCGGAGGCTTCTTGCAATGCTTCAAGGGCAATCCCATGCACACGGAACTCTGTTCTATATCGTTGGAGAATCTCCTTCACTGTGCGAGCGAAAGGGGCTCTTCTTATCAGCAACTTAGTGTTCCAAACTTGATTTCTTGTAGAGCCCTATGCCCTTGGCGCATCCTTCTCCTTGGAATTCTATGTGTTGTGTTGGTGCGTTGGCGAGGTTGGGACTTCCTTGGCTTGAAGAGCTTGACGTTTCTACGCTTGTGCGCACTTGCAGCAGGAACCTCCTCTTGGTCTCTCTCATAGTCTAAATCCTTCTCCTCCTGCTGCTGTGGTACCTATGTATCAAGTTACTCCTGGGTAGGTACGGGACCCTGTCCTGGTAGTAGGGTCTTGCCACCTGTGGTGCTGCCCAATGTAGGAATGTTTTCACCAACCCAGTTGAACTGCTCATCATCGGCCTCTCTGTCTTGATCTCTAGGGTGGCTGCATTGTGGGGTCTTCTTTACTCACTTGCTCCCACTAGAAGGGCTTGCATGTGTGTGCATTGGTGTTGTTGTGGGAGGAGGGTTAGACTCTTGCGATCCCATTGGGCATGTCCTAGAATCCAAGGGGTCACTCTCTTCCGTGGTGTCGCCAGTATGTGGTCGTTGGGTGCCTTGCACTGTGTTTTGTGAAGGGTAACACGTGCAGTGTTCTTGGTGCATGCCATATCCATGTACGACTATGCCTATTATGCTAACATGGTGATGTGCTCGTGTCCTTATTACGTGGGTGCCTACGTAGAATTGTGAATCACCTTGAGTGTAGGAAATAAAGTGCCAGTGATTCCTTGTCTTAGAAATGCATCTTTTACAACCTGACGGATTGCTTGGTACACTTTCATGCTGATTCCAGCCGCATCACAAGCATGTTGAATTAATGAAGAATCGATGGAGGTGGTAATCTCGCTCACCACATTGCTGACAACAGCTTGGTGTATTTTAGGACAATGAGGGTCATTAATAATTGAGAGAATATCCTTGGTATTCAGAATGGCTTTAACCAAATCCTTCCATCCCTCTTCGTTAGAACCACACACCTCTTGCAGAAAATTCCTGGCAGAACACAAATCATGACTATTTTGTTTAAATCACTGAGTGCATAATGAAAGTTTATGTTACTTTGAGTTGGGGCGACTCCTATGGTGCCCTTATGAACCTCTCTTACCGCTGGTCTTATAATTCCTTAATCCATGAACAAGACTTTTATTGTCCCATAAAGTAGCAGGACTCCATGAAATGGCAGACTATGGTTCACGTCGTGAACCAAATGGTGTTTCACGTCCGTGAACTAGAATGTGTTTCACGTCGTGAAGTATTTTGCTCCACTTTCATGAGATAAGATTTTTCTGTTTCTTTGTGTCATACGTGTCAGGATAGGGTGCCCTAACTTTACTAAGGCGATCCCAAAATTTTCAGCGTTGATTGCGGAAAGTGTTTCACGTCGTGAAGAAGTAGCAGACTATAGTTCACGTTGTGAATTACTTCCTGCACTTTTACATGTTAACAGCCGAGTCAACGGATTGATGTTTAGAGTGTGATTTCCCTATCCAAAATATCCAGCAAGGTTGTGCTAAGCAGTTGGAATGTAATGCAAGTCACCAATACAACCAATGGCTCTTTGTTTTTTGTAATTTTTTGGAAAAAAGTAGAAAAAAAGGTATCACCAACTGCTAGCTCACGGTAGCGAAATTGGTGACGAAAACAACAAAATTGAAAGAAAAACCAAGTGTAGCTTTCCTCTAGGAAATACCAAGTACTCACCCACACTTCCAAACACACAATTTTCCATAACTACTCTAATTTCTTCTCTTCCACACAAACCTTATCTACACAGTTTTTCATAATGCACCTTCAAAACCTTCAAAATGCAAAGGTAATAGTGAATCTTGCATAATGCAAGAAGGAGCTCTAACAGAATGGAAGAAACACTGGTGTTTCCTCTCTGTAGCAACACCAAAAATGTTATGGGCTATTGCACCTCCCAAGAGGGAACTCCACACATCCACAGTTGGAAGAAGCAATAGACAACAACTATCGTTGGTGGGTACTTACCAATGCTTCGAGCTCACATCCCTTGAAACTCTCCAAGCTCACTTTTGGAAGTTCCACTCTTCCAATCTCCACCTTCACACTGTCACCATAGAGTCGCTCACACCACAATGCAAGGCAATATTCCTCTCACTCTCCCATACACATGCATAGAAGAGGAACATGCACTAGAGTACACTCTCTCTCACACACAAGACAAAGTAAGAGCTCTCATATAACAAAGGGGGATTGTGTTGTTTCATTATAATAAATTACCTTTTATACATCTGGCCTTTATACACACTTGGGCGCCCAAAACATACTAATCTAAAGCCTTGGTTGGCCAAGATCTCATAATGTACAATGTTTAGTGACATTACATAACACTTATTAATGTCCTCAAATGGACGAGCATCTTTGTTAATCCAAAATGGGATTAACACACCTATTTCTAATTTATTTTATCTTGTGATATTACCCACCTCAGCACTAACATAATCCATGATGCTAGAGTTGTCGTTGGCCCTTACCGTCAATGTGGTCTGTGAGGCTTTACACCTGCTTTGAGCTACAAAACCTAACCAAAAGCTACATGGAGCACAAAGCATGGTCCGAGATATTATGAGAGGCCCAATCAACAAGGATGGAGTTAAATGGAGGGCTATCACACTTGACAAGCACACACCTACCAACATCCTCACAATGTTGGCTAATCGCCAATGGATGGACAGGTATAGCAGATGTAACTTCTGCCTCCTCACCCTCCTTAAGCAAGGTCTGCCAATGAACTTGGCTGACCATTTTTGTTATGAGCTCCACAACATCTGTGTGAGCCTGGCTGGCAAGTTCGAGGCCACCATGATCCTCACCAAAGTTCTTTACTATGCCACGGGCTGGGAAGAGCTCCCCAAACCTTATAGCTACCAAAGTGTTGCCACCCTACGAATTCCTCCTTCGCTCCCAACCCTAGTAGCCCCCTCCCTAGTTGACTCTCTGAACCCCAAGAAGGAGAGTTTAGACCAAGAGGCCACTAGCAGTGAATCTTTTACCAATTTGTTGGAAACCAACTTGATGGATACCCCCACACGAGTGGAAGCACAGTTGTAGGCCTAAGTGCCAGATCTAGAATCATGCAAAGCCACCTCAATTCAATGGCCCTTCCCATAGCTCAATCCCTCTCATCGTCAAGAATGTACCAAGAAGTGCCAGAAGGGAAATCCATTTAGTCACCAGTAGCCTCTTTTTTAGTTCTTCTCAATCGCCTTTTCTGTGCTACTCCATAATCTTTCCAAGAACATAATTGCCTACATAGCTTGCCAAAAGGAGCAGACAGATTCGTCGGTGCAACAAGCTCTCCTCCTCGCACATGATAACATTGCCCAACTAAAGACTTAAAAGAATCCTTGTCAAGATATCCACCTTTGTCTAGGTGGTAGAGGCGACCTATCCAACCTTGCCTCCCTCCCCAACTACCCTTTGGCCTCCTTCAGCTACACCATCGCACCCTCTAACTCAACCCTCCTCCAACACAACCTTGCCATCAATGAGGAGATCCCCACCGCCACCTTTTCCAGCATCCTCTCCAGAATCCCTTATGGCTCTTCCCCACACCACCCTCACCATGCTCTACTTCCAAAACACCATCTCCCTTATTGAGCCCTTTACCATCTTTTGCTTCCCTTACCACATTCTCTGCCGCCTCAACCTCCAGTCCTAGTGCAGAGTCCTCACCTTCTCCGACCGCCGGCGGATGAGGGTGACTTCATTGACCTCTTTGTTTCCCACTGTGATGCATGTAGAAACAAAGACATGTCCAAAGAAGGAACAACAGGGTGGTCTTGGTGAAGGTTTACATGTCCTTTCAACATTAGGAGGCCCATCTTTAGCTGCATCTGCTTTAGGATCTTCTGCAAAAAAGGCAAGGAGAAGGAACATGCCCGTGGACCCCAACCCTCTATGAGCTCCCACTCTCCTCTCTTTACCTCACCATCTGCCACTCCTCCCTGGCTTTCCGCACCTGCATCTCCAAGATCTCTATCACCCCCCTCATCTCCCAAGCCCCCACCACAAACCTCTCTCGAGGATATCCTGAATGGAATCACTAGGGCCTTAACCTCACAAGCCAACCACCCCTCTCTCCCACCACGTCTTGGAAGAAGGTGAGATCTTGCAAACCCCCATCAGAGAGAACAACAGATGTACCCCCTGACCACCCATTGAACTAGCATGATCCTCTCGATAGGATTGATATCGGCAAAGCCCTTCAAATATACTAGACCATCGGTAATGCCCGGGCCCTACCCCCAACACTAATAATAGGATCACTGATGCCTCGACATAAGCCTTATCAAGTTTTATGTAGAACAAAAGTTTAATCAATGGTCTAGATCACATTGCAAGAGGGACTGAGGGAGATATAAACAACCATACGCCAATGTAGCCCCAATCATGCATGATCTCATGGGGGAGAAACTTGTATGGCGGTGCACTTACCTTCTAGAGGCCAAGTGCTGGAAAGGGTACTACTATACCCTGAGGTATCTTAGGATCAGCCCCCTAGATAGTTCTCTCTCTCGATAGAACGTAGATGGGCTTGAGACCTCTTTAATGAGGAGTTGGAAACAAACCCTAAGCAGTATTTTAACTTTCCATGGATACCCCCACGTCGACCACCCCTCTTCCTACTACATAAAGAATGGATGCTTTGCACCCTGCACAAGTTCATCCATGATAACGGTGCAGTGTTAGACCCTGATATATAGTCGTGCCATCATTTCCTTTTTCACGCTCTTCATTGTCCTTTTGGTGGAATTTCTTGATTGGCATGCATTTGATGAAGGACAACAAAGCATAGCCTTTGACTTCAACAAAGGTCCCATGCTTCACCAAATAATCGGCTATTATAAGCGAGTATAGTGGATGCAAGGCTGGCATGTGCTCACTTTCGAAGATATGTTCGAAACAACCTTCTGGACATCCTACAGAGCCTTCCATTGAACCACTTAGTACACGAAGTCCTACTTTGACTTCTATGGAACTTCAGTGGCTTTCCAAAGCTTCACTATCAATTCTGAGGATGGAACCATGATTAAGAAGAGAGGTATATTAACCACATTGGCTAACATTACTCCAGAATGCATGGTATCTTCTTCTCCACAATGCGCTTCATGTAAAATGATTATGGGAAATCTCTGAGCTTACGACTTGTGTAATGCCGAAAGATAGTTAAACACCAAGATTATGACTTGTGTAATGCCAGTAATGTACATTTAGACGGAAATTAGTATGGACTAGCTTATTTGGCCACGGACATTAGTTGCCACATGGCCTGGCATTATATAACTAAATCCTGTATATAAGACATTTAAACATAGAATCCCATTGTCACAATATAGTTTGAGTCTTCTTGCTCTTGTGAGATTGAAATTGTTTGTATGCTTTTCTCTTCTTCCTTGTTGAATGCACGCTTAGGGATTGTGTGTGTGAGTGATGGTATTAATGTATGTTGTCTTCTCCTTTTCTCCTTCTCTTGTCTACTCTCTCATGCTTTCACTCATTGTGGCATTGAAGTAGAGGTTGGTCTTTCTATAGCTCTCTCTCTTTTCTCCCCAAGGTCCTTTATGTGGTGACAACAAAGGAGGCACAAGGTTAAGAACCCTAGCTCTCCAAAAGAGAGAGTTACTCTACCAAGAGTGGCTTATGGTGCAAATAGATCACGATGGTAGAGAATAGTGAGGATACGCCAATTATGCCTACCTATCTTCCTAGGGATCATTTGGATACATAAGATGATCATGAGGATCTATTAGAGGATCATGAGCATTTAGTTGGCAATGCATCCACCCATGAGAATGTTATTAGTGTTTCATCCATGAGGATCTATTAGAGGATCATGAGCATTTAGTTGGCAATGCGTCTGCCCATGAGTATGTGATTAGTGTTGCATCCAATGTTACACATAGGCTTGATGATGCTTCACATGTGGGTTCATGGACATATGAGCATATGATGGACCATGAGGAGCATAGACCTAAGTTTCTTGTGTTAAATGTGTTAGGCTACTTTTCTAGGGTGTTTACATGTGGACTTTTATGATTCGACCCTAGTACTCCTAGTTCTCATAGCTTTCCTATGTGGCAGTGTTCATGTGGATATAGTTCATGTGTTTGAGCAGTCAGGCATAGTACACTACATGAGTGACTTTATTAAGGTGAGGATTTGTAGGAGAGGCAAGATTAGGCACACAAATCAGATCTTTAGTGAATCTTGAGAGTTTTATATTTGATCCATGCATTTTCTAAGATCCAGGTGATGATGGAGGGGTTGACTTATCATGGGATATGGGTCATATAGGGGCACCATAAAAGCCATCCTAATCAGAGAGAAGCTCATTAGAGAAGGCATGCAGGGTTGCCTCAATGGTTATGCAAGTTAAGCTAGTGGACAGGTATAGTAGGGTGGACATGCACAAAGTGTACAGATTATGAAAGGGTGAAAAAGATGATTGGGCAAGCATGCTCTACAGGGACCTCACTTACTACCTCAGTAAGCATGGGAACAAAGTGGTAAATCCCTACATCCTCACATAGGTTTTGAGCCACGCTATAGGAATTTCATTACCAGAAGGCCAACTCAAAGAACCCAAAGTGTCCCCACTATTGGGTATGGAAGCATTGATGAAGGGATTGGTGGAACATTCCGTAGTGATAGCGGAGACAAAAGAGTTAATGCCACTTTACCACACTACAGGAGCTTGAAGCATTGAGCACTGCACAAATCCAGAAGGAAAGCTAGTCTCTGCCACACAACAATAATAGTCAATTACCTTGTACTTTTTGGTACCAAAAGTTGCATCCATGTCTAACAAGCTATTGTTGCCATACATGGTCATCATCTCTAGTTTCCATGTTGTTTGAATGCCCAAAATAAATGCATGCTCCTTTGCCTCATGAAATGGCTGGTAACAAAAGACTTGGGTGCTATTAAACATTGCCCAATTCTAGACACTCTTTGCATCATCCAGACCTATTTGAAGTGTAAGAGTATCCATCTTGCTTGCGACATTTAAAATGTCATGCAAAGGCTCAAAAATTTAATTAGAAAAGTTGTGGATCCAAACGTGAGAGCCGAAATGTTCAAGGATCTCGAGCATATTATGAACATGCATGAGTTGGCAAGCCGGAGCTCAAAGGACAAGGAAAAGGAGGTATATGATCTAGTGGATTCGTTTTTGGATACTTACCACACAATAGCAATTTATAACATACTTCAAAGAGCATTGGCTACAAAATGAACTTAATAGAGTGTGCAAAAGCCATTGCAGATAAGGATGTGCTTTTTCTAAATGATATGCGTACACATGCAAAAGTGAGGAGCCTATCTAGAACAACCAGTGGTACAAAGTCCAAAATGCAGACTGTGCATGGGCTTGTTGTGCAATTGCGAGTGGGCAATGAAAGGTAACATGTGTAAGCATCAAATCAAGGTATTGATAGTCAATGGATTACATGTACATAGCATTGTTTCGAAAACAATGAATGTGTACAATAACAACTGGGGACATAATAAAGGTTGGTTACATTTGGATATAATGAGCATTCTATATTTTATATTCAGGGAATTTAATCAAGTATTTACAAGACAAATTTATGTGTGTTATGTTTTTGGATTTTATGTGACTTCCATCCATGTGTTGAATTGCAACCAATTAAGGATGGGTTTGGGAACTCACTAAAGCGTGCAAAGTCATTCATTGAGGGAGGACTAACTAAAAACAAAAGAAAAAGTATCAATGAATACAATTTGGAGTCTTTTCCAAAAGCAACACACAAACGAAAGGTGACAATGCAAGAAAATTTGGATGCTCAAGCCACACTTAACCCCACACACGATGGTTCCTATTAGTCAAGTTATGGTAGTCACAAGATTTGCATCCATGCAACAATGTAAATTCATGAAGTGTATCCATTACGGGATTGAGTAATTATGTGACTTTTTGCACCACTAATACTATTCAACCCATCTACTCTTTTGTTTGGATCCTAGTGATCAATGGAAATGGTTTTACTCTATTTGGTTAACAAACACTTTACAATGAAGCTGCAATTTTTTGTGTATTACATTATTTGGAGTTATGTTGTCAATACTTTGTTAATATGTCATTAATGGGTAAGAATTATGGTTAATACTATGAAATGAGTCTATTTAGTACTAGTGGTTAACTCTTTTGTACGGATAGTGTGTTGGGATTTAATCCTACAATACTTAGTACTGCTAGTACATTTTCCTAGAGTACTTGAGTACTTATGTACACTCACTCATTATCATTATTGAGTATATCATTATTTTTTCCAAGTTGAAAGGCAAGCGTCGTTGCTTTCTCCTACTTCAAAACATAAAGGATGGTATCAATCTATATTATTAAGATTTTGGTTAATCAAGCTTTTGGTTGAAAGGAAAAACCAATATAAGTCATTGATGGCTATCTACCATGTTGCATGATGTGACCTTGGAGTATATTATATTGCTAAGTCAAAGGACAAGAGAGCATGTTATAGGTGTTGATGAATTGAATTTACTATCACAGTTTATTATCATGCCCTTAGATTATTCTTTATGAAATTGTGGAATTGTGACCAAGTAATATGTCGTTTAAGTGTGGCACACAAACTTGATGCCAGTATCATAGTTTATTTAATATTCTAGTTTTTTATTTGGGCATTAATATATCCTTACAAGGGATAAAATCCAAACTTGTTATTGTCTTTATTACTCTCCATCTCTAAAGTTTCCATTGTGTTGGGGTATATTATTTTGAAATACAATGCTTCTTTTCCAACAAATAGATATCTATAGAAGTAACAAATGCCAAGGTTTACTTATGTTTTCACGTTTCAAATTCAAAGACCTTCCTTTGCATACTAAAATTCAATATTATGGTTCCCAAAGTAATGGTCTAGTGGTAAAGCTTGCACTCGACAACCTGAAAAGAAGTTGTGGGTTCGAGTCCCATTGGATGCATTATGGGAAGGGACACCTATCTTCTTCTTCACGTGGTTGTGTGTTCATCTACTTAGGGCTCTTGCTCTCGAACACTCGGGTGAAGCCTCCTCCTGGGTGACCTCAGGAGGAGGAGGAGGAGGAGGAGGAGGATTCAGGTGTGTGGGTCTTACCTTCGTTTTAAAAAAAATCAATATTTTGCTTAAATTTTACATTTTCAAAATAGATCCAAGAATTGAATAGTTGATAGGATCGTGTGGAAGAATTGGCTTCAATATTAAAATTCATTACCGTGTTAACCATTATGAGATACTATCTATATTCTGCATATTTCTATATGCATGTGTTTGGTTTTAAAGAGAAAAAATCGAGTGAATTACCATGATATTACTTATAACTCACAAAATTTGTCAATTCAAAGATGCATGAGTAAACACTAGAGATTTTCAGAGATAGGAGGAGATTGACAAAAAAGCTACATTCACCCTCATTGGTAAAAGAATGGGTCGTAGAATGGAAAAACTGACCAATTGTATTGCTTGTGTACCACCGAAAAACTTATTTGTGGACTATTAAAAAGTTCCACAAGATTGAAATTTGGAAAGGATTCTTCATTAGGCGGCAAGCTCTTGAAGAACACAACATTCAACATGTTAACTATCCAATTTTGTCTTGTTTTATTTGAAAGCATTTAGTATTTATCTAATCATTGGTCTGCTTTCTCTACAGATGGCAATCGAGATACACGACTTTGCACTAGATTGAAATTTATAAAGGATTTTTCATTAGCTCACCACATCGGCAAGCTCTAGAAGGGCACTTTGATTTTATTTCAAGAGAGAATTTCCCCACGTGGTCAGGAGGAGATTACAAAGCTAAAGATACTTGCATATGTATTGGGGAAAAAAGAGATCACTCAAAATTCTAACAAGGTGCTAACCCATCAACACATCCTTATAAAATGTGCCATGGTAGTTGCTTAAGGAAAAGAGAATTGACAATTCATTGGTGATATAGGAACTCCCTCCCTGCTAGGAAGATAGAATAAGAAATCTATGGTCTAGTGTAGTTAGCACTCGATGCAACCATAAAATCCTCATGAGCATTGCTATTGTAGATATGAAACTATGTAAACACTTTTTGCACATTCCTTACTATCATGTAACCAAAGCTATGTAATGACAGTGATAAATAAAGAAAACATTTTGTTTTTGCATTGGATACATGCTTCATGGTACATTGTATGATAATGCCTTGGTCAATGCGTCTTAGATTAATGAAAATTCAAATGATGGTACGAGTAAAGATGTGTGTAAAGTTCACTTCGTAATAAGGTAAAGGAGGATGAATGTGAGGATAAATCTATGCACGTGCGTGCGTGCATGCGCACGTGTGTATGTGTGTGTGTGTGCATGCGCACGCGCGTGTGTGTGTGTGTGTGTGCGTGTGTGTGTGTGTGTGTGTGTGTGTGTGTGTGTGTGTTGCTAAGTTATTCGTTGAAGGCAATACGGTATGCGTGTGTATGTGTGTGTGTGTGTGTGTGTGTTGCTAAGTTATTCCTTGAAGGCAATAGGGTAAAGGAGGATCAATGCATATGCGTGTGTATGCAAAAGATATTTCTTGAATGCAATAGGATAAAGTGAAAGGTAAATTTTTTGGGCATCATGGTTGAAAAAGCCCCTCCCCCCAAGGCTAGTCCATTATAGCACAAGGGGGGCCCTTTGACTGGGTCACAAACCCCCTTGCTCTCGGTGTTTCAGGCTTGGCAATTGTGAGTAGAGGCACCTCTCATCGAGTTTTACTGACATGGGAGAGAGAGAGAGAGAGAGAGAGAGAGAGAACACCACATTGGGTGCAGGGAATGGCTGTGAGGCTTTCCTAGCATGTGCTTGTTAGGAGTCCATGTGTATTTTGTGCATGTGAGTGCTCTTATATTCTATTATATGAGAAAAAAGATTAATACAATTAAAAATATAGAAGAAACACTTATCTCATATCAACTCGGATAAAGCTAATCAGGGTTTCATGCAGTCTCTGTGTCACTAGCTGTCTTGACTCCTAATTGCCTTGACTGCAGCCTGAATTTGACAAGGCCATAACTTTCTCATCCCAACTTTGAATAGGATTGTTTAGGTACTCAGGCGATCAGAACAACGCTGATCTACAAGCTTGTACGAGTAGAATGCTTAAATTTGCGTTGTTTAAGGTCAAATTGTAATAAGCAATCAAAAAGCAGACATACTTTTCCGTCCAAGTGTTGGACATGGGTCCAGGATGTATAAAAGACTCTTTCTAATGGAAAAACTCACTTTTGGATGCTCATTTTTGTGTGTACTTCGCTAGTTACGAGATTGTGAGAGTGAGAGTGGATAGCATAGCTTGTGGTGGAGTGTGAGTGAGTGAGTGAGGGAGAAAGAGTAGGCAGCCATGGGAGCTATGAAGCTTGCCCTCATTGCTTTTTGTGTGGTTTGAGGGACGGAGAACATCGGCAACACTCTTCTCTCCATTCTTCTTCTCTCCTCCATAGCCATTCATTTACCATGCCTCTTCATTCCTCACTGCTATGGAAGCAATGGAGCTTCCCAAGGTCGCAACGAGCAACCACGAGCCTCACCGACGGAAGGGACTACAATGGAGGCAGGCTTGTAGCTCTTTGCTCTTCTTTTCTTTGGTGTGTTGGGGCAGCAGTACACGTTGGGCACACATTTGGTTCCGTTGCCGAGACATGACCTTCACCGCACGTGTAGAAGCTTGCGGGAGACCGTTCACTATCATAGTTGAGCGGATTAGTTGGTTTTCTTTCGCTGGTCAAAACAACGGCTTGAGCATTGCTCATTGATGGATTAGTCCAGAGCTGCATAGCCTCAGACCATGGAAAAATGGTGAAAAATACGGGGAGTGAGAAAAAATGATAAAACACCTATACAAGGCGAGCACACCCACAACAAAGGCCCTGGTGTCTGATAAAGACAGGAGATGACTTCTAACACCCCCTCTCAGCTCCTGGCTGTGAAATCAACCCTAGGGAGCTGGAGTGCCGCCTGAGCGTAGCCTGAGGTAGAGACTTTGTGAAGAGGTCCGCCACATTGTCCTCCGTCGAACAATAAAGTAGCAAGATGTCACCAGCCAAGATCTTCTCACACATACAAAGTGATACTGTATCTCTATGTGCTTGGTCCAGGCATGGAAGACCGGGTTCCGAGCAATAGCAATACAACTCTGGTTATCGCACTGGATGATTGTGGGCTCCTTCTGTGGAAACCCAATCTCGCCTAGCAGCCTCCGCAACCACACAACCTCGCAAGCAGCACCACAAGCAGCCCGGTACTCTGCCTCTGTCGAAGATAGGGCAATAGTTGGCTGCCTCTTACTGCTCCAAGAAACTGCTCCTGAGCCGAGGGTAAAACTGTAACCTGAAGTAGATCTCCTCGTGTCTGGATCTCCTCCCTAATCTGAGTCACTCCAACCTTGGAGTCTGACTCCATCCCCTCCTGTGTAAAAGAGTCCTAGATCCTTAGTACTCTGCAGATACCGCAAGATCCGTAATCCTGCGTCCCAATGAGACTTCAATGGCATCTGCATAAAGAGCTCAACAGCCCCACGGAGAAGCTCAAGTCCAATCTGGTGTTCAGCAACCAGATCAATGAACCAACCAACTTCCAATACTGCGAGGCATCAACCGGCTCACAAGGATCACTAACGGTTAACTTTGTGTTTGGGTCCATCGGCGAAGTAATAGGCTTGCAGTTCTCCATCCCAAAGGCCTCAAGCAACTCATGAACATACCGCTGCTGAGAGACAAAAAACCCCCTCTGGGTTTGCCAAATCTCCAATCCCAAAAAGAAGTGGAGTAAGCCTAAGTCGGTCATCTCAAACTCCTTTGATAAGGCAGCCTTCGTCACACCAATGTGCGCTCCACATAACTGCCGGTGAGAATGAGATCATCCACATAAAGGATGATAATCGTAACCATGCCGCATTCCCAAAAGAGATACAGGTTAGGATCTGCAACCGATCTCTAAAATCCAATCCGAACAAAGAAGGAATCAATCTTCTGATTCCAAGCCCTGGGAGCCTGCTTAAGACCATACAAGGCCTTACGTACCTGTAAACCATCCCTTCTGATCCTGGAACAACAAAGCCTGGAGGCTGCTCAACATACACCTCCTCCTGCAGCCATTAAGGAACGCAAATTTTATATCCATTTGATACACGGTCCACCTCTGAGAAGAAGCAAGGGCAAGAACGGTCCGAATCGTGGTCATCCATGCTGTCGGTGCAAAGGTATCCTCGTAGTCAATGCCTGGCCGCTGAGCATAACCTTTAGCCACAAGTTTGGCTTTGTATTTGTCCACCGACCCATTTGACACATATTTGGTCTTAAAGACCCATTTGACACCAATGAGACTGACCGTTTCGGCGGCCTCGGTACCAACTCCCATGTTTTGTTCTTCTCGATGGCATCAAGTTCCACCTCCATGGCTTTCCTCCAAGTATCCTGTGAAAGGGCTTCCTTTACGGAAGTGGGCTCCTTGTCCCGCATAATACGAGACATCATAGCATAGTTTACCTGAAGAAGCTCCACTGTATTGCTTTTGTCTCGGCTTCTGTGTGATCTTCGAGGGCCGTCCTCTGTGGTCCACTCGGAGAGTAACTCCATGACACCTGACTCTCGAAGGGTGTTCAACAACCACCTGGGTACTCGAACAGATCGAGAAGCCTCCGGCCGTTGCGGGGGCTCTACTCCAGCTGCGGGCTCAACCTCCTGTTCTAACTGAGGGTGATCAACTAGAGCAATGGTCTGGGAATCATGATCAGACTCTTCTGGATCTCCAAGAAGTGGCGGCTCCTCAACAGTGGATACTAGAACATGCTCATCAAAGACCACATCCCGACTGACAACAATCTCATTCCTGTCTGGATCATACAATCTGTATCCCTTGGAAAGAGAATTATACCCCACAAATATAAGCTTGCGAGATTTGGAGTCAAGCTTCCCCCTCTGCTTCTTCGGAATATGTACATACGCATCACTCCCAAAAACACGGAAGTGCGAGACATCAGGTTTCCTACCAAAATATGCCTCAAACGGAGTCATATTAGGTACTGAAGTCGTCGGAGACCGGTTGAGGGTATGGACAGCCGTTGCCACAGCCTCTCCCCAAAGTGGACAAGGAAGATCACGATGCTCCAGCATGGTCCTCGCCATTTCCACCACAGTCCTGTTTTTGCGTTCTACAACTCCATTCTCTGAAGGCGATCCTGTATTGGCCACTTCCCTCTTGATGCCATGATTTGCACAAAATCTGAAAAATACAGTCGAGGCGAATTCACCCCCTTTGTCGGCCCTGAGAGTCTTTACCTGCAATCCAGACACTTTTTCCACCATCACGTGCCAATCCTTGAACCGTGCAAAAGCTTGGTCCTTCTGTGAAAGAAAGTAGACCCACGTGAATCTGGTACAGTCATCAACAAGCAGCATAAAATAGAGAGATCCTCCCAATGATGGTGTCTGTTGAGGTCCACACAAGTCAGTGTGAGTCAACTCCAACGGTTTCAAAACCCGCCTGGAAGCCTGCTTCAGAAAGGATTCCCTGTGCTCCTTACCACGTATGCAAGAACTGCAACGTCCTTGCCTACTGCCAACATCTGGCAAGCCAACCACCATCTCGTCTCGGAAAGCTCGCCGCATTGCATCCACATTTAAGTGGCCAAAACAAAAGTGCCACAGATCTCCGACCTGAGAACCTGTCAACGAGGAGAGTGCAGAGAGCTTGTAGATACCATTCTCCACACCGCCTTCCCAAACAACCTGGCCAGTCTCACGGTCCCGTAGAGCAACTAAATGCTCCTCAATTTCACCCGAAAGCCAGTCTTGCATAACTTCATGCACTGACAGAAGATGAAAACCCAGAGGAGGGACGTAAAGAACACGGGAAGCATGCTTGCCCCCCTTGCCATCGAGAATAATGTCCATCCGGCCCTCACTGTGTATCGGAATAGTGGAGTTGTCGCCAATAAAAATGCGACCTGACTGCCGTTTCAAATCCAAAAAGAAGTCAAGGGACGGAGTCATGTGCCTGGAAGCACCACTGTCAAGAATCCATTCCCGGGTATCCTTCGCAGTGAAGCCAACTGCCTCCTCGCTCGAAGACGATGAAGCATCGGAGTCCATCATCTCTAAGTGCACAAATGCAGGAGTCTTTGTAGCTGAGACTAAAGAATCAGCACTCTTCCCAGTCCGCTTAGGACACTTCCTCCAATAGTGACCTTTCTCGCCACAATCATTGCAGGACCGCTCGGCCTTCAACTTCTCTCGTTGTGTGTCGGGCTTCTTCTCAGAAGACTTCTCCGGTGAAGCCTTCCCTTTGCCCTTCTTGTTATTCCGGCCTTTCGACCGTTGGCCAGTGAAGGCCTCCGAACCTCCACTATGAGGAGGGTTCGTGAAACGTTCCTCCTGGTCCAAGACCATGGGCACAAGCTCCTCCCAGGTAATGGTGCTGAGCCTACCACTCGTAATCAAAGAGGAGTAGAAAGCGGAATACTGAGCAGGCAAGTGGGACAGCAAAGTAATGGCCATATCTTTTGATGATATCTCCTTCCCAGCCTGGAGGACTTCCTGCTGGAGATCGATGGCCAGACCGTAAAGGTTGTATTTGACAACGGCTCTACTCACAATTTTATTTCTTCTCGCGTGGTACAGAATCTCAAGCTTCGTACGACTCCCGCCGATCAAGAGTACATGGTCCATTATGCGGAGAGTTCAAGCATGGATAGATGGAACCAACTGGTGCCGACTGGACCTTAAAGTCCAGCAGTACCATGAAGTTTTAGACTTCCGTTTGATGAACTTCGACCATGTCGATGTCATCCTGGGCATGCCATGGTTCTATAGCAGGACAGAATCACTAGCTATAGATTATAAACTCCATGTTATTTCTTTTGAACTTGATGGTGTATTTCATGTGGTAGAGGGTCATACACCCTCCATTACCACGGACTCTGACGTAAATCTTATTTCAGCAATAGAATTCAGTCATTTATATATGAAACCCGATGTCCAATGTTTTTTGTGTTTTGTTAAAAATTATGATGCTCATTCTTATTCTCAGTGTTATTCTGTCTGTTCAACGTGTAATGTTTCTTCGCATGAGCATGAATGTTCTTGTCTGAGCATGCTACATCAATTAAAAAATCATTGGACCGTGTCGATGTCATCCTGGGCATGGTTCTATAGTAGGACAGAATCACTAGCTATAGATTATAAACTCCATGTTATTTCTTTTGAACTTGATGGTGTATTTCATGTGGTAAGAGGGTCATACACCCTCCGTTACCACGGACTCTGACGTAAATCGTATTTCAGCAATAGAATTCAGTCATTTATATATGAAACCCGATGTCCAATGTTTTATGTGTTTTGTTAAAAATTATGATGCTCATTCTTATTCTCAGTGTTATTTTGTCTGTTCAACATGTAATGTTTCTTCAATGAGCATGAATGTTCTTTGTCTGAGCATGCTACATCAATTAAAAAATCATTGGACATAGTTTTAACTGAATTTGCTACCTTATTCCCTTCGGATTTACCCGATGGGCTGCCACCGTCTCGTGGCAATAGCCTCGATCACAAGATAGTTACCTTGCCCGGTAGCTCTCCTGTCTCTCGGCAACCTTATAGGTTTAGCCCAAAAGAGGAGGACGAGATAGCTAGGCAATTACAGGACTATCTTGCGAAAGGCTTCATTGAGCCTAGTAAATCCCCATGGGACGCTCCTATTCTTCTTGCTAAAAAGAAAGATGGAGGGATGCGTTTCTGTGTGGGCTACAAAGGTCTCAACAAGGTTACCATCAAGAACAAATATCCGTTACCGAGGATGGATGACCTTATGGATCGACTCTCAGGTGCGAAATATTTCACCAAGATCGATCTTAGGTCCGGATACCATCAGATACGGATAGCATCGGGGGATGTCCTGAAGACGACGCGGTATAGACATTATCAATTTCTAGTCCTACCATTTGGCTTGACCAATGCTCCCGCAATTTTCCAGCAAATGATGAACGATCTGTTTCGCCTGTATCTGGGAAAGTGGATTGTAGTCTTCCTCAATGATATACTTATTTACAGTAGATCATTGGAGGAACACTTACAGCATCTCTGTCTCGTATTATGATTTCTTAGAAGGGAACGCTTGTACGCTAAACAATCGAAGTGCGAATTCTTTCACACGAAGCTGTTGTATCATGGTCACGTCATATCGGAGGCTAGCATACGTATTGATCCTGAGAAGGTGAGAGTGGTCCTCGATTGGCCTATTCTCCGTACCATCCGCTAGGTGAGGTCATTCTTGGGCTTCACAAGCTTCTTCAAGAAGTTCATACGCGATTATGCCAAAATTGCTAAACCCTTTACGTGCTTGCTCAAGGGGATCCGAAGCAAGAAACGGAAAGCTAGTCCACATATTGAGTGGAACGATGAGCTCGATCAATGTTTTCAAACATTGAAACGGCTGGTTACTACTGCACCGATGTTGCAGATAGCGGATCCGAATAAACCCTTCGAGGTTGAAACGGATGCCAGTGACTACACCATAGGTGCCGCACTATATCAGGACAGCCGACCAATCACTTTTGAGAGCCGTAAGCTCACTGATACACAGATGAGATATACCACACATGAGAAGGAACTGTTGGCTGTCAACCACGCATTA
Source organism: Cibotium barometz (assembly GCF_041138505.1). Taxonomy (NCBI): domain Eukaryota; kingdom Viridiplantae; phylum Streptophyta; class Polypodiopsida; order Cyatheales; family Cibotiaceae; genus Cibotium; species Cibotium barometz. The sequence continues at coordinate 7,379,128 of NC_141078.1, forward strand.
AAGATTTGGCACCATTACCTATACGGTGCCCGTTTCGTGGTTTGGACAGACCATCATTCGCTGAAATATCTGTGTGATCAGCCAAACCTTCGATGCCACAAGGCAAGGTGGGCCAAACTCATGCAAGAGTTCGATTTTGAGATACACTACCGTAAGGGTGCGACTAATCAAGTCGTCGATGCCCTTAGTAGGATCTCTGAGGTCGATGCTCTTTCGTTCTCGGAAATCTCGACTGATTTCTATCTTGCTCTCAAAGGGCGTTGCCAGACAGATCCTCACTTTCGTAAGATTTGGCAACGAGTCCAAGAGGGAACACGTAGCCCAGAAAGTGATGGCAACCCGGACGCCTGTACACTAGCTACTGAGAGGAAGATAGCGGATAAGTACTCCATTAAGGGAGGACTTCTTTTTAAGCAAGGCAAAGTGTGTGTGCCCGCTGATGAGGATATCCGTACACAAATTTTGTAGGAGTGTCATGATGCACCTAGTGCTGCAGGACACCCTGGCATACACCGGACTTTGGACTTGGTTAGCCGGTATTTCTATTGGCCGCACATGAAGGCTTTCATTGAAAGTTATGTGCATGAGTGTGCTCAGTGTCAGCTTAATAAAGCCGAAAGACACAAGCAGCAGGGCTGTTACATCCATTGCAAATTCCTGATAGAAAATGGACTAGCATTTCTATGGACTTTGTAACTGAATTGCCCCGTACTGATCGAGGCCACGATGCCATATGGGTCGTAGTCAACCGTTTGACAAAAATGGCCCGTTTTATACCGTCCAGGACCACAGTAAAGAGCCATGAGTTAGCTCATTTATTTGTGGAACAGTTATATAAACTATATGGTTTGCCCGAGGAAATTGTCAGTGACCGTGATTCCAAGTTCACTGCCCATTTCTGGGAAACGGTCTTCCAGAAATTGGAGACCCGCTTGTGCATGCCGTCTTCGGATCATCTTGAGACCGACGGACAGACCGAACACACAAATCAGACTATGGAGGATATGCTTCGTGCATATGTCTCCCGTCACCAATCTAATTGGGAACGTTATCTTCCCCAAATTGAGTTTGCTTAGAGCAGTACTAAGCACTCGGCTACTGGGAAAAAGTTGATCAAAAGTTACCTCCGTGGTGGGGTAATCACTGCCCTTTATTAGCGCTAATAATAAACATAAGAAAAATTGAATGTACAATGGTACAATTGGTCACACGACTTGTATGTAATGCACATTATGACAGTGCACCTGTGTAAGGAGAATGCAAAGAACTGTAACGATATTATGCATCAGAATGAGTACCAAACAAACTGTATGGATGACAAAGAAAGCACCAAAACAACAAGATTCAACCTCGCATAAGCCCATTTCGTCATGGACACAAAACAACAAACTTGAAATCGATTTTTACCTTGTGAAACAGAAGACAAAGCCTTCCCTGGATGGAAACGTGATTTGTGCCTTTGCGCCTCACATGGTTGAAGTTATGTGGAGTATTGATTGGGCTACATGGCGAGGCAATTGGCTGTTCTAGAACGTGAACCAGTCTTTCTCTTCCCCATCTTCGACGACAACATCTTTCTCTTCCCCATCTTCGACGACAACATCTTGTGACGCATCCCTATTTGGACCCTCAGTGTTTCCATCGGCTTCGAGAGCATCTTGCGATGCAGCATCATCCTGGCCCTCAGTGTTCTGTGGTCATGTGCTGTTCTGAGGATATGCAGCACACACCTCTGCAACGATCTTTCGTGCAGACTCCCAAGCTTCTGGCAACTGATCATCAAGCTGAGATGAGACAGTTTGCAGGAGAGGCCAGAAACCATAATCCTTGATGCCTTCAGACCCCTAGAGATGATGCAAGACGGCTTTGTCAATTACCATTACAATAAACTTCATCACGTGTAACTTGGTCGAGAAAACGAAACTACAGCAAGTAAGAATTAATGTCAAGTGTACACCCTTGCATGATACATCACAAAATAAGTCATTTGCGGGTTTAGCAAAGTGGACAGCATAACAGTGCTTATACGAAGAAACGGCCACTTACTAGGCTCGATACACAACTGCACAAGCACGTGGCAGCCATGGCTCGAACTGTAGGGTTTCGATGAGTCAAATATGGTTGCATTTGGCCCATCAATGGAGCTGGAGACACCCACGATGCCATCTCCCCCAAAGACTTCTCAGCTTCTTCACACACAAACCATTTGTCCTGAGATGCTTTCAACAAAAGCTGGAGCAACTACACAATCCCAAATACATCCATATAAGAACAATCTCACAAATCTTTCCATATCCGTCAAATCAACAATTACAAAGACACATAGCAATGTTCTCTGCAAGCAAAACGCAGTGCAAGGTACCAATGCATCCAATAATGTTAACATCCTATCTCGATACACGCTGAACAAATCCGTGCACGTAATGATTGCAGTCTTGCACAGTGCACTTCTTGTATTTTTCTTTGCTTTTATGAGGAAACCAACTGCATGATCCCTGTTTTAACCACAAGCTTAGAAAAAGCACAAACTAGCCTTCAACGACTTCAACAAACAGGCATAAAACGGAAAAAGAACCTTACAAGAGTGGCAACAATAAGGTTTCATGGAAAATTGCAAATTGACGCAGGTTATTTATGGCTTCGCAAAGCTTCAACCAGTCTATCAAATTCAGCCTTTCCAGCAGAGTCTGGCCAAAAGAAGGCAGTAAAATTCCAATTTCAGACAAAATAAAAACAATCCATGCAACACAAACAGGTAGGCACCTGCAATTTCTTTGCAAGAAGAAGGAAGGCAGCTGAAGGTCAAAGATTGCGCCAAAGAGCACAGCTAAAAGGACAATTTCAATGTATATATTGATGCATTTCAAAGATCAAATCTGAATTTGCTTACATGACAATCAGTAGGTGGAAGCAGTTTATCGTCGTCATCACTCGCAATCATCAACATCCCCTTCATCATTTATCTTCTTGTTTTTTTGTGCCTTGTGCACCCAAATTCAAGGGCCAAGCAAGGACCATAACAACTGTTGACTAGGATATTTCATTAGCTGCTCTTCACAGCCGAGGGATCATCCAAGTACTGGTCGGGATGCAAAACCATGCCTTGCCATAATTGTCATGGTTGTCAGCCATCTTGGAAATGCCGATGCCCCCAGATCAGCAAGGCAATGTCCCTTTTCAATATCCCTCGAGGGCAGCTGTTGCTTGATGGTGTTCGTTCTAGGCTTACTCAGGCCTACACATCCCCTACTAAAACCTACGTTCTCCTTGGACGTGGACTGATGCATGTCACCAATCGTCATCTCTGCATCTTTAACTGTGCCTTGCCAGGATCTTGATTCTGCAGCCTAAATGTCATCCTCCTCAACTTCACCAGGATCGCCGAGGTCCGTTAAGGGTTCACACATCGAGGAGCAAGCACTCTTGTGATGGGGAGCTCTTCTTCTTGCTTCCAAACCCTAATCCTGCAGAGAGTACGAGCATCCATGGGAAAAGCAACCATGCACAGAGGCATGATCACAACGCAAAGAGAAAAAGCACAAGCATGAAGCTACAGGTTTCCTGCTTTGGTTTCGCCATACTTGCTCTGTGTGTGCGTGTGTGTGTGCTGGTTTGTCTCGCTCTGGTCTGCTTCCCCTTTTTAAAGCTGTGGGCCGTTCAATCGCAGCATGCAGAGGTTGAAGAAAAGAAAGCATAATTTGCATGTGAATATCAAGGGCCAACACAGAGGAACAGCAGTCCCAAGTCAAAAGATCACCACGTGGTAGAGTTCGAATCCAAAAAACCCGATCAAAAGTTACCTCCATGGTGGGGTAATCACTGCCCTTTATTGAGAGCAGTGCTAATAATAAACGTAAGAAAAATTGAATGTACAATGGTACAATTGGTAACACATCTTGTGTGTAATGTGCCACGTGAATACAGTTATAGCCACGTCACCAAAAACCGCTCAGCGCTCTCGTTAAATGCATTTCTTGCGGTCGAGGCGGTGTGATGTGCTAGTGTCTGCACATTATGACAGTGCACCTCTGTAAGGAGAACGCAAAGAACCATAACAATATTATGCATCAGAATGAGTACCAAACAAACTGTATGGATGACGAAGAAAGCATCAAAACAACAAGATTCAACCTTGCATAGGCCCATATAGTCATGGACACAAAACAATGAACTCAAATCTCGGTTTTTACAGCTTCAAAACTATCTGGGTTAGCGACAGCATCTTGTGACGCATCTCTATTCGGACCCGCAGTGTTTCCATCGGCTTCAAGAGCATCTTGCGATAAAGCACCATCTTGACCTTCAGTGTTCTGTGGTCATGTGCTATTATGAGGGTATGCCGCATACACCTCCGCAATGATCTTTCGTGCAGACTCCCAAGCTTCTGAAAACTGATCATTGAGCTGAGATGAGACAACTTGCAGGAGAGGCCAAAAACAATAATCCTTGATGCCTTCAGACCCCTAGAGATAATGCAAGATGGATTTGATCAATTACCATTCCAATAACCTTCATCACGAGTAACTTGGTCGAGAAAACGAAACTACAAGTAAGAATTAACGTCAAGTGTGCACCCTTGCATGATACATCACAAAATAAGTCATTTGCGGGTTTAGGAAAGAGGACAGCATAACAATGCTCATACAAAGAACCGGCCACTTACTAGCCTCGATACACATTTGCACAAGCACCCCGCAGCTTTAGCTCAAACTCTAGGGTTTTGATGAGTCAGATATGGTTGCATTTGGCCCATCAATGGAGCCGGAGACAGCCATGTTGTCATCTCCTCCAAATACTTCTCGGCTTCTTCACACAAACTGTTTGTCCTACCATGCCTTCAACAGAAGCTGGAGCAACTACACAATCTCAAATACCTCCATACAAGAATAATCTCACAAATCTTTCCATAACTGTTTGTCCTACGATGCCTTCAACAGAAGCTAGAGCAACTACACAATCTCAAATACCTCCATACAAGAATAATCTCACAAATCTTTCCATATCTGTTACAAAGACACATAGCAATGTTCTCTGCAAGCAAAACACAGTGCAAGGTACCAATGCATCCGATAATGTTAACATCCTGTCTCAATACGCCCTGAACAAATCCGTGCATGTCATGATTGCAGTCTTGCACAGTGCACTTCTTGGATTTTTCATCGCTTTTATGAGGAAACCAACTGCATGATCCCTGTTTCAACAGCGAGCTTAAAAAAAGCACAAACTAGCCTTTAACGACTTCAACAAACAGGCATAAAACAGAATAATGAACCTTACAAGAGTGGCAACAATAAGATCTCATGGAAAATTGCAAATTGATGCAGGTTATTTATGGCTTCACACACCTTCAACAAGTCTTTCAAATGCAGCCTTTCGGCCGAAAGAAGGCAGTAAAATTCCAATTTCAGACAAAATAAAAACAACAAACACAAAATTCATCATTCAAAAGCATTCTACATTAGAATATATGGCGCAATCAACTCTCTTACATGTGGCTTCAAAAGCAAGAGAAAGGGTTCAAGCTAGAAAGAGGGAGCCTGGAGGAAGGAAGAGCAAAAGCCTGAAGGGTTCATGTTGGTAAGCAGAATGCAAGGATAATCCAATCTCAATTCAATCCACATCAGGCTCGAGGAAGCCCTCTTGAATGAGATAAAGATCAATGGCATAGTTAGCTGGTGCACCAACAGGAACACCTCCATTCCTTCCTGAAAAGACCAGTGCAGATGGAAGGGTCAACTGGTACATGTTCAAGCTTTGTTGGTCACATGCTGGTCCATTAAAACCTACTCCCACAACCTGTTGAACCCAATTTTGTGCCTCAAAGTACATGAGGGCACTTCGGTGCAAGGGGCCCGTGCCAAAAGATACTGCATGAGTCAGCCCCCAATTTGTTGGGCGCTGGAACATTAGGGCTACCATTCCACCATGTCTATACTTCTTCAACGCTATGTAAATCTGAATTGAAGGTACATTCTGATAGTGTGTGAGGCGGGCATGCAACCCAGGGGCTGTTTGAGATATGCCGACTTCAATTGCAACTGTTGGGAAGCTCCGACGACCTGCAATATTGGGATGTAAATCCCCTGGTCCATATTGACCTCTGACAGAGATCAGAGAATCTGCAGCTACAACACTTGCATTGGCAGTGTCATTAACCTGATGTCCTGGGCTGACAGCAAGGTAAAAATTGGGGTCTTGTGCAGAGATTTGCTGATTGAAGTATCCAAGTGCTTTGGAATGTGCAGGAGACTCAACAAGTTCTATCACTTTCACGCATCCCCACACCAGGTCTATCTTGAGGCCCCAAGTCTTGTCATGGGCCTTGACCCATTTGAGAAATTGGTCAACCGAAACACCCTTTGCAAGGGTAAGCTCTTTGTCTCTGAGCTCTTCATCATTGGCCTCTTCCTCCATTAGCAGAATCTTGCGAACGGCACGCATGGCCCGGTTAATTGCCTCGGCACGGATGCGGATGGAGCCGGAAAGGCCCCCGCGGTAGGCAACTGGATGCTCTTCTTCCTCCATTGTTGCAAGAGTGGTCTGAGAACAGCACAACACAAGAATCAATAAAAACGATTACTCAAAGCACAACCAGAAAAAATACAACAATTCTAATTCTGAATGTACAGTTGAGCGCTATCTCACCATAGCTTCCACAGAACCAGCACAAGACAAGAACAAGGCAACAACACCCAAACCCAAAGGCAGAATCAACAGTTTACACAATGAGGAAGGATGACATTACTCTACCAATTATATAATCGAGAGATGTTCAGGGTTTGGAGGGATTTACGCAATATTCGAACGACTTGAAATCGTGTTTCCCTCCCTCTGTAGTAGTGGGTGGGCGGGAATGTGTTTCCCTCCCTCTGTAGTAGTGGGCGGGAATGTGGATTAAACAAAATTGTAACGAGCATTCGTTTCCCTAAGTGTCATCGTTACTCTTGTTAGGGTTGCGTAAAAGAGTTACATAGATTTGACAGAATTTAAGAGACTATGAGAAACATAATTACACAAGAGCACAAGGCATATTACTTTGATTTTTTTTTTTTGGTAATATCTCACCAAAAAGATGTTGGCTCCTCTTTGCCACATGTCGATTGCATCAGGGAAATCGAACTCTCTTAAGGAAGGTCCTTCTATTGAAATTCTCATCAAGGAGTCGAGAGTTTTCACATTCAATTGGTTTGCGAGGTTGATTTTTTATTTGGTTTTGCACACTGAAGCCTCTTTCACAAGAGGCAATGCTATAACACTGCAACGATGAAATATTGGCCAACCTTAAGAGCATAGGATATTTCTCTCATTGTTGCATTTCGCCCTATGGCCACCCATGTGTCTCTTAAACTCCAATCACTCCATTTAGATGGAGCTTAAAGTTTAAAGTATTGATATTCACGCTTGGTTTCAAATTTCCTAATCAAAGGTTCAAACATCTCACCACTTACACTAGTTTTCTCCTCACCATAAAATTGTATCAACTTTTCTATTTCCAAGTTTCCAAAGTCTCTAAAAGCTTCCTTCTTGGATGGAAATGAGCATGGTGCTAAAGCTTTGAAAGAGCCTAAAATGTCATTGTCACAAAATCTTTGTCTCAAGTTTTCAACGATAGATGTCACAAACTTTTTTTGAAAGTTTATGCATGCATCTAGGTCAGATCCATCTATTTTTTCTAGAAATATGCATGCTTCTGTAATACTCACCTCGCACAGAAGATCTCAAAGCATGCAATTGACCATCATCAGGTCCATATGCAGGTATAATGTGGTAATTACATCTATCATGTGTAGATGCATTAATGTCGACTTCAGGGTCATCAATAAAGAACATTTCTAGGGCTCTAATCTCAATGTCAATAAAGCTTGCTATAGCTGTGACATCTACAAAACTATTTTTGAAAAATTTTACTTAAAACAGCTAACCTATCAAAGACATTGCACAAAAAGTGTACATTATACACAAATTCAAAGTTGGATATTTTTTCAAAAAGGGTAACATTTTCTGTCTTAGTGTATGCCAACAGAGCTTCATATGACTCGCATACGTTTTTCATAACAATTTGTCTACTTAACCACCTTACCTTATGTATGCGACTCATTTTCAAAATGGCACAACCAAATTCCTCCTGTAGGCTTCGTAATTTGGATGTCTTTATTACACTTTTTGTAACAAGAGAAGCAATAGAGTTCATGCAAGTATCAATTCCTTGTGTAATTTTCGATTGCTTCACAGCATCGGCAATGCACAAATTTGTCCTATGTGCAATACAATGTATGCTTGTCATAAAAGGATTGTCGTTTTTCAAATGAGCTGCTAATCTTGTGTGACAACCAATCATTGTGGAGGCTCCATCCGAGCTAAAACAAACCATGTTTTAGATATTCAAGCCAAGACTTGATAAAAACTTAGTACATGTTTCATACAAACAAGAAGATGTCCCATTCTCCAACTCTATAAATCATAAAAACATTGTCACTAGTTCATAGTTCTCTAAAAATGTCACATAAACAATTAAATTTTCACAAGTGCTTATGTCTATTGACTCGTCTAGCATTATGCTAAAAAAATGGTGACAGTTTTACCCTTGCAATTTGAGATTTCATTAATGATTCACTGATGTATTGAATGAACATGGCACATGCTTTGTCATTATGGAAGCACATTCAGCAAATATAAGCAACTCAAGGTTATGTTCAAGGGAGCAAAAATACATCATCATCCACATCATAATACAATCAATGAATCAGTCTAAGTGAATGGGAATCAATAGGATCGTGGGTAGTAGATGCCATAGAATAGTCGTAGAAGCTATCAAGATCCATATGAACACCATTGCGATAGTGGCATATGTGTAAGCATGCGTGTCCTCCAAGGATCCAATCATGTCACACCATGACTCACGAAATGCTCCCAATGAATGACCATCATGATCATCGTCTCCCATGTAGCCATGTGTATCAGCAACACCAAAATCATGACTATGGATCACCTAACCATCCCTAACTCTTGATAGGTTATGCCTGTGGTGAATACATGTGGCAAAGTCGTCCACATCGTGAAACAACTCCATGGTGTTATTATACAAATTGATGTACTTGGGATTTATGGATGTAGAGCATAAGCCTTAGGTCATTTGTCAAAGGTTAGAATCTTGCAGTAGTTGTAAACTATGCTAGTAAAGGTGAAAGAATCCATGAGGTGTACTAGGATCCAGGAGAATTAAAGGTAACCTCCTTTGTTGAGTTTGGAAGCTAGAATCTAGGGCATGTGGAGGTTACAATCATGGAGAGATGCTAGGGAGAGAATCAGAGAGAAACATGGAGAGATTTGTGGAGAGCATCATTGACTTCGTTAAGCTACTATAAGGATGATTAGCATTTGCGAATCTATCTTGTAATCAGCCTATTTAAGAGGCACACATCTAATGGAAATATATCTCTCACTCTCCCATCTTGGTATCATTATCTTAATCATATTGTGATTAGGCTAACCATCTACAATATAATGTTCATTTTGTCATGGAGATGCCAACAATTGGTATCACAACTTAGATCCATACCCATTATGCTTAAATTAATCACCATTAAGCATAATTGAGCTATTTATTATCATTTAATCAAATTTGGCCACATTCAACCATTTCAAAAAATTCAACTTGGGCCCTCTTCGTAGTATCTAGGCACTCTAGCACGTAGGAGGATTCAGCCTAATTCACCGCCAATCATCGCCACAGGAAGCAGATTTTTAGTCGACATCCGATTGTTGCAAAAAACACCAATTTCTCCATCTACACTTAGAATTGGTCTAATTCCTTTTAGCACATGCTGGAGAAGGTAACAAGAAATGCACTCATGAATTTTGAGCTCATTTGGTCAAGTCTACTAGCTCCAGTAATCATTTCATAAGTCAGGTGCTTTCTAGTGAGCTACTTTGGGTTTTTAGTAATTAATCTTTGATTAATTCACTTAAACTCATAATTATTAGACCTAAACTCAAGTAGACGCATTGTTAGGCATGACAATAGAAGGATTTAAGCTCATTGTGCAAATCTAACTTCATCAAATAAAAGCTCCAAAGTGCCCCATTTTTTTGCACTATCAACAGTAAATCACCTATCAACAGTAAATCACCTATAATAATGAGCAATTATTTGCTGATTATTTTGAGCTTTTTGGACCATTGAGGGTTCATCCCTACCATTGGGGATCTGCTACAGCTCCATATCACTAAACATTGCAAAAGCCCTTTGATTTAGTGCCTCAAATACTCACTCCAAATCAGTCTATTCACTGTTTTATGTTTTTGGAAGTGTGTTTGACATTCATTGCTTAATCTTTGTGTTTAGCACTAATCAAATCCATTTGTAAAGAGATTAGACAATGCCTTGAGGAAAATTACTCAAAGGTAAGACCTTCCCTCACATTTGCGGGACAAAGACCATTGAGCATCAATCAACTTCAAAGCCATCGACAAAGCTTGTCCATTCTCCCCACACAAAGGTCTTCAACGCGATTAAAATAGACAAATTTGAAGGCTACTCATTTCATACTTGAAGTTCAAACTCTTATGAGGAAGGGTTTGTGGAACATAGTATGTGGCAAGGAAAAGAAGCCTACCACAAGGGAAGCTGAAGCTATATGGGTATCCAAAGATGAGAATGCTTTTGTCATAATAGCTTTGGGTCTTAGTGATCAATTCATTCATCATATATGGAATGGATACATTCTTTGAACCTAGGGAAGAGTTAGAAAAACTCTTTGGATGAAAGCGAAGTGCTCCAAGATTAGCCTGCTAATTCAATTGTTTGAGCTCAACATGATGAAAGAAGACTCTCTTGTTGCACATCTTAACCATGTGAAGAGTCTCACAACTCAACTTGTAGGTATTAAAATGAACATTGATGAAGATATTTGCATTGCTTTATTGCTTAAAAGTCTTACCACAGGAAGACTATGGAAACATAGTCACTACACTCACCAATCTACCATCTCCAAATTTGGTCGACATCATTGCGTCCTTGATGGAGGAAGAGAAGAAGATAAAGCAAAAACATGGAAGAAGCCATCTCTTCTCCCATAATGAGGCTTAACATAATGACACCAAGATGGTAGAGTGAGAGATATATTTCCATTGGATGTGTGCCTCTTAAATAGGCTGAGTACAAGATGGATTAGTAAATGCTAAGCATGCTTAGTAGCTTAACAAAGTAAATGATGCTCTCCACAAATCTCTCTCTCCAAGATTGTAGCCTCCACATGCCCTAGATTCTAGCTTCCAAAGTCAATAAAGGAGGTTGCCTTTAATGCTCCTGGCTCCTAGTACACCTCATGGATTCTTTCACCTACACTAGTAAAGCTTACAAATATTGCAAGATTCTAACCTTTGACAAATGACCTAAGGCTTATACTCTACATCCATGAATCTCAAGTACATAAATTTATCCACTAATCCCCCCTTCAAATTGATGACCCCAACCCCTAGCAGTAGTCCATGGGATGCTTCATGACTTGTCCACCCTTGTGACAACGTACATGACCCCAACGTGGAACTCCCTCTAGTTTATCAGTTTACAAAGTACGTGGAATTCAAAAGGCATATAATGAGTACAATGGATTAGGATGCAAGTGAGCTGGCCTAGAAGGTCCATTCAATATTAACCAACAAGGTTAGTTGATCCTCATGTGAGGCCTCGACAGTATTGTCTTCACCTTCTTCTTGATTGCCTTCTTCCATGAGGCTAGCGGAGATCTTCTTCTTGATGTAGCAATCCTTCTCGAAGTGTCCTAGCCTCCTGCCACAAAAGTTACATTTACCATTTGCTTTGTTTTTTAAGGTACTATTTGTTGATGTAGACCCTTTGGTTATATTCTTTGTGTACTAGTTCATTATTATCTTAATCATATTGTGATTAGGCTAACCATCTAGACTAGCATGTTCATTTTGTCTAAACCATGAGATTTCTCATCATCTATGAGCCACCATGATGCCAACAAATGTAACAAAATCTCGTAACACTAGGTCTCGGTCAAATCTTGTAACACACTTTCGAAATCCCTAATGATGGGAATCGATGTCCACAAAGTCTCCATGTCCTCATGCATGGATGCCATGTATAAAAGGTGTCAAATCCAAACCGAAATCACAACCTACTATCCGGGTGTGAATAACCTCCATAAAATACGAAGCATGTGAACACCCCTCACAAACACCCCAAGTGCGTGAACGTAATGCTCTAAGACATGTAAACAATCCTCATGGTCAAGTAAAGTGTGGATGAACAAAAGAAATGAGGTATCAGGTCAAGGAAAAATGTGGATGAAGGGTTAATGGGCTAGATAAAAGAGGGGTAATGGGCTAGGCACAGTGTGAAAATGTAAAAAAAGGTCAAAAACTTAGGGTAAGGGAAGGTGTGAATGGATAAAAGAAGGGTAATGGGTTGGACACAATGTGAAAATGTTAAAAAAGGTTAAAAACTTAAGGTGAGGGAGGGTGTTAAAAGAGGGGTAATGGGCTAGACATAGTGTAAAAATGCAAAAAAAGTTCAAGAACTTATGGTAAGGGAAGGTGTGAATGGGTAAAAGAAACCCTAAGTTTTAATGGGAATAGACACCCCTTCTTTTCTCTCAAGCAAATTTTTTTCCTTCTCCTCCTCACGCTGGCGCTACTAACACTAAGCTTTGCGGATAGCTATGGTTGAAGTGATCTGTGAGCTTGAAGCTTCACAAGCTCTATGATGGCTCATTTGTTGCGCTAATGCACTTGTATGCAGTAAACATTTCGACGTAGATGAGACTTTGATGCGCCCCTATGCTGATGCACCTGTGTTTGCTATGTTGATGATACTTTGATGTGCCCCTACATTGCTATGCCTGTATGCTGCAAACGTTTGCTACATTGATGATTCTTTGATGCGTCCCTACGTTAAAGTTATTTGTGAGCTTTGTTGGTTTCGTAGAGGAAATACCATAGAGTTTTGCCTCTTTTTTTTTTCTTTTCTACTACTGACAACAAGGAGAAACTATTGTTCTTCTGTCTGTGATTAAGAAAGAATAGGAACACCATGTGCTCCTCATGGGAGTAGCCACCATGAAAGCTTGGGCAATAAGCTCTAAGAGAGATAAAGTGTATAATGATCAAAAGGTATGGTAAAGGTCTCTAAGTACATAGGCCATGTTCCTTTTATAGTCCACTTAAAATGATTGGGAGAAAAACCTACCTACCAAATTATAGGTTTACTACTATATAAAGCTTACAAGGTGGGTAACCAATAACAATCTTTTAATTATGTCTTTGGACTCAAGGCATTCATGACAATGGTATATTTGATTCCAAGCCAAAGGGCCACAATAGGAGAAAGCCTTAAAGGAAACCCACTCATTTGATAAAAATAACTTTGTGCAGTCAATGATTGTAGAGAAATTAAGCAAAGGACTTAAATATATTCATAATTTACATTTTTAGTCAGCAATTAATATTCATATCTACATAACATTAGCAATACAAATTAATGAATGTATTCATAATTTTTAAACAATGCAATATTCAAAATTTCACCTCCTCTTATAACCCACAATCTAACATCTCTTTGAGCGAGAGAGGGAGATAGACAGCGCTCTGAAATTGATGCTCTGTGTGAAATGCCATGCACAGGACTCTGATGAATTGCACTGCCAGGAAGAGAGCACATATACATGATACGAAGCATGTTGTTTCAAATGGCCAAAGCATCCTCCGTCTTTGAAGCTCCAGATGCATGTGTGGGTGTATCAGCAACAGCACAAGCAGAAGTAGCATCACAGCAGCAACAAAGAAGGTCAAGAACAAACAGCAGCAGCTGCTCACAACAGCAGAATGATCATGAGGAGGATCTCTTCCCGGTCGTACACTTGTCAACCATCAGGCATAAGCCCACCAAGGTACTCTACGACACCCACCATAAGCCTCCCTGGTTGGAGAAATACCTTCATGACTATGATGATGTCGGGGATGTCGTGTGCAGAACAAGAGGGAGGGCAGGGTCATGGTCCCACTTTTCATGCTTCTTACCATTGTTGCCAGGAGGGTTTGGCTTTGCATGATGATGATCGTGTTTATGATGGTCACGTTGATGATAGTGAGCTTCTTCTTCAAACCCTTTGCAAAAATGGACAACTAGACGAGGCTCTCGATATGCTCTTTCGCATAGTCACACCCCCCTCCGACATCACTTACCTCTCCCTCCTCAAGGCATGCATGAAGAGAAAGTCCCTCAATCAAGCCAAGCAAGTTCACGAGCATATTGGCCACCACCGGTCCCAACTCACTGGCTTGCTGGGTGACTACTTGGTGGTAACACTGGCAAAGTGTGGTGCCGCTGAAGATGCACACCAGTTATCTATTACATTGCCTTGCCGAACTGTCTTCTCCTGGTCTGCCATGATCTCTGCTTATGTGGACTGTGACCGTGGGCAGGAAGCCCTAGGAATGCATCAATGTATGCAACAGGAGGGTGTAGAGCCAAATAATTATACATTTGTTGGCCTCTTCAAAGCTTGTGGCAGCATATCAGACCTCGAACACGGCAAGAGATTACATGCTGATGCATGGAGAAAGGGCTTGACATCTGACCTCTTTATTGGAAATACTCTTGTGAGTATGTATGCTAAGTGTGGGGCAATTGTAGAAGCAGAGGATGTGTTCAGTGCATTGTCACAACGTGATGTAGTGTCATGGAATGTGATGCTCTCAGCATATGTTGAGCAGGGCCAAGCAGAGAAGTCTTTGCATTTGTACACACAGATGCAAGAGGAAGGCATATATCCTGACCAGCTGACATTCATGATTGCGCTTCATGCATGTGCTACTCTCACAGAGAAGGAGGAAGCTCTTGCTACTATGAAGCAATCAATCAAAGCCATGTCTCTGGAAATCGGACAGGCATTACATGCAGATGTCCGCAAGAAGAAGGGATACATGTCTGACATCCTTGTCGGCAACACACTTGTGACTATGTATGGTAAGTGCGGGACCATTTTGCAATCGGAGGATATGTTTGCTGCATTGCCTAAACGTGATGTCGTGTCATGGAATGCAATGCTCTCAGCTTATGTTGAGCAGGGTCGAGCAGAAAGACCTTTGCAATTGTACAAGAAGATGCAAGAGGAGGGGGAAATTCCAGACCAGCTCACACTTGTGTTTGCCCTTCAGGCATGTGGCATCCTTGCAGAGAAGGACGAAGCTCTTGTTGTGGAGGGGCGATCAACCAAGGCGATTTCTTTGGAACTTGGACAGGCATTACATGCTGATGCCTGCAGGAAAGGCTTTGTGTCAGAGACCATTATTGGCAATGCCCTCGTGACTATGTATGGCAAGTGCGGCACCATTGTGGAAATAGAAGATCTATTTAGTGTGTTGTCCCATCGTGACATTGTGTCATGGAATGCTCTGCTCTCTGCATATGTTGAACAGGGCTGGGGAGAGAAGGCTTTACGGTTGTACAGACAGATGCAAAAACAGCATGTGACGCTGGATGATCTTACTCTTATTTGCACTCTACAAGCCTGCGGTGAAACAGGAAGCTTGGAGTTGTGTAAACAGCTTCATTTTGACATTGTGTCTGCAGGATACGATCTTATGCCCTCTGCGGCAGCCACTCTGATTCATGCTTATGGGAGCTCTGCAAGCATGGTTGATGCAAAGGCAATCTTTGATGAGCTTCGAGAGCCTGATATTGTGACATGGAATGCATGCATTGCTGGTCATGCAGGAGAAGGTAACTGTGCAGCAAGCCTTCGTATGTTTGAGGAAGTGAAACTGGTAGGTATCAAACCTGTTGCAGTATCGTTAACTTTAGTTCTTTCAGCTTGTTGTCATAGTGGTCTTGTTTTCGAAGGTCTTGAGTACTTTGATTCCATGAGCAGAGAGTACGGTCTATGTCCAAATTTAAAGCATTATGGCATCATGGTTGACCTCCTTGGGCGTGTAGGGGACTTCAAGAGGTTAGAGAAGATGTTGGGCAGGATGCCAATGCAGGCTGATCTGACCATATGGTTGAGCCTTCTGGGTGCATGTCGTACGCATGCTAATGTGAAGCTGGCAAAACAGGCATTCTGTCATGCCGTTAGCCTGCAGCCCAAGCATGCAACTGCATATGTGTTGATGTCAAATATTTATAATGATGCTGAGCTTCAGGAGTGCGCAGCTGAGGTGCAAAAATCTAGACGGATGCAAGGTGCGTGGAAGAAGTCTGGCCAGAGCTGGATTGAGCATGGGCAGGAAGTAGACTCGTTTCCTGTGGGAGATGAGAAGCATCCACAAGGAATATTTTTGTATCACCTGCTACATCAATGAATGAAGAACATACAGAAAAAGAAACTTTCCATATGCAAAGCATACGGGGGTGGTGCTGCAGAAGATTCAAAGGAATGGTCCTCGTGTGGCCATTGCAAAAAGTTAGCCATAGCATTTGGGCTGCTTGACATGCACTTTGGAATACACTCAGAAAAACATGCATATATGTAAAAGTTGTCACGTGCGTGTTTGTGCCCAAAAGCCTTTATGAAGGGGTGAAATTTGTGCATGAGAAGGATAAATTCTTCCCTCAAGTGATATTGGAGCCTTGATGTTTTCTTCCTTATAAGGAGACTTTTGATAAATAGATCACAAGCATCCACAATGAGATGGGCCAACAGTATAAGGAGAAAGGTAATTTTCCACACACTTCATATTGGCAGAAAGGCAAAGGAGTGGTCCTCTTGTGGCCATTCATGACCATATTATTCGGGTTCACATCATGTGTTGTACACATTCAAAAGCTTATTTGTGTTACTCTCCTGCCACTTCTGAATCATCTGATGTTTGGCCTCTTTTTAAACGCTAATGGCTGGGGTGATGTGGCCAAATAAACCTTTCCCCTGTTAAGCGGACACAGTCATGCAGACATAGAGGAGACATAGATGAGACCATGTCAAAGATTGCATTGGGCGCACTAGGATTGTTCAGCATGTGGAGTAAAGCACGATCAGGTTATTTTGCTCAATGTATTCTGTGGCTGCTGCAATTTTCCTTGTTGGGCTTGTGATTCCACCTGACCATTGTGCTTGTTTGCGTGCAGATGAGATGTTGGGCTCCATTATGAACCAGCCTAGGAAGTGAGCAAGGCATTCAAATTAATGCCATCTGCCGATTGGGCATCTGTGTCCAATATCTGCAACGAAGGATGGCTCCTGTGTGAAGAAAATCCCACATTTGAAAATGCTTGAGGTTTCGATTGCAGGTGAGTGTGAATAAAGTGTGGATAATAAGGTTTGACACATTAGAATCCAAGAAGGGAAAAGCTGCCCAGACATTGAACTGTATGTCTGGAGTTGTCAACGTATCAAGTCAGGAAAGCAAAATGCAAACGACAAGTTGGCCTATTGCATCCATTGGAAATCCCTGGAAGAAAATGGGAAAGTATTTACAGGGGATTTTCTAGTTGGTTTACCATGAACTAGCTAGACCCTTTTTGATGTGGTAAGGAAAGAGTTTGAGAGTGGGGATGATGCCCCTAACTACATCGGCTAGGTTTATTCCAATTAAACCTAAGGTGACAGCAATGCACGAGAATAGGTGTTTGTGAAGAAGCTATTTGTTGCATGTGCGGAAGCTTTGCTGTACTGATCCACAGCCCTAAGCTTGATTAAGAACGAGATGTTGAATAAACATGATTAAGACTGAGGAGAGAGAAGAAGAGAGATTGGCGTCAAGGTTTTTCTTGTATTTAATATGGTACAAAAAGGTGGTTGAATGTATGTACATGCCTGAGGCCCTGGGTCAGTCCCAAAGGGGTTGACCTTTGGCCCTACATAGCGTCTACTGCCTTCAGTAAATGCTGTGAATAATGACTGATGCTTATATATGTTGAGAGGTCCAGCGGCTGTCAGCCAATTTGTTGGGACAATAATGGCATAAATGCCTTCATAAACTGCTGCGCTTTACTGATGTGATGCCATACTACCCTGGCAACTGCTAGGGAGGTACCAAGAGAGTAAACCTTGACATCAAAAACCCTTTTACAAGTGTTGGAAGCTATAAGAGTGCTTCCAAGTGCCTATGTGCAACATTTACTCTTAAGAGAACCCATCATTACTCTTTACTTGCACGGTATGTTGTTTTAAATGAAAATTTATGTGTATGCATATAGGGTGTTCCACTCCTTGTGTTACATTGGCTCAGATACCTTAAATGCAAAGATTTCCTAAACCGCTTCCACAAGGAGTGGCGCCCACAGTTGTCCAAGGTCCTAATGCCAGTATGTAGTCTCTCAACCAAGACTAAAGCACCCGAAATAGATGCAACCGAAGAAGCTAACCTTGTAGGTCTTCTAGGAAACAAGAGAACAAGAAGGTTGACAGAAAAGCAAGCCCTCACTTGTGAGAGGAACAAAGAGAAGAAACCTTGGACAAAAAACTGTGCTCAGTTCCCTTTACATTATCGATCGTATCTTGTAGGGAACCAACATACTGTAAACCTGACCACAAACCGACAAGCCGGTGAGAAAGGAAATTCTTATGATGGACCAATGCTTATGAAACAAATCAACCTCGTTGGCCCTGGGCCCCAGTATTTATTGCTCAAAATCTAGCCCTGGCTGAGGAAGAGCACCTAGTTGCTCTGATCCAAGAACATTAGGATTACTTTGCCTAGACATACAAGGACTTGAAGGGAGTTCCTCTCGATGTGGTTAAACATACCATACCAATGGTAGAAGGAGCAAAGCCAGTAGTTCAAAGACCTTACCTAATAAATCCAAACTATGCAACTACTATCAAAGAAGAGATCCACAAGTCCATTGATGCAGATTTCATCTATGAAATCGAGCACATTGATTGGGTTTCTCCAATCGTAATCATGAAAAAGATGAACGGCAAATTGAGAGAGTGTCGATCTCAAAAAGGTCAATGTGGCCACTAAGAGAGACCACTATCCCTTGAGCAATTTTTTGAGAGGATAGCAAGCAAGGAAGCTTATAGTTTCCTTGATGGATTTTCAAGTTATAATCAAGTGGCTATCAATTTGATAGACCAACAAAGACTGCTTTTGCAATCCCTTGGGGAACGTTTGCCTTTAAGGTAATTCCCTTTAGATTGACAAATGCACCGACTACCCTATCTTATTTGTCTACATAGAGTCTTCAAAACTTGTCATAGATACTAGATCTTGCTCAACCCGCTAAAATGCCAATTTTGGATTTGGCATGGAGTCATTCTGGCCAAGAATGGTATCTCCACAGCCGAAAGTAAGGTTAACCTCATCCTAGAGCTTCTATTGCCAGAGAACAAGAAGGGTGTACAATGCTATATGGGGCATGTTGGCTACTATCATTGACTTATTTACGCTTTTGTCAACATTGCATGAGATCCACTTACAAGTTACTAGTGGTAGATGTTTTCACATGGATGAATTATTGTCAGGAAGTATATGATACGTTGAAGAAGATCTTGGCCAGTGCGCCTATCTTTAGACCACCTGATTGGTCCAAGGTCTTCCATGTTCATGCTTTGAATTTCATAGTTGTAGTACTCACACAACCAGGTGAACATAACATGGACTATCCTATTAGCTTTTCCAACTAGCAACTCAACATGGCTGAGCTCAACTACACAACAATAGAGAAAGAAGGATTGGCCATGATTTATGTCGTGCAAAAGTTCCAACACTATCTTTTAGCCAATCGATTCTTCTTCTTCACAGACCACCAGGCCTTGCTTTCCTCGGCCAACAAAACATGTAACACTGGATGCATTGCCAGGTGGGTGTTGATCTTTTTAGAATTTTATTTTTTCCATTATTGTGCGTAAAGGTGTCAATCATATTATGCCAAATCATGTCTCTAGAATGACCCATGGGGACAAACCTATAGCTTTTGAAGATGACACCTTGGATGCTTCCATGTTCATGGTGAACATAGTGGACCCATGGATGGATTCCGTGCTGTTCGAAATTGATATAGTGCCCAATTGGAGTGAGGATATTGTGTATATCTCCTCACCCCCATGGTCTTAACACTAGTTTGGTAACTGGACATAAAAATGTCCTTGGATATCTGTATGTCATGTTAAATGGTTTCCAAACAACACAAATAGTTTCGATATGCTATCTTCATAAAGTTGTTTCGTATTATTCAAATTTCATTACAAAAATGCTTTCTCAAAAACTTGTAGGTTTTGGGATGAGTAGTGCATAGTTTTTTTTTGACAATCTAAGTTTTGGGAGTTAAAAACAGAAATAAAAACTGCAAATTCAGATTTTTAAGGAAGTATGTGCTACGAATTGTTAATGCTTGTGGTTCATGGATATGAGTACATATCATTTCCATATAATCAAAACACTCCCATATGAGCTTAAAGATTTGAGAAATTATCGATATAACTAGGTTTTGAAGCCTTTTTTTTTTCTCTTTTCTTATCGATATAAAAATTTGAGAAATTATCGATATAACTAGGTTTTGAAGCCTCTTTTTTTCTCTTTTCTTATTGTCAAACAGGGAAAAGTGACTTACATTCCATGAATTTTTTCTACACATGAATAGGCTGCTATCTGCATATCAATCACAACTTTCACTTTTTTGAGGCCTTAAACAAGAAGAATATCCATGTTTTGCCACCCATTAAGGCATATTCAAATGCCGCTTTTATACAATGATGATTTTTTCAACTACGCATGATTATTCTTCGACCTTTGAAACAGTTCTATGGATATTTTGTATACCTTTTTATGCCTCAGAGTTGATTAATGTCAAACTCCAAAGTTAAATGTGACACTTATGCAAAGAATGTAGATTTTACAGGGGGTTTTCGTAGGATGGACCTTATGTGACTTTTACATACACCTATTTCTTCAATTTAAAAGATCATAAAACAATATTAAAAGCTAAAAGCTGCTCTGTGGGCATACAAAACTTCATATAAAACCACTGTGCAACAAACCCCCTTTCAGTTAGCCTTTGGGGTGGAAGCATTTTTGCCAATAGAGTATGTGGTACCTAGCCTGAGAATTGCAATCCAGAAACATTGACGTGGAAACCCTACTTGCAAAATATAGTAAGAGCTTGAATGCTGTCACATATCCCACCCATCAATCCTAGAATTCCCTCTATGGTGAAGATGAGATCGTGGGTGATCAGAGGCCCTTGACTAGGATAACTATGAGTAGGAGCCTAGAGGACCGAAACCATTAAAACGGAACCTCTTCTCACGAAGCTTAAGGCCCCAAAGGGCCATGGTTGTCTCACCTTGTTTCCGTCTGGTGGTGATTAACTACAAGTTCCCTAATTGCTAAACTAAGAATTACACAGTTACTTTTGTCTTAGTCACGCATTCCTTTTCAAACAAAAACAGTATGATTCTTCCTCAGATAAATGCAATGTTTTCAAATTACTTAATCACTTTAAAAGAAAGGGGGAGAATGAATGAGACAAGAAGAGATAGGAGAAGAGGAAAGAGGAGAATAAGAAGAAGAATAGAGATAAATTTGGTTCCTTGTTATGATCGATCATTTTACCTGCATCTAGATCCACAGCTCATATCTCATTCCCCGGTGTAAGAGTACCCATTCTAGGACGCTACTTGGTGATCCATCGGTGTGGCCACGGTCATCCCGCCACCCCGTTCCATCCAAGCCCCTAGGGAGTCCAGTCTTTTGGGTTAAGCCCACGGTCTGAGTTTGGGCGTGTTCCGAGCTGTCTTTACACAGTCACTTCGAAGGGTAATGACTTGTAACTGTTTTTACGCCTAAGCGAAGGCCAGGGGGTTTGTGTTTTTCTCTTTTCCCATAGACCAATTAGACCAATTAGGAGGGCCCCTCTACCCACCTAGCGGGACATGCTAGGATATTTCTCTTTCCATTCAGTTGATCTATGAAGTCATCAACTTTTTAATATACCATTGCTGTTCGTGAAGATGTTTTGAGGTGTTGAAAGTTTCTGTTTCACATAGTGGAGGAGTATGTTTCACATAGTAGAGATACTCCTCTTTAGGGATTTTTTGATTCAATCTTTTCGCTCTTTCATTATACTGATGACATTTCCAGGTGTTGCTTATGCCATCATTCATACCTCCTTATGGAGATCTAGTTATAAACTTTTCTTTATTTTTTTTCAACTTTTGGATTATGTGCGCTTTTGCTTTTACTTTCGGAGCTGGGGACTTGCCGAACACCATATGCGAGCCACGAATGGCTGCAAGCATACAACCAGAAACTAGCAAGCTCAAACAGGAAGCAAAGGTGTGTCACTCACTGCTCAAACCGTCGTCGTGAAGGATTCTCGCGTTGCAGTGAAGAAGGAGTCGCCGTCGTCGCTCCATCGCCTCGCCACCGCCGTGCCGCCACACAGTTCTCGATCGCTCTCTCTCTCTCTCTCTCTCACACACACACACACGCAGGAGAAGGGAAACGAGAAGATAAGGCAAGAGCACACTTTGTATTCAACACATTGAGAATGAGAGTTTTAGGGTTACATTTGACTCTTACAGGTGACCTAGCCGTTCACACATGGGCGCTCATACATGGCCGGCCGATCCTAACTCTTATCCTACTGACATTCAAGGTGTGCCTCTCATCGGCGATCACCCAATCCCTTTATCCTTTACATGTGGTGCTGACAAGCCCGGCCCATGACTCAGAATACTTAAATTAATTACATGACGTAAAACATAGTACGTCTCAATGTCCGTCTCAACATGCCCCCTTTCCTGATTAGATTTCGTCCTCAGAATCTATGGTATGGTAAGCTCGATAGGGTTTGTTGTGGTAGACCGTCTGCAAAACAGGGAAGTAGAGTGAAAGTATGCTAGAATTCAAAAGATATAAAGTGTAATAAATTCAAGCATGTTAGACCACAATGGATGTTGCCATCAGAACTTAGTTTAAGGGGTCACATGAATGAGCTAGCGTAGCAATTTAACAAGAGTTTAAAAATATTGAAAGTAAATCAAGAGTTAGCAAGGTGTCGAAGGTTAATCAAGGTCTATAACTGGCCTAAGTCAAGGAAAATTACCCAGCTTAATAAATAAACAACAGATGACCACAATGTGTGTGCTCTATGAACCAGTTAATACCACGAGTCTAGGGATATAAAAAACATCAGAGTTACAGGAGCCTTTTGCCTTTATTTCTTTATGCACGTGACATTTTTACACACAATGGTGACCTCCCTAAGCTAAAACTAACATCGATCCTGGTACCATGTTTAACACAAGGCATTGTCCAGGAATCTATTAGTTCACCTTAGGCAAGGCTACCCCCTACCAACCCAGGGCATCGGTCTGGAGTAGAATACTCCTCGCCTACCAAGTGTCAATAAGGCGATAGACCAACATTAGAGCATATAATAGACTTGCATTGCCATTCATTGTAGGCTTTTTTTTTAATTTTTATTTCTTTTGATCTTCGCTCCTGAACTATAATGTGTTCTTACATCCTTTCGACAAAGGGGTAAAAGCTATGTCCTAGAGGTCAACACACACACAGCCAGGTTATTCAAACATTAAGATGGTTATAACCCTAGACTTAAGACAACCATATTCCCAGATTAACTAAAGACTTCATGCATTCTCAAGAATATATCCAATAAGGTTAAACTCATTAATGATTCACACTAGCATGTCAGGCAACTTCAAAAACTAAGTAGTGCTTTGACAAGTTTCTTGTGGTCATGCATTATAATTCATGCAATTAATTGAACAGTAAAAACGAAAGAGAGTGGGCATGGAAGAATTACACCTGTATTTTGGAGATATCCTTGATTCGATGAGAAATGACCGCAATTTGATGAGATATGTATGTATGAACGTTGCGGCTGTCTCAGGACTTGAAAGCGAACCCACCTCAAACTTTTCAACCTGTACAACCAACTAACAAGC
Source organism: Cibotium barometz (assembly GCF_041138505.1). Classification (NCBI taxonomy): domain Eukaryota; kingdom Viridiplantae; phylum Streptophyta; class Polypodiopsida; order Cyatheales; family Cibotiaceae; genus Cibotium; species Cibotium barometz. Next base: position 7,403,010 of record NC_141078.1, read on the forward strand.
ACTATACCTCAAGAGGCACATCAGTGTGAAAAATTAAAGGCTCGTTTAAGGACTCCAAACTAGAAAAAACCTGAAAACACTAACCTACCTACCAGTCACCACAGTACTACTGAGGATATGGTAAGAGGATGTTGTAGAGTCCTGGCTCTAGCCCTAAGGCTAAGCCTCTATCCGCATCATCCACATAAATAAAGTCAGCCTCGGTAGTGCCATGAGTTTCATCCGTCCATTCATCGTCGTCAGATATATCTTTTTCGTTTTCCCATCCACATAAACTCATCAAGAATGTAACCATGCGAGGATAGTCATCTTGTGGAAAAGGAAAGTCTTGGGCTATCGGGGATATGTCCTCTACGGAGTAGGGGTCAGTCATGGTCAATAGGCGAATTAGCCATTCTAATTCCTCACCATTTTCCTCTTTGGCTAGTACATCTATATGATCCAATTCGGTTTTAATTACAGGATAGCACATGTGAAATATCTGAGAAAGGTACAGATGATACCTCTCACCAAAGGTGGGAGTGGATGAAGTGTGTGATGCTCTTGCATTTGCCATATCTGCAAACACAGATATAGCATCAGTAGGTTTATAAACAGGTCAATCTAGTTCCTAATTGTATACGGGTATTTCTCCTCTTAATGTGCTCTTGCTCTTTTTACTATTTTTTGTTTTTCTTTTCTTTTCTTTTTTATGTATGAAGCTATATATATACATCCCCTTCAATTTGGCAATTACATGGTCAGGGGAGAAGGTTAGGGAGGAAGCATTAGAATGTCGAGCGTGAGTACATGCTCCCCCTTTCCTTGGATAGATCATATTTTTTGCAATGATGTTGCAGCCTCTTGGAACCAATTTGTCCAGCGGGTCATAGGTGGTGATGTGAGCAGATAGCTTTTTATGACCCTTGTGGCCACATCAAATTGCAGAGATGGTAGTGTACGCTCCCATGAACGAATGAAGGAAATGGTTTCCGACGATACTTTTATAAGGGGAGACATAGACTCATCGGTCTCTTGTTGGGTGTTGACAAGAGTAGGTGTAGAGCATGAAGAAACTTCTATATCAACGTGTGCTTGGCATGAGGAGCTAGAAGCTTCATGTGGCTCCCCCCTTCTTGAGCTAGGTGGTATTGATCGATATCGTTTAGGAATCCAAACTAGCTCTGGAAGAAGTGGTGCGGAGCACTCTGTTACCTGTCCCTTACCACGGTCTTGAATTGTCGTTGGGGTGGCAACATTTGGTTTGCAAGGTTTTACAGGTGATGTAGAGGGATTCAGCTTATGTTTAGGGACCCAAATCTGGTCATTCCCCTCGTAGTACCCTTGGGCTACTAATAATTTTTTGGGGATCCATCGTGATGTTACATTGCCCTTTCTCAGGTGGGTAGCTGCTTTCCTTCTATGAGGCTTCTTGTCTGAACGAGATTGAGCAGGGGAAGTAGCTGTTAACGAAGCTTTTTGGACCCATTTGTATGTACTCTTTGGCATAGTAAGCGGAGCCTTGGAGACCACACTACATGTTTCCACTCTTGGCGTTGAAGCGTTAGAGGGGTGGCAAACAATCAAAGATGGTTAACCACTGGACTTTGTGATTTTATGACTTAGGTGTGCGGGATTTTGAGCGGTTAGATCGAGAGCGGGTTCTTGCGTTGTAACTCGCCTGGTTGCCCAATCAATATTGCACTTGGTAGCTAACATCCATTTACGCCCTAAGTTTACAGTCCCCTCTATGGTACCAGTAGGCATAACCAAAAAGCTTTGGATTACAGTCCCCTTGTCATAGGCAACCGGAGTGTGCAGAATTCCTGAGACAGGGGTTTTCTTCTTGTTGATTCCTTTAACTTGGATAGCACTCTTGGATAAAGGTGGTTTTCCAAGTTGACACCACACGCCATATGATAGCAAATTGTGTTGAGCTCCTATATCCAATAATGCATTATACAGCACCTCCCCGTAAGGACTCTGGAACTCAATTGGGTAGCTTAGAGGCGGGTCAGATTCTAGTGAATCCTCCTCTCCCTCCTCGAAAAATACTTGCGTAATCCCCAAGTTGGCTTCTCGTTAGCGCCTAGCACGCTGTTGACGTTCTTTGGCTTCAATTTTTGCTTGTATCTTCTTAAGCTCAGCTTGTTCTTTAGCTGCCTTCTTCTGATGGATTGCACGTAACTCCTCTTGGCTCAGGGGGTCATAGTATCTTTTGAATTTACTCCCATTGAGGAATCCGATAGTTTCAACACCGTCGAGAGTCTCCACTTGGATGGTACCTTGCAGGGTAATTTCACATACTCTATACGGTCCCTTACCAGCATATTTGAGCTTCTTCTTTTCGTTACGCACTCCATACATCAGGACTTTATCCCCAACTTTGACGTCCTTGTCTTTCAGGTGGCGATCAAACCATTTTTTCCTTCTATCCTTCTCCACAAGGGCATTGTACATAGCCAATTGTCTTTCTTCGTTTAGCTGCTCAAGGATATACAGACGCTCTACTAAGGATATACAGACGCTCTACTAAGGGATTACCATCCCAACCCTCTTGAGTAGCAACACGAAGACTAGGAATGATGAATTCCCACGGCATGATTGCTTCTTGGCCATATACCATTTTGAATGGTGTTAGCCACTTTGCACGCAGTACGATAGGCCCATAGAGCTGTCGTAAGCTTTAGATCCCAATCCGTGCGATGAGCTTCAACAGTCTTTGTCAAAACAGAGATTAAAGTCTTGTTGGTACTCTCGGCTTGGCCATTCGCTTGCGGATAATAAGGAGTAGATTTATGATGGGATATCATGAAATTTGTTGTGAGCTCCTTAATCACTTCATTTATAAAATGCGTACCATTGTCGCTCACAAGTTCAAAAGGACAACCAAAACGTGTGATTATATTTTCAAAGAGGAACTTGGCTATTGTCCTCGCATCTGCCTTATGTGTCGCTTTCGCTTCAGCCCATTTGGTCATATAGTCAGTGGCCACAATAATATAGCGAGATTGTGTGTTGCGGGCCGCTGGGCTAATCGGACCTACAAAGTCTAAACCCCACTTTTCAAATGGTTGGTTTACTTTGATTGGGGATGTAGGGACATCTGATCTTTTCGGTGGGGTTTCTTGTATCGTTGGCATTCATCGCAACCCTTCACAAAAAGTGATGCATCTTGGAACATAGTGGGCCACCAATACCCTGATTGTAAGATCTTTCGTGTAGTTAAGTCTCCTGAGAAGTGACCACCGGCTACGCCCATATGTGCCTCTTGCAAAATGTATAGATACTCATCCTCTCGGGCACAACGCCTAAGAACGTCATCCTTTCCTCTTTTTTAAAGAGTCCCGGCTATCAGGCAATAGGGTTCGCATTCCTTGATCAACTTTCGAGCTAGATCTTTACGAAGCTCCTTGGGTGGAAAGCCATTAACCAAAAAGTTAACAATCTTCTCACTCCATTCAGGCATTGTCTCTACCATGAACAGGGAAGTGTCAGGTAAGTCGTCATCGACTCCGTAGGAGCCTCACCATTAGGTATGCGAGACAAATGATCAACCATGACATGTTTTTTGCCAGGTCTCACAACAACAGTGAAATCAAACTCAAGAAGAATCAATAGCCATCGTGTGATTCTTCCTGTGGAGCATGGTTTGTTTACCAGATACAACAATGCTTGATGATCCACATAGAAAACAAACTTGGTGTGGCAAGGAGGTAATAACGAAATTTCCTTACTGCATATATCATTGCCAACCCTTCTTGCTCCGTAGTGGTGTAGTTCATCTCAGCATCGTTCAACTGGCGACTGGCAAAACTAATGGGGTAGTCTAATTTGTGTTCTCCAGGTTGAGTGAACACACACCCAATAGCAAAGTTTGATGCATCAATATGCACATGGAAGATTAAATCCCAATTCGGCATTCGCGAGATTGGAGCACTCGCCAAGGCCTTCTTTAATAGCTCATATGCACGGTCACAATCTTCGGTCCAAATAAACTCGATGAGAAGCTTATACAATGGTCGAGCTATCTCGGCGAAGAATAGAATAAACCTTCGATAATAACCAACATGGCCCATAAAGTGTTGGACTCCCTTATAGTTGGTGGGTGGGGGCAATTCCAGAATGCGTCGGTGGAAATCCCATTTTTAGACACTATATGCCCTAAGATACCGTGTTTAACCCAGAATTGGCATTTGAAAGGATTCAAGGAGATGCGATATAATCTACACCTTTCAAATATTTTTCGTAAACACATCAAGTGCTTGTCCCAAGAGGAATGAACACAAAGATCATCTAAGAAAGCTTCACAAAAGTCCCTTAAAGGCTGTGTTTATCAATCGTTGGAATGTTGCAGGCGCATTGGTCAAGCTAAAAGCCATGACACGAAAGGCAAACACTCCAAACTCTGTGATAAATGCTGTTTTAGCTTGGTCCTCTACTGCAATTGTGATCTGATTGTAACCAGAGTACCCATCTAAAAAGCTATATGCCTCCTTGCCTGCAACTCTTTTAAGCACATGTTCAGAATACGGCAAGGGGTAATGATCCCTTTTGGTGGCTGCATTAACCTTTTTGAGATCAATGCACACTCTGAGTTTCCCATTCTTCTTTGGTGTACGATGACTATTGGGGAAACCCATTCTGAGTGCTCAATAGGGTATATGAATCCACATTTTATAAGCTTTTCAATTTCCTCTTGTACAATCTTTGCGTACTTAGGATTCATTGGGTAGGGACGTTGCTGGACTGGTTTAGCAGTGCTAATCATTGGAATCGTGTGTTGCATGATATGTCCAAGCAAATATGTCTTTGAATTCCTTAAGAAGCTTCTTGAGTGTAGCTTCCTCCGTCTGAGTGAGGTCTTGAGCAATAAAAACTGGGTTAGACTTCTCACCTAGATCTACTAGTTCTATCTCCTTAACTACTGCCGGGCCATCGTAGACACCGCTACTCCCATTGGTAGGCGTTCGTTGGACTTTTGTGTAGACAACTTTACGTTCCCCTGTGGGTAAATGATTTGAAATGCTCGGGTGCGGGGTGTAAGTCTACCGGTTCTTGTTGTGCCAGGTTTTTTTCTTTTAATTCCGCATCCTTTTGTTGCTGAGCTAACTCTTGGTTTTGCCGCCTTCTCGCAGTACGACTTAGTTTTGGTTTCTCTTCGATTTCGAATTGGGCGACGTCATGAGGTTGCGGAATACACCACATGACACTTTGGAGGTATTGTCCCCAATTATCCACCAACTTCCGAGATGAGCGTCAATAGCTCCTACATAACTAAGCCATTCTGCAGTGGATCTCTCTTTGTTTATTGTAGTTCGTACATTAGCTCGATAGCGTTGTCTCTTATGTCTCGTTTTCTTCTTACCAAGTTTTTGATTTTTGTTCCTATTAGATTCAGACTCACTTGGTCAATCTTCACTTGTGTCCCCCTCACTCTCGGATGAACTACAGGAGGTCACTGTCCTAGGCCTTGAGCACATTGCTTCCACACTTGGGTGAATATTTGATTCATCCCCCCCATCAGGCTCAGAGTCAATTTCTTCTTGAGATTCAGACTCAGAGTTGCATTGGTCAGAGTCTTCGCTACTTTCAGTGTCAGGGGAGTTTGCCACTTTTTTGCCATCAGGAGTCAAGTGCATAACACCTATCATGTTTATTGGCACTAACGGTGGCATATCTTGCCCCTCAAGCGTTACCCAACTTGTGCCTCTATTTTCCCATGTGTCTATGGTTGCCGCTAGGTGTACCCAATCCACGTTATCCGACTCAGTCATACCCGGTAGGACATCCATATAAGGAGAATCTTTCCCATCATCAGTCTCTTTTTTGCATGTATAGCAATACTTTAATGGGGCTGAGTGAATAGGGTATCCGATCGATTATCGATGATAACCTTGCTTCCTAAAGGATGCGCACGACCATTCTCAAGATCAACTCGAATGACAGAGTCCTGGAATTGTAGATAGACATGGTTTTTTGACCAGTCATGCACCATTTGTGCTTTCCTCATGAAAGGACATCCTAAGATCATTTGATATGACATAGGATGCTTGGAGAAATCCATTACAATGAAAGTATGTCTTACCTTGTATCCCAGAACCTTGATCTTGAGGTCCCTTAACATCCCAATAGGTTTAGTAATAGTTCCGTTTGCCATCTTAACCACTATGTTTGTGACTTCGAGGTGAGGTCTTCCCATAGATTCCCAATAGTTTTTAGTCACAATGCTCACTCCAGCACCACCATCAAGGATTCCCTTTAAAGTTAATCCCTTGGTAGTAATGGGGAGGGTTGCATTAGATTCGTCACCTTCAAAGTACTGTCCCAACTTGTTAACGGGTATTTCAACGATCGAGTCTTCATCTAGGTTGGGTTGTAGATCCAAATGTTCCTCCTCATCTTGAAGCGTGTCGAGTCTATCCATATTTGCAAATTGTGGTAACCCGACCTTCAGTTCTCCATTGAGAAATGCCCGAAGAGCTAAGAATAGCTCAGGATCTCCATATAACTTGGATATGATCGTGGTTCTGATTTCAGAGGACATGAAATCCATTAGCTTGGACACATTCAACGGTACTTTTCGAGATATCGGCCCCTGGCTAGGGACTGGTGAAGATGGAATCACTTCCTCTTCGATGGGGTCAGGCATTCCCTCACTAAACATTCTTTCAAGCAAGAAGGGTGGTTGCCCACTTCTTGATGTCTTATCCTCACTTTCTTCCCGAATGATACTAGGTATAGCTAACGGTTTATGGCTCCTGTGAGGCTGAACTTGTGTAGGAAACACTGTGTCTAGAATTTTGATTCTTCTAGGGTCTGCTAGCTCCAGTTCTCTTTGTGTTTCTTCCACCAAACCCCTTAAGTGTTGCACTTGTTCAATCTCCTCAAGTGGGTTTGGGCAAGTTTCAATATTTTTCTTGAGGATTTTTGGCCCACGTGGCTTGTCTTGGGGAGTCTCAGTCAGTTTGGGTGGCCGAGAGGGCATTAGCTGACTTGGTTGTGGGGCCGGGGGAGTTTCCTTTTGTTTCCCTGATTTATGTATTCGCTTGATTCTCCTTCATTGAGCTCCCGAGTGGGGTCCTCCCTTAAGGTAGTGGCTTTGGTCCCCATGGTTTCTATTGAATCAGAATCATCTTCAGGATCATTCGTATACACGGGGTCGTCTCCTGTTCCTATGTTAGTCTTTGAACTAGGCTTGGAGCTCGTGGTATTAAGCGATCTCTTCCGCTGCGTTTTCTTTTTATTTGCTCGAGCAATTGATGCAGTATCCCTCTCTTCAAGAATGTAGTTTTGATTTTGAAGCATTGACCGCGTGACTACATTCGCGGGTACAACAGGTGTGGTTCCTCATGCCTGGTTGGTGACCTCAACCAAATTCAATGGCGTAATCTTGGGTGCACTAGGATTATGTGGACATTGAGCAATCAAATGATCTATTCCACAACGATTACATGTAAGTACCGGCATTTGCGATGTGCTCCCTTAATTTGGTTGCATTTGAGTAGCGATCTTCTGTAGCCTATTAGGGCACTCCGCTACACGATGCGGTACACCACAATCGTAGCATTGACGAGGTGGTCTCCTCGCCAAGGTATTAAGGTTTTGCCCTCTTGTGGCGAGAGCAGCCGCTTGATATACAGGCTTGACTTGCCCGAAATGATCCTCCATGTAGTACTGGGAAGTCATTTCAAACGTATCAATCCCATATGAAATAGTGGGGTCTATCTCCCCTTCATAATCCCCACACGCACTATGTGACTCACAATCCATCTGGTTTATAGGGGTAATCCTTGGGGATGTGGAGGTTGTGGTCCTAGCACTGGCGGTGGTAACGGCACAGACTGGACTACATTCGGGTTCCTTGGAACTATGTGCTGTGACGGTTGCTCGACAGGTGGTGCAGGCATCAATGCAGGTACTTGAGGTGTGTTTGACCAGGCTAGTGGTGCCTGATTTGCCAACATACGCTTAAGTACTAGGCAATCCTTAGATTGATGGCCATACTTACCACATGCATTGCAATTTCCATTGAATTTAACTCTGAATGTGGGACATTCACTCATACTATGTGGTCCTAAGCAAACCGAACACCATTGTTGCTCTCTTCTTGGGTACATATGGCTATTTTGAGGAGCTCGATTACCCCTAAAGTATTCTTGGAGAGCCTTAGTAAGGTCGGTCTCACAGACATTTCGGATATCTTGGGCTCCTTGGCAATAGGTTTTACCGTCATTGGCTCGTGCCCAAATACTTGCGAGCTAACGGCGGATTTTGTCTCCGAAGACACCTTTTTACCTGCAATCATCAAGTTGTCTTCTAGCTGGATTGCATTGGCAGTGATTGCTTCCCACGTCGCGTAAGACCTCTAATGACTAGGCCATTGTATATGTCCTCGTGGTGCAATCCTCGGATGAATCTATCAAGCAGTTGGTTGTTATTGAAGCGCTCATTGGGAGCGTAGTGAGAATTTAGATGCTTTAATCGACTAATAAAGTCTCTCACTGACTCCCCTTCCTTGCGTTCAGCTTTTTGGAGTTGAGATGCTACTCCCCAAAGCACACCCTCACGTATATATTCTTTCAAGAACAATCTCTTGAGAGTGGGATAGTGAGTACGCTCTTCAACCCTTAAAGTTGGATACCAATCTCCGGCTTTTCCACTCAAGGTTAAGCCTAAGGCTTTACACTTATGTAGCTCATTGTGCTCTTCCAAGGAATCACACACGTGTTCAAAAACTTCAATGTGCTTCCTAACATCTTCGTTACCACTGAAGTTCTGAGTGAGCTTAGCAACTTGTACCGCCTTGCTTCTAGGCTCTCTCTCAGACATGCCTCGAATGTTTTCCGTAATAGATCGTCCGATCGTCTGAGCAAACGCTGCGAGATCACCTAGGTGAGCAGGCATAGCTGGTGGAGGCGCTTCTGGGATAGCCTGGTTGACAAGAGTTGGCATTGGTCTTGGTATGTATGCAGCTGACGTAGGATATGATATGTGACTAGGCCTAGCTCCTCTTGGATAAGGGTCATGATAAGGCGGTCGTGGAGCATATGCCATTGGCATAACAAGAGGCATGGGAGCTACATGAGCATGAGTAGCGACAGGTACATATGGTCGATAGGCACTGGCACGCACTGTTGTAGGTACTGTTCCACTAGGTAGCGGTGTCATACTAACTACAGTGGTAACAGGTGCACTTTCCGTCATGCTCATCATCGGAGTAGGCATTGTGGATTCCCTAATGGAAAGTTGAGCCAAGGTTGGAAAGCTAAAGTTATTGCTCGTGGGCTCAACCTGCATTGAGACTCCAGGCGAAACAACATACGAAGGGTCCATGGGACTCATCGAGGGAGTCTCCAATTGTGACAAGGTTGGTTGTTTGGCCTTGCCCGTATCCAAAAATTTCATAGGGCCAGTGGAAACTAGGTTTACTCCCCTATTTTGCCTCTCAAATTGGATAATTCTATGAATAACCTCACATATCATTTGTTGTTGCTCCTCTAGATTAGTGGCACTAGATGTAGATCGTATGACTTCTAACCAACCTACATGGTATGTGTAACCTGTGTATAGGTCAGTCAGAGTCTCCATGTGTAGATCATATTCCCAATTTTCATTGAGAAATATCCCATCTAGACTTGGAGTGCCAAGCGGTTCTCTTGAAGTGGACGCAATGTCACTTCTTATGGATTGACTTCTAGGGACCTCTACTCTAGGAAGCGCGTCAGAAGGTGGTAGCTCCATAGGGCCTTCATTAAACGAAGTGGGTAAAATATCCACATGGACACTCTTTGGGAAGGTAGGGTCTACATGAGATGTGAATGGTGAATCCACTACCCCTCCTTCTTCGTTTACTTCACTTGTCGCATGTTCAGAGCGTGTAGCTCTACTAAAGGTGTTCTTGATGTGCTCCTAAGTCTCCATATTTGTTCTTGAATTTGTTGCTGAAATGATGTCGAGGCAGTAGGGAAGACTGCTGATTGTTTGCTTGAACAGACAAGCTCTTGTGTTGGTGCCGAATGCACGAGAGTGGTTGAGTGATTTGCTTGCTATTGCTTGGGCCTCCATTCTTATCGAACTTTAGGTGAAGTTGTTGGGGTTGAAGTCAGTGTGGTGGTGAGGTTTTCTTCACATTGTTCGATTTTGGTAACCATATGATGGAATTACCATCATAGTATCCTTGTTGTTGAAGTACATGCACATGCACCCATCTTTGACGAACACTATAATTTGGTGGCCAATGTGCTTGGTGTTAAGGCTTTCTTCTTTGTGCAAGCTTAGGAGACTTTGTGATGTGCGTGGGGACCTAAGTTTTGGTATTTCTTTGATAGTACTTTTGTGCTTGCAGCAATGTTTTTGGTACCCACACTTGTTGCATGGGTGGAGTTCTTTGAGGAACTTGCATAGGCTTTTGTGAATGATGTTGTGGAGTACTTTTCTTTTTCCTTGGCTTTCGAGTGCTGCGTTAAGGAAGAGGTTTTGACTTTCAAGTTTCCCAAATTTGATTGGCACCTTCATAGTAGCCTTGAGCTACAAGTAGCTTCTTCTCCACCCACATTTTGATACCTTTAAGATATCGTGATTGTGGGAGTCTTGGTGGGGTTTTCTTTAGGGTTGATGTGGAAGAAGGTTTGGGGCCCTCCTCGACTTTGGCTGGTGCTGAGGCTGTGGGTTTGAGACTCATGGGCATTGTTGATGATGATGAGGTTAGAGTCTTTTGTGGAGTGGTTGTCGATGACGAGGCCTTTAAGCATGTGGTTGTCTCCTTTGTTAAGGTTTGTCGATGAAAATGCATAGGCTCCGGGGTCTTTCCTTTAAGTTCCCTATTAGAGATAGATGGTTTGGCTCTGGGAACTTCTTCAAGAATAGTTGCTGATTTGCGAGGTTTTGGCATTAAACTTCATAAGAGGATGGGGTTGAAGGAGTAGTGACGCAAATGGTAGGTCATTGTGTAGAGGGGCTTTTGTGGAAGAGGCTTGTATCCTTTTGCGTTGACCATTATAGAAATCCATTAAAGTTGGATTCTCTTTCTCGCAATATGGTATTGTTAACTTTTTGTTGTTGACCATCATGATGACTCTATTGCTAGCAAAAAAGCACAGTGGTGGTGCTTGGGCAACAACAATCCAGTTATGCGCCAAGATCAAATCTGCTTTCACCACATACTCAACCACAAAAAACTTGCAAGTGAGGGGTTAGTTTAAATATACATTGTATGTTCAAAGTATCCCGGACATGGCATGTTCAAGTCTTGTGTAAAGGTAATCCTTTCAGAGTGTGCTGTGAGTGTTGGTTGACCTAGCAAATCCCATAGCTCGAGGGTCATGAGATTGTGTTCTCGTGTTGGATAAAGCTGTGCTTGAGCTGTGGTGATTTTATTTGAAATTTCCAATCCAACCAAAATCTCAGGGATCTTTTCAGTAAGATATGTTGGAAGTTCCAGCTCCTGCAAGGTTTCTTCCTCCCGTAAATAGCAATTGTACATTACCTGTATAGGAGTGTTCAAGGTGACTATTTGCATGGATTCATCTAGTGAATACAACGATTCACTTATCCAAGGTCCACCAAAAATGACATCATACTCAAAGGATTCTAGAACTTGTTTCATTTTCTTTACTTTCTTTGGCTTGTCAGTTTTTTATTATGTTTACCCATGCAACGAGATCGAATTTTCTTTTGGGCTTTTGTATCCTGTGTCGTACATATGGGTGTTGAGGTTTGTGTGGTGGTCTTTGATGTGGATGCTTTTGCATCCTGTATAGCTTTTGGCTCTTTCGTGTTTGCCTTATTTAGGAGCACATGAAGAGTTAACTCCATACCTCGCCATGTTGTCCCATTTGGGTGTCTAGCCCACTACATCATGTTGCAAAAAGGATCAATGATACAATTAGGTGAGAAAGGTTGTGTATGGTTTTGTCCAACTATGCTCATGAAGGTAGCAATGATGAGGTTATGTATCTGCACGAGTATGAGATGATTTTTTGTAGTAAAATGTGATGCTCAATGGAAACCTCTATGGTTAGTGTTGCTTACTTCTTGTCCAAAGGTTCTTCCAATCTACGTTGTTCATCGCACATTCACCAAGGTGTCCAAGGAGAAGCCATAATGCTTGGCATGAGCTATAATGGTTGCCACTTGATACATAGTACCGATGACAATAATAGAGTCATTGTCCTCTAAGATAGTCTTGCAAATCTGAAGCAATGCATGCTTCTCTCCATCTACATAGCATTAATTAGAATGACATACACAAAAAACATAAGCATGACATATACACACGCAACATATGCACAACAACACAAGGTCTTAATGAAGGGAAAATAATCTCATCACTCACATGTGCAAAGATTCCATGGTGGGACAATGTCATTGGGGAAACCATAAACAGAACCTCCTGTGGGTAACCTCACTACAATACAATCACATGTTGTGTTTGTATTGACACCTTTAACAGTAACGGTCATATCTCCCACACTAGCCTTCAGTAACATATCAAAGACATGTTCTAGCTTCGTTGGACACTACTGGTTCAGAAGTGCATGGCCTATCTTCAAAGGATCCCCAACACATGCCATCATCTTTATAGAATGATGTCCTACCACACCATGTTGAGTAGAGTTATATATCAATTGTTATTACAAGATATAAGAGACACACATTTACCATCATTTCACATGTGGTCACATTTGATTATTACACCTGCTGTTAACGTGCTCGAGGCTTCTGTAATGGTAGAGGAACTAGCACTTTGATGTTCGCTGGGAGCACTGGACTACTGTCGTGGTACGACAAGACACTCCTACAAAGCGTACATTTTGTAAGTGCATGCACCACACAAATACTTTACATTATCATTACCAAAATGAGTAAAATCGTACCTGGCAAATTCATTTGGATTGGAGTCAGGTCACCTAGGCTAGGTGGGTCAATTGGTCACAATGGTGCATTTGGTGCTTCACCTCTTACCAAGCTTATCTGAATCCATAACTTAATCTATGTTAGTATGCAAACAATGTAACAATAATACCAATGAACCACAAGTAGAAGAGTGCCCTGCTTGTGTTGCTGCATGACCAACTTCTTCAACTTTTGGGGTTGTCTCAATCTTGCGTATGCTATCGGCAGAATCGCTTTAGTCATATTCTGATGGAGAGGTATCATAGTCGTCCTCTTCCTGTAGTGACTTTCCTTTTCCCTTCATTGCATCCTTTTTTTGACACTTTTGCCCCTTCATCATTATCATCCTCTTCATCATCATCATCCTCTTCATCTTGATCATCCCCTTCATCTTTCATAAGACCTTTGCCTTTGCCTTGAACATGTGATTTGTCACGTAGACTTCTAGGCTTCATAATAGAATTCACCATTTGAAAAGATATAAGAAACAATATTTAAATTAAAGTGAAATATCTAATTGTATAGTTCATACCATGGTTGATTGATTTGCTTTACAAGCCCGAGTATACATCTCCTTCTCGCTCTTGTGAAATTTTTCATTTGGAAAGTCAAGGAACAATGGGCATCTCTTGTATATCTCTACATCCCAAAGGTCTCGAAGTTGCTATTGTGTATACATAGTGCTTTCATGTTTTGGATTGTGCTATTCTTTTAAGATTGCAGGCACATCTGCAATAGATCTCTCCGCATGGCACTTACAAATCCATCTACACATTATTACATCCGTTCAATTTACAAATATAAGAGTACAACCAAGTAGTAAGTACTTTATGGAATGTTACACACCTCAACACAGCACACTTAGTAGTAGCCTTGAATGTTGTTTCTTTAGGGATCCCACCATTTCCTCAAACAACTTCCCAAAATACATTTTCTTAAGATCGACGAGGTCAAGGAATGTATCTGAAAAAATTATCTTATACTTTTTTAATTTTTCTACAAGGACGGTTACACCTACACTCCAATCTCATGCCATATGACTTCTCTTCAAAGCCAATCCCTGAATAAACTTGCATTTGCTGCATTGCCATTGAAATTATTATTCAAACAAAATAGAGTACTTTGTAAATATCAAGAAGATAGGAAAAGTAATTATTACATACTTTTAGGGATTTGTGAATCCTTCAGTCTCTCTGCAAATCGCCATCAATCAAAATATCTAAAATCTGTGCTTTGTGGTCATTTGGCAACAAGCTCGCTGCCAAGCTATACATGTTAAAACCCTAAGATCTCTCTATTAATTGTTATAAATTAGGCATAAACTCAACCACCCAACCACCCCTGAGCCCAAGGGATGCACACATGAATTATAAATGAAATACATCATACCTCTACCTTGATGTCCCATACCATCAAGAGGTATAACTTCAATCCAATAGCATGTAGCTATAGTGTGAAATGGTAAGTGAGTAGATATGATCCTCTACACAAGAGAGCATAACATAGCCTTGGCCTCACAAGCCCAAGCCTCCAAGCCTGCCTTGAGCGTGCCCCATGCCCCTATTATATAGAAGGGCCCTCAAGTGACTCTTAACTCTTTATTTCCCATGTGTGACCCTTGGATGCCTAACCCTAACCTTAACCCTTAAGATTAGTCCTAACCCATGCTCCACTAGAGCTTGTTCCCATGCTCCCATGCTCACAAGCCTAATGTGGGTTAGCCTCCTAGTATATGCACACATAATATGTATATAACATAGCACACATAATGTACATATAACATACTTCCCCTCTCTCAAAACATTGCACTCTTGCAATGAAAAGAAGAAAAACCACACTGAACAATATCAACCGACTCCCAAGTTGAATCCTCTATTTCCTTATCTTTAACCTCAAGAATTAGTCAACTACAAAGTTTCCTTTCCTTGAATTCAAGTACCTTATCAGGTTCATGTGGAATATGGGATAAATCTTCGACTTCACGAGTTCTTTGAGGAGTAACTGTGTTATCCTCACCTCCCAGTTTCGCTTTCAATCTATCGATATGAAAGATTGGATGAACTCTACAATTGGAGGTAGTTTTAGTTCATACGCAACCGTGCCAATCCGGTGTATAAATTGAAATGGAACACAATTTCTAGGAGATAAATTCGAGCATTTTTCTATTGACAAAGTCTGAGAATCTTTAGGAACATTAAAATAAACCAACGCTCCTGGTTTAAAAGACCGAGATGAGCATCCCCTATCAGTATAAAATCGTACTCTATCCTGAGCAATCTTGATAGAATCCCGAGCTTCGATCAGCATTTCCTACATATCTCGTAAGAAATCCCTCGATGCATCAAGCTCGATGTCCTTAAGACCAACATCAATAGGTGCCCTAGGTTGATACCCATACATAAGTATGCATGAACTAAAACCAATAGCCGTATATTTAAAACTGTTATAGGCAAATTCCATCATTGGAAGATATTTTTCCCAATTTGATGATTTTCTAGAGACATATGCACGAAGCATATACTCTACAATCTGATTCATACCCTCTGTTTGCCCATTAGACTGTGGATGATTAGAGCAATTCACATTTAAAGTAACTTCTTTGTTGTAAACCATTCGGAATAAAGTAGGAAAACATGGCATTATAACAGCAGAAACCAGGGATTCATCGGCGCCCTGACATACCCACATCTGTATATGGAATAATCGACGTTCCGAGTTACCCATATTAACATAGAGAGTCATCAACGTCTTGATGAGTCACATATATCCATCCGTAAACAATCAGGTTGACTATATAAATCACCTAAAGTACTTAACTAGAGAAACAAATGCCAACAAAGGAAAAATCCAAATTTCCTTAATCCAAACACAACAAGATAAACTCGTTTGAACTCTAAAGAAAGAGATTTCAACAAGTGAAAATGCCAACGAGATTTCCCTCATCAAAACATGCAGGCTATAGATAAAAGAAGTTTATCTAGAGAATGCCCACACTATAACTTCTAGTGAATTTAGAAAATGAGATTGTCTTTGAATGTTGAGGTCAACATGCTAAGTGATGTAAACAAAGCAATAATCTTGAGCCCAAATTATCCCATAAGATAATATATGTGAGAGATCGCTAGCATCCCATACCACCATGATACCACCCATACATACCTTAACAATTTAAAACTCCCTAGTCTGCTGTCTAGGAAATATGAATAAAATACTGTATAAAAGGAATAAAATGGCCTTATCCCAGACTTTCGCATACTAAAACCTGTCTCTATATTCCTGAGACTACATCAAGGAATAACTCCTTCCGAGTATATCATTAGAAAAGAAATTGAATTATTGGCATCTTTCTAATGATAACTACCCAAAACACAATAAAGTTAGGGTAGAAAAATAACTCACCTAAATACATAAGCAACTAGGTATCCGAGTTGGAATATGTACAAGAGTACAAGCAATATACTCCAAAATTATGTGCAAAAAATGAAGGTAAATGCTGCCTTCAAAGCACATGATATTAACCAAAAGATCAAAAGATCCTTATAAAACCATGGATAAAAGCATAGAAGCTCCTCGAATCCATAAAAACTATAGCTAATCTCATAAAAATCAATGTATACCATTTAATGGCCAAAAAAAGCATTAAAATTGGTGGCCAACTCATCAACCCGGAGTATATGAACGTGGTGTCGTTCAAGCAAAACTCCAAAGTAAGCAAGTGAAACACATGTATGTAGCACTCAATAAAAAATCCCTAGACACAAGTGATCTAGGCAGAACCTGATGAGTCCATATAAAACTTGAAAAACATCCAATAAAATCCACCAAAACAAACCGATCAACTGACCCATGATAGAATTTGTCTTAGGCTTAAGAAATTAAGCACAAACCACACTTAAATAAGTGCAAAATAAATTATCATGGAAAAGTGTCAAAGGTGAGACACACTTTAAACTCAAATTCTAGCCATCATTGAAGAAATTAAGGAACATGTCCAAAAAGAATGGCTAAACAAAGGCCAAAAATCATGAAAACATCGTTTAGAATTAATCTAAACAAAAAAAACTACTAATACGAGGTACAATCGTATTAATAATATGCGAATAACCCACATTTATCTAATGTCAGCCACCACGAGAAAACGTACGTCAACATTAAATAACCCTCGAAAATATTAAATTCTCGAGAAAAAAAAATTTATCATGATTTTTTTCTAATTTTCTAGGGCCTCAAAATATGATAGTTTTGAATTCCTCCAAACCTATCTTATGGCATTCCAAACCTATATTTTTCCAAAAAATTTCTAGCAAATAAATTTGCTAAAATACTATTCATATTTTAAAAATACCAATTTTCAGGATTTCTAAAAATAATTTCTAGAAAATTCCTAAATTTTTTTGAGAATCTCATCGTTCACGAAATTTCCAATTCCGCCCGACAATTCTCAAATCCAATGAAAATTTACAATTTTAATGGATTTTTTAAATTTTTGGGTCAAAAATTATATTTTTAAAGGAATTTGAATGGTCACGGGCACCCGAATGGATACACCACATGCCAAACACCAACCCCACATTTTTTTGAAATTTAAAATAACCTTTGTCTAATTTTTCACTAATTTTGAGAAATTTTTCAAAATTTTTAAATTACCCCGAACGCATTTAGAATATGAACAGTCAAAAAATTTCGAAATTCCAATAGCTTTCCCGGAATACGTAAAGCCAAAAGTTTTGGGAAAATGAAAAGACAAAAAAAATCGGAATGTGAAAGGTCAAAAGTTTCTGGAATACGAAAGGTCGAAAGTTTTTCTGGAATTCGAAAAGCCAAAAGGTTTCCCGGGAATGCGGAAAGACAAGAGTTTTCAAGAAAATAAATTCCATTAATTTTTAGAGAATTGTTTTTCTCAAAATTCAGATTTTCCTCTCTTTTTGGGCTTTCTTTCAAGCTTTTTTGAAATAAAAACTCTTGTTTTATATATTTTTAAAAGTTTTTTTTAAAGAAAATTTTTAAACTAAGGTTTTTTTAAACCTTTTAAACTGATTTTTTGGGGGGGGGGCGATTTTTGCCGTCCGCCCTGCAGCGATCTCCCCCCCCCAGTGTGCGCAAAAAATCTGTGAGAGATGAGAGACAGAGACTCCATATCCACTCCTTCTCTCCTCCATCTTCTCCAATCACTTCCTTCCTCCTCTCCCCTCTCTCCTCTGTTAACAGGAAGATTAACTTCAATCTTTTGATTAAAGTTTTTTAATTAAACTTTACTTAATCATAATTAATATTAATTATGATTAATGTTTAATTTTTTTAAAAAAATCCCTTTTAAGAGAAATTCTCACGGAAAAAGGAAGGAAAAATCAGAATTGAGAGGCAGAGAGAATCCCACACACACGGGAGAGCATTTCATGCATCAACATGCTACCCCCTACTGAATTTCAGCAGAAAATCGGCAGAAATTTGATCGCATACTCGCGAAAAAACTCGCAAAATGTATAAAAATACATTTTTTACCATAAAAATGTATAAAAAATTCATTAAAAATTAGAAAAAAATTCTAAAAATTCTAGAAATTTGGGGAATCCATTATACCAAAAATATCCACAATAAAATTTATTGAATCCATTCTACCAAAAATATCCACAATAAAATATGTGGTATTTTTGTAAAAATTTCCATTAATGCTTATTTTAAACCATAAAAAATAGAAAAAATAGCATTAAACTCACGAAATTTTCCCGCAACGTCGATTTGTCCATTGAATAGTAGTAACACACATTCCAATCGCCATATCGACGATCCATGTGCAAATCATCGTGTAAATCATCAACACAAATCAACAAAATAATATTTTTATTAGTAAATATTAAAATTTACTTTTAAAAAAATATCAAAAATCGCAATAAGAAAAAAACAACAACAATTAACTAGAGATTGCTCTGATACCACTGTTAAAACCCTAAGATCTCTCTAGATAATTGTTATGCATAAACATGCATAAATCAGGTATAAACTCAACCACCCAACCACCCCCAAGCCCAAGGAATGCACACATGAATTATAAATGAAATACATCATACCTCTACCTTGATGTCCCATACCATCAAGAGGTATAACTTCAATCAAATAGCATATAGCTATAGTGTGAAATGGTAAGTGAGTAGATATGATCCTCTACACAAGAGAGCATAACATAGCCTTGGCCTCACAAGCCCAAGCCTCCAAGCCTGGCCCCATGTCCCTATTATATAGGAGGGCCCTCAAGTGACTCTTGACTCTCCATTTCTCATGTGTGACCCTTGGATGCCTGACCCTAACCTTAACCCTTAAGATTAGTCCTAACCTATGCTCCACTAGAGCTTGTTCTCATGCTCCCATGCTCACAAGCCTAATGTGGGTTAGCCTCCTAGAGTATATGCACATATAATGTGCATATAACATAGCACACATAATGTACATATAATAGTATAGCCTATCCTCTGTTAAACAATCTGTTTTCTCGTCCCAATTAACTTACACTAGTCGTCTGCAGCACAACACCATAATTGAACCACAACATTAAAACCATAAAATGTTGTTATGCCTACAAAATAGACAGAGGAAATAGTGTAGGATTTCTTACTCAAAGAAACCTTCCCCTTGTGCAGGGTTTGCGATCACCGCCAGCAGCCGCCTTGTAGCACGCCTCCACTTTCTTTCATCTTTATAAAATGTCGTTCTCCATCTCTCTTCAAACTCTTGTGCAGACAAACTATCTACTAGGAAGGTGATATCTCGGGTGGCTGCTGCTGCGAGGTACTCATCCTATCATTCACGAATTGCAACATTAGTGGATGATATGCAAATGTATCATATATTGCAAGTGTCTAAAGATTGAAGGTTTACCTAGAATACTATTTGGGAAAGTTCTGAAAGCTCACAGCAGTTATACCAAGATGGGCGGCCTTTTTTTTTCCTGTGTTGAGGCATGCTTGTCCATCCATGCCTTATTCATCTCTCTAGTGTGCTTCATAATTATTTCTTTGTTTGCCAGCCCAAGTGCCCTAATGAGGCACACTTTGTCGACAAGGGAAGAAGCAACATAGGCCACTTCATTCATCCTATGGCAACAAAATTTAAGGTTATGAAATGAAAGATTGAAACATAGTACGTCGAATATTCCTAAATTAAAGAGTCTTAAAATATATATTCTCTTACCTATTTAAGCAAGCAATCACTAAGAGAACCTCCCCTCACTATCCTCATTGAATTCAATACGATAGCGTCAACACAAGGATGTCTTTATGTGACATTCTTGAATGTTACAGTTAGATAGTGGAAATCTAATTAGTCCCAAAACTATTTTATAAAATGAAAGACTACATTCAAAAAGTAGGTAATTTAAGTAGAATCACATTTATTAATCTCCTCCATCCATGCCACAACTCGATGATTGTTGTCCAACACATACAACATCTTGTTGCTCATGAATTCCCACTCTATGCCTTTGATCATATTCTCAAACTCCTCGTTTTTCAATCGCCAGATGTCATCCCATGCAATAACATCATCTTGAGTCACTTCTCTAACAGGATTATGGGATGAGGAGATGGAACAAATGAACTTGCATCTATCAATAACATAGCCATTCATACAGAATTCCCTTGCCAGCTTCTTGTATCTAAACTGCACTCTTTGTATAGAGGGGTTAAGTATAGCATTATATGGTAGTGATGTGTGTGAACACACCTAGGACCGTTGGGCCATTTTTTCCCTCACTAGGAGGTTTTTTCCCCCGTGCATATGTACACCCTCTTATCTACTCATTTTGGGGTGTGTACTTATCTTTTGTATTGGCACACATTTGTTCATTCTATTCTAGTGAGTTTGTGTGCTCTCAAGCTTCTCTATCTTGTGTGTGTGCATTGTTGAAACCCTAACCCTAATTCTAACAATTGGTATCAGAGCTAGCTTCCTTGACACTTGATCTAGTAATCTATCTTCCTTCTCACGACCCTATTTTGTTATGTCTCTAATTGAGATACCCTCTTAGGAGAAGAAGGTGTATAATGTAGTGTGATTTTTGGGGTCTGCAGCACGATTCGGGCACGTTTTGGGCACCGCAAGCAGCAGACGTTCTGGAGAGACATCATTTTGGATTGGTTTTGCTCGATTTTGGGTGTTTGGGCTGTGTAGTAGCAGCAAAGATTTGGTGTGCAGTAGCATCTACAATGTCTTCAACAACATCGACCATCATACTTTTGCCAGTAACTTTCTATTCTCTACTCTGTGTTATTTTTCATACACTTTATAGCAGGTGATTTAATCAGTTGGCAGCCATCCAGGGTTTTCAATCAGTTGGCAGCCATCCAGGGTTGCATCCAATGAATACTGATGAGTACTTGGAGTGTGTTGAAAGATTTTGCATTTGGTAGAGTCATGGCTGGTAGTAGTGATGTATTCAACATGTTTTCTACTTCTGAGGACAAACTTGATGGGACTAACTACCCATTGTGGTCCTATATGATGAGGCATGTACTGGTTGCTAAAGGCCTTTGGAATGTGGTCAGTGGTAGTGAAACTCGTCTTGTTTCACAACTACCAGTGCAACCAGGTGCTGCAAGTACATCTGAAGTAGAATCTGATACATATATGGCTCCTCCACATGCACCACCAACAGTACCTCCCACTACTGCTCAAACGAGATGGGATAGAAGAGATGCACAGGCACATGCATTTCTTGCACTTTCTGTGAAGCAAAGCATTATTCTTCATATTCGGTTATATAAGACTTCAAAACAGGCATAGGATGCACTTGCTGCATTATACCAGGTGCGCAATGAAACACGTGTTGCATATCTGCGTAAACAGTTAGAGTCTGAGCACATGAATGAGGGAGACTCAATGAATAGCTTCTTGACCAAGATCAAAGATTTTAAGGAGCACCTTGCTAGTTTGGATGAGATATATCCTGATAGTACATTGGTACCCACAGTTCTCAATGCATTGCTAGATTCTTATCAGAGTTTTGCCTCTACCCTTAGACTCATGATAAAGTGAAATCCAAATGCCCTTACATTTGATGAGCTGGTTTCAGTACTCTTGCAAGAAGAGCAGTCTAGGTAAAACAAATCTAATATGCGAGTTGGTGACCAAGCTTTTGTTGCCAATCAAAAAGGCAAAGGTAAAACTTCTTTGCATGGTAGCTATAAGCCAAAATCAGAATCCTCAGGTAAGGATACAGAGAAAGAAGGTGATAAGCCTAAAAATAAGGGTAAGTGTCACTACTGCAAGAAACCAGGGCACTACATACATGAGTGCAAGAAAAGGCTAGAGAAGGAGAAAAAGAAAGAATCTGGTGGGTTGATGCATCTGCACCAAGTGCAGAGAAGAAGGAATCTGCAAGTTTTGCTCAAGATGATTAGGCATGTACTTTATATTTTGTAGTTATATGACCCTTCTGTTCATTATGTATGCATGTCAGTGGTGGCAGAATCAGATGCTTGGTACTTTGACAGTGGTACTAGTAAGCACATTACTTCACAAAAAGGTTTATTCTCATCTCTGGAATCTGTCCCAAGTGCAGGAACCATCACATGTGCAAATGGTTCCTCATATCCTGTC
The DNA here is from genome assembly GCF_041138505.1 of Cibotium barometz. NCBI lineage: Eukaryota > Viridiplantae > Streptophyta > Polypodiopsida > Cyatheales > Cibotiaceae > Cibotium > Cibotium barometz. The sequence continues at coordinate 7,425,477 of NC_141078.1, forward strand.
AAAGGAGTTGCTTGTTAGTTTCAGCCTTAGCCTTGTCAGGCTTGACGGTGAAATTTGTGGATGACAGATGTATAGTTCAGGATAGAAATGATGGCTATTCTATCATTGCCTCAGGTACCTTGTTTCATGGCCTATATAAGATGGACGTATTTGAGAAGTTGGAGCATGATGCTTGCTCAGTCTTCGACTAGTGCTATGAGTGATGCAGAATTATGGTATGCACGATTTGGCCATCTGAATTATGGCAGTTTGTTACGCCTTCAAAGGCATGATATGGTGTCTGATCTGCCAACTCTTGAGACCCCTACTAAACATGTATGTGAGGGGTGTATTCTTGGTAAAATGCATCGAGCATCATTTCCAAAGGATGGATCTATGAGAACTGTTAAGAAATTACAACTTATACATAGTGATGTATGTGGTCCTATGAGGACACCATCTATTGGGGGATATCTCTACTTCGTCACTTTTATCGATGATTACTCCAAATATAGCTGGGTGTATCCATTAAAGCAAAAGTCGGAGGTTTTTATGTGCTTTAGGCACTTCGTATCCATGGATGAAAATGCATGTGAATGTAAAGTTAGCACTCTTTGTTCAGAACGAGGGGAAGAGTATATGTCCAAGGAATTTCATGCATATATGGCTAAAAAGGCATAAGGCATCAATGTACAATGCCATACACACCTCAGCAAAATGGTGTGGGTGAGAGAAAAAACATGTCTCTCATGGAGATGGCACAATGTATGGTGAAAGCCCAAGATTTATCTCATGGTTTTTGGTTAGAGGAAACTATGTGCGCAAACTATGTGTTGAACAAATACCCTACCAAGGCCTTGCAATCTAAAACTCCTTATGAAGCTTGGCATGGTAGGAAGCCTTCTGTGGCTCATTTGTGTGTTTTTGGTTGTCTTTCTTATGCTCTTGTGCCCGAGCAACAACGCAGTAAGCTTGATGATAAGGTAGTTAAATGCATATTTGTGGGGTACAGTTCAGAAAGCAAGGGATATAGACTCTACCATCTAGCCTCAAAGTAAGCGGATTGTAGAGATGTTTTTGTTGAAAACTTAGTTCAGCCCATACTTTCATGCAAAAAATAGCAGAATGTATGCTCATAGGACATGTTTGATTTGTTCCTACCTTTGTTTAATGGAGGGCAACCATATGTAGAGCAATTGAATGCTCAACCAAGTGCTGAAATTCAGCCTTTGCAGAGGGTGCAAAATCAGCCTTTTGATGAAATAATTATTGAGAATGTAGTGGATGAGGAGAGAGCAGCCATAGAAGAATCTAGGTATATGCCAAAATGGCTTGTGCACACATTGAGGGATAGCAAGTTAGCAGCTCCTTTACCTACTAACAGAACTCGTGCAGATTCTCATCATGTAGATTATTCTCATGTGGATCATGTTCTCATTTCTACTTTATGTAATGAGGAGAAACCTGTTTCCTTTGAGGAAGCACAGGATGATGATCATTGGATGCATGTTATACAGGATGAGTATAACTCTATACTCAAGAATGACACCTGGTATTTGACAGATCTACCTCATGGGGTAAGAAGGCCATTGTACTAAGTGGGTTTACAAGTTAAAACGCAAAGCAAATGGTAGCATTGATTGCTACAAGGCCAGGCTTGTTGCAAAGGGGTATGCCCAACAAAAGGGCACTGATTATGATGAGACCTTTGCACCCACATCTCATATGACTACCATTAGGAGTCTCATTGCTTTGGCAGCACATCGTGGCTTTCACCTTGGTGATTCATGTATATTATGGCTCAGCACAAGAAGCAGCCTACAGTGGCCACTTCCAGTTGTGAAGTTGAGTACAGGTCAGCTTTTATAGCTACAGTTTAGTGTGTGTGGCTCAGACGTCTTATGGCTGATTTGGGTGTTATAGCACTACCATTTTCACTGATAGAGCGCATTAGTAGTTACGAGGAACCCAGTGGTTCATGCTTGCACAACTAAGCACATTGAGGTGCATTACCACTATGTCAAGGAAGGACTCTCTGCACAGCAGAGATCAGCTTGATCTATGTGCCTACACATGACAACATGGCAGATTTATTCACGAAGGCTCTTCCTCGTGAAAAGTTCAAAGCTTTTCGTAAAGCTTTGGGCTTACTACCTCTTCAGGATTGATCAACCATACCCTGTACATGTTCACATCATCACTCCAAGGGGGATTTGTAGCATTATATGGTAGTGATGTGTGTGAACACACTTAGAACCACAGGGGCATTGTTTCCCTCACGAGGAGGTTTTTTCCCCCGTGCGTATGTACACCCTCTTATCTACTCATTTTGGGGTGTGTACTTATCTTTTGTATCTGGCACACATTTGTTCATTCTATTCTAGTGAGTTTGTGTGCTCTCAAGCTTCTCTATCTTGTGTGTGTGCATTGTTGAAATCCTAACCCTAATTCCAACATTAAGTATAAATCTGCACAAGAAAAAAGGTGGCAAAGGAATGGATTTCACCACCTGCAATGCACACACACACACACTCGCTATGCTTGGTAATCTAAAAGAGACCTTATGTAAAAATTGATAAAAAAGTGGTTAACAATTACCTTCACTCTGTTAAGATTGTCTTGTAGGAGTTCTAATCGCAAGCAAGTTGTAGGAGTCACCATGAAACCCTCTTCATTCTCGCCTTCTTTCTCAATTCCCTCATCCACCTCTCCTACTTCCTTAGTTTCTTTAATGATTTTTGAAGAAGCACCTTTCTTTGAAAACTTAGCAACTCGACTTAAATTCCTTCGAGGAGAAGTCCAATCATCATCTTTCTCTTGCACTTTCCTCCTCTTCTTAGTACTTGTCACTTCTTGGCTTTGTTGCCTCGTAGGTGTGCTCTTTACACGTTTTGCATGCTTTGGATATGTGGGGTTTCCTTTGATGTGTTTGTAACAATCTAAACACATCGACATATACAAGACAGATTGATCTTAAAAAAATCACTAAAAAAGAGCATAATTAGAAAGGTGGAGAGAGATAAAATAAGACTTACACAATCTGTGTGGTTGGCCACACAATGATGTATCCTTTGGTTTGATTTAACTTGTTGATATCACCATCTTCGAGGGGAAAAGGAAGAGGAACTTCTCACGCTTCAACATCTTCTATCGACATGCCAACATGACCATGTGGCAAAGCAATTCCATGGACAATATCCACAGTGGGGTCTACATGCAAAACGGTCCCGGTAGCTATCTTGGTATCATTGAAAATCAAGGATACTTGTGTCTCTCTTTGGAATTGGGAAGACGCCATGAGGAGTGACATGGAAGGAGAATGAACAAGAAAGAAGTGGTCCTAAAAGATATAAGAAAGAAAAAGATAAAAATAGAGCAAAAAAGCAATAGATATAAATAGAGGTGATATAAATAGAGGGATAGATATAAATAGAGAAAAAAACTAAATTAAAAAATTAGGGTTTTGAAAGAAGAGAAAGAAGGAAGAAACAAAGAAAAAGAGAAGAAACAATGAAAAAAAAAGAGGAGAGGAAAAGGTATAGAGAGAGAGGAAAAAAGGTATAGAGAGAGAGGAAAAACGAGAGTGAAGAAAGAGTTAGTGAGAGAGAGAAAGAGAGAAAGCTATCTTTTTAAGATTTAGAGAGGTAGAGAATCTTTAAGAGAGAGAGAGAGAGAGGACAAGGGTGTGTGAGAGTGTTTTTAAAGAAAGGGAGGGTTTTGTTTTTAAGGAGAGGGAAAAGAAAAAAAAGCATTTTGTTTTGGGAAGGAGAAGAAAGTTGTTTTTAGGAGAGAGAGCAGGTTTTGTTTGGGGGGGCAGGGGGGGGGGAGAGCGCTTTGTTTTTTTTGGGGGGGGGAGAGAGAGAGAGAGAGAGAGAGAGAGCATGTGTCGCATTTTGAATATGGGAGGGGGAGAGAGCGCGTTTTGAGTTTGGGAGTGGGTGCCCACTAGGGCGATGGTCACCCTTAGTGGGCAAGAAAAGTGGGCAAGCCTGCCCACTAAGGGCGACCGGGCTTGCCCACCACCACTAAGGGCGACGGGTCCACTAAGAGCTTAGTGGGGAAGGCTCGCCTTAGTGAGCAAGGCCACTAAGGGCAACCGTCGCCCTTAGTGGGAAAGGCTCGCCCACTAAGGGTGACTGTCATCCTTAGTGGGCAAGCCTTTAGTGGATATACATCACTAAGGACAACTATAAGATTCCTCCCTCTAACTTTTAAGATGCAAAAATATAAGAATCTCCCCTTTAGTCTCTTGTAATCATTCCCCCCATTCAGAATGGATGTAAGGTTCCTTCTCAACCCCAAAAAGATGTATAAGTTCTCCTCTCAGTCCCCTGTAATCATCCCCTAATTCAAAATACAAGAAAACACTGTTTTCCTTTGTTTTTGGCCTAGAGAGAGAAAATATTCTAGAGAGAGATAATATAGTTTTGAGATATTTTTGGATATAAATTTATCCCTTTTATTTAAGATGAAATCCATTGAAACAGAAGTTTAAAAAGAGTTTTTTAATATGCATTAGAAATTAATTGAATATGTGCATTAGACACCTTAGTCTAAGGGTACCCATTTTTAGAAAATTATGAATTAAGGTCCAAAGAGTGTTCTAAAGGGCCAATGGGGTTAATCCAAGTGTTTGAATAAGGAAAATGCAAAAATAAAAGAAAATCCCCCAAAAAGGAGTAAATTCTCACATAAGATGAAGAGTTGACTAGTGCAGGCACTTAATAGTAAAAAAAATAGGATTTTATTAGTAAAAAAATAGAATTTTGACACCTTAGGAGGGTGAGTGGAGCTCATGAAGGAGGCGCCTAGAATCCTCATGATTACTCTAATTTTTTAATTAAAAAATGAGATTTTTCATCTCTCCTCTCACCTCTTTCAAACTAGATCAGAAAAGTGGGCCTAACTTATCCAAATTGGATCAAACTAAAGTTGGAAGCCTCTAGAGTTGGAAGCCTCTAGATTCTAATTGGACTTGGTTGATGGCTCCCCTCACCTATAAATAGACCCCTATTCCTTTGTATTTTTATCTTAGAGTAATTCTATGCTAGTGTAATTTATAATTTAGTGCATTTTCCTCTTCTCTCGTCATTGGCTCTCCATTGTTGTGAAGTCTTGGTGCTTCACTAAACCTCTATTTCTCTTGAAGATTACCCTTTTCCCTTGGTGGCCAAGCCTTTTCTTTGAGGGCTACACAACTTTTGCAAGGTAAAGAATCAAGCAAACCAAGGGTAAGCCTAAACAATGAAGTTTATGCTCTTTTTTTTAATGTTAATCTTCTTCCTAACCTCCCTCATGCTTGGGAAGCATTTTATTTTATGGGTTTCCTTTTAAAACCATGCTTTTCTTGATTTATGATGAATTAATGTTTATGTTTAAACTTAGGTTTATGCATAAACTAATTTTTATGTTAAAAGTGTAAATTTGAACATTCTCAATTCATAGAAAATGTGGGGAAGATTATGGCAAAGTTTTATCATTAGAAAATGAAGGTTTATTCATAAATTAAATTTTATGCTAAAAGAGGAACTTTAAGTATTATCATTTCATAGAAAATGCAGGGAAACTATGGCAAAATTTTTATCATTAGAAAATGAATTTTATGCATAATTAATTTTTATGCTAAAAGTGAAATTTTAAGCATTCTCATTTCATAGAAAATATGAAAAAGTTATGGTAAAATCTTTATCATTAGAAAATGAAATTTATGCATAAATATTTTTTTTATTAAAAGTGAAATTTTGAGTATTATCATTCATAGAAAATGTAGGGAAGCTATGGAAAATTTTATATCATTTGATGTAGTTGTTTCAGACCTTGCTAATGCCCTCTTGCAATCTATGGTTAGTAGGAGAGGGTTTCAGGGGAACCATCTCTTTATATGATGCTTGTGTGCTGCACATGCTGACCACTAATCTAGCTGAAATGAAGCATGCACATTGTTTAGTAGGAGAGGGTTTCAGGGGAACCATCTCTTTATATGATGCAGTTGTTTCAGACCTCGCTAATGCCCTCTTGCAATCTATGGTTAGTAGGAGAGGGTTTCAGGGGAACCATCTCTTTATATGATGCAGCTATTTCAGACCTCACTAATGCCCTCTTGCAATCCACAAAGAATTATACATTCATGCAAGGCAAATATCATGGAGCAAGCCCTACAATAATAAAGTTGATGGAGAAGGCCAAAACATCAAAAGCTCCGAGTCCGTTAAGCACTAGTAGATTGGTGGGGGAAGTAGTGAGTGGCACACCAATGCACGTGCAACCAAACTTTTTTGATGATAACATTACTATTAACTAGCGTCGAAAACCCACAGTTATGAATCTTTAGGAAGATAACTCATCACATCTTCCAGACTATGTCACATTCTAGCCACGCAAGAAACGAGTTAGGAGATTAATCTTTCCACCCACTATTCCTTTAACTATAGGTGGTCAAAAAATATAGAGGGAGAGACAACTGAAGCAAAGCTTCAGGAAATTATGGAGAGTGATATACACGATTCAATGTGGACTATACGTCGAGGTATGAGAGAATGGTCTGGGAGGCAAAGGCATGAGTTCATGTGGTTTTGTAATAGCAGCGTGGATCATACTTGGAGAATATGTAACACCATCTGTCAATCACTTGCTAGACCCCCGAGATTGTTTGGCCAGTGGGACGAAGTATAAACCTGACTATGGATGAGATTCGAGAATTGGAGGCTAGTAGGTTTGTGTTGCAAAAGGGACAATGTCAAGAAGCAAATGATGTAGACAAATGGTCAACAAGATACAAAAGTGACATATTAGATATGGCAGCAAAGCGAATAGATTCATTGATTTCAAATACAGTTTCGGTCTTAGAGCATTTGGTCATTAAAGTTGGGCAAATGAAAGTTTTTGTAATTGAGAGTGAGGAATCACTAGTGCACAATGAAAAATATCAGGTGACTATGGGAAAGAATCCATCATGTACATATCCTGATTTTCAAATCAGGATAGGTGCTAGATGACCATATTGTGCATGCAAGAACCTTTACTTTGTATATTTGCATATCTTTGGGTTAGATGCGAACCATAATATGTTTATACATCAACCCACTCTAAAAAAGGAGGACCTAATGAGAATGATCAACAGCAGGAGAACAATGTAAAAAGGACCTAGTACTGTTGATGACATTGTACTGTAGTTTTGAAAAGATTCTTCATGTTGCAATAATAAAATGTTCTACTATTTAATTTTCATTTTTTAATATTTTAGCAGGATAATTAATATGGTTATATGTCAATGCCTTGAATATATTCATTCCATTCATCTTCTTTTTTTTAAAAAAGTGGATAGACATGCATCCACTTTTCTAAATTTAGGGAAAAAGCCATGCATCTACTTTTCTAAATTTAGGGAAAAGCCAAGCATCTGCTTTTCTAAATTTAGTGGGTAACCATGCAAAGTAGCTTTTTGCTTTGTGTATCTACAAATTTGACCCATGCCTCTCACTCTAATCCTTATTTCCAAATCTTGTTGCCTTCCTCTCCCTCTTGTTTCCTCCCTCGCCCTCTCATTGTATTTATTTCCCTCTCTATTGTTCTCTTCCTTACAACCCTCACAACCGTAAACTACCTTTGTTCATCTCTATTGGCTTCTTCTAATGGCCTTAGCTATACTCTGAAGGAAACCCTGGAAAGGGTTTGCAAAGATTTATGCAACAAAATGGGCGGAGATGCAACAAAACATCTCAGAATCACGACAAAGGCCCACAATCTTTGCACAAAGATTCTAGCAGATGAGTCTATTGATTTTGGAGATTTTTTCGTGTTGTGGAACATGAAGATTGGAAGCACTATCGGTACTTGGCAAAGTTTCAGATATATTGTTGAAGAGATGGAGGAGCCCTTATGGGAGGAGTTAAAGAATAAAGTAGCCCAAAAAAGTGTATAGGTGTAGGATCCGTAGGTAGTTATAGTATATTTTCAATTTTAAACGATGTTTAGATTGTAGTAGCCCATGTAATAACCTTTTTTTGGAATAAAGTGGTTTCAACTATAGATCGCCATGTCTTTTGTATTAATTGTGGGTCTGTTGTTATTATGATTAATTATATCAAATTCTTGGTTTATTGTATGTTTTGAATAGTAGCGTCATGTTCTTATCTCTCTCACTCCCTCTTCCTCTCAAATAATTAGGCCATGATCTCAATCATAATTGAAAAATTATTGACCTTAATAAATTTACATTCTTCATTGCTTCTTACGCAAGGCATAGTAGATAGCTTGTATGTATAAATCTTAAAAGTATTCACCTTGTTAATTGTACTCATCACCTTGTTAATTGTACTCACATGCAAAGATATGCCATCACATGCAAAGATATGCCATCACCTTGTTAATTGTACTCACATGCAAAGATATGCCATCACATGCAAAGATATGCCATCACATGCAAAGGCTTTAAATGCTATGAAATCACGTGCAAAGGGCATGGAGTACCATGCAATCACATGCATTTATAATAACATCCAGATGCAATAACATCCACATGTGATAACATCTAGATGAAGAGATTATGTATAGGGAGGGTGGGACAAGGAGAGAGAGGGAGGGTGAGAGAAGGAGACAGAGAGAGGGTGGGAGAGTGAAAAGGAGGGAAGAGGGTGGGAGAAGGAGAGAGGGTAGACAATCAAAGCTTTAAAACAATCTTCGGACAACTGGATTATCTCTCCTTGGAAGCCTATACTCCTCGTCTCCATCTGCTGGCAAAAAATATTTAAGAAAAAAACATTAGCTATTGCAAGATATACTTTTCGTGGAAAAAAAGAAGGAAAATGATAAAATCTCAAGAACTCATCTAGTAGATCAATATTTGAGGGGTGAATTGAACAGGCTTGTAGACAGCAAATCGAAAAATTCTGTATTGTCCAGTGCCTATGACTAAAAAATCTAACCTATCAGGCTTATATCAGTTTGGTACCATTACAAAGTCCCTGCCGAGGATCCAAATTGCGAAGCAGCATGATAGGAGCATTAATCTTTAGAATCAAGCAATGAGGAGAGTAACCACCACCCAAGTTCAAACTGTTCAAATACTTAATTGGGTACAATATTGCGTCATTCTCGGAAGAAGCAACTGAATCAGCACTGAGGTATTCTATTTCAAGGACCGGGCAATGCACTCAAGGCTAGTTCATTAACCTCATCAACCTCTAGATTTCGTGGTGCAAGTATAGCACGGTCTTTAAAGAAGCATACATAATCCTCCACCATCTAAAGATCTTTGTATACCCATTCTAACAAACTCAAAATGGAGTTCCCATGGATCAACATTTGTGATGGTATTAGCACTCTGCTTGTTTGGATGGCCTATAGAGCCATCTCCAATTTGTAATGTCCATTTGACAAATTCTTGTTCTGTACAATCATAAGCACTCTGTCTAACCTGCATGCTTTGGGTGAGCTTTAGAACATTCACATATCTCCAAATATGTGACTGGTATAACGTTGCATTAACAATGTCCTCACGCAATCCCTTTGGCACAACCGGTAAGATTTGCCTGAAGTCACTACCAAAGAGCATAACTTTCCCACCAAACACTGTATAACTCTGCATAATGTCTTTCAATGTCCTGTCCAATGCTTCATATGCGTACTGATGCATCATTGAAGCCTCATCCCAAATAAATAACCTTGTAAGCTTCAACACCTCCGCTAATGGGCTGTTAGCTTTGATACCACATGTGCTAGAAGAATTGAGCACCAATGGAATTTTAAAACGTGAGTGTGTTGTATGACCATTTGAAAGTAACAATGCAGTTATTCCATACGATGCACATGCCAATGCAACTTGATTCTCTCCACGTAATCGTGACAGCAATGCATTATAAAGATAGGTCTATCAAGGAAAAAAACACCACCCTGGTTCAAAGAAACAGCCTCAAGGATAGTATCAAATGCTCTTGATTGACAACTATTTAGACTCATTTCCATGGAAATGGACAAATCAGCCTATTGAACAAAATCAAACATCATCTCTTCCATCAGCAAACCATTGTTGACACTGGCAACACTTGATCTATTATTAGGAACAAGAAACCCTTCAAAATCATGCAGCCGCTTTCCATACTGTTGTAAGAGGTTTTGGATTTGCAACAGAGCTTTATTCTTTGCTATAGAATAATAACAACATTTGCACACCCTCTTTATTGCAAGGAATGGAAAAAATCATATGAAATCTTGATGGAGAATTTATTCCAAAGGTGTCCAAGGGACATAGGCTCACAAAAAACCTTTATAAATGACAAAACAATTGACACAGCTGGAATCCTGTTTTCTAAAATGCAACTTCTTGGAGACACATATACTACTCCTCATCGCTCTCTAGCATTCCTCTGGCTTCACATGCAGCCTTAAAACAGGGATACAAATGTCCATTCACTATTCGTAAATCCTCAAAGATTTACAACCTTTGCACACTGTAAGTAACATGCATAAGTAATATTGCTCACCTGCACTCGGACTAACATTATACATACGTCCAATCATATTTTCCCTTTTCCTTTTAGTCCATGATCGAAGAGCTGAATTCCACACCCACTTGCAAGGAAAATCAACATATAGCAGGCTACTTGCATCCGTATACAATTTATTAACTTTGAACCATTTAGTCAAAGATGTTCTTTGGTTTCTCTCACAACTAATCACATCACACAAATTATCCTGATCATTGAATATCACATTGTTGTGCATTGGGAGATGGACATGCAGCCTTTGTATATCAGGATTTTCATCATGCAAATCATATTGGTATATGCGCCAGCATGCCTCTGACGTAGACATGTACCGTGCATCCAAATATTATGCAAATCACGATTTTCATCATGCAAATCATATTGGTATATGCGCCAGCATGTTCTTTGGTTTCTCTCACAACTAATCACATCACACAAATTATCCTGATCATTGAATATCACATTGTTGTGCATCGGGAGATGGACATGCAGCCTTTGTATATCAGGATTTTCATCATGCAAATCATATTGGTATATGCGCCAGCATGCCTCTGACGTAGACATGTACCGTGCATCCAAATATTAACTAACCTCATTAATAACCCCGTGTGTGTCTTGCAACTCTATAGTAGCTTTATCTTGTCCTTTGTATACATACTTATACAAATACTTTACGGCTGTAATGGTACAGCATACTTCTACGTTAATATGGGCTTTGTACCTCATATACAAAAAAGGATTATATGGAACAACCCATCGACTATCCACCCTATGATCCTTTACCTATATGAAACTACCATCATCTCTCCACATGTAAGTTGGATATCCATTGTCATCAACGCTAGTAGTCTCGAAAAAATTTCGAGGGTACCGATATTTGAACCTTACGTTAACCATGCAAGGAGAGTGCATATTTAGTTCCCCACATGGTCCATGGATATTACAATGACTAATTATGGTGTGCAACTCAGGAAACATTACCTTATCAGGAAGTTCAGCACATACCAACATATCATAGTGTGAAATCTCAAGCGGTTTACTTCCACTTTCTAATATCAATAATATATGTGCATATGGTAAGCCTCTTTTGTGAAATCCAATAATAGAAAAAAATCCCAACACCTTTCCAAATATTACTTTTTTCACCAATAGGTGCATCATGTCCTTGTGTTTCTCATAAAAGACCTGAGCTATCAAGTCAGGTCGATCTTAGGCAACTTGACCTGGCACTAAGGCATTGGTTATTTCATCTCACTTAGGATTGCAAGTGAAGGTAATGAACAGGTCAGTTTTACCCATCTTCCTAACAATTTCCATTGAATCCTGGTACAATTAATGCACATATCTAGGCCCCCCCAGTATATGAAGATGGTAGAACTACACTACGTCCAGCAATGCCCCCCCAGAGACTATTGACCCCATCGCTTGAATTAACCATATCTGCAAGACCTTGGTATACTTCGGCATGAAATGCTTTCTAATTATTGCGTATCCATACTAATCTAGATTCTTTAATGCTATTATATGCATCAACAATGTACTGTTGTAAAAGTCGACCACCACGTAGAAGGCAGGCATTTGTATCTTCCCTTATTTATAGTCTATATGCATAATATTGTCATTGAGTTACGGTCTTTGTTTCCTCATTTGAACCTTGTCTATTCCTACCATTGAGTGTAATTCCAACATGCCAACCATCCTCTCCCCTCGAGGAAACAAAAGAACATATAATAGAGACATATACGAACGGTGTAGGTTAGATATTTTTTTTATAGTACCTATGTGCGACAGTATTTGAATATCTCTATGTCCCATTTATAAATCATCCCCTTGACCTGGCATGATAGCTACTACCTCACTTCCTGAGAAACCAAGTATTACCTTGAAGTTGTTCGCGCTTCAGTGATGACCATTCTCAAATTTGCATGTGGACTTGACTGCAACATTCCTCTCATTGTACGAAGTGCACAGGCATATGGATTATATCCATACATCATTGTTTGCAACCTCTCAAGTGCATTATGATTTAAAGAAGGCATCCCATGAAGTCTATTCTCTAATTAATGCTATGTATCATACACACATAGTTGGGCAAATCGAGGAGCCACATCTTGTGTTTCATCAGGTATTTCAGAACCAACATGATGATAGGTAGTACCATGGATTCGAAAATTAAATACTCCTCCCCCCCTATTGAACTGATTATCCAAGTGAGCACACAGTGAATCAAATGCCAAGGCATTATTGTAAAAGAGGATATTATTTCTATATTCCTTGCTTGCATTATCATTACCAAGCAGCAACTCAGCCAATGCAGGAGGTGGATTTTCTAAAGGTAGTAAAGAGAAATTTCTACTTCCACACAGCAGTGTTTGCCCACATATTATCTTAGCTTTCTTTATATCTCACATTTCCAAATTAGTGCATTACAAAAATGGCACTTATATGTAAGGGCTCCTAATGAGTGAAGAGTGCAATCTCCAGAATACACCACCATAGTTGATGGGTGCTTAACATTCCAAGGAAATGAAAACACATGCCTTATAGAGTGACATTAGGATTTAATATCTTTCACATCACCAACGACACAACAAATAGAATGGAAATTATCATCCACATTCAGCTCTTTAAATCAAATGAAAAAGAGCCTCGTTCCATATCTCTCTGTGGGCTGTGCATTTCGATGTTCATTGTGATAGGTTCTTGAAGTACCATAGCATTGGCAATTGCTCTGTTTCTTGTGGAGTAAGTGGATTCCACCATGGATTCCTCTATGTTCCTCCTCATTTTCAACCCTTCCAAATGTTCCAATTTCATTTTCATTAATGTAATCCATCAAATTAGCAACATTTATTTTCGAATGCGAGCCCTTATCCTTAAATGAGTACGGCGAGACACACATGTTACATCCAAAACTCAAAGAGCCGACGAACTTGGTTCAAACTCAAGTATATACAGCTCCTAACCATCTTCAAATCTCCTTCGAAACACAAAATAATGAATACTAACTTCCCTTTTTAACATTCTTAACTTCAAACACCAACATAATATTCTACTTCAACATCCATTATCACACATGTGACCCTGCTCCCGATAGACTCAGCTCAATAACAATGTAATTCTCAGAGAAGTTTTAAATACATATGTGAGTATAACATATACAAACCATTTCCTACATAAATAAGTGAGCATAACATATACAATCCATCTCTTACAGAGATAAAGGGTAATAACATATATAATCACAGAGATAGATAGATAGTGATGAGAGAGAGAGAGAGAGAGAGAGAGAGAGAGAGAGAGAGAGAGGAAATAGAAGTTGAGACATAATAAAAAAAAGTGCGAGAGAACAAAATAAAAGAGAGAAGTATTGAATTTGAGAAAATAGAAAATTCATATATATCGCCAAAAGGGAGAGCCAAATCTAAAAGTTGCAATACAGTTTGTGCCTTGAGTAAAAACATCATTACTCTCTCATAAACTCTAGCCAACTACCTGGGCTTCTAGCATACGGCTCATCTTTTTCATAATAGCATTGAGTCGATTAACATATATCTTAAGACTCAATACCTCCAAGCTTAAAGCATGTACTTGCTCTTTTAGAGAATCCACTTGTTCTTTATATTGCCCATTACATCCGCCTAGACGTTCCCCAATTTCAACATGCATATTCTCCATGAAAGAAATTATGTCTAGTTGGTTAGCCACCATTACTGTGTCAAGGACGCGGTGGAGATGATGAGACAACTCGTCTCTTAGCGTATCTCCCCTTTGACTGCCACTTCCATGGATCTCATCCCAAAGAGCATCTAAGTACTCCTTGCAAGCAACCTGATTTTTCTCAGTGCGCTCGCATATGTCCGTGATATTTTGTAGACGTTTAGAGTTTGGTTGTCCGGATGGAGACCTTGACCTAGCAAGGTGTTTTGTAGCTCGAACATTTATCAACTCCAGTGGAGTAGACAAAGCTACTTCTTCATTGGAAGAATCCTTCACAACCAGTACATCTCTTGAGTGGTTGTTATCATTCTAAATCTCCATTTGTTGAAATTTAAAATGAATATCTTAAGGCTCTATAAATATCTCTTTATATCTTTTCCAACATATAACCAACCCTGGAAACCTACCTATACACATGTAGATTCCTGCTAGAAAACTATCATAGAGATACATATAACTGTCTCTCTATATTTTATGTATTGGCAAAATCATAATTTTTCTTAACTTTTTTAAGAACGTTTCTCAAGTTAAAAGAACTATTCTCTAAGGCTACTATAGCTTGTAAATTCTCTAAGACCCATTATAGTCTCTCTACAATAACACACTCGATGAGATTAAAAGAGAAATAGAGAATGTTTTGATGTGCTCTCTCTCTCTCTCTCTCTCTCTCTCTCTCTCTCTCTCTCTCTCTCTCTCGCATGAGCAAACAAATTTTCTTTATATATGCATTACATATTGACAATAAACACACAAATAGATAAAGACAAAAAGGCCAACAAAGAAACTAACCTCAAGTTGAAGAGAGAATTCGATTCGAAAGCACCAACTTTGATGCTATCGTCCTTGTGCTTCCTTCTACACAATCACACGAAGAAACTAAAATAATAATAAACTTAAGATCTCTCTATTTTTCTAATCCAAATACACAATAAAAGGTAAGAGTAACTATTTGTGTATTACATGATTGTGTGTTATGTGTGTGTGTGTATGAGAGAAAGACAAACAAATAGAAGGGGGATAGATAGAGAGAGAGAAAGAGACATCCATCAATAATCTAAAAGCTTATTACATTATCTTTACCAAATTCCTTAATGGAATGCACTTCAGAATTTCATTAAAAATGAAATGCTTTTCCTTAGAGCTCCTACATCTACTACCCACAATGTAAAAGCCATCTAGTAATCCCAATGCCTCTTTGATTAAGAGGAGCTTGAGATTGTCATCTAGCCTATAAGGGTCCAAGACTATATAAATATACCGAGGATTAATACCATCCCACCCATCAAATCCAAGGACTTCCCATTTTGGGCTAGGCTGGCATCCAAAAAAGTCCAATTGTGGCATCTCCTCAAAGAAGACAGTATCTGATAATTTATTATTGTCATAAGTCAACTTTAAGATATTTAATGACATGTCTCTGCATAAAACATAATCAAACTATACATTCAAAACAATCATAAACTTTTTTATATTTAGCAAAAGGAAGATTATAAGAAAAGAATGAAAAATAAAAATCCATTCAAAAACAAAAAACAATCTAGAACCGATGGTCACTCAAGAAGAACACAACCAAATTTATTTTCAGAGGAGCTTATGCTTTGGGATACATTTAATAACTTCATCAAATACTTGTCGTACTTGATCTCTTTCAACATGGACAATAGAATCTATTTCATAACGATCAATCAAGCCTAGGCTTTCTTTAATAATCATAAGCGCAATATTTTCATCTAACTTGTCTAAATCTAAACGTATTTTAATTTGATAAACATCATTCCATCCAATAGCTTTGACCGGCCATGGTCCAGACCAAGTTGGACTATGAAAAAATGACGCTCAAATTTAGCAGCCAAATTCACCCTCTCCTCAAAGGAAAGAGTACTCCTCATGTGCTAAAACAAAATGCAAGTAACCTCTTCCATCTCTGTCAATCATACATTCATACATATAAGTAGACGCATGACTACTGTGTGCGTGAGTGTAAATTTTAATTGTAACTAATCTATACATGCGCATGGGTGTAAATAAACAAATTGCAACTACTATGTGTGTGCACATGTGTGTTTGAATCAATACATGTAAGTCAAACCCTTTCCTCGGTGCATGTGTGAGTGTGTGTATAAGAAGTTAAACTACTAATACATATAAAAAAGTAGTTGGCACAATGTATACTACAAAGTTAACGCACATACTAACTACATGCAATTCAAATCACAATCCCACACACACGCTTCCACCCCCGCCCACGCTTTTCCCATTTGGATGACTAAAATATTTTGAAACACTTCCACTCTCTCTCTTTCTCTCTCACACACACATTCACGCACACCCACACACTTTTGCTATTCAAATAACTAAATTATTTTAAAATACCATCACCTTTAAAAAAAACACACACACACACACCTTTTCTATTTGAATAACTAAAATATTGACGTCTCTCAAATATTTACTGCTGTTCAAATTATTAAAACATTTAAAACACTTTCAACTTCAATATAAGGACTCTCTCAAACACACACGGCACACACACACACACATTCAACACATACACACAAAGTTTCAACTATAACTTTCTCTCTCTCTCCCTCTCTCTTCGAATAACTAAATTATCTCTCTCTCTCTCTCTCTCGCTCTCTCTCTCTCACACACACACACACACACACACACACACACACAAAACACAATCGCACACATGGCTTGATTAATGCAATAACTCTCTCTCTCTCTCTCTCTCTCTCTCTCTCTCTCTCTCTCACACACACACACACACACACACACACACACACACACACACTTGCTATTCAAATTTAAAAAAAATATATAAACTTTCATAATATGCAATTTTATAAAAAAACATTTTAATAAACTTCCATATTTGTAAAATATTTTCACAATGTTATTGTTTAGGGATTTGAATATGGACTATAATGTTTAGGGTTGTACGTGTGTATGTATCTGTTGACATTGTGTGTGTGTGTGTGTGTGTGTGTGTGTGTGTGTGTATGTATATATATACATATATATTTGTATACATACATACATACACACAAACACACATACATACATATATGTACACACAAAAACATATATGTATATATGTACATATATATAGATATATAATGTTTTAACTCTCTCTCTCTCTCTCTCTCTCTCTCTCTCTCTCTCTCTCTCTCTCACACACACACACACACGCACACACGCACACACGCACACACACACACACACAATCACACCCTAAGCACAAACACAAACACACTAAACTATTTCTCTCTCTCTCTTGCTCTCTCTCTCTCTCTCTCTCTCTCTCTCTCTCATGGTGTGAAGGTGCGCAGGCCCCCCCTCCTCTGTTCGCGCTGCGCACTGGTGGCCCTACTTTCGCCTCCCAGTTTCCAGCACACAAGCGCCCTTGCCCCGCCTCCCTTGTCAAGCTGCACTGCTCTCTACTCTCGTCAGGCTGCCCCCCTCCTCTGTTCGCATTGCGCGTTGCTAGCCCTGCTTCCACCTCCTAGTTTCCAGCGCACATGCGCCCTTGCCCCACCTCCCTTGTCAGGCTGCGCACTGTTGGCCCTGCTTTCGCCTCCTAGTTTCCAGCGCACAGGCGCCCTTGCCCCACCTTCCTTGTCAGGCTGCACGCTGCTAGCCCTGCTTCCGCCTCCCAGTTTCCAGTGCACAGGCGCCCTTGCCCCACCTCCCTTGTTAGGTTGTGCATGTTCATACACTGTATGTGCACGTCCCTTTTCCCGCCCGCCCTTGCTCAGGCCCCCAAGGCAGCAACTAGGGGAAATAACACAATGAACCTACAGGAGCTGGAGGCATACATCAAGACAGTGAAGGAAAATACCAAGAAATTACTGGGCGAACAAAAGAAGGTGCTGGATAGGGTTCTGAACCAACATGAAAAACAGTTGAAATGCCTCCACAAGGAGATACAAGGAAAGAACAACAGGATTGAAGAACTGACAGCCCAAGTGAACCACCAGGAAGAGGTAATTCAGATGTTGAAAGAGACCCAGTGGCAACAAACAGGAATGCGAGAAGCTACCCCAATGATAGGGGAACTCTGGGCAGAAATGGAAGCCCTAAAGGCTATGGTCAAGGACCACACAGTGGAGGAAGGGGAATTGAATATTTAGGAGGGTTTAAGGACTGACTTGGAGCAGTTGAAAGCTGCGAGTGATAAGCTGCGGGAAGAACTGCAGACCACGAAGAAAGATTGGGTGGAGGTGGTGAAGAAGCACAAACCCCCACAGAGCATCATACATGAGACTCTCGAGGAGGAGAAATGCAGGGAAGGATAGGGTCCTCCATGTGTGAGTACGGGGGCTACAGGCAGGGGCTTCCCCAAAGGAGGATGCCATGACACTTTGCCAGATGCTAGGAGTGGACGGGATCGCCCCCCCTTTGCAAACACATGGAGGGCAGGAAAGGATATGACACGAGAGCGACCCCTCATCATTAGATTCCCTTTGCTAGGAGTGGACGGGATCGCCCCCCTTTGCAGACACATGGAGGGCAAGAAAGGATATGACACGAGAGCGACCCCTCATCATTAGATTCCCTGATGCCACCAGAGCAGACAGGCCTTCTTAGACAGGCGGGCTGCCCTCAAGGGCACACAAGTGTACATGGGAGATGATCTCACTCCAGCACAGGTGGCACACTAGCGTGAGGCGATGGTGACTGTTTTCATGAGGCCCGCAGAGTAGGCAAGTGGGTTTTCTACAGGGATGGTAGAGTCATTATCATTGAGCGCCGTCCCAAATAGGGACGCGGGGTCTGTGAGACCAAACACCTGGGGTTGGCAGTATGGAACTGCAATGGCATGTTGTTGTCGAATCCAGGAGGCTTGAGCGAGATTCTTACAGACAGGGATGCCATTTTTTTTACAGAGACTCATCAGAGCCCTGAGAGGGGCTTACCATACATAGCCGAGTAGTATGAGTGGGAGTTAGCTTTTCGAGGTGAGTCCCGCACATCTCAGGAGGAGTACATGGCTCTGGGGGGTAGCTATCCTTTTTAGATCCCATCTCTGATAGATTCTCAGTATCGTCTAAAAGGACGAGGATGCACGATATCTTTGGGTGCGGCTACACCTTAGCAGTGAGACAAACTCATCCACATTGCTATGTATTATTTTGCACCACGCCACTTCCCTTACACCGCACAGCATGTCCAGTCACCATACTTACCATTATATGAGGATATCATGGAGTTCTCATAGCTAGGGGAAGTCCTCCTACTTGAGGATTTCAACACCAGGAGGACGGGAAGTCAGCAGGTCCCACTACTCAATCTAGACGACCCTATTAGACTACACGAGCTGGACATCACTGACACAGGGATGCATCGATCATCACAGACCCTATTAGACTACACGAGCTGGACATCACTGACACAGGGATGCATCGATCATCACAGACCATGAGGAGGTCACAGTGTCCGGGAGATATTTCTTAGAGCTGGGAGCTGCACATGGTCTCGTTATCTATGACGGGATGTCTCGATGGCCTTACTCCGGTGCCCTCACCTCCTTCCCTCGCTCAAGAGGTACTAGCACTGTGGACTACCTTATGGGATCTCCGACTTTGGCACACCTTATCCCCGACTTCTCCATTCCGCTACCCCCTTTTGAAGCTGACCATGCCTATCTCTCTTTCACTCTTACCTGCACACCACCCGTCCCTCCACCACCTCCCCCCATCTCACACTACACTTAGGTCCTCTTTGATCACGAGCTTGACCTTGTTTACTC
The DNA here is from genome assembly GCF_041138505.1 of Cibotium barometz. Classification (NCBI taxonomy): domain Eukaryota; kingdom Viridiplantae; phylum Streptophyta; class Polypodiopsida; order Cyatheales; family Cibotiaceae; genus Cibotium; species Cibotium barometz. Next base: position 7,445,415 of record NC_141078.1, read on the forward strand.
CAACCACATCTACCGGCAACTCTAGGATGTGGAACCTACTGTCCCCCTATCCACCCTCACAACACAACTCACCACCATACTCCCTTTACATTGATGAGACTTCGAGCTTCATTGATGGATTAGGCGGGGTTGGTCCCACACTGGCAGGCATATTGATCCCCATACTACTTTATGTAGATGACATCGTCCTCCTCTCAGACTCAGCAGAAGGGCTTCAGAGACAGTTGGATGCCTTACATGACTTTTGCACTTAGCGGGACCTCTCTGTTAACCTTGGTAAAACCAA